>NC_134702.1:116833781-117436281 GCF_043290135.1 Rhipicephalus microplus
CATCATAGTCGATCAATCTGTTAGACCTATTTGCCAGCACCCGTACCGAGTGTCACCAAAACAGAGAGAAGTCATCAGAAGCCAAGTTGAAGAAATGCTCAGGGACGACGTAATACAACCGTCGGCCAGCCCATGGGCCTCACCTGTAGTACTGGTGAAGAAAAAGGACCAGACCTTGCGCTTCTGCGTTGACTACCGAAAATCGAACGTCGTCACAAAGCGGGATGTCTATCCCCTTCCAAGGATCGATGACACCCTTGACAGACTACGAGACGCGAAATTCTTTTCCTCTCTAGACCTCAAGAGCGGATACTGGCAGATAGAAGTGGACGAACGAGATCGCGAGAAAACTGCTTTCGTGACCCCAGATGGGTTATACGAGTTCAAGGTACTCCCATTTGGCCTGTGTTCCGCACCCGCCACATTTCAGCGGATGATGGATACTGTGCTGTCCGGGTTAAAATGGCAGTCCTGCCTTGTTTATCTCGATGACGTCATGATCTTTTCGGCCACCTTCGATCAGCATGTGGAACGACTACGAACTGTGCTCGAAGCGATTAGTTCAGCAGGGCTGACGATAGAACCCCAAAAGTGCCATTTTGGTTTTCATGAACTGCTTTTCCTCGGTAATGTGGTTAGCTCTGAAGGCATTCGACCTGACCCCGAAAAGACAGCAGCTGTAGAAAAGTTTCCTAGACCGACAGATAAAAGGGCTGTGAGACGATTCTTAGGACTTTGTGCCTATTACAGAAGATTCGTTAAAGATTTTTCGAAGATTGCGGAGCCACTAACCCGACTGACGAAAGACGACATGCCTTTCACCTGGAAAAGCGAGCAAGAAGAGGCGTTCAATGAGCTACGACAGCGACTCCTACACCACCCTGTCCTGGCACATTTCCACGAAGAAGCCGAAACAGAGATTCACACGGACGCAAGCAATTTGGGACTAGGCGCCGTCCTTGTGCAGCTGCAAAACGGAGAGGAAAGAGTGGTCGCATATGCTAGTCGCACTCTTTCGAGAGCTGAAATAAATTATTCGGCGACGGAAAAAGAATGTCTGGCGGTAATATGGGCCATACAGAAATTCCGACCGTACTTATATGGTAGACCATTTCGAGCAGTGAGCGACCATCACTCGTTGTGCTGGCTCGCAGGCCTAAAGGACCCTTCTGGGCGACTTGCTAGATGGAGCCTCAGGTTGCAAGAATACGACATAACAGTCGTATACAAGTCGGGTCGCAAGCACAGCGATGCTGATTGCCTATTACGCGCACCAATGGAATCTGCACCTGGGGAAGATGGAGACGACTTTCCGTTTCTTGGGGCCGTGAGCACCGCAGACATGACTGAATATCAGCGATCTGACGCGCAGTTGCTTAAACTGATCAAGCATCTGGAAGGGCAACCTGTGCGTGTTCCTCGAGTTTTCGTCCGGGGATTCTCCTCGTACCTCATGAGAAACAACGTTTTATACAAAAGAAACTTCGAGCACAGCAAGGAGAAATTCCTACTCGTCGTTCCTTCGGCCTTGCGACCCGAAATACTGGAAGCTTGCCACGATGACCCAGCAGCAGGACACCTCGGAGTGAGTAGAACATTGGCTCGCATCCGCACAAAATACTACTGGCCAAAGTTACTGGATGCTGTACAGCATTATGTAAGGACATGTATAGATTGCCAGAGACGCAAAACGCCTCCATTGAAACCTGCAGGATTTCTCCAACCAATTGAACCACCTGAGTCTCCGTTCGAACAAGTAGGAAAGAATCTACTTGGTTCATTTCCCACTTTATCAATGGGCAACCGATGGATAGTAGTGGCGACAGACTACTTAACCCGGTATGCCGAGACAGCCTCTCTCACCAGGGGCACGGCTTTAGAAGTAGCTGAATTTTTCGTTCCTAACATTGTACTACGGCATGGTGCCCCAAAGGTGGTTATCACGGATCAAGGAACTGCATTCACAGCCAATCTGACGCAGTCCATTATGAAATTTACCCACACAAGTCATAGGAAAACAACGGCTTACCACCCCCAAACTAATGGGCTAATCGAGCGACTCAACAGAACTCTAACCGATATGTTGTCCATTTACGTTGACTTGGAGCACCGTGCGGGGGACAAGATACTGCCGTACGCCACTTTCGCTTACAATAATGCTGTGCAGGAGACTACTAAAGTGACGCCATTCCAGCTAGTCTATGGTCGAGTAGTTACCACACCATTAGATGCAATGCTGCCTGTAGGCGACAATACAGAGCACAAGCCTGACATCAGCGAATTCATTCAGCGAGCCGAGGAAGCACGGCAGTTGGCGCGACATCGCATAAAACAACAACAACGCGTGGATGCAAACCGTTACAACCTTCGTCGGAGAGGAGTCGACTACGCACCAGGCGACCTAGTTTGGATTTGGACTCCTGTGCGGACGCCTGGCCTTTCCGAAAAGCTCATGCGCCGCTATTTCGGCCCTTACCGAGTCCTTCGTCGCGTCAGCTCCTTGAACTACGAGGTGTCACCGGAAGGACAAGTGAGCTCATCAAGATGCCGAAGGAGCACAGAAATCGTGCATGTAGTCAGAATGAAGCCATACTATGACAGGCAATAAACATCGAATTATACACACCCGATTATGAGGAATACCTATTTTTCCATTGGAAATCACGCATTCAGACCATCTCAGCAACACTGCTTTTACGCATCGGGACGATGCATTTTCGGAGGAGGGATAATGACGCAAGGTGAACGCAGTATTCAAACTACGCGCGCTAGTTCGTGCGCCCCCCCAAGAGATCAGCGGCTTTATGATCAAACAAGAAAAGGCCGTGACGGCGAGCGCTTCCTCAGCACGGGATTTTGATGAAAAAGAAGTGAACCACCACTCGAGGGTTTTTCTCTCTCGGAGATTGATCCCTTTTTGCTGATAGCCTGTTACAGACGCCGCTACTTTTCGGGCACAAGTTCGCCCCAATAAACAGTTATTCGTACACCATTTGGATTGTACGTAACAATATTATAAGAACTTGCAGTAACCCAGATGACACCCCACCAGTAATGATAGAAGAAGTCAGAAAAGCTTTGGAGAGCATGCAAAGAGGCAAAGCTGCTGGTGAGGATCAGGTAACATCAGATCTGCTAAAAGATGGAGGACAGATTGTGTTAGAAAAACTAGCCATCCTGTTTACGAGGTGTCTCCTGACGGGAAGAGTACCAGAGTCTTGGAAGAACGCTAACATCATCTTGATACACAAGAAAGGAGATGACAAGGACTTGAAGAATTACAGGCCGATTAGCTTGCTCTCTGTAGTATACAAGCTATTTACAAAAGTAATTGCTAACAGAGTAAAGAAAACATTAGAATTCAATCAACCAAAGGAACAAGCAAGATTTCGAACAGGCTACTCAACAATCGACCACATTCATACTATCAATCAGGTAATAGAGAAATGCTCAGAATATAACCAACCACTATACATAGCCTTCATAGATTACGAGAAGGCCTTTGATTCAGTAGAAATATCAGCCGTCATGCAGGCACTGCGGAATCAGGGCGTCGATGAAGTATATATAAACATTCTGGAAGAAATCTACAGGGGATAAACTGCTACCATAGTGCTTCATAAAGAAAGCAACAGAATACCAATCAAGAGGGCTGTAAGGCAGGGGGACACAATCTCCCCAATGCTATTTACCGCGTGCTTACATGAGGTTTTAAGAAGCCTAGAATGGGAACAGTTAGGGATAAGAGTTAATGGAGAGTACCTTAGTAACCTGCGCTTCGCCGATGACATTGCATTGCTTAGTAACTCAGGGGACGAATTGCAACTCATGATTACGGAGTTAGACAAGGAGAGCAGAAAGGTAGGTCCTAAAATGAATCTGCAGAAAACGAAAGTAATGTACAACAACCTCGGAAAAGAGCAGCGCTTCGAGATAGGTAATAGTGCACTTCAAGTTGTAAAAGACTATGTCTACTTAGGGCAGGTAATAACCGCGGAGCCGAACCACGAGATTGAAGTAACTAGAAGAATAAGAATGGGGTGGAGCACATTCGGCAAGCACTCTCAAATTATGACAGGTAGATTGCCACTATCCCTTAAGAGGAAGGTATATAGCAGCTGTATCTTGCCGGTACTTAGCTACGGAGCAGAAACCTGCAGACTTACAAAGAGGGTTCAGCTTAAATTGAGGACGACGCAGCGAGCAATGGAAAGAAATGTGGTAGGTGTAACCTTAAGAGACAAGAAAAGAGCAGAGTGGATTAGGGAACAAACGGGGGTTAAGGATATCATAGCTGAAATCAAGAAGAAGAAATGGACATGGGCCGGGCATGTAGCGGGTAGACAGGATAACCGCTGGTCGTTAAGGGTAACTAACTGGATTCCCAGAGAAGGGAAGCGGGTTAGGGGGAGACAGAAGATTAGGTGGGCAGATGAGATTAAGAAGTTTGCGGGTATAAATTGGCAGCAGCAAGCACAGGACCGGGTTAACTGGCGGAATATGGAAGAGGCCTTTGTCCTGCAGTGGACGTAGTCAGGCTGATGATGATGATGATGATGATGATGATGATGATGGCTGCGCTCTCAATGGCGACGCCGCAACAGACGTGGTTTGGTCAAATTCCAGTTGGGAATGACTGCCTTTCTGTGCAACGATTGAGGCGAGTTCTTCTGGCGCATGAAACTTAACTGTAGGTCCCGGGCTTAACTGAGTATGCTGCGAGCTCTCCTGCTCTATTCCGACCATAGTGAACGTGTGAGACGTGAGGTGGGCGCTGTGGGCGACCGAAGATTCACGTGATGGAAAAGCAGGAGGTGGGTTCATGCGTGAAGACAGCTTTTGACTGTGACAACTGAGCGCGGCTGTCTAAGGTTGGGGGGGATATAAGAGAATCTTCGTCGTAGTCGTCATTGTACCCTTTAAACCAAACGATCATTTCTTTTTTGATCTTTTCCCATGACTCGTCGTTTTGAAATATGTGGATAAGGTAGAATTTGAAAGCCACACCGCAGATGTAATCAGTAAAGTTGATGATCACCTCCCGTTCTGACCATGAAGCAGCGGTAGCGTGGAGCTCGAACAGGTTGATCCAGTCCTGTACAGGTCCATCATTCACTGCTCCGGAGTACTTGGGATGGGAAGGTCAGTCGATGGTTCTTCAATGGTGCTGGTCGCTGTGAGCAGCCAGGAGATGATTCCGTAGTCGATGTATTGTCAAGGCGTCTTGTTGAGAACTGCGTCGATGATGGGACACTGATGAAGTGGCTGGGACGTCTTCATCCTCTCGTCTCGTGTGACGCTATGATGAATGGGTGACGTGGCCTGGCTCATGCATCATGTTTATTCCATTGCACTTCTTTCTCCTCTGCTTCTACAAACGATCCATTCCATCGTACGTCATATATATATATATAGATATATACATAAACATTACACCTTCCTAATACCTTCCCCTTTACTTTCCTTGGCATTATTGTCTGTTAGATCTCGTTAATATTGTGTAAAACAGGGAAAAAACGAGCTCTTGAGTATAAACTTCTTTCCAATATATATATATATATATATATATATATATATATATATATATATATATATATATATATATATATATATATACCTCCTCCTCGTTTGCGGCGGCTGAATTTGTGATGGAGGTAGAAAGGTCGTAGGCCCGTGTGCTCAGATTTGGGTGCACCCATGTTGAAGAACTCAAGGTGGTCCGAATTTCCGGAGCCCTCCACTACGGCGTCTCTCATAATCATATGGTGGTATTGGGACGTTAAACCCCACATATCAATCATTCAATCAACCCTCTTCGCGTTGAAGCCCACGCTGCCTTCAGTGTAAATGAGCCAACGCGGAGAACCAACATGGCAGTCCGTCAAGAATGGCGGCCGTTTTTGCCTGTTGTAAGCAACCATAATCAAAGTTGTCACCACACGTAAGCTAAGTGGATGCGATGGAGTGCCGCATACCGCCAACACGCTCGAGATCAACAAGCGTAACGATATGGTTAGGACTATATTCAACGCCTCTCTGCTAGCTTCTCCTGCCCTTCACTGGTACTTTCCGAACAACGCTGTTGTTCGACCAATTTCGCAATTTCGCCATCACGCAAATATATACACCTGCGTATTTTTTTGATACTGCTCTTTTAACCGCGTGATGACACCTGCAACATTAGAGTGCATGGAATTGCTTACGGTTAGAGTCTGAGCATGGCTGTGACACAAGAGCTACTTTATTGGAGGTAAATGAGGGCGTTTGTTCAAGAAGCAACTCCAGGTTGCTGACAACACAACTCGGCGTACAATGTTTGCGAACCAACGCCACGTTTGAGGCCCACTAAAGGCAACTATTAGGTAAACATTTGTTGCTAAAATAGCGGCCCAGAAACCTCGTTGTGTTAATTTTGTGCAAATGAAGTACTCATTTTTAATTAAAACCACGTTTTAGTGTCCTGCGACACGTTTGTGCAATTCGTATCACCTCTTCAAGAAGCGAACCGATCAGGTCACTGTTGCCGTGCACAAAGATGTCCGGCTTTACTGTGTGGTCACCGACACTAGTAGACAGAACGAAAACATCGGGAGCCACAGCAGCAACAAGAGTCATGCATCAATTCTTGCTATTGGCTCAAAGATGGCAGACGTGTCTTGGTTCAACCGCGCCCCGTTAGATGGCACGAGCTATGCAGTGTAGCAACGGAAAATTTCCGACCAATCGCGCCGTTTTTCATAGCAACACCCGGTGGTTCTTTTATCCATAAATCTAAAAGAAGCGAACAAGCAGAATTCTAATGCGTCTCTTAACGCACAGGTTTTTATTAGTGCAGCTAGATTGATTACTAGTGAATAACTATAGGCGGTTCGTTTGACGTCATCGGTATTATTTTGAGAATGCCCTACTGCCGCGCATGTATTCTTGTGCATTTACCTTAATTTCTCGGTAAGTATATAGGGCACTGCTATTGGTAATATTGTCGCTTTACATGTTCAAACATTCAGTTATCACCCTGACGCAGTTGATTATTTGTTTTTAGTGGCCCTTTGAACATTTAGTCCTGTGCTGCCACGATGGTGTGCTATTCGCTATCAGCCTACTACTGCGGCAAATCTCTCAGACAGGCTTGGTGCCAATTACCTCAGAGTGCCATTAAGTTGATACGTAAATTCTAGTTAACGCAGTTTTTTTCTATTGCATGCACAGGACAACGCACGTCATCGTTGATGCACGGTCGATTAGCTGACACCACCATCTTTCCCACTGCGGTAAAAATGTGTTGCCAACCCTTAGCAATTCCTATCGTTTTCGAAAGTAATTTGGTCTGGTATGCATTCAATAACCAATGAAGAGATCATCCGGTGAAAGAGGCACGAGGCAACGTCCTTGCGTCTTATTTTTTCCTATGCGAGTTCACGGGCTGACAAGCCTCCCTCATTCAACTTCGTTTGCACGGCGCACCACCTATTATAGCACGTGGGATTTTTGAGTAGTAAGATATCCTTCACAGTGCTTCTGTTGTAGCTAACAAACAGTGCTCGAAAGCTGCTCAGCTTGGGCTCCCCGAAAGACGCGTCAGGTCACCTGCTGGCAGATACTGATATCAATGTACTTTTTTTCAAGTTATGCAGAGTGCATGTATTTGACCATGTCGAAATTGAGTTTCGATACCACGCATTCGTACGCGGTCAACACCCTCAACATGTAAAAACTGGGCAAGTTTCTCGTTGCGAGAGATCTTATATGGACACTCTCGGTGGATTTCAGCCTTTGCCGTCACCGTCACGTCCCGAATGTTTATGTATATTGTGACGCTGACTTTGTACTTCATCTTCATCCGTATTACAAAACCATTGTAGTGATAATCATCGTATTTCACGTGAGCTGGGTCTCTTTGGCTCGGGCACCTGGATTAAAATTATAACCTGGTTACTGCCATATATATATATATATATATATATATATACACATTCAGTCTAGCTATCCCCCAGCCACTTAGTAGGGTGTATAAGTGAATTAAGCGCAGGAGTGCCAGTCAGCGCCACCAGTAGCCATGGCGGCAAGTGTGGCACACTCTTTTGGGCCTGTTTGGCATCACGTAGAACATGAACTTGTTACGAGTGGGCAGCTGACCAATAGTCCCTCGTATATAACCTAAAGGCACTGAGTCTGCCAGTACGAGACCCTCGTTAATAAATAAAAAAATAAGTATATGTATATATATATATATATATATATATATATATATATATTAAGCAAACAATGCTTAAGCAGCCGACAGGTTATTCAAACCTGCGACCCATCTTTCTGCAGCACGCTGCGTTCCCTAAATGGGACTTGGGCCTAGACGCGTCATAAAGTTTATAAATACAGAAACATCTGGTTTGAAAGAACAGCCTGGTCTTGAAAAGATAACTTGCTTGCAGTGTTCCAGCAGACATAAACGGGGTATAAAAACGAGTGACACGGAGGCTCACCCAAGTGACGCTAACGAAAGCGTTATATCGATAACAGCTCCAAGACAGCAGCGTTCCCAGAGAGGTTTTGCTTTCCCTTCGGTATCAGTGCGCTGCCGGCTATTGGCCCTGCGCTTCCTGTTGCGCCTCGTACAAGGATAGGAATCCCCGGCCCGAACACTGCCATATTATTTTCTAGGCACTTGCCTTCCGTATGTAATGCCTAATTTGCACCTTAATCGGGGCCCGCAATCAGTAGTACTTCCTTCGTTTTATGCAACAGCTGTTGCGTTTTTTCGTCATGTCCAGTCGACTTGCTCTGAGGTAGATCTGTTAGACTATCCTATTGTTGACACAGCAGCCGCTTTGTTGCTCCCGTTAGTTCCCCTGGCACGCCGCTCCCACTCTAGTCGTGTGTCTTGGGAGCATGCTGACGGCATCGTTTCTACCTGGCCACCTCCGGGACTTCATGTGGTGGCTGGGGTTGGGCGTTCCTCCTACCCTTGACCGCCTCGAAAGGTGGAGAATGGTGCAGTCATCAACATGTCCGAACTGCTCCCTAGGGAAACAAATCAGCATGTTTTAAGACAATGCGTCGTTGCTCGTGTTTTTTGGGGGGCTGTGCATGCAGGATTTTGTGGCGTCGGAGTAAACCGCTTTGTTTCTTCTGGACGTTGTTCTCTAGGCCACTTTGCCTGCCTTCTGATTGTTGCTGGTGCCTACTGTCTTTGGCGTAACCGCTGTGAGGCTGTTGCAGCAGGTCGCCGCCACCGTGATCTCTTCCCGATTTTCGAACGACTGTACAAAGAAATGCTATCCGTTTTGTCGGAAGAACTCTTCTTTCTGGGTGAGAAGGCATTCTTTTGACACTGGTCCTGCCATTTTGTGTTCGTCTGTGAGAGACGTGTAAGGATTGTTCTCAGGCCTGCCTCGTATTGGTAGGGTAATCTTTGTTTAGTACTCAAACAAATAGCTTGTAAATAGTGTGTAAATAACTGACATATAGATCTTTACATTTCATTTGTGTGTTCTTCGTTTACCATGAATTTTGCATAGGGAGACATATTTTTCGTATCAATTCTTGTGTATTTGTGTATGTTGTGTTCCGTTTACACTTGTAAACTTATGTTTTGTAACAACTTTTGGTGTGTCTGTGGATGTCGTGTTCTGTCGCGATGTTCCGTTGGATTGCAATTAATGTTTACTCTCCGTGAAAATAAATTTCTCTAAACAATGGTTGAAAATTTCCTTGCGCGATTTAAAACAGCGCTTTTTCGACAAAATCAGAGCACATCGCTATTCAGCGTGATCCGTGTATGACGTTATGATATTGCCGCGAGGCGTATTGCGGATAGTGTTGCGCATGCCGATACCGCCGGCACGCGGCCTTATCGTGGTCCAGGATGCACCGCGACTCATCTGCGAAGATCATGGCCCGCACGTTGACCATTCGTTGATAACGAGATAGCGCCAGACGCTACGGCGACTGTATCTCGGATGGTGAACGCGCCTTGCGTTCCAGTGGGACATTTCTGTTACCCGACAGCCGTCGAACGCGCCTTGCGTTCCAGTGAGACATTTCTTTTACCCGACGGCCGTCGAACGCGCCTTGCGTTCCAGTGGGTCATTTTCTGTTACCCGACGGCCGTCGAGCGCGCTGTTCGCCTCCCGCTACGCCGGTGTGTCTGTTTTCCTTTAGTGGACGCAAGTCCACCAAGTAAACGGATCTCCTTCTATTTCTACTAACCTCCCGGTCTCCTGTCTTCGGGCTACCCTCACTCTTACGTGACATCTGGTGGAGGTGCGGGGTATGCACAAAAACGACCTTAAAACAGCCACTGCAGAGAACGAGGACGCTGAAGACAGATACTCGAAGCAGTCGCCGCCTCCGAAACCTGCTACCTGAGCTGGGACCGCTACCGGACCCCACGCGACCACAGAAGGACGCTTCTACAGCCACCATGAGCACCCCGCAATCACCTACCCCTGTCATGCTGCAGCAGCCGCGGGTGCCCCCAACTTTCCATGGTTATGCCGCTGAAGACCCAGAAGAATGGCTCGACCAATTCGAGCGCGTGGCTACCATAAACAGGTGGGATGAGGAAATGAAGCGGCGATACGTTCACTTTTCCCTGGACGGCCCCGCCAAAACGTGGTATGAAAACCATGAGACCACACTGACCACCTGGGAATTTCTGAAGAATGAGTTGCTCAGGACCTTCACCAGCATCATGCGAAAAGAAAGGGCCCAGCTGCTGCTAGAATGGAGGACCCAACAGCCCAATGAGACCCTGAACGTGTACGTCGAAGAAATTAAACGTCTTTTTAGGCGAGCGGACCAAGACATGACCGAAGACAAAAAGGTCGGATACCCAATGCGAAGGGTGAAGGAGTCGCTTTTCGCCGGTCTCATAAGGAACCCTCCTAAAACAGTCGCCGAATTTACTGAAGAAGCGCACACCAAAGAAAGGACCCTGGGCGCCCAGACTCGGCAATACAACCGCCCGTTTCAGCTCAGCTCGCTCTACTCGGAACCGATTCGAGGTGGGCTAACCACCAACGATCTGCGGGAAGCTATTCGAGAAGTGGTTAAGGAAGAACTACGCCGATTGCTACCTCCTACCCCCCAGCCCGCCCAAGGAGCATCGCTCTTGGACATAGTGCGTGATGAAGTCCAGCAGGCGCTTGGCTGTTCATCAGCGACGACTCGAACAGAGGCCGAAGCAATGACTTACGCCGCTGCAGTGAACACTAGGCCACCCCGACGAAACGAGCCCACTCCTTGACGGTACGCTCCAGCAACAAGTAGCGGTCCGCCCTTACCCGCCCACCCTACATACGAGAGACGCCCGAGCCAAAGAAAATGCGACACCTGGAGAACTCCCGACGACCGTCCCCTATGCTTTCAGTGCGGTAAGGCCAGCCACATTCTTCGACACTGCCCCTTCAGGCGGATGGGACTGCATGGCTTCTCATCTCAGGCACCACGGTCACGCCCTGGACAATAATCTCCGGCAATCGAAGACTACTTGCGCCATACAGAGTACTTATCCAGCCGTTCTCCATCACCACCATCCCCACGCTTCCCGTCACCGAACCGCAGCAACAACGAACGAAGAAGGTCCCCAAGCCCGCGTAGGGGAAACTAAAACCAGCAACCTTTGGAGGTGAGGTTGCTTCAAGAGGAAAAGCTAAAGACCCTTCACCGACGACCATATATGACGACAGCACATCATCTACGACGACGACAACGCACAACAACCCAAGCCGCGAGACGAAGCAAAACGAAGCAACAAGACGAAGCCGTGACCCGAACCCAAAACCAACGCGCAACTCCAGCCCAAGTGCCACCGATTTTGAAGTATCTATTGACGGCCACCCGGTAACTGCCTTGATTGACACAGGAGCTGACTACTCGGTCATCAGCGGGCCATTGACAGCACAACTGAAGAAGGTTAAGACGGCTTGGGACGGCCCGCAGATCCGCACAGCGGGAGGCCACCTCCTCACCCTATCGGGGCGATGTACTGCAAGGGTGACATTCGATGGTCACACATACCTTGCCACTTTCTTGGTGCTCCGACAGTGCTCCCGTGACGTCATTCTCGGCATGGACTTCTTGACTCAACATCACGTGGTTATTGACCTGGCGTCCAGATCCATCAAACTTTTCTCGGATGAAACCATAAATTCATACTCGGCACCACATAATCGCGCAGTCCTCCGTGTGCTCGAGAATGACGTGAGCGTCCCACCCCGATCAATGACCCTCATCCCCGTAACCACTGGTACTGCCGAAAATGCTCATGGCGTCGTCGAAGGTAACATACAGCTTTTGCTTGGCCGTGATGTCGCAATCGCAAAAGGCATTGCGGACTTCCGGAATGGACAGGGCCCAGTGCTGCTAACAAATTTCAGCCAAGAACACCGTCACCTGGCCAAAGGCACGACCATTGCCTTTCTCAATGAAATCGCGGAAGTCAGTGACACCCTCGCCCTCTCGAATCCAGCGACCATCACCCCACAGACCCACAACTCGCAGCTGTCTTTCGACATTAACCCTTCCTTGCCTCAATGCAAGCAGCAACTGCTCCAGAACCTCCTTCGACGTTATGACGACTGTTTCGCCACTTCTTCACAGGTCCGACACACTTCTCTGGCAAAGCATCGAATCATAACACAAGAAGACATCCGCCCTCTCCATCAAAGCCCTTAGCGTGTGTCGGCACGTGAACGTCAGGCCATCCGAGAGCAAGTTGAGGAAATGTTACACGACGATGTAATTCAGCCATCGAAAAGCCCATGGGCAGCACTAGTCGTCCTTGTCAAAAAGAAAGACGGAAGTCTTCGGTTTTGCGTCGATTACCGACGGTTGAATAGTGTAACCAAGAAGGACGTGTACCCTTTACCAAGGATCGACGATACCCTAGATTGTCTTAGTGATGCAAGGTACTTCTCGTCCATTGATCTGAAGACAGGGTATTGGCAAATTCAGGTTGATGAAAGAGACCGAGAAAAGACCGCCTTCATCACGCCGGATGGATTGTATGAGTTCAAAATGATGCCATTTGGACTTTGTTCCGCTCCAGCAACCTTCCAGCGTCTAATGGACACAGTACTGGCAGGTCTCAAGTGGCAAATATGTCTCGTATACCTGGACGATGTGGTCGTCTTCGCCTCCAACTTTAGCGACCACCTGAAAAGGCTCCGGACGGTACTGGACGCAATTAAGTCTTTAGGGCTGCCACTGAAGCAAGAAAAATGCCATTTTGCCTATGAAGAACTACAGTTCCTTGGCCATGTTTTAAGCAAAGATGGCGCAAGACCAGATCCCGAGAAAACAGCTGCTATCGCACAGTTTCCTCAACCGCAAGATAAGAGAGCAGTGCGCCGATTCGTAGGACTGTGCGCCTATTACCGACGCTTCGTCAAGAACTTTTCACACATTGCTGCCCCTTTGACGCAGCTCACCAAGTCGGACGCCCCTCTCGAATGAAAAGCTAAGCAACGTGAGGCATTCAAAGAACTTCAACAACGTTTACAGTCGCCGCCTGTGCGGGGTCACTTTGATGAAAATGCTGAAACTGATATACATACAGACGCCAGCAGCATCGGCTTAGGTGCCGTTCTCGTTCAGAAGCACAAGGGCTGCGAGCGCGTCATCACGTATGCAAGCCGCTCACTGTCGAAAACGGAAGTGAACTATTCCACGTCTGAGAAGGAGTGTCTTGCGATAGTATGGGCCACCTCGAGATTCCGCCCATACCTATATGGCAGACCGTTCAAGGTCGTAACGGACCATCATGCGTTGTGCTGGTTGGCCAGTTTGAAAGACCCTTCTGGCCGCCTCGCTCGATGGAGCCTACGGCTTCAGGAGTTTGACGTGAAGCTAGTCTACACATCTGGTCGTAAGCACTCCGACGCAGACAGCCTGTCAAGAGCCCCTGTCAACGCACCACCAAGCCATGAAGAGGACGATGCCTTTCTTGGGCCTATCAGCAGCAGCACATTTGCATTACAGCAGCGCTCAGACCTGATCCTACAACAGTTGATCAACTACATCGAAGGAAAGGCCTCCATACCGCCTGCACTGTTCAAGCGTAGGATGTCCTCCTTCTGTGTGCAAAACGGGGTGGTAGTTAAAAAGAACTTCGCACCGAATAAGGCAGCTTACCTTCTTGTCATCCCAAGCAGCCTTAGAGAAGAAATTTTACCAGCGTTAGATGACGAACCCACTGCAGGCCACCTCGGTTTTACACGCACACTCCACAGAATTCAAGAACGATACTACTGGCCCCGCCTCTCCTCAGATGTTGCGCGGTACGTCAAGAGTTGCCGCGAATATCAGCGCCGGAAGAGACCTCCAACAAAACCAGCTGGATTTCTCAAGCCAATTGAACCCCCGTCGAGACCATTCCAACAGATTGGTATGGACCTGCTTGGGCCTTTCCCCACGTCAACATCCGGTAACAAATGGATCATAGTGGCCACTGATTACCTTACCCGATACGCTGAAGCTAAGGCCCTCCCGAACGGCACAACCGTAGAAGTTGCCAAATGTTTTGTTGAATCACTTTTCCTCCGTCATGGCGCACCTGACGTACTAATAACAGACAGGAGAACAGCGTTTACGGCTGATCTTACTCAGGCAATCTTGCATTACTGTCATACAGATCACCGAAGAACAACTGCTTACCATCCGCAGACAAATGGTCTCACGGAACGCTTGAACAAAACCATTGCCGATATGCTCGCTATCTACGTGCACACAAAACACAAGACCTGGGACTTAATTCTGCCTTACGTGGTCTTCGCCTACAACACCGCGGTGCAGGAGACCACTAAAATGACACCATTTAATATCGTCCATGGGAGGAATGCCGTTACTACCGTGGACGCCATGCTGCCTAATGTCACCGATGAAAACAACCTAGACGTGGCCGCCTAGCTTCAGTGCGCAGAAGCCCGGCAGCTTGCTCGTCTGCGCATAAAAGACCAACAGCGAAACGACGCAAGACGCTACAACCTGCGGAGACGCGATTTAACATACAGGCCAGGTGACAAAGTCTGGGTTTGGACGCCCGTTCACCGCCGAGGATTAAGCTAAAAACTCATGCGCCGTTATTTCGGCCCATACAAAGTCATCCGTCAAGTGGGTGAAGTGGACTATGAAATGGTCCCTGATGGAGCTAGCTCATCCCAACGATGCCGCGCACGACAAGAAGTGGTACTCGTCGCCCGTTTGAAGCCCTATCATGCGCGCTAAAGGAGGCTCCCTGTTTGCATCTCTTGTTTTGTTTATGTGTGCGTGATTCGTGCTTATTTGCCATTTACTTTCGCACAGGCTGTCCTTTTGTTTTGGTTTTATTTTAAACAAAGCATCGGGTCGATGCTTACGTTGAGGAGGGGAGCAATGCCGCAAGGCGTATTGCGGATAGTGTTGCGCATGCCGATACCGCCGGCACGCAGCCTTATCGTGGTCCAGGATGCACCGCGACTCATCTGCGAAGATCATGGCCCGCACGACGACCATTCGTTGATAACGAGATAGCGCCAGACGCTACGGTGACTGTATCTCGGATGGTGAACGCGCCTTGCGTTCCAGTGAGACATTTCTGTTACCCGACGGCCGTCGAACGCGCTTTGCGTTCCAGTGGGACATTTCTTTTACCCGACGGCCGTCGAACGCGCCTTGCGTTCCAGAGGGTCATTTTCCGTTACCCGACGGCCGCCGAGCGCGCTGTTCGCCTCCCGCTAAGCCGGTGTGTGTTTTCCTTTAGTGGGTGCAAGTCCGCCAAGTAAACGGATCTCCTTCTATTTCTACTAAACTCCCGGTCTCCTGTCTTCGGGCTACCCTCACTCTTGCGTGACAATATTCATGCACAACAAAAGCACCGAAGAAAACTACTCGAAAATAAATACAGTTGTTGAGGAGAAAATGTAGGATGATAGCAGTTCGCTAACCTACGTAGCGACAGAGAACTTCGTCAAAATGATAGGTTTTAGCTATGGGCTAATTTTACTAATATTAAAAGCGCAACTACTCATATCGTTCATTCATGAATGATATGTAGCGTAATCACGCTCACAGTAAACACTCAATACGGTTGATAACAATCTTTGCGATGCTCAACTGTTGTTTACATTGCAGGAACAAGGTCCACGGTTGTGTAATTGACGGAAATGTCCATGAAGTATTCTTATTATATCAAAATGGCAAAAATACGTCTGAAAGCTGAGGCTTACTTCAGCGTTGTGAAGGAAGGGACACCACCATCTAGAGAAACAAACGAATGTGCCTTCTTTTTTGCCATCTCTTTCTTGGCACTGATTTGCTGCGTGTGTATATCTGATGGGGAAAAGAAACTCGACGGATTTCGACTGTAGAAGATGCACACCTCACCAGACTTAACAAGCATGCAGCCGACAAAGCGCAGCAAAAAATGACGTAGAGTAAACGTGCGAATCTGCGTAACAAGATCCTACTCATACTAGGCAAACCCTTGTTGTTTTTCTTAAGGAATAGCGCAATTAACGCTTTGGTTTACGGAGTGGCAAAATTGAATCCTATTCACTGCGTGAGTAAGGACCAGTGCGCGATCTTACGCGGAAATCATGCACTGTGTCATCGTTTTTTCATTAACACAGTAGAATAATTGGACAGATGAAGAAGGACATTACTACCAGAACTGCCATTTTGTGCTCTGCTGATCCTCACCGTTGGGGTCTTGACATCCGCTTTGCTGTTACACAGTCAATGGACATCCCGAGTCCCACGAGTTCTATAAGCCTCGAGTCCTCGATATGTTGCGCGACGGCAACTACTTTAGATAATCAAGCAGGCACCATCTCACTGCATTTAATATGTTTGTTGCATATCTCCTAAACACACTTATGGAATCATGACGCTGATTTTCCGTAAGGCGCGATGTGCATGTACTTACCCACTTTGAAGTAGTCGCTGAGTATCGCCAGATTCATGACCTTTTAGACGTGCGCGAAGCAAGCTTCATCGGCCTTCCTTTCTCTGAGAAACTGAAGCGGATCAGTGAACTCGACCAGCTGCCTATAGATGCTCCAAATGACCAGGTATCGCAAACCGGCTTTGCCAACGTATTCGTTTTCAAAGAGCTCCTTGATAATGCTGGTACTGCGTTGGAAGTTCCAAATTGGGTGCGAACCCGTGTAGATGCCCTCGGTGTACTTGGAAAAATAATTGGCCCATTGCTCTGGAAAGAGAAGAATAAAAAATGATGAAAAATATATTGTCACACAATTACTATATCGACGACGCCATTTCTATGTATTTGCTATAAGCTGCACATACTAAATTGTCATTATGCTGACTATGATGGGTTGAAACAACAATATATTCGACAACCCATCACTGACGATGACTAATATTTGTTGCACAAAGAAATACATGACACAAGAACTGCAAGATGAATATGAACCTATGTATTACCAAGAAATTGAGTTTAGATCTCATAAGGGGGATAACACATAATGAAAAGTGACGATCGTATGCAACACCAAACGCATATAGTTTTAAGAACTACTTTGCTCGTGGTGAAAATCAGCATTATTGTTCTCAAGTGAAAGCTCTTCAGTTAAGATTTCACAGTGCCGGAAGTGTCTCGAAACGTCGAATCATCGAAAGTACATAAACAACCCACACATAAATTTAGATATCTACTCTTGTATTTTTTAAAAAATACGCAAATCATATCGTTTTGCATGGAAGCAGCGTAAAAGAAGCAGTTTTTCTTATCCCGGAGCTTCGCTGAACATGAAGAAACTGTACAAGACTTCCACACTTATTTACCGTGAAACATGCTGTGTACCGCACACTTATTTTGTACTGCGACTACCAGAGCAACCATTCGAACGTTTAAACATTTATTAATAATACCATAAAACAAGAATATCGATTTGGTTGAGAGATGGTGACGTCGCAACGACCTGCCAACCGAGGTCTGTCCCAGGAAGATTTTCACTCTATAAATACAGCGATTTCTACAATTTAGGTAGCATGCAGGGCGCAAGTTGGCAAGCCCACAGAACTGTGTTTATTCTTTCTGATAGTCATCATCGCGTTGGGACTGGCTTGTAGAGGCTTAGCAACAGAATATATATATATATATATATATATATATATATATATATATATATATATATATATATATATACTGTGAGCGCTGACTACGTACTTCATCTTCATCTGTATGACAAAACCATTGTACTGATCATCATCGTATAACACGCGGGCTGGGTCTCTTTGGCTCGTGCACCTGGATTAAAGAGATAACCTGGTTACTGCCGTACCGGACGTGGTCTCATAAGTGGTGGAGCGTGCTTTGGTTTGCACGTCCTCCTGCTCTACCCGTCAGCCCTGGAGCTCCAGTCTGGTCGACGGTTGTGCCCTCAAACAACAGCGATGGCATCACGCAACGCGTCCGCTGCTGCAACCTCCCCTTCTCAGCCACTTAGGCTTAACTACACCGTGAGTACCCCCCACCGAGACCCTCCAGTATTTTCAGCTTTCGCGGCGAAGACGTCGAAGAATGGCTGGACAGTTATGACCGAACCAGCGTGTGTAATTATTGGGACGAGGCGCACAAACTGCGCTACGTTCCTTTTTACCTTGATGGCGTCGCTAAAACCTGGTATTACAAACACGAGAGCGATTTCTCCAATTGGTCGGCCTTCGCGGGGCATCTCCGTCAGGTATTTGGCACGTCTGCAGGATGCTCTGTGGTAGCGAAACAGAAGCTCGCAACCCGCATCCAGGGGGACGACGACTCATATACGTCCTACATTGAAGATGTTCTGGCTCTCTGTCGCCGATCACAAAATGACATGACAGAGACAGAGCGCATCCGACACCTACTGAAAAGTATCAACTCTGTGGCCTTCAATGCTCTCGTTATCCAGAACCCAACTACCGTCCGGGACGTCACCACCATATGCCAACGCCTGGACACGCTTTATACCATGCGCCTTCCACACGCCTCTTGCGACGCTCGCTTTACCGCACAGCATGAATTGCGAGCCCTTATCCGCACAATTGTCAGAGAGGAACTCCACGGCCTTATTTCAGGCAAGCCAACTATTGCGTCTGTCCACCCACCTCCTCCCAGCCTGAGTGAGATAATCAAGGACGAACTGGCATCAATGACAAGTGCTACACATGCCCCGTCCCCTGTGCGCTTTCCAGTGCCTTCGTACGCAGAAGTTGCATCACAGACTCGGCACCAGTTCCAACCATGCCTACGGACATCGGATGCGACCATTTGGCTGCGATGGCAACGCAAGTGCCAAGGCCACCCCACTATTTTACATGGCGTCCTCTGCGCCCCATCTGCTTCTACTGTGGCGTAAGGGTTCATATATCCCGTTTCTGCCGCCGCCGTCAGCAGGATGAACGTCGTGGTTATCCAGCTTACAAAAGAGACTTTGCCCCGAGACCCGATGAATATGATCCCATACCGTAGCCGTCCACATCCCGTCTGTCGCTCTCCCCTCAACGGTCTCAAGCTGGACTTCATCCTTCTCGTTCATCTCGTCACCGTTCTCCATCACCGTTTCGGCATACGTCATCACCCCTGCGTCCTGCGCCGATCTCTCTGGACTCGGAAAACTAGAAGGTGCAGTTTCCGGTAAAAAACAGCTTGTTGTCGAAACGTTACAACTCCTCCGTCTTTCCCAGCTAATTTACTGCCTGTTTGTGTGGAAGGTGTTTTTGTTGATGCCCTTATAGACACTGGAGCCACATTTTCGCTAATTGATCGTGAATTGTGTTTTCGCCTGTGTAAAGTGCACATTCCTTATTCCAGTCCCATGTTATGCGGCGATAATGACAGTCCGATTTGCCCGACCAGATTGTGTACTGCTCGTGCTCTCATCGATGGAATCCTTCATCACGTACAATTGGCTGTGCTGTCTTCGTGCGCTCATCAGATAATCTTAGGCATGGACTTATTGTCAGCTGCGCCTGCTGTAATTTCGTGTGGTCGGCCCCTCATTCGTATGACGAACACTGAGCTTTCTTCTGCTGCCGACCTTTCGTCGCCCAACCTTGTCACAGCTGCTGATTTTCTCCTGCCTCCCGGACAAGAACGCGTCCTTACGATCAAGTCACGATACGATCTAGATGGCGACGCTGTGGTTGTTCCTTGCCAGCGCTGTATTTTTCGAGGGATTACCATCGCATCTTGTTTAGTGCGGTTCTCACATGGTCATGCAAGCATCCCCGCCTGCAACGCGACGCCAGAACCACTACTTCTGCAAGAGGGAACCACTGTTGCCAGCATTGCTGAAGAAGCCCCGGTTTGTGTCGTCACTAGTTCATCTGCTTCGTCATTCTCAAAGTGTATGCCAGCTGAAGATCCATCTCCCGCTCTCAAGGCCACTTTGTGTGACCATCTCAACCCAACGCAAACTGATGCCTTACTAGCGTTAATAATGAAGCACAAAACTAGCTTTGACGTTTGTTCCGAAGGTATGGGTCAAACAACAGTGGCCGCTCATCGTATCAACACCGACGGATCCCGTGTCCTTCGCCGCTCCCCATACCGTGTGTCGGCTTCTGAACGCAAGCTTACAGAAGAACACGTCAACGACATGCTCGCGCGCAACGTCATCAGGCCTTCGACAAGTGCATGGTTTTCTCCTGTCATACAAGTAAAAAATAAGCATGGCTTGGTACGGTTTCGCATTGATTATAGATCACTCAACAAAATTACTCCTAAGGATGGCTACCCAATGCCTCGCATTGACGACGCTCTTGATACTTTACAAGGTGGCGAGTACTTTTCAAGTCTCGACTTGCGCTCTGGTTATTGGCAGATTCCGATGCACGAGTCTGACAAAGAAAAGACTGCGTTTGCTACGCCAGATGGGCTCTTTGAATTCAATGTGATGCCTTTCGGCTATGCAACGCCCCAGCTACATTTGAAAGAAAGAGAGACACGGCACTGCGGGGATTAAAAAAGGAGACGTGCCTTTGCTACCTGGAGGACATTGTCAACTTTTCGTCCAGCTTCTCACAGCACCTAGAACGGCTAGACGAAGTCCTCACGTGTTTAGCTAAGGCCGGTCTCCAGCTCAACACTAAGAAAGGTCGGTTTGCCAGTCACAGCATCAAGGTGTTAAGTCACGTCGTCCGTAAACATGGCTTCGAGCCCGATCCCGAAAAGGTGTCTGCGGTACTGCACTTTCCTACACCAACCACACCCAAAGATCTCCACAGCTTTCTTGGCTTGGCGTCGTATTTCCGCCGCTTTTTTGTGTGAATTCGCTACTATTGCGGCTCCTCTGAACAAATTTCCGAACACGAGCGCACCCTTTGTCTGGTCGGAAAACTGCGAAGCCGCTTTTCACACCTTCAAGCGATGCCTCACATCACGACCAGTGCTTCGCCATATCGACCCTGCAGTACTTACTCTGCTACACACTGACGCAAGTGGACTTGGCATCGGTACTGTCCTTCAGCAGAACCACACTTTTGAAGAACAAGTTGTGACCTACGCGAGCCGTACTCTTCCACCTGCTGAGCAAAATTACAGCATTACTGAGCAAGAATGTCTCGCCATCGTGTGGTCCGTACAAAAGTTTCGCCCTTAAATATACGGCTGGCATTTCACAATAGTGACTGACCATCATGCTCCGTGTTGGTTATCGTCTCTCAAAAATTTGTCGTGATGTCTTGGCCGTTTCGTACTACGATTGCAAGAGTATGACTACAGCGTCACATATAGGTCGGGTCGACAGCACCAAGATGCCGACGCTTTATCACGTTGCCTGCTCTCGCAAAACGCTGAAGTGTCACCTTCTATCTGTTTGTCACCGCTCACCAAAGTGACCAAGCAGACAGCTGCTAGTTCGAAAGAGTTAATTGCCTCGGCAGACCTTTCGTTCACAGATCTCGCCTCGCTCCAACATGCCGATACCTGCTGCCGCACAATCATCGATCGCCTCACTGGCTTATCGCGTGCTCCAAACAGCCGCCTAAAACGACAACTTGCCCGTTTCAAGCTTCAAGGTGGAAAATTATGTCGACAAATTTACCATCCTCTCGGTAACCAATGGGTTCCCGTCATTCCTCACTCACTTCGTCTGGAAGTCTTACAGGCGTTTCATGACGACGTGACAGCTGGCCACTTAGGGTTCCACAAGACTTACGACCGCCTCAAGACTCGCTGCTTTTGGTCTGGCCTCTCCACTTCTGTCACCAAGTACGTCACTTTCTGTGCGTCATGTCAGCACCGCGAACGTACCACGTGTCTTCCCGCGGGACCATTGCAACCGCTGCCATGCCCATCCACTCCCTTTGAATTTGTGGGCATAGACTTATGCAGACCTCTTCCGCTTACGCCAGGCAGTCACCGTTGGATTGTTACTGCCTTGGACAACCTTACTCGCTGCGCGGAGACGGCAGCTCTTCTATCTGGTGCTACCTCTGAAGTCACCGATTTTTTTCTTTGCGCCATTATTTTACGACCTGGAGCAGCGCGTTGCTTCTTAGTGACCGTGGCAAGACATTTCTTTCACACGTCCTTGCTGAAGTCCTCTAGGCCTCTAACACCATCCACAAGACCACATCAGCGTATCACCCAGAAATTAATGGTCTGGCTGAGCGTTTTCACCGAACTTTGTCCGACATGATCTCCATGTATGTTTAACCGGATCACAAAAACTGGGACACTATACTTCCTTTCGTCACGTTCGCGTATAATACTGCCATACCGCGTACGACAAATTACAGCCCCTTTTTCATCGTTTATGGCCGTGTACCGACTTTTGTTCTGGACACCACCTTTTTGTCCACATCTTTCGTTCCATCTTCATCTCTCCCGGAAGAGTTCGCCGCTCGCGTCGCCCGTGCCGTGAAATCGCCCGCGCCAACGCCGCTACCATTCAGGACAAGCGAAAAATCGACATTGATGCATAGCGTCGAGTTGTTCTGTTTCGCCCAGGCGACCAACTCCTTTTGTGAACACCTGTTCGGGCACATGGCCTCTGCGAAAAATTCCTTCGACAATATCGTGGCCCATACACCATTCTGGAACGAACATCCGAAGTCAACTATCACGTTGCTCCTGTCAACGCGACTCGTCATCGTCGTCACCGCCACACCGAGATCGTCCACGTCTCTCGGCTCAAACCATATATTCGGTGTTCCAACCCTTTCTAATTTGCTGCCGTCTTTCGCGAAGGGGGAAAAAAGTGTGAGCGCTGCCTACGTACTTCATCTTCATCTGTATGACAAAACCATTGTAGTGATCATCATCGTGTGTCACGCTGGCTGGGTCTCTTTGGCTCGTGCACCTGGATTAAAGAGATAACCTGGTTACTGCCGTACAGGACTTGGTCTCATAAGATATATATATATATATATATATATATATATATATATGTGTGTGTGTGTGTGTGTGTGTGGTGTGTGTGTGTGTATTCTGCGCTGCTACTACTGCGCTGCCATCTCATAAGTGCCCAAGAGCGCTCATGGGCGCGCTTCTGTCGCAGGCACGCAGGCACACATATAGCACCCGAAAACCACTCTTCTGGTTCACAGTAAACGTGAGGCGGGCATCAGACCGTGAGGGAGACTCGATCGGGTGTGAAGAGATTCTAAAAAACAGGAAAAGGCTTGCGTTCGCTTGGCAACAGACCTCGCTGCTACGTCACTCAGCTGCCCGGAGCAATTCTCTTTCACTCTTGGCCAGCTCTGCTAGAACTACTCCAACGAGACCAAGCAGGCCTCACCATGCCATTGCTGTATGCCTAAGTGACCGCCATCACAACTAGCAGTTTGCGCCTGTCTGTCCAGTGACTTTCCTTGCACGTTGCGATAGCTGGCGACGAGCAAGCCAACGCCGCCGCTAAGGCAGCACACGACTGCGACACTACCGTCACCAAGGCGGTAGCTTAGTAGGATTGTTCTTAAAAAGTTACCAGGTGGTCGCAGTTTTCGTAGAGTTCTGCTACGGCGCTTCTCATAATCATATGGTGGTTTTGGATGTTGAACCGCAATAATTGTTATTACTCCCGACAACGACTGCAGCTGCTCATTCAAACGCCGCACCAAGCCGCGCGGGTGGCAATCAGCAAGCAACAAGCCTTCGCCTTTCTTCCGAACTGAGACAAGACCGGACAGATTTGAGCGGTGGTTGCTGCTTTGCCTGCATACTGGCTGCGCCTGGCCTGTGGCACCCATGTATTCCAAGGATTGCTTTTCATCGCCTTCGTGCCGAAAATGTGGCAACAACGAAATGCTGGAACATATTAGCGGCTCTTGCCCTTACCTGGCCACAGAACGATGCGTGTTCGTTTGTCATTCTCACCTGCTCGCTATGGATTTGCAAGCGGCAGAGGGCATTGTTTTTCCTGTGCACTTGAAAAAACAAGGCTCGCGAGTCGTCTTCGAGTTCTGTTCTGCAGACCACGTGGCTTTATACGCTTCGTGATACCAATTCGCTCACAAGACTCACAAGCTTCCAGACCCACTTGAGCTTGAGGAGACAAGGTGAGCCCTATACCTACCACAAAATTTAGGCACAGTTTATGTACGTTTTTTCTATAACAGTAAAAGCTACAGTCTATATTTTGTTATCTTTCTGATAAGTCATTCTTCTTCTTACTGTTACAGATTCCGGGCTGAGATTGTAATGCTCATTATTTGCATTCTATTTTAATATACTTAACTAACTATCAATTGGTTATAGCTATTAAATTTGTTGAGAAACAGTGTTTTCATCACAGAACATAACTTCTGCTTCAGTGTATTTCTTAGCATTCTTTCTGAATACTCACCGAAATGTATGTTTTAACGTATTAGCATTTTGATGAGTAGAGTTTGCAGTATTTCAAAAGTACAACGAGATAACAGCAAATTGACGGACCCGTTCAGCAGGCGCCAGCTGAACGGTCATGCATAAACAATACCATTTTACTTTTTCTGTGTAAACGTATTGTTTAGTGAATGTCTTTGGTCGCCTGCTGCGCGGAATTGTGAGCAAAGTACTTTCGATGCTGGTCACGAGTGCATGAGCTCTGGATGGTGCTGTGCACTGGCAAAGATTCAAGCGAGCTGAGCTAATTCGCACGGGCTATATTGCCATCATTAAAAATGAGCACAGCATCAAGAGTGCACATATATTTGTGTCCAAAGAAAGTGTTTTTTATAGCCTGGTCCCACATGGCAGTGCAACGACTCGTTAGAATACTGGGTTTCCCATGGAGGCATTTAGAAAGTTATTCGGAATGAGCCAGTTGCGAGCTAGTTGTGAACTATTTGGCTTAACAGCTCAATGACAGATGCTGGATGGTGTTCTCTACAAACATTTAGTTTACCATTTACTTGGTCCTATTGATATTCCACTATGTCCGGGAGTCCACCGGGGAAAAGCAGTGTAATAGATTGGCATTGTTTGATGGCAAGCAAAAATATATGGCATGGGCAGCTTTTCAAACATCCTCTAGGCTGGCTCTATTGCTCTTAATGGTCAAAGAAATACATCTTTTATGCTGGCTAATAAAATACCACTAAAACGTTTGCAGTCCGATATAAATTTGCTGTTTTAAAGCTACATCTCTCTGCTGTCTTTCTGACCCATTATTTAACGCAAAAGTGTTTTATTCTGGTGTCCACCAAGATTTGATTGACGTGTGTTTTGACGGGGAATAAAGTGACAGAATTGACGGGGAAAATACGCAGGAGACGATGAAAAAAGTTCCGTAACGGGGTGTCCCACCTATGACCTCTGGGTCTGGGCGACACATTCTGGGTGCGCTATCCACGACGCCCTCGTCACATAGTCCACAAGCCTTAAAGATGCGTCTTTTATGTCTACCGCTGCCATTTAGAAGCCTCCTAATTGAGGTAGAGTAAAGCATGACCTGAATAAAGGAAGTCCAAATTTGTCAATGCTTTCACAAACCCATACGTAGTAACGTTACCCCAAGCATCGGTGCCGCTCGTAGCATCCATATTTACCAACAATAGCGCTGTGACACCAGCCGTTTTAGCTGGCAGTAAATGAGTGTTCCCTACACGCGCTCTTCACCCAACGAATAAACGCGATGGGTAACAGGCATGACATGACGTGCGTTGCTTGTCCCTCCATTCTGGCAGTGGTCTTTAAATAACGAAAAACTGCCACTAGGCCACATTAGCCCAAGTGCGGCGTCGCATTCACTGTATCCGCGCTAACCGTTAACTAGCTACGGTATATGCATTTACGATCATAATGGTTTGTTTAACCATTGAATATGGACGTCGGTCATTGGGATAGAGCTATAGGACTATGCGTCAACTCTGATGCATACACGTTAAGCGGTGCTATAGCTGTTAAACCTTAATAGACACAGCGCAAGCTCACTTATATTGATGCAAGTAAGCATAAAGCTACTTTTTTAAAGAATGTCTTGCTTACGTGGTTTATGGATTCTAATGGCGCAGATATGAACCATATCTGTTTTCCTGGATGTGCCAAATTCACTCAACCATACGAACGGTAGCCCATCTATAAACCTGTAATACTTTAACTGCAATTATTTCCTTGCTTTCTATGAACTGGGTCATGACAGGTCACCACACAGATTTTTTGAAAGGGCCACTCACCAGATTTGACAATTTTGAGATGACAAGCGCAATGCATTGACGAGGCGTTCATGATCACGTCGAAAGGTTTAAAACAGATATACGCATTAAAATCACCCGTATGAACACTCTTTTTACGCCCCATTTTCAAAATTTGAGGTGTTCGTAATTAAAACACCCTCAAAACACCTATTTACACCCTTATATTTGGGGTGTATTGAACAGGGCTACAAATAATTGATTGATATGTAGGGTTTAACGGCCCAAAACCACCATACGAATATGAGAGACGCTGTAGTGGAGGGCGCCTGAAATTTCGACCACCTGGGGTTTTTTAACGTGCACCCAAATCTGAGCACACGTGCCTACGAGGCTACAAATGCACGACATTTTCGGGTCATTTTGCTTATACTGTTAGTATACGTTAACCATCTTGATACAAGCAAGGCTCCCACTACTAGCAGCTTGCGAGTCTAGTAATAAATCGAAGCAGAAAGTAATGTGAGCGAAACGCAGTTTTCATCGATAAATTTATGCACGCAAACTACTATAAGATGGAAGATACAATAGGAGCGACGCTTGTTCAATAGAGTAAGGGCCAATTCTCATGTACCTGTTTCATTCATCTGTGTCGTTTACGTGATTAGTCAACACTCACAAAGTGCACTGATTTGCCTGAACAATGTAATGTGGCGCACATTAGTGTAGCCATGCATGGAACACTCCCCCCTCCCCCCGTCTCCCATAAGATCGAAGCTTTTAAAGCTGGAGTTCCTCTTCTTTCTTGTTATTGCTTGCTGCATAAAAGCGTGCAGATGCGCGCATGCGCTGTCGTCTTCGTCTTCCTAGCAGTAAGCACGTGGTAACATGTTCTCATCGAGTAGTGTGACGGCCGACGCATGCAATGTTGCAATGTCTTTACCGAAATGAAAGTGCTGATAAAATGTCACCTGCGTGACCTTGATTGTGCAGCCCCTAAAGGCCCATAGAGCTAAGCAAAAAGCATCAGCTTAGCTTTTTTACCAAAATTCACTACATTAGGTCGATGAAGGTGCGCTAAAAATTGCTCCTGAATATTACAAATGCGCGTTCTGACTAGTAGCTCGTGCAGGCCGCACTACACCGTCACAAAGTTCACTGCGATTCAGATGCACTGTAAAAGAACGAGTATAACGCAAAAGATCCCTGCCGCAAAAAAAAAAAAAACTGCGCCCGCGCTATCAGCAGAGGGCCGGAGCTAGCGTTAAACCGCATCTAGCCGGTCTGAGAGCGCCACAAGGCGCCGTCAAGTATCGTCGCCTAGACAACCTTGGCTGCCCGGTATTGCTGCGCGCCGGGCGCACAGCGCGGGAAAAGGGTCGACATCGTCTTACATGTCACTGCGTGCGCTGGCGAAAATCCTCCCGGGTGTGTGCATGTGGTGCGCGTGGCTTCTCGATCGGTAGAGTTTATTAGTCGGTGTTTAGTTTGAAATGGGCCTGCGCTGTGTGCTCCACCAGTGTGTTCTGTCAGTGCTGATTATTGCGAAGGTGCACCATCCTAAAGACCGGACCTGTGGATTCATATTCTGGAGCACTCGAAGTGAAATAGTGAGTACCGCTCTCACGTTGTTCCGTTCAGCGCTTTGTTAACTGCGTGAGCACAAGAATAACGCTTTCAAACAATTTTGTTTTCAAGCAGTTGATGACAAATCAGCTTTTCTTTACTTAGCGAGAATATTTGTCCGAACTGTTACACGGGGATGATGGCGAACTGTGATTGTGGGCAAGTTTTTTTTTTGTTTGTTTAGATTGTTTGGAATACAAAGCAGAGTGAGCGTGCGCCGCTGAGGTTCAGCGAAGAAATTGAACAGATTTTCGCGGTGCCCTTTGTTGGTAGCCGTTTTTAACGAGGCCCTCTCGTGCTGTTCATCAATTTTAGTTTTCTAATTAATACATGTGTGGGGACGGCGTCTGTTAGCTCTAAGCATCAACCGTATGTAAGACGCATATGCTTGGGCATGTCGGTAGTTCATTTACTTTCGTTTTTTTCTTATTGCACAAAAATACCGAGAATGGAAAACAAGGGCGTGGTGTCCATGTCGTTCTTTTTGGTTCTTTTTCGTTTTTTGCGGTAACACTGCCGTGATAACTAAGGTTGATGCATCGGGTGACAACACAGCATATAGATTCGCGTTAGGAGCGCCTCGCGAAGTTTGCCTACTTGCTAATACATTCAATTTCGTTAAATTTGTCAGAACCGTTATCTTCGTTCACCCGCAACGTAGCGTGACACTGCCGACAGCCATGTCTATGTAGCGGATCGAGCACTGAAGCTGGACTTTTGTTTGAACAGACCTTTAGTTTGTGTGTTTGCTCGAATTGCCTACTCTAACAGCGCAAACGCTTGTTTGAACATAACTGCTAACGTTCGAGCACATTTTATTCAGATTGTTTCCATCATGTGTAACTTGCAAAACATTCTTGTTATTCAGAGTTTGATTGTCATCGCCTCGCTTTGGCGTTTAACTTCGGTAAAGGTATTTTCGCTATGTGAAGCCTATTATTAGTTTTTTTTTGTTGCACGAAAAACACTTCAATGTTATACATACTGCACGGTATCTAAGCATGTGTTGCAGCCAAAATGTAAGACTGGGCAGCATATCTATCTGGGAACACAACACGCACAGCCACTGAACAGCCTGCACTGCACCGGGAAGGAGTTACGCTTTCTCACCCTGACTGCATGATTGAAACAAATGGCCCTAATTTAGCAGTATGCAATGGTCATTGAGTGAAGGTAACAGGCTCACTTTATTCGACATTCTCAGCCAATTTCGCGGCTATGGCGAATGTGTTTGAAAAAAAAATCGTGCTGATTTAATGCACTGAAAACTGTGAACTGCTTGAATATTTTGGTGAGAAAAAAGCTTTTGGTCACGTAGTTGCCGTTCAAACTTTTCAGACTGCTGTATGAGTGTTGTTTGTGAAAAAAAATATTTTACAAGTACCGCAGCTTTTTTTTATACCAATTTTGGTACATGTTAAGTAAAGGGGCTTATGTAAGGTGTTCGAAACTCAGCAATATTAATACAAATTTTCGGCCACATACGTCTGCAAGAATTTAGCCAAAGTATGTTATCTTTGCATTTTCTCATTGGTATACTGCACTTTGTATGAATATCTGAGCTGTGACTGCTTACTTCACAGAAAAGGTATTTTGATGAAAAATTATTTTTAGACAGCTTAAGCTGTTAACCTCTAAGAGAAAAGATCACTCATTTCACAGAATTGTCGTTTTTGTCCGTATTGAGATGCAATTTGCACCATGTGGTGGTCCAATTAAAAATCACCTTTTACCTAAATTGAAAGCAAATAAACAGTTCTTTGTATGTGACAAGTTTCATCATTACAATTTCTATTTCAAGGAATAAAATATTTTTTTGAATTTTCCCATCAACGGCAATGGGGAACTTGGATGCGTCGGCTGCTGTATGACCAAATGCCGAATGGGGAACTTGGAACTTCAAAAATCATTTAGAGGCAAAGCTCTTGAGGCCGTGGGTCGTTCCCTCCTCTGTAGTCGTACTAGTATTATGTAGCCACTTGATGAGTTGCACAATAGATAGCGTTAGTTGTTTTCACAGCATATACACGGACGAAATGATGATTCGTGGGGCGAATCGTTCGTCCGTACATTTGTGCTTTCGTCCGTTCGTCCGTACATTTGTGCTTTCGTCCGTTCGTCTGTGCATCCATCCGTCCGGGATTCCGTGTGTCGGTCTGTCTCTGAGTCCGTCCGTCTTTTTGTCCGTCCATACTGGCTTCAGACTGTCTGTTCATCCGTTTGTGCGTCCGGACAGACGAGCGCTGGGCCCCACTCATCATCATTCACTCCGTGGATATGCTGTGATTTTTTTCTCAAAACATAAATTGCTATGACAAAAGTTGGCGCATGGAAAGAACTGTTTATTTGCTTCGATTTAGGTACAAAGTCTATTTTAATTCAACCAACACATGGTGCAAGTTGCGTTTCATTATAGACGAATCAATTATTTTGTGAAATTTGCAATTTTTTCTCGTAAAGTTTCACAGCTTGAGAGGTCTGAAATATTTTTTTTTCCAAATATACCCTATGTGGAATAAGTATTCACTCCTCAGATATTCGTACAAAATGCAGTATTGATATAGAAAAATGCAGATGCAACACATTTCGGCTAAATTATTTCGGACGTATGTGGTCGAAAAATGGTAATTATATTACTGAGCTTCAAAAACTTTACGCAAGCCCTTCACTTAACTTGTAGACCAAATTTGGCACGGAAGAAGAGATACTTATGAAATAATTTTTTTTCACAAACATCCCGACGAGATTTTGGGAAGTTCAGGAGTCAGCCATGGGACCAATAAATTATTTGTTTGCGAAATATTCTAGCAGTTACCTTTTTAATGCAGCAAAATCAGCGCGATTTTTTTTCGAATACATTTGCTGTGGTCACCAAAATAACTGGGACGTCTGATGTGGAATGACCCAATAGCCAATTCTTCCATTATATAATCGCGTCAATGTGAGCCAGTCAGAGAACACTAGTATCATTCGCATTTTAATACGTAACAGTACAGTACATAATTTTACAAGTTACCTGCAATGAATACCTTCTCAATGCGCATACCGTCATGTATGCTCAGCTGCATTGTGCTTTTGTGCAATACAGATAAAATATGTATATGTTGTTGCGCGTCGTACTGTATTCCTTTTAATAAACTAATCGAATTAGTACAATGGTAGATCTGCAGAAATACACATGCAGCTGTGTTGATGCATACTTAAGCATAGAACTTGACATTAATTTAGATTGGTCGTTGCATGCAGCTGATGGAACATTATCAACTTGGAGCAGCACCTTTTTATTTGCCTGCGCGAGCAAGCTGAAAGGGTAAAGTAATGTTCATATCTACGGCACGAAAGGTGTAATGATTCTGCCACAGCGTGCTTTTTATTGCGTTTATTGCTCAGCATACCTCTTCTACCATTTCTCACTGCAGTGGATCCCGATGCTTCTGAATATGCTTGCTATGCACTAAATTTATACTTACACATAAGAAAGCAGGTAGTTATGCATGGTGCACACACTGTATTTTGCACTTTTGTGAAATTTCAGTCATTGTTCCTTGTGTATTTATTTTATGTTTCGGGTTTGAATTTTCTGTACAGAAAGAACAGCTTTGCCCCACTTCTCTCGAAGACACCAGTCATCACAGCAGCTGAAGATGATTGTGCAAGCAGCAGTGACGAGTGGTTTGGCAGTTAGAAGTATACCAACACTGACATTACATTCATACAACCCCAATTACACTACCTTGTTGAATTTGTTGAATGTTCTCTTTTTTAATGTCGAAATTTATACTGCGAGATGTAATAGGTTATAAATGGGACTCCAGAAACTCGCCTACTCTTTCTACGTGTTTTTTTTTTCTATTGTATAGGTGTCAATCAAACGCCATACGTCTCAGTCGTTTGCGCGACTAGCGCAAATGTTTTTGAAAGTTGTGGAGATTTATTGTATTGAAAACAATGAGTTTTTAGTATGGAGAGAAAGAAACTTGGTCCGGTAACATATTTCAAAATATTGCAGAATGCCATCAGAGTCCTGTTTGTCAGATTTGCAATTTTTCTTAAATAAAGGCAGATGTTATCATAAGGGCTTAAAATAGTTTTTTGCTTCGGCGTTATGTTCGGTTCCACCTTACGCTACAGGTTACTGTGCGTGCGTGTGTGTGTGTGTGTGTGTGTGTGTGTGTGTGTGTGTGTGTGTGTGTGTGTGTGTGTGTGTGTGTGTGTGTGTGTGTGTGTGTGTGTGTGTGTGTGTGTGTGTGTTGTGAAGTGCCTTCCGAGTCCTTGTCGTTTACGGCCCAGTCTACGTACACATATATACACTGGTCTCATAAATCTCATTGAAGACCATGGCACCTTATTTCATCAGCTGCATGCAAGCAGGTATAAGTGCAGTGGGTGAGACCAGTATCTTCCTTCTTCCCTGTCAGCCGCAGAGAAGGTTCGTATATGCTTCTCCCTGAGAACAATTGAGGCTTGGGCCACTTAGTGATGCATATTTGATGAAATGAAGTGCTGTGAACGGCTCTCCTCAACACACAAGTCTAAGCGTCACCACCTGTGTCTCTGTTTTTGTTGCCCGTTAATTGCGCTTCATTTGATCAAGTATGCTCATCCAATAACTGCCATCGTTTCAAGGGGATTTTCAGTGTACACCCCACTCACATGGGTGTCGCTTCATCAAACACACATAGTTTAGGGTCGTTCATAAACACCTATTAAAATAGGGTGTAACATTTCTTTACACCCTACCGTTTCAGGGTGTTTCTAAACCTTTTATTGTTTAGGGTGTTTCTAGACACGCTAAAAGGGTGTTTCCCATGAGACAAAACAAATACACCCTTATGGGTGTAAAAATTTTTAGAGTGTACGTGCCGCGGAAATGCGTCAAATTTGAAGACGAAATCTGCTCCCCTCCCCTCTGCCGGCGTACGCGTAGAGAATGAGGGCATGAAGTAGGTATAGGAATGGCCCTACGTACACGGCAATGCAGTGACGTTGATCCTCTACGTAGACAAGTTTGTTCTGACGTTGTCAACACTATACCACTTGACATGGCGAAAACTATTTAACACAGCATGCGTAGTTTATGTATTTGTTGCTTTAAGAGACGAATAAAACTTGAAATAAATAATGAGAAGCAATAAAAAATTGTGCTCGTTTTTCTTTCATTTTCACCCTTGAAATGCTACCAGATGCAGGGCCAATGTGCCAGCGTTTCGCATGCGTTCGTTTCCCCACGGTCAGCGCATTGAGCAGCCGTCCGCCGTGGAACGCTCCTACGCGTTCCCGCACTCGTTGTGCACATGTACTCTACCGCGTCTAGGCCAGCGTTTCCAAACCATCCCGAAGGAACAGGCTGAACGCCACAAAATAACGCTGATCAACAAAGCAACGCTGCTCGCGTGCTCGGGGGCTGGGCTTGTTCGGCACGTCATGCGCACGTCACCTCTTGGTCGGATGCCGGAGAGGGTGGGGAAGAGATTTGGCTTGCGAAGTTTAGGCGGAGGAGCGGCAAGGGTTTCGAGCTCGCCTACTTTCACCCTCGTTTCGCGCTGTTCAAAAACCTGTTTTGTCCGCTCGTAATGAACCGATTCAAAAAATTTTTGTGGCAAAATGTTCCTCATCGGACACCCAACAACTTACACTGTCTAACTAAAATTTGGTATGGGGCCTGGTGCGTGGCCGTTTAAATGAGTAATTCTGAGAGAAAAAAAATAATTGGACTGTGAAATAAAAGGCATTGAATTTCAATTCACACAAAAGATAAAGCTGTTTTTATTATGTTTGCTTACTCGGTCGTCTTGAGACGCCAGTGATTCTGCTGGCTGTGCGTAGTACTGTGAAGGAATGTATAGGTTAGCGGGCGTCATATGCGTGACGCGCACGATGTCTCCTTGGATGCTGACGAACGTAACACGGATGTTACGGGAGAAAACCACTACAAGACACCTGAATAAAGCGTTAGAGTTGCTTTGAGACACTTATCAATGTCATGCTTGCACAATACCTATAATGTTTTCACCGTAAAATTCAAAGGTTCTTTCAGCATTCGCCAGTCACCATTAGAAAGTGAAGATCATACTGACTGGCTATTTTAGAGGGTCCTATATTTTACGTGACCACATCTCTGATTTGATGATGTAAAGAAAACGCACGAATAGGGAGGCGGAGGGGTGCCTGGTGCAGTGACATGATATTTTCTGTACTTCATGATCCTGCTCTTTACGTAGAAATCAGAGCATTCTGCCTTAGCTTAGTTGTATGCGTATAAGCTCAACTTTATGTGGCACTGGACGATGTTTAAAGAAATAATTAGGCTTAAGCCATCCCAACAGTTCTCCTCTACGCATACTTCTTATATTTTTCTGAATCCTCGACAAAGTTGTATTCAAGTACTGAAATGACGCCTGAAATATAGTCATGTCGATAAATGTTATCTCTTCTGAAACATGCTGTGATACACAAAATACGATATCGGTCTAGGTTCAAGACAAAATACGATCGTGGCGAAAATTCCACGCTTACTCTCAAAACGGTTTTGCGACAAAAAGTATGTCCCGCAGTAAGAGCAAAGGAACTCCAGTGATTCCACCTACTTTCAGTGACGTATGGAGTGGTGTGGTGGCCCAAATCTTCAATACGAATGAACTGCTTCTGGGTCACATTGACGGTGGCTTCCTCCATCTGTCTTACTACAAAAAAAGAAAAGGAGGATTAGTGATCAATTTGAGAGCATAAGAAGTTTGGCGTGTGAAAACTATGACACCATTTTCAGGCATGCTGTAGTAAAGGGCTCAGAAAATGTTGTCATTGATTTATCGTGCAGATGAGTAAAATAAAACGGGTCTCAAGAATATCGCCATAATCGAAATGCCACACCCACAGCCAGGTTTAAACGCAAGCCTTACCTGCACCCAGCAGCGCAATTTAACCAATGCAAAACAGTAGTTGAGCAAACCAAGAATTGATCTAAATGCTACCAGTTCTCACGTCGCATTTCGCACTCTCCGGAATGAAGTCAAATTTCTTTCTACGCGTGTAATATGCATACACCTTATGCATTACATGATTCACATGAATCATTGGAGGTATCCGCTGCGTATGCTTCCCTAGAATAAATCTTGGCTAAATGTTCGAGTTGGAATATGGCAAAGCGTCTACAATTACATGCTTTGTACGAGCAGTAGGTATGCAGAGCTAATAGGTGCAATCGATACTACCCATAACTAAGTAGCTATAGAAATATTGTTGGCAACAATGAGCAGTAGCTAGTGGTATCGAGAGTAAACTCGATAGCACTACAGATGGCATAAACTAATTCAATGAATTCATTGAAGCATATCATTTGTTCCAGGAGTGCATGGCATATGATGGAGAAAGAAGATAAGAAAGGAGGGCGAGAATATTGATACTCTTGTGTTTCTACGCAACATTACTGGGCAAAGAGATAATTAGGATAATGTTCTATTCTGGCAGGATGCTTTTACACGAGGCGACTGCAAGACTTCAAGTTTATCTTGTATTGTAAGATTTATAAATAAATGAATGAATAGTTATGCTTGTTGAATGTAAGGAATCGCTGGTCGTTTTTGAATACAAGTCGTTTATTGACATATGCCGTCATTTTTACTGACAAAATATTTGTGTGGTGAGAAATTGTTCATAAATCAAGCGTGTTGGGTTTTGTCTAAAGTAGGCCATTGCAGATGTTCGGACAGTATTGACTGCCAACAACTGCAATATTATGCACATTCGATGGAAGAATTAAGAATACGACGATCTTTCTGACTGCCTTATGTATAGATGACTTATAATATCTTGATCGAAGGTTTTTTCCCTCGATCAACAGCGCTAAAAAATCATCGATGTTATTGATCTTCAAATAACTATTAAGTTTGCAACATTCGTGAGGCGTCATGTCACGATCCCGCGATCTCGCACAACAAACATCAGATGCCGTATATATTGTTATTGAAAAAAAAAGAGATGCCGTATCGACGAGGCCGTGAATGAGATGGATTCATAACCATCAGTAATGCGTGACCGGTTGAGCAGCGATCGAGTGGAGACAACCTTTCGTCTTTCTCGACAGGCACACCCGCGCGTCGCCGCCTGGAATATTATATGCATGCATGTAGCAATATCATGGCATGAATTTTCACAAAAGAGAAAATATTTTGTTGTGCTTATTATTTAGCGGCGATGTCTTGATGCACATGGCAGATAACAAGATATCTGCGTAGCGTTTCTTGCATACACTCGACAGCGATTGCCCTTCTCAATACATGTGTACTTGGATTTTGGTGTAGAGTGAATAATTTCAGGTGGTCAAAATTTTCGTACCCTCTTTCAGCGGTGCCTTTGAGATTACCAAAGTCACCATGAATCAATATTACAACTGGTTGCCCAACAACTAGCTCACAATGCGTAAAGATACCTAGCATCAGAAAAGTGTTTTTAGCAGAGGCTACACCTGGGTAAGGGTAGTTAGTGGATGTTAAATTAAGATAATAGTTGACACAATTGACTAATGCTGCTAAGAGCCGAGCCATTTCTCCTAACTTTCAAACAGTTTCTGCGAATTCTTGCTTCTGCTGTTATGTTCGGCCCCACCAGCTCACGTCTGTTGACGAATTCAAGCTATCTAATGTGGCTGCTTGGGCATGTTGATACGACATGGTACATAAAAAATACAGAAGGAACGGTACATAGCGTGTTCTGTCCGCCATGGCATAACGAGGCATATGATTTACCTGGAAACATTCCTGTGCGCAAACAGTGGACGGCAGAACGGAAGGCTACGAGATAAACGAGCGCTTGTTTTTCTCCTATCTTTCCGTTCGGCCGTCCACTGTACGCGCCGAAATGTTACTAAGGACGTCGTACAACGAAATCGCCCAACTTTCCATCTTGTAATTTTTTTTTGCTTAGGAATATTTCTGGTAAAACAGGCCTTGTAGTTGCTTCAATATTCGAACAAATGCCATCATCACCTTATACGTTGATTATGCTTGCAATGAACGCAGATTCTCCTTTCACGTCCGGCACAAACAAATCTTTACACCACTTTTTCCCTCTTTTTTATGTTGCATCTGCCGCACTGTTTTCATTTACTGCTATAGCATAACATTGCCTATTAGTGATTAGTATAGCCTATAGTAGTCTCAGATTGTTTGTAATGTAATGGTGACATTGTTATTGTTCAGCACGTCGTTCATTTTACAGCACTTCTTACGTTGATCAGCACTGTTGCGTTGCTAGCGTTAATTGTTATATTCGGAATGGCCAGAGCTTGTACATAGCCAGATCTGGTTGATGTTCCCTATAGTTGCGTCGTTATTGACTGTAATCTCAGTGAAATGGTGAATCCTCTTGCAGTAACAATGTTCTATCCTTTATAACTATTGTAGCTCTTTCGCACAGGTATGCGCAAGCGAACGCTAAATATTGCGCTTGAATGTTTGCGCTGGCGCTACGTGTGGCTTTAACTTACACCGCACACTTCATAGTGCCGGTGACTTGTCCGGAAAGCTGATGTAAGGTTTGTAGCTGCGCCATATGCATAGAGGCATGCGCTTGCGTCGTAACAGTTGGCTGCAAAACAAACAGTAAACCGCAAGCTGTTCTTCGCTGCTTCATTTGCATAACACCTTCGGCCATAGCACATAAGACCTGCCAATATAGTTTTTTTTATATATTTTTCGTCCACCAAGGTATATGTATACTGCAAATAAATCTCTAAATATTAAAGCACATTTTCGGAATACCATAAATAGGTCAGTGCAATATTTTCAACTGAAAACAATAAATAATCAACGTATTGGCAAAGCAAAGCTTCCCTCGCAGTCACACGCTTAGTTATGTCAGAACTGTGCACTGCCAAAGCTGAACAACAAAATTAGCCAACTCACGTTGTTCCTCGTACCCCAGTATTTTGCCAGCGTACGCATAGCAATCTTGAAGCCGTAATCCAGACAGAAGGAAAAGATAGGCATAGTCTTTAAGGTTCGTCTGTTTAATGATATAGCGCCTTCGTAGTAGCCAACTTTCTTGTTCGCTGCTGTAGCTCAACTACGAATAAACAGAAAAAAAAGAATGTTTGCCATGCTTCTATCGTTCGCTGTGACAATTCAGAAGACAGCACCAGTGCTAACGTTCACGGCACCATCTAACAACCTAATGACAAAAATATTTTTAAGAAATAATATTGATAAAAATAACCAATTAAGGCCATTTTTTCAAAGTTGGCAGCAAACAATCAGAAAAAACTATAAACAAAAACATAAGGGGGGAGAATGCAATCACTTCTGCTTGAAGATCACATGTTTAGTGAATTGTCGTTCACATATTGCGACTTTTTATTCACATTTCTACATTTGTTTATTGCACTGTGTGTGTGTATTTTTGTTGTTTTTGTTTTTTTCAGTCCAACCGTCTGCAGTGAGTTTGAAAGCTTTACTACTCCTAATTTTGTTATAGTGGTGTGGTTTTTGTCATCTGTGGTGTTCTTTTTCCACCACTGCCACTGCCACAAAGTATGTAGCGGTTTGAGAACTTAGTCAAGCGGATTGTCGCTCTTATTCTCATCCCTAAGATAAACTGTGTGTTGGCGGAATGAAAACCACTGTTAGTCTTAATAATATAATATATATTTATTATAATGTTATTGTTATATATATTTCTTATCCTAATATTGATAATATTACAATCCTTGAGTAGAGGCGTTTTCCCACGCCTTAAAAATACCCGGGGAATGTATAGATATTATACAGAGTAGCATGCCTGATTGAATACCCTTATTGCAACGGTCGAACACGCTTTGTGTACAAGAGTTATACCTCCCCCATCATGATTCACCCCAAGGGTAATTAGACGTGGTGCTAAAAATAATAAATATTTATTACATGAATGGTCGCAAACACCTGGTTACGTCATCTCATAGCCACCATGCTCTATCGAGCCTTGCCACATGTACGCGGCCGCACACACTGCCAAAGGCGGTAGGCATACGGAGCCCTGCAATAACTTTGTGCATAGCCCCGTGGCCAGATATACCAAGCTTTTATTACAATAGCCATAGATAATTTTGGCTGAATTTAGCCGTCGGTGTAGGAGTCGCCGTCATTCATCGTATATACGTATATATATACAAGAGAACGCGAGAAAAAGTTACAAAGAATACGGCATCCGGAATCAAACGTCTAGCCTTCAACTTGCTAGTGCGAGGCGTAGGCCACTGAGCCATGAAGGAGCACAATTTTGAACGTGGGAATGGCAAGCTAATGATATCTACCGCCTAATGCTAGTGATTTTCATATTGGAGGAACTAACACGTTTCCAGCACTACCAGCGAGATGGTGCACTGAGCTCGCGTCGCCAGACCATCAGGAAACGGCGGCACGCACTCTCATCTCCCACGCGTACTTTGCCCTGTGAATAGGGGGGCGGGGGGGGGGATTGAACGCTCAGGCGAGCGCGAGACTCTGCACTCGCTGCAGAGTCTCGGTTTGTGAAAAAGGCGCGCTTTTCAGTTTTCAGACAGAGTGAAGTTACAAATGATGCGCTTATTTGCGTTTATACGTGCCTGTAAGTACGTTTTCTGCGTAATTCGTGCGTGAAAAACGCATGAGAAGATTGCGATCTGCTTGGCATTCTTCGCGCGACCTTTCAATTGGTGCTATTGCGTTCATTGCTTGGCCTACGCGGCAAAAATGTGACTTTTTTTCTGTCCGTCACAGGCTTTGCGGTCTGACAAAAAAAAAAAACTATTACTTAACTCATAACTTCCGCAGTATTCTCATTGGATTTCATGGATTATTCCTACTATATATCGCTCTGCTATGACACCGAAAGTACATAAATTACACAAATTGGACATGAGAAATAAATGACTTTTGATGGACGTGTACAAGCGCACAAATGGTCATTCCATGCCGATTGTCTTATCTATTTTGGCGACCATCTCAAATGTATCTGAAAAGCATTGTGCTTATTCACTGCATTGAAAGCAGCGAAACGCTAGAATATTTCAGATAGAAAAAAAATTTGGTCACGTGGCTGCCTTCCGGATTGTTCTTTAGTTGTTGTTTGCCGAAAGAGCTAATATTAAGTACCCTTCTTTCTTTATGTACTTATTTTGATTTAATATACATGTAAGGTAAAGGCTCTTGTGGAAGGTGTTCAAAGCTCAGTTATATCTGTGCAATTTTTCTGGCACATACGTCTTCAAGAATATAAAACTAAAAAGAGGTTTTTATTGTATTTTTTCTATTTCAATACTACACTTTGTGTGAATATCTGAATAGAGATTACTTACTTTACAGAAGGTATATTTCGAAGAGAAGGCGTTTTTCTAGCTTTAAAGCTCCAAATTTACGGGCAAAATTCACGAACTTCACAAAATATGGTCCAATTAAAATTCACCTTTACGTTTAAAACGAAAATAAATACAGTTTTTTTTATTGGCAAGTTCTATTAATTTTTTCCTTTGAGAAAGAAAATAACTGTTGCACTTTTCCATTGGCGGAAATGGGGATTTCAAGCTCGCAGCTATCGTATGATCAAATGGGAAGAGAGGCGCAGATTATCCGCGGACAATATTTATTTTTAAACGACACATATATGAGCCCTTATGCGCCAAGACGATGCTTTATCATTGTTTTATTTTTTACCTGTTCCTCCCCAAAAGGTGCACAGAGCACTGAAGCTGCTGAGTGCTCCCTACATTACTGTTAAACTGTCCAATCAGCGAGACGGTTCCTTTTTTTACACAATATCTTGTAGATAGATGGAGAAGTGTGTGTAAACCATTATTATTACGGCAGTATTAGTGAAAGCACTCCACGCATATCAACCTCAAACTAAATGTAAGCATTTGATGAGCACCTGCTACGCTGTACACCACTTGTACTAGCAGCAGCGCTGAGGCGCGCACGAACTCCTTTATGACGCAACTTCACACACTGCGTTAAAGCACTCTTACTAAACTGTTATCACAACTGTTGGCACGGAAAGAAAAGGAACACACTCTAGGAACACGCATTTCTTCATATTGGAACCGAAGAATTGTCATGGACGTCCATCACGCTACTACACCCTTGGACTTTATGAAGTATTTCTTATGTGACCTCTTTTTCTCAACTCACAGACAGCGAGAATCCATTGACGTACCTCAACCACTCTGTTCCCGTGGTCGAATCGTGTGTCGGGGAGTCTAATGTCGATGATGACATTCACTCCGAAGTCCAGAGAGCCACGCACCATCATCTCGACCGGATCAACACTTCGAAGTTTTGCCTCGTTCTGAAAGTCGAGGTTCATTGCCTTCATCCATTTCACCAGCTGCAGCGTCTGTAATAAAAATGCTACATGTCGTAAAATGTAAAACGCTATCGATATTCCAAATATGACACCATATTATAATGCGACGCAAGGATAAATGCAATTGAATGAGTTGAAGAAAAAAGTTAGCGGAGCTTCGCACTTGTAGTACGAAGCCTCAAGAAAGTGTCGTGTTCCTGACTAGTCTTCTTTGTTTCTTTTCAAGATTATTTTTCCTCTCCTGATGTCTTTTTTGTAATTTCTCTACTATCTCTGTCTCCTTTCGCACTCTATGGAACCTTCTTACCAATACAATTTCATTCGGAAGCCAATTCTCGTCCATTGTGTTTACCCTTCATGGGGGTGTTTTTTCTTCGCTGTCAACCTCATGCGCCGTTCACCCGATGAAGGCAGAAAATCGTTGCGGTAGGAAGCTAAACCGAGAATTCCGTACGGCATTGTACAACCATGACACGCCTGGTATGTGAATCGCTTTGCTAAAGACCAAATGCAGCAATAGTGTTGGTTAAACGTGAATTATGGTTACAGTGCGAGCTATGTGCTTTAGTAAACACTACGTTTATACTCCGAAAACACAGGCGTCACAAGATATGACATGAAGTTAGGCACCGTCTACTGAAGCTAGTGTGCGCTGTTCAGGCCTTCCATGCTCGAAATCACAAGCACTACCTATCATAGCCTAAAAGAATGCGTTGCTGGACTAGTCGGCTCATAGCCTTAAAGCTTGGCAGCGCAAAACTGTCGAGAACAGGAAGGAACACAAAACAAAGAAGAGAGCAATAAAATTTTCTATGCGCAAAAAGAACGTGCAACCCTACGTAACATGCGCCGTGGGCGTTCTGTACAAAATCCCGCTCATTTGCGGAAAAGCTTATACCGGGCAGACCACTTGTTGAGTCAACAATTGAGCACCGGAACGCGAGTAATATGTTGAAGGTAAATTAACGTTTCATGTGCCTAGGAAATATAAGAACTATGCCTGTGAACCAGTGCTGTCTAGCAGTCAATTTCTAGGCAATAGGTGTAATGCGCTGGCTAGACATATAAGTGAGCCTTATCAAATGAAATAAAAAAGGAGGCGATTGTTTTAATGACACCTATGTTGTGCTGCGCAGTAAGGAAAAGCTGTTCTTGAGAAACTTTGTTGCGATCCCGAAATTCTGTTGCTATGCCGATTCTGATTAGCGTTGTAGATTACGATGTGCGTTGCGCCTTCTTGCACTAGTTGGCTTCGTATATATTTAGGGAAACATCCTAATAATGCTTAGGGGCAAATAGTGCTCTGCCCTTTATTTCTTTGTTCTTTTCTCTTATCGTCGATTTTGCACTGATAAGCTTTATTCTTACCTATCCGCTAACCGGTTCTGATGCAGGTAACACATATGTTGCTTTTGGCACCGTAATGCAACAGCATCAAATTGAGTATATATAACATATGCCACTGTTCAATTGATGTCTTTGGTACAGATTTTGCACAGTGAAACACAATAGTTTACAGAGCGTGTGAGCGCGTGCCAAACCGCTTGTCTGCGCCACCTAGCAGTGTGTAATCTACTGTTGAATAAGCGCCACTCTGATAAAAAGAATTTTCGTTATTCATAGGAATCTCAGTTTTGGTATAGTCACACAGAACATCATTAGTTCGTTCGTTTTGCGCAAAACGCTTATCCGCATTAACAATTGCACAGGTATACCAGAGTAAAAGCTACGGAGGAGTGCTTCTAATACAGTGGCGTCGACTTTATATCTCTTGTTGAAGATGGTGGCTGATAACTTCTGCTGATGAGATGCTTTCTAGACAGGAGTTTGCAGCGGTGACTGCCGAAAAGCTCTATGCATTAGAAAAAAAAAACTTCGTCCGCGTTGGAAAAATTTCCCGGGCTCTGATTAAGGGATGGATGCAACTTGGGCGCAGCGGGGCTCTCAATCGCTGCTTCTGAAAGGGAACTGTCGAGAGTAGGCTTTCATAGCCACTCTCTGGCGTGGTCTGAAAATTTTTGTCGTCGGCTCGTCATATATTTCTTATTGTAATTTAGTAACATTTCGCTCAATTATATTACACTATACACACATTCCATCGCCATGCTTCGAATTGAAATTCCTGCTCATGGTTCGTGGGATTGCCGCTTTTTTGTGTGTTCCTTGTGTAAGCACAAACTTGCTCTAAGTGTCTAGCTGCTTGCCGTTCTTCAAATGGCATTTCATTTTGTTGCTCTCGCATCATTTACGTCGTCCTTGTGGCGAGATTGCTCTTTGTCTTCATGTTTAGAAAAAGTCTGTCAGATGCAACCGCACAAGTTTTGGCCAGTACACCTAACTGACGGCATGTCAATACGTGTGCACCTTACACAATTTCCTTTAGTTTAAAAATCAGAAACTGGGTCTGTTTTGTATAAGCGATGCCAGTGACGCCAAGCGTTGTAAATTTATGTGCATCATTTACTTTACACGACCGATTTGGTCGAAAGGTATTCACCGAAGCGGGCAATATCTTTAAAAATCGTAAGTATATACTATGGTGCACATTCTAAAATGCGGACTTCTCTAATTGAGCGATTCCAATACAAATAAGCTGAGGTGTTTTATTACCTCTGTTTGGTGTGACGAGGCGAAGGCCACGCAGGATTTGTACATAGCAGCAGCTTTCTCAAATGCAGTTTGATTATGTAGTGGTGGTTCTGTAAACGTGAGCTTTAAATATGTCTCCATCCTTATAGTTTCTTGAATCTGTAAAGCAAAGAAAAGATGACTTGGCATGTGCAACACACTAACGGATCCAAATGCAACCTGTTTGTTTTTAGAATAAAATGTACGTGCAATAGCTAAAACTAAATACGCTGTGTCGAATGCCCCAAGAACAGAGTATAAAGATAATGTTCGCTGTTATCGACGCGTTCGATTGGGTATTACGTCGAGACCACCCGAAAAGTAGACGAGCGAAACAAAAACGCGTTACCAAGCCCAGAATTTACATATTTATATCTGTGTGTACTGTACACACATACTTTCTATTCATTTATAAGGCACACGCACTGCGCCGTGCGCAATCTCTGGTTAGTTTTGCGCGAAGACTTTGCCTGCATATGCCATGAATTCGCAACAATTTATCTGGAAAGAGCACTCATGTTTCTGGCCTTCGTAATAATGGCGCCGGAAATAAATGAGCCAATTGTGAACAGATATTTCCTATATAAATTAAGGAACTTTTGGTCAATTCCTAAGAAAATGCGCCTAACGAGCCATGGTTCACGCAACCACGAAAGACAGATACAGTCACAGAACTAGCGCCATTATAACAGCACGTGTAACTGGTAGTGTGAAATCACAGGGTTATTGAGAGCGTGGATCCACTTGCCCAGGTAGTTTAACCCAGGTACTTCATTTTCACTCTTATATTGGTGGAGATTGTACTCAAAGGCCCGTATTTACATCTCTCATGCTTAGCGAAAATACACATGTAGTTCAGGAGCTTAACCAACTCACCTATTCATGCGCGATAAACACAGTACACAAGCGTAGCGTGAAGTTGCCACTTCCACAAGCGCCTTCTCTTCATACAGATGACCGCAGACAGCCTTCAAAGGGCTGCACTGCTAAAAAAAGTATCGGTTGACTTCCGGCTGGCCTATACCAGTAGTGCCGTGTGGGTAATTTGGGGCGCATACCAGCAGTGTCATTTGGATGTCATTGATAACGCTCACATTGCGGTGAGTGTTATCACTATAACGGGTGTCGCGCTCTAAAGTATATCAGCATTACTCAGTAGTAATTCCAGCTCACACCAAAACAACAGAGGGCGAGCGGGTTCACGTTTAATTATGTATGCCTGACGTACCATTCTTTTCCTATGTCAACTCTGCCTGTGTACCTTTCAGCTTGCTTTTCAGCATCAATAAAAAAGGACACTAATACTTGTTCATTGCCTACTTCAAGCATTATTCGCCTGCTGGCGCCGCCCCGCCGCAGTGGTCTAGTGGCTAAGGTACTCGGCTGCTGACCCGCAGGGCGCGGGTTCGAATCCCGGCTGCGGCGGCTGCATTTTTGATGGAGGCGGAAATGTTGTAGGCCCGTGTGCTCAGATTTGGGTGCACGTTAAAGAACCCCAGGTGGTCTAAATTTCCGGAGCCCTCCACTACGGCGTCTCTCATAATCATATAGTGGTTTTGGGACGTTAAACCCCACATATCAATCATCAATCAATCGCCTGCTGGCGCATTCACACGACAAACGAGGTACTGGCCTTATAATTAAAACAAAATCATATTAGTTCTACAGCGCACTCACATAACTCTCGACCACAGCTACCTTCTAGCAGATATATTTCAGAATATTGAAGAAAATTTAAGCCAGCACAAAACAATGCTCACTCTTCCTAAAACTGATCCGGCGCGTAAAATACTTTTGCGAAAATCATGCATAGGGTGGAAAGTCTAGATGGGCGTCAAACCTGCTGCACAATGAGCTGCTTAATGTTGACCTTTCAACTTTTGCCAGTGGGGCTCTCTATACAAAGAGAGGGTCCAGTCATGCAACGGTCTATATTGGCATTTTTTTATTCTCAGCAGAACTTCTATGGTCGATGTTTGTCGTGTGTATTATATATATTTATCACATCCCGGCATTAGCCCAAAGTATCTTCATGATCCGAAAGTGAGTATCATGACCACACGGCTATTCAACAAGCCAGCACAACAGAGCATAGCCTTGTGTCGTATAGTAAGTATAAATTGAGGGTGGCTTGTCGCCATTGCGCAGGTATTTTCCTAGTTCTACCATGCATATGCCTACTCATCACTTAATAATATACTCTGGTCCTCGGTGTCCAGAGAGGAAAGTCTCGTTAGCCATCCTCGCTCGGACCAAATCTAGACGCAGACGCCATGAAAATTTTCGCTATATGTTCAGTGCATGAAGCAAAGAGACTCTCTCTACAGAGTGTCAGGTAAACACGTGTTTTTCGTTCCCGAACATTGGCTGCTTCGTTTCACATTCCTTCGGACTGAGTTTGCTGAAGCTGCCTTATGCAAGCAGCAAGCACTTACCTTACGTTATATCTTCCTATGCTATCACTTGGCGGAAGAGCGGTTCAGTATATTCATGCGTAGTTCTACTACGCCATGGCCAATGCGAAAGGAGCCTGTCTTCCTTCGAGCAGTAAATAACAGCTGTTGCTGATCGTGAGCATATAGAGCATTGTCGTGGAGGGACATTTCACAAGAAATTGTTCTATGCTGGCGTCCACCACAGCTCTTCTGAGTTATTTTTGTCGCGTATACGACGTTGTAAAGTATACAATAACAGATGGCAAAAGAAAAAAAAACGAGAAGAAAAAGTGCCATCACTGGGAGTACTACTAATGACACGCAAAGTTGCCGCGCCACGCACTTAGGCCCAAATAGCACATAGTTTAGAATACTAACGGCCACCTGTTTATGTACGTCATTTATGGTTCTGGGTGCTCCGAGCTCGGCAGTTTCAGCGTGTTCTCAGCCCTAATGAAAGGACTCGATGCAGTCGATGGGCAGTCTTTAAAGATCATCGACCCGCGCGTTGGGATGCACGCGTGCTCATATTGTAATGGTGGTGGCTTTTACAGCTGGTGCTCTCGCCGCAAGTTTGCTTTGTAGATACACAAAGCACGAAGGCCACTTCTCTCACTGTAGCGGCCGCTTTTGCGAAGTGAGCCCAAGAAGATGTAATTGCTTAGTCACAACTGTAATTGTCACAACTGTAACAGTAGCCAATATGCTCGCGTCTTGTGAGTACTTCTGATATCGTTTCGGGCTTCCTCCTCTTTGTTTTAGCAGTGTGCTAAAAGTATGAAGCTGTGACAGTTGTTAGCGCTCATCTTGTGTATGTGACAAGAGCCCCTACTGCTTCAGCAGTGCTTGTTTCTTCGCGTGGCAATAAAATTTGTTTTTATAGTGTTCATTCATTTGCCCTTGAGGCAGATGAAAACCACTAAGTGCTCAGCTACTGCTGTGAAGGCACGTTTCACTTTTGTGTGATACCGATACCTAATGCAGTGGGACCATTCATGTTTTTTTTTTTTGGGGGGGGGGGGTAAAGCTCCGTAAGGAGGAGACTTGTGTGGTGTCCGTTGGGACGGCTACAGTAGCAGGAATCTCGGGTAAGGTACGGTATAATATAAAGTTATGTGAAACCTAAATTCAAGGTTTAGTAATCGACTAAATCAATAAATTCTGCCAAAATCATATAAAATACTTGCAAACAGAAACTACCTTTAGAACTCGGTGTCTTAAACAGACACACTGGGGACCTCAAGACACAGCTTATGCCAACTCATTTGCGAAATATCGGGCCATGCTAAGGTATGATATGTGAGACACAAAAGGGCTTATTTATATTTTAATATTACTCCTATGTAATACAGCAATATAAAACATGCACAAGCACGAACCCTTCAAACTAGTCGGCGACTTACTATAAGACATGGCATCACTCACTTGTCATAATTTACTTTCTAGAGATCTGCTAATTTTTTGTTAGTTGACTGTCGTCTTGAACAGTGCATGAGAACTCGCTATAAGCAGCCGTTTGGTATCTATTTCAAGCCGTGGTGTAGCTAATCCCAATTGCTTTGCCCGCCGCCTTTAGAAGTGGCAGTGGTATATTTTTGTGGTGTTGCCACTTCCACTAAAAGTTCGCCTTAATTCAATAGCAGAACTCTTTATCTGCCGCGTTCCACTGTGTAGTCATTGCTCGAAAGTAGGTGTGCAGCAGCGCTTTATCCCATGCAAGGCGGCAACAATAAGTTTAATCCTATGTTAGTGGCTGTTCTCTGGTAAGATACGTGCAAGCATAAATTTACAGCAAAAAGGCGGAAAGATAGGGTTAGAAGAACTGATAATATGGTGACGAGGAGGGAATTCAGCAGAAGAAGAGGCAGAACAGATAGAAGTATATTATAAGAAAAAAGCTGACATAAAAAAGGTGAAAGTGACCACCCAGAAAGAGACAAAAGGAGCCATAAAGACAGAAAGAGAAAGAGAGGAAGAAGCACGCAGTCGCACCGGGTATGGCATAGCCATGTGCAGTATATAATAAGGAAGCAGAAAGCAACAATTGAGATGGTAAAAAGCCAGCCAAGCTTGTGCCAGCTAGGTGCCCACCAGCTCTGTTTTCATGCAGCCTAGCATGGGCTAGCATAAGCTGCTTTAATTTTTGTTCTATTTCAATATGTGTGGATCATTTGCCTTGCATCGCAGTACATTGTGCCTTCATTTCTTTCATCCTTCATTTAGCTCTTCCAGCCGTGAATTTTTATTTTGCTGGAATTTCATTCATCTTGAATCTCCTAAAGATTTGTGCACAGAAAATCAAAAACAAAACTTGAAGCAGTGGTGCAAGTGTATAATCGTGGCGTCAAATTACCTCATCAGACTCGTAATATAAGAAAAAGATTGCTTTTGTATTCCCGCTACTTTTATGGCCACACATAATATGAGCCGACGTTCAATTCGGATATGTGAAAGTCCTGGAAGCAGCTTCAAAATTCGCGCTTTCCTTTGGAGATGGTGAGCCCTTCTTCGGGCGGCAGTACGTCACCTCACCCTCAAGTACTGACAACGTCTTGACACGGTAGTCACCCTCTCTTTAAAAGAACCGTCATGTTGCCCTTGTTCACTGAATGGATAACAATGTTCTATTTTAGCGAATGTGATCTATACTTGCTTTTCTGTTCTTGAGATTAGGGAAACATTTTGTTTGAGCGTTACTGTGAAAGAGCGCTATAGCGCTGGCATATGCGTCAACCCAGTTGACAACATTTACTGCAGCAAGAACCAAACTTCTCGCTCTTTTTGTGGCCCGGCCCAATTTTCAAACATAAGTCCCGATTAAGAGCAGTGAGCTTGTGCGAGCTTGGCTTGAATGACGACAGCTTATGCACGATGGACACAAAAATGCTATCGCCCGTTTGGTGAGCTCCATCAATAAACCTTGTTCTATTTAGTGAAGGTACGGGTACCCTCATTGTCTGAGCCCTGGAACTTCGTTATCGCCCATTGCCTTCGACCATGCAGGTTCGCGCTGCTTAAAAGACACCACCTCTCATGGCCTCTGTTTGTCCTGGCCTGATTTGCCAGTGAGACCTCCCAATATTTGCCGTCACGGAGGACCAGGGCAGTTAGGAATGGCATTCGTCACACAACTCGGTAAACCCAATAGATGCGATGACGCTGCTAAGTAGGGCACCGTGAATATTTATTTCACCAACGTAGCGAAGCTACAGTATACAAACGATGAATCTGAGTTCGAGGACTGGTACGCCTTCAATCAGGCAGTAATTGTTGTTTACGGACGCTCTGCTGCACTGAAGTTACGCGCCGTACAACGCCTGTATACTCGGGCACAGGAACCAGGTGAAACATTTACCGCCTATATCAAGGACATTTTCGATTTCTGCAGAAGCATCGATGCCTTAACAAGTGGAAGCGCTAAGATACAAAATTTATTATGAAGGGGGGCAGCGATGATGCTTGCGGATGCTTCTACGAAGGCTCCCACCACTGTGTCCGAATAGAAAACCCGGTGCCAGAGTTACGTTGATCAGCAGAGGCAATGAGCTCCCACGCGGTGTTCATCTCTGACAAAATCAACTAGTCACTGCACTTCACGTCTTGCCTTACCAGCCGTAGGTTCTCGCGCTAATAAAAGATTTCGTTCGGAAAAAAATTGTTCGTCCACTTTATCTGCTCTCGTTTGCTCAACGCCAAGAGCTCCCACATCAGCAAACACTGCCCGCCGCGGTGGTCTAGTGGCTAAGGTACTCGGCTGTTGACCCGCAGGGCGCGGGTTCGAATCCCGGCTGCGGCGGCTGCATTTTCGCTGGAGGTGGAAATGTTGTAGGCCCGTGTGCTCAGATTTGGGTGCACGGTAAAGAACCCCAGGTGGTCGAAATTTCCGGAGTCCTCCACTACGGCGTCTCTCATAATCATATATTGGTTTTGGGACGTTAAACCCCACATATCAATCAATCATCAATCAGCAGACACTGCGGTAAACAAGCCCATTTGCTAGAATAATCCGAGGCATTATTCAAGAGCAGATTTCTGAGGTTGAGCAGGTTCCCTTCAAACTGCACCCTGTCACCAAGTGTCCTATTTGCGCTGAGGTAGTGAAGCGGTGGCAGCAACACAAGCCCTTGCCGTGTCATGAAGTGCCACATAATTCGCCGAATGAGCCATCTGCCATTTGGACTGCTTCTATCGATGCTGCCGCCCCGACTTTATTGACCGCCGTATGGGCTGCTCCTATCAGTGAAAATTTCTAGCGAACGCGTGATGACCAGTGGACATACTTTGTCTGTGGAAGCCGTGGCCATATCACCCCATACGGCGGTTGTCGTGTGCCAGGATAAACAGACAGCTGTTTGCAGAATAGCTACGTGGACTGCCCCCTATCTCGTAATCAAAGCTCTGAATGTCAATAAATCACGTCTTCACGTGCTTGATTGAGCCTTCACGTGCAGTAAGCTCTAAAAGATTCAGCATGTTTTCTTTGTGAACGAGTGGCCTTAAAGACAGACAATTTGTCGTATTCTTTCTATTTTGCTTTTCCTCTTTTGTTATCTTTGGTCTTTTCTCTCTCCGTAACGTCCTTTTCTATCATATCTAATTTTACTCGTCACCTTACCTATCACAGGGTTGCCAGCTGGTCTAAGAACTGGCTTACTTTTCTGTCCTTCCACTCATTTCTTTCCTTTGCTCTTCACGTGACTATTCGCTACCTACGTTTGGGCACTCTCCTACACCCCGTCGTCACTTCGTGTCATCAATACGTCATCAGCCAGCTACTGCTAACGAGAGAAACTGGCCGCCGAAGTTCCCGAGGCAATAACTGCGCTGTCAAAATGCTCTAGTCCTCGAACATTGCCGCCGATGATTGTAGAAGTTTTTGTGAAAGGCATCCGTGCGTACGCTTTTGTAGATACTAGTGCTGCAGTTTCAGGTACGGATGCCAAGCTTTGCCGCAAGCTCCAAAAAGTGACCACGCCTTCTGATGTGATGTCAATAGTTACAGTAAGTGGAGAATCTCTTCAACTTATAGCCACCTGTACTGCTGGTCGTCTGATCGTCGTGACGGACCACTACATTGCTGAGTTTGTCATCCTTTCATCCTCCTCGCTCGATACTCTACTTGGCTGGGATTTTTCTATCGAGTAATCCCACCATTGTCGATTGTGCCAGACCTTAACTTGGAACACTTGCCGTTCTACGACTAGCCCTCTAACAACGCCCAGCAGCTGAGCACAAACTTTCAGTCAAGAAGATACTAAAATCTCGCCGACAGTATCTGTGTTTCTTCCCTTGTTCTGCGGTGACATTTGGGATGAAGCTCCATTCTTTGAACCATCAAGACTCTTCCTAGGTCAGAAATCATTTGTTTTATTCAACTCTCTCCATTTCTTGAGAAAACAGCACTCTCTGCCCCACCAGACTTTTTTTCATATCTGATCAAACTCTTGAAAGGAGAATCTCTTCAGTGGTTCACGCTACTGACAAGAGACACATTTTGCTATGTAGCAACAGTTGTCTCGTAGTGACCCCGACGTCACCAATGTCCTCAACCTTCCTGATGTAACACCTTCTGAGTTATTCAACTCGTTGATCACAGAGGAATTGTCGCCATCTTAATACTCTGATCTTCAGCTGTTTTACCGATTCCGTGAATTGTGGTCGAACCCCAACAATAATAACTGTGGGCGTTTACCGTCTTAAAGCTACTATATGATTATGGGAGACGCCGTAGTTGAGCGCTCCGGAAACTTTGACTTCCTGGGGTTCTTTGACGTGCAGCTAAATCTAATCACATGTGCCTGAAGAATTTTTGCATTATTGAAAACGTTGCCTCCGGGCTTCAAAGACGTCCCCAGAGTGTCAGCAGCAGAGTGCCTTAGCCACTAAACGCCCCTTGCGGGTCAAACAAATTATGGGTACCCCAAGACAAGGAGGTGATTTCGAGAGCACCCAGATATAGATAGGTAGATAGATCGATAGATATAAAGAAAAAAAAGAAAAAAAGAAAAGAAACGCTCGAACGGTCCTGGATCGCTGAAATATGCTTGCCATTAAAAAGGGCTCCGAACCATCTCGCCGTCTAGCTTTCTTTCTGTCGTGCCTGGCGAAGATTCCTTCTGTGTACTCCGCTCGTGTGCCTTCGCCACTCCGCATTAAGTGCGAAAACGTCTTCAGGGAGTGAGCCAGTCAACAAGGCGGCCAATGTCAAACGTAGTCTGTAGCAGATAACGTCTGCTGTAACACAATGTCTAACGTCCTAATTAACTAAACATTTGCACGGTACACAAAGGCAACGCAAAGCCACAATTAGAGTCTCGCATCGAAGTGAAATAAATGATGGTATTCGACCGACGTGCTGCAATCATTTTACATACTGCAATAAATAAAGTTGATAGGTATACTGATAAAGTACATGAGACGTACTTTAGAATTCTCTCACGTTCACTACTCGTCACGATGAAGCGATAGTCAAAACAAACTGTGGTGAACAAGACACTGCAAAAGATACGGTTATGTCAACATCTTTTGACTGGCTTCCTTCGTTTTAAATTTCCTCGCACTTTTAGGGCACCAGCCGATAATGTGAGCTATGCATGCAGTGTCAGTCCACAAGTAACTAAACGGCTATTCTTACTCACCTGTAGTACGATGCTCGTTCCTCTGTATTTCCGGCACACGTACTTGTAGAAGTCATTGCACGGGTCAACACCATAGTCAAGTTGCGAGCGCAGTGTATTGGCCACATAACGGCAAAGAACGCCGACACATTCATCTTCCACACTGTGAGACGACGGAACAAGATGTCTCGGTTCAGGCGTCGTTGTCACTGAGGTATTTATAGGTAGCGTTGAAGACTCTTTCGTTGTCCGTGTTACCCTTGGCACCTGAGCTTTCGGTACATGTAGAGGGGATAATGTGTCCACCTGGTTGTAGGGCGTAAAACAAAGTAGTTCAGGGAGAAGCAGTCGCTATATTAAGCAAGTATGCAATACACTTCTAACACACAAAGAAGTTCGTCAGCACAAGAGCTTCCGCATGAGAACATGTGCACCTGTCTTTCTATCATCCCCAAGAAAGCCAAACGATATGAAATGAACTTTATGGTGTTGAAGGTGCATGTGAGAATGTGGTGAAATGGCATTTGCAGTTACCAGTAACGAAAATTTAAACTTTGGCCATGTTTACGCGTCCCCTGTTTTGCACAAGATTGTGCCCTTATTTCTAAATAAGGTTGGTTTCGTCACACATTGGCTCACACGACCATACTCACATTAGGCTTATTGTCAATATATTCAAACTGGTGTCAAGTTATTACAGATTTCTTAGGATAACATACAAAGAAAAATATAATTTTACTTCATAACAAGCATTTTTTGCTGTTTGACGAAGGATGCAATATGATTTGTAGCAAGTTGTATTTAACATGAACCTTACTGCGAAAAATCTGCCGATGTGTAAAAGCTCACATATACAAATAGCAGTCGGTGGCTCTATACGGCATAACCTATAAATGCACATATATATATATATATATATATATATATATATATATATATATATATATTGTCTGTAATCTATGGAACCCAATAGGCTGAACCGTAAGAAATAAACTGGCACAGACAGTCTGTCAAGTCCCTCACGGCAGTTTTTACTACGTCGGTTATCACAATCATGAGTACTTTTCAGGGTCTTAAAGATCTGACAACTGGCCTGAACACGCTGTTACATAGTAGTAGAAATGAAAACACTGAAATATAATGACATATTTGAGCATTACTTCCTCGCTGTGACTGGTATTTATAATTTTGCATGCTTAAAGATCGTTATGTTATTAGGCTTGCGTGGCCTTGACGCTGCATAAGCGAATATTGAGTTTATTGCTTTAGTAGTGAACGTGGTCGTGTGGACTGTCATGCAAGCTATTCGCAAAAGTCAGAGTATGCACACTAATATGCAACCCTGCTCAATACTGTGCTGTATACGACGTAACATGAGTAGCATAGGTAAAAGCTGTGCTGCCGTCAGGCCGCCAGTGGACGACATCGAGTCGTGGGGCATTCAAGTGGACAGTAAGCATGCACAGTAAATCAATGCGGTTCAGCACAAACTACGCGCTCACTGTTTGCAGCATGTGAGCATACGACTTCATATTCGGTGCAGATAGAAACAATCATGCCACAAATCTTTCCTGGCGTCTTACACTTTAGTATTCGGGAACCAGACTGAGTGAAAGTAATATTTACTTTCGGCTAGAAATTATGCACCATAAAAATGGTTGACGGTCCCAGACTTTGATAATTGAGAAAATTGAGAAAGGTGCACGAGAAAGGGTTCACAATACAATTCGCTAATAATACCAAGTATGATTCGGAAGAATACCGGAAAAATCATTCGATATACATAAACAGTGTAAATAATAAAAGAGTGCACCTAGTTGAATAGGCACCACTGAGTCATAGCTAAATGTTGCCAGTAGCTTGCACAGAGTTTCAAGTACTGAAAAACAGGGTGGGTGAAAAAGGGTTTACACCTATATTTTAGTAAAACTACAGAGTTTGAACGAAAAAATACTTGAAAAATTATAAGATCAATGAAAACAGCTCGATAGCCAAAAGGATACACCTGTTAATGGATTTAAACGTCTTTCAACAAATCTTGCCAACGATTAGTAATGTTACTATGGCCATGAGAATTAGAGTTGCGAATAAGACTAACGAGTAATAAATATAAAATCTTGCTTTGGTCATCTCCCAAGACGACCAATTTTTAGTGAACTATCCCTATCTGCTGTAGAAAATAGTGAAGAGTTACAAAATATCCAAAAACGCTAACAGATAAATGCGATACCAACAATATTGAGCAGTATAAGAGGTCAGAATAGGAGCTAATTCATTTAGTATCTGCTGTGGCGTGAATATACATAACGCTAGAGTAAAGGAAGGAAGCGGTGCGAGAAATCCACGCAGCAAGAAACGAACCACCTTCTTTCACAGGAGAGCTGTCATACGCACTGTTTTTCACGTTCGGAATGTAGACAAAAAAAAGCATCAGCATTGTGGCAGTGTGTTAAGTTTTATTTTCTCCTTCGCTCACCACACAAGTGTGCCACGCATGCGCTGCCCCTTCGCACCAATTATTCCGGCGTGGGATTCAATAGCATTGGCAGGTGAGAGAACGAGTCCAGAGAGAAGCATAAAAATGAATAAAAGAAAAAAAGAGACATATACAGAGAAAAGGAGAAGACATGGGAAAGAAATCGTTGGGAAAACTCAGAAATAAATCGCCAAAAATAGATAGAAAGACAAAAATATGTAGAACGGCATTGGAATGAACGACCTCAACGCCAAGCAGTCCAATCAAGAGCTCTGTGAATGTCGCCTTTTCTATTCCTCTAATCCATCCAGCGAAGTGCTGTCAGTTTCTTTCTTCCCGGCACGAGAGACAAAGTGGGTGGAGGACGGCTGTTGCTCGAGGGAAAAAATAAAATGAATGGATCATATGAACACCTGACCGGCATAGTTGTAATGGCATCGCTTTCATTTCGAGCACGCGTAAACAAATTATAGTGTCTAAAACGGACGCCATTATGCCACAAATCTTTCCTGGCGTCTTACACTTTAGTATTCGGGAACCAGACTGAGTGAAAGTAATATTTACTTTCGGCTAGAAATTATGCACCATAAAAATGGTTGATGGTCCCAGACTTTGATAATTGAGAAAATTGAGAAAGGTGCACGACGCTATTCGCAACACCTCGAAACATTTTACAGCATTGGGGAGCGTGTTCTACACTTTCTTTGTTCAAGGACCGTGTGCAATCGTTCAGTTTTCTTTTCTTGCGTGGTGCCACTTACACGTCGCGTATCCTTTTCAACCATACACTCGCTGTAATGTAGTTACGAATATTTCATCTCTTGGGCCCAAATTATTTATATTCCAGTAACTCTAAAAGCCCAGAGAAGGTGCATTGTGATCGCGCTTGACCGCAAATTGTTACAAAAGGCGCGCCACTGACTCCAGTGTCACGAGACGTGAACTTCTTTTGCTCACAGCACTTCTAGAAAGTTTGGCTCAAGACACATCCTACAAGGACTACTTTTTTTACTTCACCATGAGCACGACGCTAATAATTTAGATGTCGAACTGAACTATAATAATTAAATGAAAGGTTTGCATACATTACAGCAAGCGCAGATGATTTATGGCTGTATTTCAGGATTACGACACATAAGAATGTAAAATAATATCTCATTCTCAAAACTAGGAGAGTGAGCAGCCCTAAATCCTGGATTACCCGTGAAATTTTTCACCAAAAACATCGCTTTGAACATTTGTCAAGAAGCAGTCGACAGAAAAAAGAGTCACAGCTTTACCGCAAAGGCGAAGCCTTGAACGCATTAGCAACAAATTGCATGATCACGCGCTGAATGGCAAGCAGATCGAAACAGGTCCCGGGTTTCTCATGCACAAGGGACGCACGAAACGTATTCACAAGTATATAATAACTCGAATAACCATCTCAGTAGTTGCTTTGCTGTGTCTGAAAAGCGCGCTCTTTTCGCAAACGGAGGCTGTGCAGCGATTGCAGTGACTTTCGCGTGCCCGGTAAATACAACAGAATTGTTCCGACAAAACTCATAGGCTAGCCAAGACGTACGATTCTCCCCACTGCAAGATAAGGGCGCGCGATTGAGCGTACACCCCCTTATTCTCAACACAGGCCAAATTACGCGTGAGAGATGGGAGCCACCGCACGCTCACTGTGCCATCTTGCTGATAATGCTGAAAACGTGACAGTCCCCCCCCCCCCCCCCCCGAGATGCCCGCGAATGGCGGTAAGTAGTAGATATGAATAGCTTGCCGTTTGAACGTTGAGAAAGGTACCTCTTGGTGGCTTAGTGGTTAACGCTTTGTATTCGCGAAGCGGATGTCCCACGATTGATACCGCGAGCCTGAGTCTTTTAAAGAGGATATTCATTCTTGGGAACCTTCGACGCTAAAATTTTGGTTTGTCTTCTGTACATTTGACTGTTTGCCCACAGTAACGACCCCTCTAACGGCACCAAACGATACCTCAAACGGCCAACCCCATCCGCAGCGCCCACCATTATTTCTCATGTTTCAGCGTTCATACTTGTGTGATTGTCAATTAAAAAGAAAAGCTGCGCATATCTGAGGCACCATAACAACTGCTCGACGTTTTCTATGTGTACCTTTTTACTAGAGAAGGCAAACACAAATAATTTTAAGCATCGTAGCGTTTATGACGTTGCGCTGACAGTGCAACGCCATGCTCAAAAAGGCCAGTTTTGCGACGCTTTGCTAAGACGACACGATGGCGGCACCTGCCCATCGCTTCGCGTTTTACACCTTATCACCTCCGAGATATGTGCGCATCTTTCTCCTCGGGGGCGCACGCCTTCTTTCATTTTCGAAGATAACTGCCAGATGACGCTCGTGTCTAACGTGCCTAGATGCAGTCGGTCGCCTTCGCTGCACGTATCGAGACTTTCTAACGCAACACTTCCAGAATACAATTCACCGATTTCTTCGCGCAAACTTCAAATACCCGTTTTTTCCACTCTCTCTACACGCAAGACGTCTTTCGACGACATTTGCAGTGAAACATGCACATATGCTGCCTATTTTTCTCCGAGACTTTTCTTCCTTGCGTTTTCTTAGATATAGATACGTATACATATAAAATATATGACATCGTCGTCCACGTCGACGCCGACACCCACGCCCACGCCGACGCCGGCGGCGAAATCCAGCTGACAGTGCACATGTAATTACTGTCGCAATTAAAACAGAACTTGCTGGATTATTGTGGCGAATTATGCGAAAAGCTCAGAAAATCAAAGCATCTGTTTTTAAAGTCACAATGTATAAATTTTTTCTTTTCGATCCACAAAGTTTTTGGGAGCATCTCACTGATAAGAAAGACGCTGTGCGTAACGTTTCTGTTGTTCCGGATTCAAGCGTAATAGCGCAGGCTTTTAGTGACCCAATTTTCAGTGAATTTTCACACAGATCAGACACAGTTGCGAAATTCAGTTGCAAAGGTATAGGTATACCTCACTTCTTTGCAAGAAAAGAAGACATTTTTTTTCAGCATTTATAAATCTCGACAAAAAGAAATCAAATGGGCTCTAAGATATCCCGAACAACTTTCTTCAAAGATGCACTGAATGGTGCGCGAAACATCTTGGTATATTGGTGCAACTCTTCATAAATGTGACACGATATTCGACAGAGAATGCCAGTCCACAAATTTGGTGATAAGCATACCGTGACAAAGTATACGTTGATTTTTCAGTTATGCACTGCCAGCAAGCTAATGGAACAATTCGTTCTTGGGCCTGTAAGGCCATTATTGTAAAGATAAAATTTCTCCAAGAACAACAAACATGAATTTCGATGGGCCATGTTTGTCGCCCCGCCGCGGTGGTCTAGTGGCTAAGGTACTCGGCTGCTGACTCGCAGGTCGCGGGTTTAAATCCCGGCTGCGGCGGCTGCATTTCCGATGGAGGTGGAAATGTCGAGACCCGTGTGCTCGGATTTGGGTGCACGTAAAGAACCCCAGGTGGTCAAAATGTCCGGAGCCCTCCACTACGGCGTCTCTCATAATCATATGGTGGTTTTGGGACGTTAAACCCCACAAATCAATCAATCAATCATGTTTGTCCTCGATGGGGCAAATATGTTTTCAACGCAATTGCTTCGTTGAAAGCGTCGACGCATTCGTTGAACAAAGAATGCGTCGCAAAGCTAAACAAACATGGCCAAATAGATGTTTTTCTTGGTTGCCAAAAACCATTCATTCATGTGTCACATTTCAATATCACGATGAAACTCACCATCATTTTAAATAACAACCAACTTGTAAAGTGGCTAGACTCTTACCTATTGAACCGCTATCAGTATGTCCACATATAAATCTAATTCTATTACGGTACCAGTGCTTACCAATGTATCTCAAGGTTTGGTCCTTTGGCTCCTACTTTTTCTTAGTTATTTGAATAACTTGCCTTCTGACTATTATGTACGCACCCGTTGGTTTATAGACGAGTGCATTCTCTAAAACAATATTGAGGCAATTCGGGATCAAGCAGCAATAAACAACCGTTTGATAGCTATAGCTTTTTAGTGTCTTATGTGGGTAGTGACCTTGAATTTCGCATAATGCGCTAAGATATTAATAACAGGTAAACATCCAAACTTGCCTATGCTTGAAATGTGAAGATTCTGCTACCTGACCTTGTTGATTGGTTTAACTACTCGGGTTTAACTATTGAATACCCGTTAAACTAAAAACACAAATAAAACTATACCTGCCGCAGCTTTAAATCGGCTCTGGTTGTTCAGACATAAATACTGTGACAGTAACAATTATTTATTTATTTATTTATTTAAATACCTTAAGAGCCCAGAGGGCATTACATAAGGGGGGATACATACAAGAGGTTACTATAGCATGAGTAAAACAACATGTCAGGGAGTAATACTAGTAATCAAACTGACCGATAGCCCAAGCAACATTACTAATAACACAATAAGCAAAAAACACAGTAAGCAGCTCACCATAACAGGAAACATATTTCAAGAAATAGCAATAAACATTCTCTAAGCATGCGTTACACATTAAATGTTAATGGTGGTTACAAATTATTGTCAACTTCTAAGTAAGTTAGTACTGCAGACTGGAAAATGGAGGGTTCTGTAATAGCGACGATGTTTGAGGGCAGCGCGTTCCACTCGTTAATGGATAACAGCAGAGGGGAAAATTGGTATTTCTTAGTGCGTGAATATATTGGATTGACCTTATGTGCAAGACCAACGCGATCAGAAACGTAGAAAGCCGGGTGAATGAATGTTCGGGAAAATGACGAGTCATTATGATATAAGCTATGGAAAAAACATAGGCGGGACAACTTTCTGCGCGTGGCAAGCAATGGAAGGTTCAGAGAACGCTTAAGACATGTTACGCTTTGGTAACGAGAATGACAGGAGGTGATAAACCGAGCTGCTTTACTTTGTACCGATTCTAGCATATCAGATAACATTGCCGTGTGTGGATGCCAGATGGTTGACGCATACTCTAGTGAAGGCCTGATCAGAGCTTGATATGCGTGAAGTTTAGTTTTCAAGTTTGCGTATCTGAGGCGGCGTTTCAAAAGACCGAGTTTTTTTGATGATTTGCTGGTGATGTAATCAATGTGACTGTTCCAGGTTAGGTCGGAACTAAAAAAAATGCCGAGGTATTTTGTGGATGAAATGGTCTCAATTACGGTGCTATTGACTATGTATCTGACGGATGATGAGGGGTTGACTACGGAAGTAAATCTATTATGTTTGGTTTTTTCAGCGTTGATGTGCATCTGCCACAAGTTGCACCACTCTGTAAGTTTTAACAAATCTGACTGTAGGATGCTACTGTCATTCGGTTCGGTAATCTCCTTATATATAACGCAATCATCCGCGAATAGGCGTAGAGAAGAAACAATATTAGATCCAATGTCATTGATGTAGACCAAAAATAATAATGGTCCGAGCACGGAGCCCTGGGGGACACCGGATTTTACCATGCACTTTCTGGAAATTATGTGGTTAAGTTTGACCGATTGCGACTGGTTACAGAGGAACTCTTGAATCTATTGGATTGTTTTCTGATCAAGCTGGAGGTTACGGACTTTAGTTATTAATCGGTTATGTTGGACGCGATCAAAAGCCTTTGAAAGGTCTATAAAAATAGCATCTGTAGGAGCAGAGCCATGCATGGATTTGTGCAAGTCTGTCAACAATTCGAATAGTTGGGTGTTGCAAGAGCGTTTTTCCCGAAAGCCGTGTTGGTTTGGGATGAGGATGTTGTTTCTGTTCAAGTGAGATATAATTTTCGAGTAAATGATATGTTCTAATAGCTTGCAAGATATACAGGTTAAAGAGATTGGACGGTAGTTGTCTGGACTTGACTTTTGGCCGGATTTGTATATGGGTTTAACAAAGGCATATTTCCAGTCTTCCGGTACACAGCCCGTGTCAAGTGACTGCTGAAAGATCAGCGACAATAAATACGCTGATCTGTGGCAGGTTAATTTTAGGAGTTTGGCACTAATTCCGTCGGGCCCCGGGCTAGTCTTGCGAGGAAGGCGTTGTACAGCTTGTGCGACACCATTTTCAGTAATTGTAATTGAAGAAAAAGGGTCGTGAATGGTAGGTTTTAACAGTGCCGGTGAGTCTAGTAGCTTACACGTCACTCACACGTCCATTATTCGAGTACGGAGATGTATCCCATACGCTAAAATTGAGATTATTGCCATATAGCCTGTACCAAGAAAAGCACAGCTTTTTAATTCCAATAAATAAGGCAGGAAAGTGTCTGTATCAGTAATTTATATGCAATCTGGTATTTGCACTCTCGAATTACTGTGGAAGCTGCACCGTGTTAATATGATGTTTAGCATTGTTAACAACCACAATGAACTAGACTTCCACACACGCATAGAATTTAACAGGACACGACGAACCCTGAAGAAGCAGAGTCCATTTTGGTACCTCAATGCAAAACGAAAAAATTCAGAGGTTCCTTTTTTCCTATAAAAACTGTTCAGTGGGACAGGCTAAAAATTAAATGAGAAACATGTAAACGCCTGACTTTTTTGGCGGCAATAGTTCCCTATTTGAGGTCACTGGGTATGCTTTATTTCTGGAACGTGAGTCACCCGTTGTTCACTCTTCATTGCATCGTTTCTAATGAGTATATGCTTTTCTAATTGCAATCCGAAAATTATGGGTTATTGCTCAGGAACCTTTCTTGTTTATGTTTACATATTTTCTTGTATTTTGTGCTTCTAACATGATATTACCTTGTAAGAAATGTAACATTCGCTGCACTGTAATTACTCCTGCCTTGGCAACCAAATTTAGGGTTATGGCTGTACAAAATATTAAATCAATCAATCAATAAATAAATGTTCTTTCATCATTGTGTTCATATATTAGACTGCTTGACGTTGAAAGCAGACCACTGTTGTGGTCCTTAGAAGAATGTCGTTTCATTAAGCACACATTGCTGCTACCCCCATGGACGTATAGCTTCCTAAACAACCGTATCATGACCGTATCCTTTCCGTATTGTTTCCACGTCTCCGCGCAACAACAATTGGGATGACTACATCACTGCAGTTGTTTTCGCACTGAGCCCGTCCCAAAAGAAAATCACTAGCGAGGCGCTGCTCAGCCGTTCTACTGGTGGACGCCATCGTTACCTCAGGCACACGTTCCTGGTTTGGCACACCTCAGAAACGCACCCATTAATTTATTATTGAATGAAGACCCCACCATAGAATCGGCCCAGTTGGTACGCAGGCCTACAGAGCGCGAAATGGTGCGCTGAAGTATAACAAATTGCTGGTGCAGAGTTATTGTTTGTACGGTGATAATTCAGTTGTTAAGTGGTGTAAGTGTGCTTCATTTCTTTTTCGGTCCCGTCTCAGTAAGCCTTTAGAGCTTCAGCCTTCTTTTTATGCGAACTGCTGATATGGGAGAACGAATGTAATAGTTGCAATGAACGGCACAGAATACTAAAAACGACAAAAATCTAAAACGTGTAATGTTGGCTGCCCATCTAAGCTTCCTAAGTGAATGCAAACAGGAACATACTTTCCGTCAAAGTATAACCTGCAACTTATGTTTCAAGGTCCTCACCGTGATGACATTTTCAACTGGTCGCTGCTCGGTGAGAAGGTATGTGAGTAGAAATATGCAGCTCAGCAATCCGACCAGCAGAACGATCAGACTGGTTAGAAATATGGTGGTCTGGTGGCGCATGTCGGCCTCCCCGGCGTCAGTCTGCGGAAGTCGGTAACGGTTGAGGAGACGATCCTGTGACTTCTGAGAAACGCATTAACATAAAAAATGAGGGATTCAAAGCGTTCAAAAGCGCTTAATTGAGATTTATACGTTTCATTCATCATCAAAAAACATTTTACACCAGCAAAGAATCGAGAAACTCAATGAAGCTTGATTGTGCGAAACATAGCACTCGGTAATTAGCCACTGATTCGTTTCAGCTGTATGTTCGGAAAATCGAAACACCTTTGATCTATCTATCTATCTATCTATCTATCTATCTATCTATCTATCTATCTATCTATCTATCTATCTATCTATCTATCTATCTATCTATCTATCTAGCTAGCTAGCTAGCTAGCTAGCTAGCTAGCTAGCTATCTGGATTGTGTTCTAGCTAGCTATCTGGAATGTGCTCTAGATGACGCAATAAACAAATTGGCCAATCCCGATGTAGGTTTTATAAAGCGATCCATCTTGAAATGACGCAAAGTATATGTATAAATGTTTGCACGCACAGACGTATATTGGAGGGTTGTAGATGTGTATATAACCCGTTGTTTGCACTTGCTGAACAATGCCGACAGGGATTAGAGTATTAGCAACACCTGAAGCTATAAAATGTTAAGAAGTAATCGCGAGTATTGTAGAATTGGGCACTGATACACAAATCAACTTCAGTGAATGGCACCTATACAATTGACATAAACCCGACATGATGGCTGTATCTGAGGAGTACATAAGTGATGTTTAAAAATTGAATTGCCAACACGGCAACCAAAGTTGACGTTTCACAAGTTAGGGTCTATTTCAATAGTAATTCTGAGACGTGGTGCGGCTCTGTGGTTGAACACTTGACTGACACGGGGAATATTCGGGTTCAATTTCTGCTCAAGCCCCGACATATTGTCAAGCTGTTATGAATGAATGCGCTGACTCATAGTGGTAAATTTTAGCAGAGAACACCGGCACAATGCTAAAGGCACCACTATTGCCTATTTAGACGAACTCGCTCAAATAAAAGTTTGCCATTATGTGGAGAAGGCAGGAACGTCTATTGTCACCACACGGAGACCTGTCAAAGTTCGTCCGATGTTATCTACCCTTGTGCAAAACCGCCTCCTCACTCGTATCAGCAAGTTCCATGGCTGCTCTTCATCCATTTAAAAAGTAGGTTAAACGCCACTGACAACATACTGCAACATCACGGATTCTGAGGCCAGACCCCTCCGTCATATTCGTTATCGTGTCGCCTCAAAGAAGCATGATGCAATTCGAAAACAAGTTAGAACGATGCGCGAAGATGGCGTTATTAAGCCATCTAACAGTCCTTAGGCATCACCCGTGGTACTCGACAAAAAAGAAGATGAGTTTCGGAGTCGACTACCGAAAGCTCAATAAAATCAGAAACAAGGACGTCTGTCATCTGCCGCGTATTGATGATTCATAGAATAACTACGAAACGTACGCTACTTTCCGTCCATGGGCTTGAAAAGTGGCTACTGACGAATTGATTGAAGTGGATGAGAGAAATCATGAGAACACCAGCTTTGTCACGTCTGATGAACTTTATGAATTCTAGGTACTTACTCCCGGTATGTGTTGGCGACAGCAGCGTGTGATAATTTCGGTACTGCCAGGACTCAATTGGCAAAGCTACGCTATGTACCTCTAAGGCATGATTGTCTCTTCTGCGGCTTTAGAGGAGCACTTACGAAGGTTCGAAGCAGTTTTTGAAACAATACGCTTGGCGCGCCTTACATTGAAACCTCAAAAGTACCACGTAAGCTTTAACAAACTTCAATTCCTCGGTTACGTCGGAAGCAGCAAAGGCATCCAACCCGACCCGGATAAAATTGATGCCGTGGTGAATTGCCTGACGCCATCAGATGAAAATCATGGTGGCGTTTTCTGGAGCTCTCTGCTATTACTGGTGGTGTATTGCCATTTTCTCGTGAATCGCGCAGCAATTGACAGAGCTAACTAGGAAAGATATCCCCTTCACATAGGGGGCAGACCAGCAGCAGTCATTTGACAAGTTTGATCAGTGCATGGAAACACCTCATGTCCTCGCCCATTTCCATGAAGACGCGCCAACAATGCTACATACAGCCGCAAGTAATGTGGGTCTTGAAGCACTGCTCGTACAATCACAGGATGACCACGAAAAACGAAAAGATGATCGCCTACACCAGAAGGACGCTGTCCCAAGCAGAACTACACTACGAAGGAGATGGATTATCTTGCCATGGTATAGACAGTCCTGAAGATTTGTCCTTATTAGTACGGCCACCTATTGACCATAATCAGCGATCACCACTCTCGGTTGATTTCTCAACATGCTGAAGTCATTGGCTCTAAGCATTTGACTTTACAGTTGCCTACAAGTCATGAAAACCACACACCAATTCCGAGTATCTTTCTCGGTTTCCTGTTGAGATGGCACCCCAGGACAACGACGACGATGACACAGCCTTTATGAAAATTGTGGATGCTGGCGCTTTTTCTCAACAGCAGCCGGGTGACGCTGAACTGCTACCACTCATAGTTGCCTAGTAGAAGGAACGAGTAGCGTGGCGAAGTTCCTTGCGAGAGGGCTGGCGTCGTACTGCTTGCACAAAGACGTCCTTTTTGGTCTCCGGCACCAGCTGCTTGTTCGTCGTTTCTTCTTCGCTTCAACGCGAGGTACTGCAATCCTGCCACGATGAACCTACCTCTGGTCACTGCCCTATCGCGAAACCCAGTGGCACTGTCCGAGCGCCATACCTGATTTCTGGACCATTGTGACGCTACACACTGGGACGCTGGCACGCTGCAGTGCGCGAGGCACGCTTGCGCGCTGCACACTGGGACACCCCTTATTGGCTGAAATGCCGCTTATAAATTGTTTTTAGAAATTTTGTTCATGTGCTCATCGTAATTAAGGCTGAAACAGATGCGAAGCGGAAAAAAATTGGTCAAATAACGAAAACTTGTGACTAACCTTTAGACGACGGGGATGACCAACCGAAAAGAACCCCGCTACAGGCGAAAATGGCTACTGTGGTAGCTTTGAGTACCAAAAATTGGCAACAGCCTATCCTGACGCATGGCATATGGACAGTGGTGTGACAGATCGCATGACGTCGTACAAGAGAAAGGTCAAATACTTGAAGTCATGCAAGTCAACAGCGGATATACAGAGAATCTGGAAAGATGCGGCGAGGAAATGGCTAAATTTAGTTGTCGGGGGTGTGGTGAGACATACGTCACGCTTGAAGGTGTCTTTTATGCGCGCGATTAAAATGAAAATATACAGCCAGTTGGAAGAATTGAGAAGAGGGGGTTGCATTTCACGTTCGGAAAGGGCAAAGCCGAGATCACAGACCCTGGTGAGCTACTCCTTACTGCAACTCGAGAAGGACAATCCTATTCCGTCAAAGAAGCAACAAGGTCGACAGTGATAATACAGACCGAAATCATAGCCTTCTGGACATCGCTGATTAGGACCAATCACTATGACTGTGTTCAACGCCTCTGTGGAGTCAGTGAAAATTCAAATTTTGTGAAGGACAAGTGTGACACATGTCGGGTAAAGATAAGATGGAGCAGTTTGCGGTTGAGAGAGGCAACATGAGTAAGGTTTCCCTGCATATTGTGCATTAGGATGTGCTTACAAAAATTATTTCAACCTACAGAGTATGCTGCAATTACTGCGATCTTGCAACCCGTGTTTGTGCCCCATACTTCCGTTGCCCTGAGGATGTGTGGCGGCGTAGTGAAGTGGACTTACGAGCCGGTGCCAGGCACGCTGCGAACGCTCAATAGAATTTTGTTTCTCGCCTCAATCTAAGGACACTCTGAATTAACTTCCATAAAAAATTTTCCTCTTTACTATTCCATATGCGCTCAAGCCTGCATTTTCACTGAACAGCGTCGCCTGACTACATGTGCCAGAACATAAGGCACTTCACACTTTTTTTAACGTTTACCCCTTCCACTTAGAAACTGCTCTGCCATCGACTTCAATACTTTTGAGACGTTTACTGCCAACTATACTGCAATGTTATATAGTTATATTGTAAAATATTCGTAAAATGTTTTAAATTTAATCAAAGTGGACCCAGAATCGCATCATTTCCTCACCACAACGCATCGTGAGATATACTAGAGGTCGTCGATGGGTGACAATAAAATAATGCTATTCATTTTAAAGCAAATCGCAGATATTTAAGGCGTTACTTGAAGTATGGTATATTTTAGAGTATTTTTTTACACCTAGGTTTCACCCACAACGGCTAAATTCAAAACACTCTAATGGCCGAAAAAATCTTTACAAAAATTATTTGCTGACAATAATTAGTGAACAGATAAGAAAAACCTATTTTTTCTCTACACAATTGGAGGACATCCAGCTCAATGTCTGGGACGTTTGGCATGGAATGACCAGCGACGGATATTTATCCGTCTCAGTAAGTACGCTCTGCTTTTTGAACAATGTCTTGGTGTTCACTTGTCACTGCATAATTGCTGGTATGATTGCTTTTCCACACATGCTACCTATTATAACCAAAGAAGAAAGTACCAAAATCACATTTACGTCATCCATTTGACCTTTATTGCTGCGATTGTCTTTTAGACTAAATCAACCTCACGAAATAATTTGAAAAGGGACATCACATTACCATGTTTCAACGCAGCGGGTTAGGACTTTCTAGGAGCAAATGTGGTGATGGCTTGCGCTGAAAAACAATGTGGTCCTTGATACCCAGATGAAGCAGCCTGTCCAGCTTCCGACACAGGACGACAGAAAAGCGTTCGCTCGGTAGCTCGTGCAGCGTGCTCCCGTGCGACGACAGACATTCTTTTTGATACGTTGACGATAGTGAGCAAAGGTGATGATGGCTTGCGCTGAAAAACAATGTGGTCCTTGATACCCAGATGAAGCAGCCTGTCCAGCTTCCGACACAGGACGACAGAAAAGCGTTCGCTCGGTAGCTCGTGCAGCGTGCTCCCGTGCGACGACAGACATTCTTTTTGATACGTTGACGATAGTGAGCAAAGGTGATGATGGCTTGCGCGGAAAAACAATGTGGTCCTTGATACCCATTTGAAGCAGCCTGTCCAGCTTCCGACACAGGACGACAGAAAAGCGTTCGCTCGGTAGCTCGTGCAGCGTGCTCCCGTGCGACGACAGACATTCTTTTTGATACGTTGACGATAGTGATTCTTCCTGTGCTCTTGGCGCATACCCTCTACGGAGGGTACGTCGCGAATTAAGTGGTAAAATAAATTTCCACCCTAGTGACCTTGAATAAAGTAAACAATCTTTTGTACAATTTTTTCATTGCCCCACCAAACTACTATGAACCCTTGGTTCGTCACACACTTCGGTTAAAAAGGAATGAGTGCAGCGTGCGTTTCAGTTTTACGAACATATTCCGTGCAATACTTGACTCTCTTGCAAATTTTTCTTCAGTAAGTATAACCACAATTTCGCGGCATTTTTATACTCTGGCCTCAGTGATGAGCTTCAACAATGCCTCTCCAATGTTGATAATCACAGAGGTTAGACATTTTCATCAACTATGGTGCTCAATATACACCAGGTGGACCCAGGTTCCAATTTCATTGTGTCCTTAGTGTTTTTTTATTTATTTAAGGTTTGTTTCTATTATTCGGGATACAGGTAATGGACGATGGCGGTGGTGGTAGCGGTAGTAGACACCTGATCGCAGCAGGTGATCCTCGTTATGATCTCACAACACCTTTGGCTGTGAAACAAGGCGAGGGGCATGAAACCGTGTCGACTAATAAAGGTACCCGTAATTGGTTGATCGTGAACGTCAGTAAGAATGCCGGTTCTGCAAGAAGTTTTTCTCGTTTTTCAGGAAGTTTTTCGCGCAAAGACGTTAGGGACGCCAGCGGTGGCTGACATACGTACACCACTGTTAATGTTATCTGATGACGGCTTCCACTACAACATTCCGATAAAACATCTTCAAGCGAGCTCTAAGAAAATTCTAGTAAAAGATGGTGGTAACAAAAAGAACTTTTTTTGCCGAAATTAACCTATTGAGGTAGCGAAAATCAAGCAAAAACAAGTGAAAGAAGTTGAAAACGTGAGCGTATTGTGTTGCTATTTCATCAGTTAGCCTATTGTTATTATCTACAGCTACAAGACTACCTGAATGCCTGACTTAGCACACTTGATGATTCTGCCGCCCGGTTCTTGGCCAATCCCCCTTTGTGGGCGAGTGCCAGCAAAGCTGAAGGTTCATCATCATCATCATCAGTTTACCGTCGGTTTGAATAAAACAAGAAAACGTGCAACTTACCGATGGACGAACGTCGTTTTCATCTCAGTTTTTTTTATTTCGGCCTCGAAGCAGTTTCTGCAAAGTAGAGGCAGACCTGCACAGCCTTTACGGTTTTGGTAAGCATTCGATTTTAATACAAAATTCTGATGTTTGTGTACTATATTGTCATGGCGCAACATAGACATAGACCGTGGTGGTGGTCATCGAAGATGAAAATGACGAGAAAAAGTAGAGCTGGCGCGTGGTACTCAACCTGCCGCCCGGTTCTTGGCCCATCGCTTCTGTGGGTCAGCGCCATCCATCTGGGATCATCATCATCATCATCTGTCATATCGTCTGGCTGACAATCGGTTGTTTTAATAAACCTCTATCTCGCCTTTATCACACTTGGTGGACGTGCTGGGTAACCACCTCGCAATGGAACTTCGCAGCGGCCGTCGTTTTAGGGGTAACTCTACAACTTTGACGGAAAATACGGGGTCTGCATCTGCCCCCGGTGTTTCTGTGGCTGGAGATGGTGTAGCGACTACATCTTCTCCGGCAACTACGACCTTCCTACTTGAACCTCCAGGAGATCCTGGCAAGTTTAGTGGTTCTAGCGATCTAGATGAAGTGGATGTTGAGGATTCGCTGACATAGTAAGAATGTGTGAGTGCTCGATACCGATGGGGTCCGATTCCTATGCTGGCGGGCCTGTTGTTCTATCTTCGGAGAACCACCGAAGTGTGGTCTGAAAACCATGAAGCAGAACTTTGGAGCTGGGAAACGTGCAAGTGAAAATTGTGGAACTTATTCGGGAAGGCCGTTGGACAAAAGATGGCTGCAAACAAAGTGTTCGCGTCTCGGGTGTAAACGTCAACCGAATCGTACATCTCGTACATCGAAGATGTGATTTCTTTGTGTTGGAAACTCAATGCCGAGATACCGGAGGCCGGCAATGTTGGGAATATTCTCAAAGGGATTGCCGACAACGCCTTCAATCTCGTTATATGTGAATCACTCAACTGTGAATACCATTAAAAAGGAGTGCAGGTGCTTTGAGCAAGCTAAGGGCCAGCGCATCAACGGCATGTTCGCCCGGCTTCGCAGCATGGCAGCAAGGTCGTCGTGCGAAGGTCACGCGAGAACGAAATCACTGGCACCCGTTTAGCCAGACCAGGTGACTAGAACCGTAAGGCGTGAGATTGAAGCAATGGCTCCTGCTCCAACTTACACCGGTACAGCTGATACAACACCAGTTACTGTTCCGTTGGTCTAGGCCATCGTTCTTCAGGAACTCGTCAGATGGCATCCATTCGTTGTGCGCTATGACCAGTCCACAAGAAACATCATGGCGTTCAGCCTCGTCCTATCCCGAGCAGCACTTTCCTGACGCCCGCTTTCGCGACCCTGCAGCTTTGAGGACTGCCGACAACCAGCCGATTTGTTTCCACTGCAATCGTATCGGTCATGTAGTCCGTTACTGCAATGGCCGCTGGTCCTCGCCACCTCGGACGTCGTCAGCCCCTTACCGCCGACAGGGTGACACCCGCTTTGCGCCGCCGACCCAGTGCTCTTCCCCCAACGTATGCACAAGCTTCAACAGCCGCTAACTGGCTAACCTCCCTGTCCTTCCTCATTTATTCCTCCTCCTCCTCCTCAACAGCCGCTTCTTGTCGTCCATGGTGATCAGTCACACTCGCCTCCAGCCCATCGACAGTCGTCTCGCTCACCGCAGGCTCACCGGCCGGTCTTTCAGTTTAACCCTACACTTTCCTACCCGGAAAACTAAATGGTGCAGCGCCCGGAGGTGACGCTGCATTGTCCACTTCCTCCCAAATTCATCTTTTGGTGCTTTTCGCGAGACGAAGTTTGCTGGACTTTGACATTCATGGTGTACCGATTTCGGCGCTTATTGACACAGGAGCACCGATTTAAGTGATGAGCGCAAACCTTCGCCTCCTCTTGTATAAAGTCCTCACACCTGCCGCTTGTCGCACACTCCAAGTCGCCGATGGAGGAACTGCTGTCGTTGACGGATTGTGCACTGGCCATAATTGTATAGCCGGTCAGTCTACTTCCGTTTAATTCACATTCATTGACCAGGGTTCTCATGACCTAATCATTGGCTTTGATTTTCTGTGTAGTCACTCCGCACTGATTGATGATGCGACAAGCGCTCTTCAGCTTGAGTTGCCACAGCTTGCCGATTTTTCGGTCGGCCTGCCTTCCCGCTTGCGCTCTCACAATCACACCCGTTTTCTACCCCAAGCTGCTACCGGCATCATTTTGTCTTGTTCACCGGATATGCCCGACGGTGATTACCTCGTGTCTCCTATTGCCGGCGTACTGATGGTACGAGACGTCACCCTTGCTCACACCATTGTTTCTGTGGTTGATAATACAGTGGTCATTCTACTTCTCAACGCGAGCCTATTGACTCAAACGCTTCCTCAAGACATGTCATTGGCCACCATCTCTTCGCTAGACAGTTGCATGACTGCCACTTTGGAAGCCGATGTTTTGTCACCATGTCAGGATGCTAGTTCTACTCTGCCTCCTGACGCTATCGCGAAAATGATCGCTCCCGATTGAACCCCGGCGCAAGCAACAGATCTCCATCATCTACTTGCGTCCTATTGCGACATTTTCGACTTCGACGACCGCCCTCTGGGTCAAACATCTGTCGTTAGTCACTGGATCAACACTGGTGACGCCACTCCTATACGCTGGCGTCCATATCGCGTATCTCATCAGGAGCGCCGAGTAATTCAGTGCGAAGTTGACAAAATGATAACTAAGGACGTTATAGAGCCTTCGTCTAGACCTTGGGCCTCCCTCGTCGTTCTAGTGAAAAAAAAAGGATGGAAGCTCGCGCTTTTGTGTTGATTATCGCCTCTTAAACAAAGTAACTCATAAAGACGTCTAATCTTTGTCACGGATCGATGACGCTCTCGACTGCCTTCGTGTTGAACAAAACTTTTCATAGATCGGCCTTCGGCTCGGTTATTGGCAAGTTTCAGTCGACCGTGTGGATCGTGAAAAAACTGTCTTTGTGACGCCCGATGGTCTCTACCAATTCAAGGTCATGCTGTTTGGACTTAACAATGCCCCAGAAAATTTCGAACGCATGATGGACTCCCTCCTCCGTGGATATAAGGGGTTCATATATTAGTGTTACCTAGACGATGTCGTCGTCTATTCATTCCACTACGTTTGACAGCCATCTCACATGTCTGTCTTCGTTTCTGGATGTTTTTTGCAGAGGCAGTTTCACAATGATTTTGGCAAAGTGCTGTTTTAGACGGCGCGAAATCACTCAACATGGTCACCTTGTAAGTGCTGCCGGCGTTCAACCGGACAACGATAAGTTGCGGGAAGTACAAAAATGCTCTTTACCGTGCTCAACCAAGGACGTCCGCAGTTTTGTAGGATTATGTTATTATTTTTGGCGCTTCGTCTGCAACTTCGCCCACATTGCTCGACCTCTTACTGATCTAAAAAAGAACGCTCCTTTCACTTGGGCTACCGAGCAAGCTGACTCTTTTTCTACTCTTATCTGTCTGCTGACTACGCCACCAAATCTGGCCCCTTTCAACCCTGCTTCACATACAGAGCTTCAGACCGATGCCAGTGGCCACACAATTGGGGCGGTTCTCGGTCAACGACTGCATGGCAAGGATCGAATGATTGCTTACGCCAGTCGTCTTCTTTCGTCCACCGAGCAGAAATTCTCTATCACTGAGCGTGAAAGCCTAGCGCTTGGGTGTGCTGTGCCCAAATTCAGGCCCTACCTATATAACCGAACGTTTTCCGTAGTCACGGACCATCACGCTCTCTGCTGGCTCTCATCACTAAAGGACCCGTAGGCATCTAGTGTTACCAATTGAGACCCTTCTTTCTTCGACCAGACTCTTTTCTACTACATACCCCAGCGACGTCATTGTTCGAGCACATACAGCTTGACAAGTCGCTCATGACCGACTGTCTTTGTCGCAAGCACAGCAAAAGGATCGTTACGATAGTCGTCATCGAAGCGTACTCTACACACCGGGACCTCTAGTACTTCTTTGGTAACTTTGCCGCCAAGTCGGCTTATCCAAGAAGCTCCTCTCCCAATACAGCGGCCCCTACAAAGTACTCCGCCGACTTAGCGACGACAATTATGAGATCGCACCTGTGGAGTCAGTTTCTTCAACCACGTCACCCCAGACAGACATCGTACACTTTTTTAGGCTGAATTCATATTGCCTTGCTACCTCTTTATCGCCTTAAAAGCACCGCGACGGCGCTTCCGCTGCGGGAGGGTGATGTTATGGCGCAACAGAGACATGAACCATGGTGGTGGTCACCGAAGATGAAGACGACGAGAACACGTAGAGCTGGCGCGTGGTACTCATCCGCCATATCGTCTGGCTGACGATCAGCTGTTTGAATGAACCTCGATCTCGCCTCCTTCACAATATCCCATTAACATTACCTGTTGTATTTTGCAGTTGGTGGGGCAGACTGGTTTTGCCGGAGTTTCGCAGCATAGAGATTATCTCTGCCTCACTTATATATAATGAAGAAAATGATTGCAAGGTACGGTTGGATACAACACAAGCAAAAAAAAACATCCACTCCACAAACAGCAATGGCTGTCTGTCCAACAGATGATATGCAGAAGTTGTCCAGGCAATAGAAATTACTAATATTCATGACCTCATTCACTCTTTTGGTCCTATTTATCTACACAGAGGCATGTCTTCGGCCCTCGTGTACTAAAAAAATAGCACTTCTTATCCGAATTTATGAGTGTCCCTGTCGCACAACTCAACGCACGAAAAAAAAAAAAGGTATATATTAGGAGCGAAGCTCCTTATGGCGTGGCTTGTGCGTCCCTCGTAGCACGTAACCACCAGTGGCACATACCCGAAATAGCGGTCCTCTCGATTTTGACCTCCAAGGTGGTTTCGGTGAGAGATTTCTTCTGTGCCTTGTTGAACAATAAAAGATAGGACTCAATGCACATGTTAATGGCTGCTAAGGGGGAATGAGAGACAGCAGCATTCGGCCTTTAGGTAACGCGCACGCTGCGATCCCCATTAGCAGCTATTGGCATGTACATTGAGCACGATCTGACAAGAAAGGGTTGCTACGTTATACTCGCTGGGTGTAACCTCCTTGGTTTTAGAAAGGTTTAGCGAGCGTTGGGCCGCATAGCCATGAATACAGTGAACTAGTATATACCATGAACTCGAGGTGGTTAATGGTGGGGAGTGGACCCGAAGCGCAAGCCGTAAGAAAGTGTGCATGTGCCGCCTCCCGTTTAGTCCTTGAAATGTCCGCTTGATGGCGGTGCTTCTATATGGAGAATATATGATGAAAAGATGCGAGATGGTGGTACTTGGAGTGGTGAATAGATGGACGAACGGACACACAGACAGATGCATGGATGGACGCATGAACGGACGCAGGCACGGATGCATGGACGAAAGCAGAGACAGACGCACGAACAGACGCACGAACGGGTGGATGGACGCATGGACGGTTACACAGACGTACGCAGGAACGGACGGAAGCAAGAACGAATGGACGGACGAATGCTTCGCCCCACTCCCCATCATTCACTCCATGGATATGCTGCCATTTTTTCTGCGGTACTATACACCATGACCAGTATGGTGCTTGCTGTTTCGTCATACTGGCATGCCAGACACACCATCCGACGCAATGGTTGATGAAGAAAAGTTGCTCAGGTGACGCGCTAAGGCCGGCGAGTTTAACCCTCTTATGTTCTTCAGGCAAGGAGTCGTAGGCCTCATATGCAAGCTTGGCTCCCTCCAAGTCAGCAAGGTTCTCCGCGTCTGACAGGTGCGAAAACAGCTGCAAAAACGGCCGCAATGTGGACTAGGTTGTTTAGAAAAACGCTACTCGGAATACAACTAAGACGACACGCTTGACGTGATCAAAGTTATTCGCACAAATTTAATGCACCTCTACCCCGGGTTTGTACTGTTGCCTTGCAACGAAGAGAAACTAAAAATCAATTAGGCATTTAATAAATAACTAGCCGCAGCCGCACATGCATATTCGTGCCCTGAGACGGATGTTGAAGCGTCATTTACAGTTTTCTAAATAATTGTGCTGACAAGATATCCACCACGTGTCGTTATGTCAAAACTTAAAAGAACTTCGTTAGCCATTGTCATGTACAAAGAACGTACCCCGAAAGCTTATCAGCTGTCTAAATATAAAAATTGTCTTACTCCTTGAAAACATTTTCACTTTCGGATATGCATTTTATGTTCATGACAATATGGACTGGGCTTCAAAGCATTCCAAAAGCCAGACACAAGGCCCTAAAATGCACCGAATGCATCCTCATGTAGCTGTGGAATGCATCCCCATGTAGGGTGCGTCGGCGTACCAGAGTCCGATTACCTTTCAATCAGATGAGCTATGATAAAATGGGGCGCAGTTAACCAAGCTCACGAGGTAGCTTCGAAAGGACGTACACCAGGCTGCGCATACCGCATACCTTCACTCAGCCGAACACAGAAATCACGCACACGCTTCACTACATCACTAATAATTAAATGTATCTGTCAAAAAGGTCTCATTCGTTCAGGAGAAACTATCAGTTGTCAGCTCACCTAGCATCTTTCCTTTCATAGTTTCGCTTGCTCCAACTAAAAATTGGAAGATTCCACGTACAGTAGAAATCGATGATAAGCGAAGCACGAATGAGAAAGGTTGATATGTCACTTTAAAATCAGAACAACGTTACGAGGTAGAGGTAAATAATGCCCTACATGAATTCCGTGGCATGATTATTATCTTTGGACGTGTTGTTTACCTTCGTCATCTATTCACATCACGTCATACCAAATTTAGTATTTGTGGATCTAGCGAAATGGCCACGAGCACGCTTTGAGCATGGTTTGTTGTCATGTTCTTACAGAACACGCGTGTCACGATTATCATGTTTGCACCAGTCATATACTTTCGTCATTCATTGACGTCACGTAACACCAAATTTGGTTTATGTGGAGCTAGCATAACGGCCGCAAGCGCATCATGAAGTGCCCAATTTACTCCAATGTAGCATTGATGCACGCTGGGCACAGCGACGCTACGTTAGCAAAACGCGAGCACTTTGAAGTCTGATGCCAGACGCGACCAGCGTCTTTTGGTGCGGCCCGATGGCAAACGGCACGAAATGTAACATGATTCATTTCGTACCGATGCGTTACTCAGACACCACAGCCTCTCCCTCTTTTTGTGATGGAGGGACGCCGGATGCGCTGAAACGGACATGCGTCAAAGTAACGCAGCGTGGCGCGCGCCTTTGAGTATATGGCAGGACCGGCGCCTGGCAGGGCTACGCCGGCGTGACGCTACGAAATGAACGCCCGCGAGCACGTGCATCGCGTCACGTCGAAATGTATTGGCGCCTTGACTGTGGCATGTAGTCATGTTCTCACATGACACGCATCTCATGATTATCATGTTAGCACCAGTCACATACCTTTGCAATCCATTGGCGTCACGTAATACCAAATTTGGCATATGTGAAACTAGCGAAACGCCTCCGAACGCATCATCAGTATGCCATGTCATCATGTTGTTAAATGGCACGCATGTCCTCAATAACATGTTTGAAAGTGTCATTTACCTATGTCGTCCGTTCGCGTCCCGTAAAACCAAGCTTGGTACATTTGAAGCTAGCGAAATGGCCATGAGCGCATCATCAGTGTGGCATGTAGTCATGTTGATAGTCACGACACGCATGTCGTGACTATAACGTTCGGATGTGTCATTTACGTATGTCTTCTATTCGCGTACCGCAATACTAAATTTGGTATATGTGACGCTAGCGAAACGGCCGTTAGCGGATCACAAGCGTGACATGTAGTCATGTTGTTACATGACACGCATGTCATGATGTTTATGTTAGGGTCTGTCGCTTGTGTTCGGCTTGTAATCATGTCATGCCATACCAGTTTTGAAACATGCCATGTGAACGATACTACCTCAAGAGCTGCAAGACCATGAAACTGAAACCATGACATGACATACATATCATTATTTTCATGGGATGACCAGTTAAATATGCTCTTCATATAGTCGTGTTATGTCATACCAAGTTTGGTATCGATAACATTATCGAAATGGACAGGAGAGCTAAAAGGCGTAGGCGGATAGATAGATAGATAGATAGATAGATAGATAGATAGATAGATAGATAGATAGATAGATAGATAGATAGATAGATAGATAGATAGATAGATAGATAGATAGATAGATAGATTAAATGTGGCCGAAGTGACTAAGAAATGCTTTGTATTTAAAACATTAACATTCTTTAATGTATGGAGTTTAGGCTGGTTATCACCTTGCGTCCACACGCACTAGCACAACAGCTTTATCTACGCGGTATTCACAACGCTGTAAGTGTACCTCCCTAGGCCCAGAAAAAGTGAGCAAACCCATTAGGGCTAGGCAATTCTTTTACGTCTTGGCTTGTCCACTCCTAAAGAACCTACTTAGGCACCACGACACAAAGTTGTCCCTCCTATTCGAGCTCTAATGCAAGTGGCTGTGGTTCCGCGCAACATCCCCAAAGCCGCGCTGATAGTCGGCGTACCGATTTCACTCCATGACAAGCGTCTTGTTAATAGCACCACAGGCGTGCAAATCCTCTATGTGGAATTTCACGCTAACGAGGAAAGCTAGCGACGTGCGTACATGTCGAACGAAGAGGTAGCTCTCGCTCTGGACATTGCTAACTTCAGAACATTGTCACATGGTGCTCCTGTAACACTAATCACGCACTCGTGGCAGATAGAGATAAACTTTATTTTAATGTTAGAACGCATGGTTTCAGTTTATTGAGCATTTTCTTCACAGAGTTGCGAAGAAAAACGCAAGGATAAGAGCAAAATGCTGCTATGTTAGCAGCTTGACGAGGCTCCTACCCCTTTTCACTTGACATTACAACATCCGCAGAGCATAAACATGAAAAAAGAATTTGACGTCGATTTCCAAAACTTCGAAAAGTCAGAAAATAAAAAGAAAATGAATCAAAAGTACATCAGTTTCAGGTTTACAGAAAACAAGCAAACCACAAAAGAGAAAAACAACAAATAAAAAAAGAAACACGTGGATAAACAGCTACCAAAGTATTAAAAAATGATTATACGACGTTTACAACACTGGGTATACTAAAAGCACAAGTTTTGATGCACAAGGAAAACACTGACGAGTGAAATATTGCATGTTTTACTCGCGAAAAAAGCAACGAAAAAAATGTCAAAGAAAGCAATTATCATAGGATGCCATGTTACACACGAGCACTATTATAGGGTGTTTCTTTTACATATAGTATTTTAGCCGGACAATTAGAAGAAGCTAAACTACACGCCGCCATTCTGGATAAGCAGGTTCTTAAGTTGTTTTTTATGTATGTCAGAGATGTCGATGTTTATATTTTCAAACATTTTTAAACAAGCAGGAATACAGTGTTGAAGTCTTCTCAAATCATGATAAGTTCGCGAATAAGGAACGAACCAGGAAGGCCTTTTCCGAATGTCATAATGGGATTGTGTATTTTTTCTGAGGTTACACAGTTTAAGAAAACAAGCGTTGTTTGATAGCAAGCTTTGTTTGTATTTCATAATAAGGTTGAAGCTGTGTATGTGATCGATCGGTAAAATGTTATATTCTCTGAATAAATGACTTGTATGTGCGTCGTATGGTACGTTTGCAATATGACGAATTGCTTTTTCTGCAGTAAAAATATTTTGTTTCGATTCGTTTTAGACGTGTCTGCCCACACTAGACTACAATAGTTTATGTGAGATGAAAACAACGTATTATACAGTAAATGTTTAATGTTTGCTGGAAGTATCTGTTTACGTTTAGCCAGAGCACCACACGTCCTAGTTATATTTCTAGTTACTTTATTAACGTGTTCGTCCCAATTAAGATTTTCAATAAAAATTACTCCTAATGATGAAACTTCTTTGACAATCTCAATTTTTTCGGGCCCTAGGTATAGACTCAAACCACGCAGACCGCCTTCTGAACCGGAGCGAATACCACAGCTTTGGGTTTTTTTTGTGTTGATCATTAAATAATTTGCAGTACTCCATGTGAAGATGTCGTTAAGAATGTTATTGGCTGAGTCTGCAAGCTTACCTAAATCATTACCATGAAAAATATACTAATGTCATCTGCATAAATTATAAAGTCCACATATTTGCTGACACTTGTTATGTCGTTTATATAAATATTAAACAGTAGGGGCCCTAATATGCTGCCCTGAAGTACACCTGAGGTTACGGTTAGTAGGGAGAATGGGCTGTCCATTATAACTACAGATTGCTTTCTTTGTGATTAATAAGATTTCTGAAAGCAAAGTGGGGTTCCGCGAAAACCATGATGACGCAATTTTGCACAGAGTACTTCGTGGTTGACTTTGTCGAATGCTTTGGAATAATCAATAAAAACACCCAGTGTGAACAGTTTCTTTTCAAATGAGTTAAGTGTGAGTTCTTATTGTGTGAGGAGAGTCAGTTTCGTGGACATGCCCCGTCGGAAGCCAAAATGATGCGGTGATAATATAGAGTACTTTCACAAAAAGACATGACACGTTGATATATGATTTTCTCTAGCCCTTTAGATATAACAGGAAGTATGGAGATTGGACGATAATTAGAAAAGATATTTCGGTCACCAGATTTGTATAAGACACTAACTCTCGCATGCTTCATTTTTTTTGGGAAAACTCCCGTAGATAAGCAGATATTAAACAGATGAATAAGAACAGGTAACAAAAGATCAAGTGCTGCTTTAATGGGCTTAATTTGTAGACCATCTATGTCCCGAGCAGTAGTGTTTTTAGTAACATAAATACAGACAATACTTCTTGAAGAGTTATGTCTAAAAAATATGCAGTGCTCATCTTTGGCACACCTAGAAAGTCCCTCTAATCACTATTACAGGCACGAAAAGGGTTCGATAAATCAGAGGACACCAGTGTTCTGAAGTACACGTGAAATTTATTAGCAAGTTCTTCACCTTTTACTATTTTGTTATCTATGTTTAACTCAAGTGCGTTGTCTCTAGAGCAACTTCTATTTAGAAGCCTATTTATTTCTCGCCAAAGCACGTCGCCACGAGTGCTAACCCTCTCGAAGACAGCTTCACAGTATGCATCCTTAGTTTTTCTCAGGTGCTTCGTTACAAAATTTCTATACCGCTTGAATACCGAAAGATCGTTATGGTGTCTTGTTTTCATGAATTTCGCGTACAGTAGATTTTTCTTCTTAATCATTTCCAGACATTCTCGCGGCCTGTTGTTGCTTTAAATACTAGGTTCAGTGAGACAGTTGGGCTTTCCCTACTGGGCGTATCGCTTGAGCTATTTTAGTATAATATTTGCACAATATTGCGATCACTGTCCAGACTGTCATCCGGTGCACTCAAGTGCACTACTGTGGCGTTGTTGGTTATGATTAGGTCGCATGTGGTGGGCCAGTAGGCGCCGTTTTGTGTAAGAGCCTGAGTTCCCGGCGTCAAAAGGAGTGTATATTCATACCGCTGTATAGCTTCTAGAAGCCTAAAATCTTTGGGTGCATCTGCGCGATCATTCATGTGGTGTGCCAAGCACTTAAGTCCTCAGTGACAACTATATTTCAGCTGTTGCCAACGCTTCCCAGAGTTTGTGGCCATACGAGCAGACCTCGTATTTCTAACAATGACATCATGTTCACAAGTCCTAAAATCATTTATATATAGCATTGGATATGCTGATAGGTTACATGTCGTGTAGTGTAATGATTTCATGATGGCAACCACAATGTAGGTAACAAAGTGTAGCGTGTATCTTTCAAAAGCATTTAATACTTTGCCTCTGCGTTCGGCGTATGCATAGCAAAGGTTATTCAACTTTGGCTATGAATTGAGAAATGCACAGTGACCTTCAGTGTACCATGTAAACATGAATTCGACGTTGTTTAATTTGACGTTGTATATTTATAACGCATTGTCAACAAGCTTGAATTTTTGTGTTTCCTTCCGAATTTGGCGCTTTACCACACTGTCCACCGCATCATATTCAGGCATAGTGATGGTCATTTGAATGAGTGTCGTAAAACAAGACCTCGCTGGATGGGCAAATGTCCTATCAGAATATATAGATATAGTAGAAACAAAGTACAAATAATTTTTTTCTGTGTTTTTCCATGTTTGCGCACATACCCTTTAAACACCAACTTGTGCCTCTAGCCAGTGACGAACCCCATCTGAAAAAGTGTTTTTAATCAAATGACACCTTCTGATGTCTGTTTTTTTCAACTAGAGTAGCCACATAACGTGATTTTGGCTCACCCAGCTCAGTTTCCTCGTAGAATAGAGCTATGTGACCAACACTTGACGGACAAAATGAAATTTTGCTGCTCAAACTAGATCATGACTCCCGAATGCAATCTACAAGTTTTTCCACGAGTCGAAATTGTTTTCTGCCACTTACGATCTGCAGCGGGACCATGGAGCTTAGCAAGCGCTACGGCGAGGAGAGTAGATGGTGTTCATGACGCCAGTCCTCGGGTGCCCTCGAGCTCTTCAAGCCACTGGTAAGCTGAAATTCTACCGTCACTACTGAAGTTGCCAGCAAAACCGAAATGTCGGACAACATATTGACTTGGACCAGAACCGTCGACCGTTGTGACAACTTCCAAAACTGCTTTAGTAAGTCACTTAGCCATCACGTACTTGAAAGTGACTGCTCAGCTGTCGAGTTTGATTGATTTATACGTGGGGTTTAACGTCCCAAAACCACCACATGATTGTGAGAGACGCCGAAGTGGAGGGCTCCGGAAATTTCGACCACCAAGGTTCTTTAACGTGCACCCAAAGCTGACGGCTGTCGAGTCGGGTTGACCAGACGGTTGACGTGTCGGCGATGTCAGCGTGACATTGTGGGCGATGTCATCTTGCAGCACCAACGGAAGTTCGTATTGACGCCAGTAGTCATGAAATTGGTGCTATGCTGGCACAATGACAATGTGGATGGAATATCGTGATTGCCTATGCGAGCAGGCTGCTGTCCGTGTCGGAGTGCAATTATTTCATCACGGAGCGTGAGCTCCTGCCTATGGCGTGGACACTTGCGAAACTTCACCCTTACTCTAACAGCCGACCACTACGCATTTTCCAGGCTCACCTCTTTGAAAGATCCGACTGGTCGTCTCGCTCGCTGGGCACTCTACTTGCAGGAGCATACCTACATGATAGTGTACATGAGTGGAAAACTGCACCAATGCGCTGATTTTGTACCGTGCTACCCTATAGCTTACGGAGACTCAGCGAGCACTGACTCCATTGACTGCATATTTTCGCTTTCCCAGATACCTCGCCTCGGAGACGAGCAGCATCGTTATCCGCACATAAGCCAAACAATACAACGAATGCAATCTTCACCGCACGACGCCTATGTACGCAGTTATGAGATAGCACCTTATATCGGCACATTTGTCACCCAGTGGTCCCAATCTACAACTGGTCGTGTCAAAGCACCCATGCTTATCCACCCTCCGCGAGCTTCATGGCATACCATCAAGCAGCATTCTTGTGTTTCTCACACGTATGACCGTGTGCGCCCCCGCTTCTACTGGCTTGGCCTATGCACGTTCTGTGGGACTTTTTGTCAACGGAAATTGCGCTGAAACTTTACTGTGTCGCATGAGGTTGGGCGTGGCATTTACGAATTCTAACTCTCGTCTCCTTGGAATGGCGAGCACTTCGGCATGCACCATCTGCGCCTGCGAGGAAACGCTTGAACACATTCTATGTGATTGCCCAGCATACCAGACCGAACGACGTATTATGGAATCCAAGCTCTGTCAGCCGGATTCACGGCCGCTTACAGAAGAGAAGATCCTGGGACCTTGGCCGACGGCTTCCCATACGCGCAAAGCCGCGAAAGCCCTCTTGTACTTTTTAAGGACCACCAGACTTCACGACCGCTTGTGAAAGAACTGTGCGAGACCGTGCTGTGTAGTCTCGAGCTGACTATTCATGCTTCTCTTTCTTACTCCTCTTCTTTTCTATCTCTTTCCGTTCTATTATTCTCCCTTTCCCCCACCCCAAGTGTAGGATAGCCAACCAAGCCAAGCTTGGTTAACCTCCCTGACTTTCCTGTCTATTTATCTCCCTCTCTCTCTCTTGTCAACTGCTCCAAAGTTTAGAAGCGCCGTAAAAAGCCACTGAGATGTTTTGCGGACTATCTTCAGCCTGTCGACATTCCATCGGAGCATTACTTTCGAGTTGTTTCGCCTCTTCTTGGTCCCTCTCCAACATCCACTACAGGCAAGAAGTGGGGCCCCATTGCGACTGATTGCGCCAACCGCTACTCACTGAACCGAGCCCTGCCAACCAGATGTGCTATGGACGTCGCTAATTTTTTGCTTCGAGACCTTATTCTAGTGTGCGGTGCCCCATGGCAATAGCTGACAGACCAAGGTCATACCTTTCTGCTCCACCAAACATAAGCTGATGTCCTCGTACCACCCCCCACACACCAACAGGCTTACGTGGAGCTTAAGTTCGCAGACATGTTCTCGAAATACGTGTCAACAGATCATCATGATTGGGACCTTGCACTGACATACGTGACCTTAACGTACAACTCCTCCCGGCACAACATTGCTGGCTACTAAATTTTCTACCTTTCATTTCGGCACGAAGCAACGTTGCCACTGAATACGCTTCTTCCGCCTTCTGCAGAGTCGACCATCGAATACAGCCGCGATACTACTGCTCGCTCTGACCACGCCCATCAGCTTACCCGCATCTTATTGACGCTTCGCAAAAAAAGTCACAGCTTTTGCCGCAAAGGGGAAAAATGAACATAATAGCAACAATTTGGAGAGTCATGCGCAGAATGGCCAGCAGATCGAAACGTGCCCCGCGTTTCTCACGCACAAATGACCAACAAAACATACTCTCAGGTACTGATACACGCAAATAGGCGTCTAAGCTGTTACTTCGCTGTATCTTAAAAGCGCGCCCTTTTCGCAAACGTAGACTGTGCAACAATTGCGGTGACCTATATGCGACCGGTAACTAAAACAGAATCGTTCCGGTGAAAGCCTAAGGCCAGCCAAGACGTACGATCCTATCTACCGTGAGATAAGGACGCGTGAGAAGCGTCGACCTCCGTTGGAGATGAGAGCGCGGCTGCCACGTCGTGACAATGCTGCTACGCGCACTCATTGTGCCTTGTTGCTGGTAATGCTGAAAATACAATAGTCCCCCCCCCCCCGAGATGCCCGTGTGCAGCGGTACGGGGTAGATATAGATAGCCTGCCGTTTAAACGTTGGAGGACGTGCTCCTCAGTGGCTCATGTAGAATTCCAGAAAATTTTGCAAAAATCTTATCAAACGGCTGACTATTATTTCTTGTGCAGTACAGAACATGGAAAACGTACCGAATTTCAGCTGCAAAAGAAAATGTTACACACCGTGTATCAGCGAATATTGACAAATTGCAAACACCCCAACATAGCGGTTTCGATACCATTTCATTCGCGTGGTCTGTCAAAAAGTGCGCATTTTTTCGTACATCTATCCAGTGGTACATTTAGGTATTCACTCAGTTCAGCGCTACGCAGCAGTTTCTCAAAGAGAGTAGGTGCGTGCCGCAAGCAACCATGCCATAATCTAAATCTTTTGTTTCTATTCAATAAACGTTCAGTTTAATCACAAAAACTCTGCGTGATCTCCAGTGCTGTTCTCACACTCTCCTTGTCAGTGCATTGAATGGAACATCATCAGCATAGTAAAGCACTCTAACTTCACAGAATTGCAACTGAAAACCTCTTACTTGATCATTATATTATTTTTCCTACGCAGGGGCTCTAAAAATAAAGCGAGCAGCAATGGTGACATAGGCCATCCCTCATTTAAAATGAATGCGTTGTGCGAGTTCCCCATTTACAACCAAACTGGTGTTACAGCTTTGATATGTCATTCGAACCTCTTTACATAAAAGAGAACCGAGGCCAGTATGTTCCAGTATATTAAAAAGTGTGACATTACCAAATTTGAAGGCTTTTAAAAAATCTACTCGTACCATCGATGCACTTCCTGAACGGGCATCGCAGCATTCTACAATACTCCTCGCTACATGTATATTTGTAAATACACTTCTACCTTTGATAACACGGGTCTGATGTGACCCTACTAAATGCTTAGTTACACTTTGCATCTTACTAGCCAAGACCTTCATAAAAGTGTCATATACCACATTTGGAACGGTAAAGGTTTATATCGTTTCGCTGTTTTACGCTGTGTTTTATCAGTAGACTTCGTAATCAGCACCGTGTGTGCGCACGAAAAAGATGGTGATAAGCGTCCTCTTCAAAAAGCTTCAACAGATACCTGTTGCAGAATTAGAGCATAGTGTGGTTTAAATGCCTTATAAAAGGCAGCTATTGAGCCGTTAGAACCGGGAGACTTCCCGGGTTTCAGGTCGTCTACAGCTTTCTCCGCTTCATTCACCATAATTTCTCTTTCTAACAAATCTAGTTGTTCTCTTTGCAATTGTTGTACTTCAGGTAAGAAATTTTACTGAAAGTTCGTATTGCAGAGTTTGCGCAAAGCGAAGAGCTTTCTATAGACGGTTTCAAGACTGCAAGCTTTGTGCCCCCCAAAAACTTCCGTTCACATCAATTAAATAAAGTTTGTTCATCATCATCACCACCTCATTTACCAGCTCACTATGTCAAAACAGAAAGGACGTTTTCACCTTTTTTCAACGGTAAAGAAACTCTCTTATTAGTTTTTCAGATAAAATGAACGTCCGTATTGTTCAAAGCGATCTGTTGCAGGTATTATATAGCTCAAAAGAACGTTAATTTGAATACATTTTAAATATAATAGAAAGGAAATGTAGAAAATCAGCGGGCTATTTTCTCACACTCTTATTCCCCACCTTTGATATTCTGGCACATTTGTGGACAAAATTGCACCGCCGTGATGGTCTAGTGGCTAAGGTACTCGACTGCTGACCCGCAGGTCGCGGATTCGAATCCCGGCTGAGGCGGCTGCATTTCCGATGGAGGCGGAACTGTTGTAGGCCCATGCGCTCAGATTTGGGTGCACGTTAAAGAACCCCAGGTAGTCGAAATTTCCGGAACCCTCCACTACGGCGTCTTTCTTAATCTTATGGTGGTTTTGGGACGTTAAACCCCACATATCAATCAGGTGGACAAAATCGGAAGTCATCAAGGGTCTCTGTTTGTAAACAGAGAAAGGGTTCTCAGTAATCTGGAACGCTAGTTTAATTGCATTCCCGTTCCTCACTACAACACCCACATACTCTATTTCACCTATTTCATTGCTACGCGCATAAGTCTTCTCGTCTTAGAAAGCAAGTTTGTTTGGCACCTCTCCTAGAAAAAATTTCTTAGATCGAGCCGAAATTTTGCCCCGTTGTATTTTTTGTATTCTAAAGCTTCCAATTTTGCATTGGTTTCTCTCATTTCGTTTATTGACAACCCAGGACTACTTGTTTCTTCAAGTATTATTATGTATAGGTGGAATCGCAAGCAATTTTGTTCCTTACGCCTCTGAAACTTTAATTGGCTTGCTCTTTCTGTTTATTTGATTTTAAAGCATCGTTTGAAGCTTTCCAATTTTTTCGAACTTGTTCCTGTTCCCTTTGAGTTGCCGAATGTCTTATTTTACCCTCTAAAGTTCAATTATTTCTTATTGCCTTAGAGGCTTTCATTAAACTTCTAAAGCTCCTATTCTACTTTCTTATCAGTCTTGACCCTATATGGAACATGACCAAACTATTATCACTACTATAATTCTTTCACAATGTAGTTTCAGTAACTGAATGCTAGGTCTGAGGTGACGTAAGCTTGTTCAAGCTAAGTGGAACTGCTTACGAGATTAGCAAGATTGTTTAAGTCGTGCAATATATGAGGTTATGTTACCGGAAGATATACCAGAATTTGTTGTCTCCACCATGAACAACGGTCCGTATAAAGTATCCTGCTTCCTATGCGAGGTGGTCTCTTCCTATAGGTTCCCAATAAAACTTCTACGGAATACCTAAAGCGTGCTCAAAGAGCTCCCACAAAAGGACCTGGTAGACACAGTTTTTTAGACTCTGCTTTACAGCACAATTTATAGGGCGGGATTGGGTAGCAATGTCCTGATACGCGACAAAACGATGTTAGTTCCTGGTGTTTATAAAGTTTTTCTTCAAACTACACACAGGTACACTACCTGTAGAAACATGGCTTGAAGAGCGAGGTATGTTTGTGCCGCGGGGAGTGAACTGTAGTTTATGCAACAAAGCAGAAGCATTAAAGCAAGTTTTCATTGACTCCTGGGACGCTGTGTTTCATTAAGATATTCTGCAGAGAACTTTGAAGAAGGAGCTACCAATTGACGCCCGCGGTATTCGTTTTCTGCCTGTTCAAGGAAATTGTCTCCCGTATGACCTCTTCATGCTTATAGGTCTTCGTATCATATGGATGTCACGTATAGATGTACCAAATTCTGACCTTCAAGCGCCATCGGTTAATGCCATTTTGTTGAACAGGTAACAAAGCTAAGAGAAGGGCTGGAACACAGAGGGAAAAGCGATGGAATACTTTGTATAATAGACATATTGAAAGCGTTCAAAATGCATAGGTAAATACAGCCAGCCTTCGCACGCTGGTGGGTCATGTGTGGCATAATCATAAAACTGTATCGACACTGCAATAAAGAAAAAAATGCTTCTCAGTGTCTCAGTGGTCAACGCCTTGCACTCACGTTTCAGAGGATACAAGTTCGATTCCGCGCACCAAAGTCTTTATTGAGCTTTTTTTTTCTTTTTTGCATTTTCATATATATTGATACGTAAGTATATACGATGCGTAACGGCGACGCTGACGTCGACGCCACAGCCGGTGACAAAATCCAGCCGAGAGTGTTCATGTAATTGGTATGGTAATAAAAACAAAAGCACCATTACAACAAGCGACGCTGCGAAGAACTATTTCGAGTGGATTGCCTCGTTGTTCTCTGGTCCCCAACGCGACGTGCCTGCCTTTCTAAAAAGCTACTGTCTAGTTTCACGGGTTCAAGCCACGTGATTTGAAAAGTAACAGACGTTACGTACGAAACCGTGTTGACAAACTCCACAGCCTCGTCGCCTATGCTAACTCATGGCCTTGTCAAGGTATCGAGGCTCAAGCTCTACCACACTCATACTGTGGCCCCCTAGACGCACCAGGTCGTTTATTTTACTACAGGGGGTAGTTTTGCATGATTTTCAATGACATTCTAAACATATAGTGCCACATATTGTAAAGAGGCGCTTAGAAGGACGTTGAAAAAATAGGTGTTTTGGTGTGAGCTCTATTGTGGCTTGCAACTTATTGTTACTGCCAAGTAACATTTCATCGATGGTGCATCTTGGAAATGGCTCGTCTTGAAGCTCACTAATGCTTTCGTTAATAGCTTTCTTTATTGCATGATTGATTAGGCGTGAAGTAAAATTAAGAAACTTTGGGTGCCTGCTGCTGAATATATTATAAAATATAGTGCTGCTGCTTATGACAGACTATCCATGCATCGGTTTAACTGGTGCCTTGAACAAGAATTGCTTTAGTTTGGTGAGTAGCAACTGATGCTTGCCGAATGAGCGTTACTTGTGGAGGCAATGGGCATGTTATTTCACAATACACAATTAGCGTACTTGCTCTTGCTCGTGACAGCAAAACACTATTTTAACGATTGGCCAATGAGATAGACACAGAATACGCAGGCTACTCTTTCAAGGTACAGGTGGCGTTCTACTTGCACGGACGACCCATACATTATTCACATACAGTAGACAGAGTCCGATCTTGTTGAATACTGGGACACCTGTATTAGATGTACCGGCTAGATAAGTACAAGTTAGTTTCAGGCAAGCATCGGCATTTTACAGGTGAAAACATTTGTTTCTCGTTTCTCAGTGTTCACGTGATTTATTGACCTCACTTTGAAGATACCCTTATTAGGTCGAAGCTAAACGTTCGGTCACAAATAGCCGACATACTTTACCATCCACCACTATTGCGAATTTTTTTTCAGGGTAGCATCAGCTACTTCGGGGCCAAGCGCATGAGGAATGCAGGACATCCTAGAGAAACGTTTGATAGGGGCTCCAAGCTGGGGTTCTCCATTGGTTCTCGACTCTGGTATGGTGACAAGGCTGCACACATTTATGATATCGAAGCATGCAACAATCTCAGATACGGTGAAGACTATTTTTTGCTTTATTGTGGCGGACAAGTAGTAACAGCCATCCTTTAACGCATGCTCAAGTATGACTTTGAGGCGACATATTAGCACCAATCAAGATAATTTGCTGGCAGCTACCCTCTTATCTATTCCGTTCTCTTTTGTCCCTCCATATGATCTCGCATATGTGATGTTCGTTTTATCGACTGCCACTGTCATTTTACTCTCTTACTTTCACATCAATCTCTGCTTCTCGGTAACTTACAAGAGCGTATTCGTAAAGTAACCTGTGTGTCTTGCTAACAATTCTCAGATGTTCCTAACGTTGTGGGCACGTGGCATGGCTGGTTGTGAAAAATTTGAAGAACCAGCGAGCCACTTTACCCAAGCCATTGTGGCTTAAATAATTAAGCATTACATACTCTCAACACATACTAACGCAGAAGTCGTAAGCACGTACGGCTCCTATCCACTTTCCTAAACAAACCTGGAGAGCTTGAAAGGTTCGTTCATGTGTAGATGCGAGAAAACTATCGAGGTTGATACAAGGACGTCGAAGGTGGCATCAGGCACCTGACCGCACGGGTCATATTGTGCGTGCAGGGAGCGTGTTCTCATACTCCTTATTTGATCGAATAGTGGCCCACTTTTGCTTCGCTTAGCAGAGAACATTATTTATTTCTCCTTTGCGAAGGCATGTGATAATTTCCCAGCAAAAAAAAAAAACAAGACGCCGCATTCAGCACAGCATGGCAATATATTCCAGGCACTGTAAATTGATTTCACTTTTTATATACCAATATTATTTTGAAATCTATCTCCATAAAGAAATTCAGTATATCTCCGGAATACTACCATGATAGTTTTGTTTCGTTATACAACCCATACCGGTCACAAGCACAATGCATGCTGCCGTAACAGAAACCTTAAACCAGGTATCGTTCCACGTAGCTCAAAGTGCACTCCAAGAGAGCATAATTTGCTGGCCAACACGGACTGCCTCGAGGGATGCCAACACATGTAACGCTGTTGTGCTTATTTATACAAATTTAATTGATATATTTTATGCGCATATCCACATGCCCACCGTCAAAGGTGATTTACAAGCTCTCCAGCGGATGTCGCAGCAGTTTTCTGCGAGCTGTGACCCTGACACAACACATACCCCAGAAGGCATTCTAGGCCAGCTTATCTGCCGCATATTAAATACGCTTCCATATGGCAGGCGTCTTGTTAAAGAAATTTTACAGCTTGCAGAGAAGTCTTAAATCTAGCCAAAGGTGATGCGACCAAACCACAATTGTTAGGGAGCAGAAACTCCTGAGAAAGAACAATTTCGAGTAATGGAGTGCCGTTATGTTGTGCTTCGTTATCAGTATTCAACTGCTTAAGGCAACATCATTTTTTTGTGCTCGCAGGCGCCAACATTTCGCCAGACTGTGTTTGCAGGGAAACAAAACATACCGAAGATGGTACGCTGTACAAGATTTACCTCGATTGCATGCGATGGTGCTCCGTCTGACAACTCTCCACGTGGTTTACAAATTTTCTGAACGTTCGCGGATGTTGGTAAAATCTGTTATTTGTTATTATGTCAAACTTCTCGAATTGTAAATCGTAAAAGCATGAAAAAAATTCCCCCGAGCCCTTTTACTCTAAATAACAAAAGTATAAAAATAAATAATCAAAGTGCTAACGTTTCAGTTATACTGGCAAAATGGCGCGATTTTATAAAATTTAATTCAGTTCAGTTTGCGTGACGCTGTTACAAAACATAATATTCACCCTGTTTTTCCCGAAAAAATTGTGGATTGGATTTACATTATTTTGTGCGAAAGGAATACGAGCCACTCAGATTAGCGCACGTCTCTCAATTATCGGAATGAAAGAAGTCAGATAAAGATGAAAAACATATTTTCGTAACGTTGTTGTCATGTTTGTTTATTCTGCCTGAGGAATTTAAACACGCATCCTTGGCTCATATATGAACAACAGCAGAACAGCGATAAGTGCTGCCTACCAAAAATTGCATTTCCGAGGTGGATTCATGCGTGTTTCTTCACTGCACCCAAATGCCTCCGAGAACTCAGGCATGTTCCTCAGAGGTACGATGCAGCGAGAACGGAATCGTTCATAGAGTTTGCCTATGATGTCATGCTCAGCGCACCACTTCACACAGTGGTTGATGAAGAACAGTTGATCCGACGTCATGTTGAAACCCACCAGCTTGACGCTCTTGTACTTCTCGGGCAATGAAGCAAACGCCTCGTACGCTGTCCTGGTTCCCACAAAATCAGCTATGTTTTCGGAGTCCACTATGTCGTCTAAAACATTTTGCTGAGTTGTGGTGAGCTGCGAAAAATGGTCAGGTATTGATTACCATCGGTAGCGGGAATTCTGATTCAAGTATATAAACGAAATGTAAGAAAACAACTGCCAATTTTACCTAATTAAAGGAGCATCAGTACAGTTATGCGGGATCATTTTTTCTTACTTTATGACTGCATTTTACATTTATTCTGATGAGCTTTGTTGATTTTTACTGCCTAGACGTAGCGATCCTCGTTGCGTAGGAATAATTAGATGACATTTCAGATCCCACTTCTTTAGACTATTGGCCGTAAGACAGGTGAGCGCTACCATCATGGGCTCTTAGCTCGGAGTTTTTCAATGTTTCTGTATCGCAATGTAAATTTGTAAGACCATGAAACACCGTATGCAACTAACCCAAGCGTTTTCATGCGTATGCGTCTACTGTTACACAGCTCATTTAGTCGTTAAAGCTTGAAAACTCAAAGGGAAGCAAGTTCATTGTGGTGGTACTGAGACACTACCATAAAACAGTTTATAGCCAGCATCAATTTCTATAAAAAGCTGTTCGTGTAATAAATCACCGGAGGATAAGTGCCAAAAGCGGATTAAAAGCATTCGACCGCGAATTAAGACTCAGACAAAGAGAGCGTGAACGACAGCAGAAATACTATAAAATAAACCCTTATCTGGCAAAGTCCAACATTTAAACTCCCACCACGTTACCCGCTTTACATGTGAACCGTTTCATTAGCAATCCCAAACGAATTAACAAGGCTGTTTGGTGGCAGTATATAGCGGTGTTTTACAGTAAGACATATATATATATATATATGGGAGGGAAATAAAATGCAAGTGCATTGCCTTTCAGCACACTCATCGCTGTAAACTGCGCAAAGTTAGTCGTGTGTAAGAAACAAGAGAAAAATGACAGATCCCACGTACAGTGAAAATTGATGATATGCGAAGGACGAAATTGAAATGCTGATATATATCACACAAAATTAGCACAACGTTACGAGGTGGAAGTAAATTATGCCTTACATGACTTTCTTGTCATGACTAACATGTTTGGAGGTGTTGGTTACCTTCGTCATCTATTCAAGTCACGTGATACCAAATTTAGTATATGTGGAGCTACCGAAACGGCCATGAGCCCCCTAGGAGCGTGGTATGTTGTCATACTCTTGCATGACACGCGTGTCAGTATTATCATGTTTGCACCAGTCATATATTTCGTCATCCATTGACGTCAAGTAACATTAAATGTGGTATATGTAAAGCTAGCAAAACGGCCGCGAGAGCATTATGAAGGGCCCAATACACTCCAATGTAGCGTCAACTTGCGCGCACGCTGGGCACAGCGACGCTACTTTAGCAAACCCGAACACTCTTTAGTCTGACGCCAGCCACGACCACCGTCCGTCGGCGCGGTCCGACGGCAAAGGGCACGAAATGCAACATGCTACATTTTGCGCCAATGCATTACCCAGACAACACCGCGTCTCTTTCTTTTCGTGACGGAGGGACGCTGGGCGCGCTGAAACACACATTTTTCAAAGCAAGGCAGCGTGGCGTGCCTGCGAGTATAAGGCTGGACCGACGCCTGGCGGGGCAATGCCGGCGGGCACGCGCACCGAGTCACGTCGAAATATACTGTTGCCTTCACTGTGGCATGTAGTCATGTTCTCACATGGCACGCATCTCATGATTATAATGTTTGCACCAGTCACACACCTTAGTCATTCATTAGCGTCACACTATACCAAATTTGACATATGTGCAACTGGTGAAACGGCCGTGAGAGCTTAATCAGTGTTGCATGTAGACGTGTTGTTACATGACAGGCATGTCGTGATTGTCATGTTTGGTAGTGTCATTTACCTATGTCGTTCGTTCGCGTCACGTAATATCAAGTTTGGTACACGTGATGCTAGTGAAACGGCCACGAGCGCATCATGAGCGTAGCATGCAGTCATGTTGTTACATGACACGCATGTCATGTTTATCATTTTTCCACCAGTATCATACCTTCGTGATCCATTCACCTCTCGTAATACCAAATTAGGCATAAGTGAAGCTAGCGAAACGGCCACCAGTGCATTATGAGTGTGGCATGTAGTCATGTTATTACATGACACGCATGTCATGTTTATCATGTTTGCACCAGTCACATACCTTCGTCATCCATTCACGTCCCGTAATACCAAACTTGGTCTAAGTGAAGTTAGCAAAATGGCTGCCAGCGCATCATGAGTGTGGCATGGAGTCATGATTTTACATGACACGCACCCTATGATTATAATATTTGCACCAGTCACATACGTTCGTCATCCACTTACATACTGTAATACCAAATTTGGTACAAGTGAAGCTAGCGAGACGGCAGCCAGCACATCATGAGTGTGGCGTGTAGTCATCTTGCTACATGACACGCATCTCATGATTATCATGTTTGCACCAGTCACATACTTTCGTCGCTCATTCACTATTGTGATACCAAATTTGGTATATGTGACGCAAGCGTTACGGCCGCGAGCGCATCATGAGCGCGGCATGTCGTCATGTTGTTAAATGACACACTTGTCATGATTTTCATGTTAGGGCCTGTCGCTTTTGTTCGCCTTGCAATCATGCAATACCATACCAGTTTTGCAACATCCCATGTGAGCGAAACCCCTGCAAGAGCTGCAGGACTAAAAAATGTAAATCATGACATTCATGACACGTATGTCATCATTGTCATGTTATGACTAGTCAAAATACGTTCTTCATACAGTCATGTTATGCCATACCAAGCTTGATATAGACACCATTATCGAAATGCCCAGGAGAACTAGAATTCGTAGATAGATAGATAGATAGATAGATAGATAGATAGATAGATAGATAGATAGATAGATAGATAGATAGATAGATAGATAGATAGATAGATAGATAGATAGATAGATAGATAGATAGATAGATAGATAGATAGATAGATAGATACGCGCTAAGCCACCGAAAATTGCTAAAAATGCTTCGCATTTATTATCTCTTCTGATCCTTCTTTTCACTTGTCATCTGCTTTGCTTGCTTCGACATGTTGCTAGCTGGTGCACAGATGACGGCTTCGCTAAGCGAAGTTCTTCTGTGCGCATGTAATGGCCACACCTTGGGCTGAAACTGTCATGCTGTTAAAGTCTGGAGGCTGCAAAACTAATCGACTTGGGCAATTCACAGTGGCAACGGCACGTCAGCCTTTGCGCCTCCTGGTACAAATTTTGCGTTAACTGTTGGTTGCGCGCGCTACTCAGGTGGAAATCCCAGGACCAGCAGGGACGACCACATGATTGACATCGGCTACTAGAGAAGTGGCAGCCGTCCCAGCTGCTCACAAAAAAATTGTCTGCTCTCGAATATAAGGTAATGCTCCTTGAGTTATATTCGGGTGCTCACTGCATTGTTTGGACGGTCATGAATGTGTAGACATGCTCACCCAATCTTTCAACAGGTAATCTATATCCTGGTGAACCCCAAGTTGCAACGCTGCGCACAAGGCTCTAAGTAGTGACGACCAGTAGGTACTATCATGAGCAATACGACTTCGAACACGCGACCACATGGCTAATAGCCTCAAAACTGAGACAGCGTTATACGTGGATGGCGCTGACGAAAGATGAGGGGAAAGAAGGGCGCTCTTCCGCTTACTGTGGGCACTCTCGTTTCGGTAATGTTGCCGCAAAACGGCGGCCGAATGCATGTCATTGGCTGCGAAGAATGATAACGCAATACAAAAGAATTTCCACAAAAATAAAATAGGAATAGGCCTGGCGTATTAAGATTTCCAGTGAGCATCACCTATATATATTACAAGCATGGCATGTGCTTAATGGCAGGGTACATAACAGGGGATATCTTGGCTGCTACATATTCTGATGAGTCACTGCATCAGGCAGAGTGCTTTGAAGTGAAATCATATCTCGGCTAGCGGTCACCGACAAGCTCCCTCTTTGCAGCAACGATATCGAGGCGGGAGTGGGCCAACAGCTAGCGGAAGCGCAGAGCCCTTTCCACTTTGTTTCCGACAGCAGCTGATGCAAATCAGCCGATGTAGGGTTCGAGGCTATTCGACGCGTGTTCGAGTGTTCGAACTCATATTGCTTACGATAGTACAGTTGAGACAGTTTTGCGTATGAATCAGGATCACGATTCCCAACATCAGAAGAGTCATCTACTTACAACAGATTTATGCGACCTTCGCAAGCAGAGTGCTTTTTCCGTGTAGTCCTTTCTGAAGTCTTCCGTCCAATAACTAATCTTAATGTTATTAAGATCAAACGCACGCATGAACTCGTGGCCAATCACCTGTAATAATAACAAGACAGTGTCAGTGCACATCAATAGCGGCACATAAAATGTAATGTGTTAACGATACGTGGACCAGTCAGCAAAGAAATAGCTTTCGCTCACAGTACAACTTATACCAAGTTATTTGAGTTCACGTAAAAGCACCCCAGGTGGTCGTAATTTGCGGAGCCCTTCACTACGGCGTCTACTATACTCATATGGTGGTTTTAGGACGTTACATGCCACATATATTTGACCTATAACAAGATGTGGCGAAGGAAACAAAAGTGCTAGAGTAAAGACTATTGTAGTGACCATGACACGAATTTGCTGTGAACGCCAATCACACCATCACGCTTGTACGCTAGTTATTAATCCGCTTGCAAATTCAAGTCAATTTGCTTTGGCAGGAACGCATGCAATGCACAGTGACGTCCGAACCTTAAGTAAACAACTTTGGCGCCTTACTGCGCATAGCCGTAATGATTAGAGCGCTGATGGCCGAGTCATAGTAATGAACATGTAACGTTTCTTACATAGCAATCGGAGCATATAGGAGGTACAGCATGACTGCATGCCATAGTGGCGAGCGCAGATCATACGTGCACAACAAAAACCGACAGTTAATGAAAATTAGTGGATGCAAGTCATGCGCTAGCGGACACTGGGCCATGAACTGGTAACACTGTTCCGGGCAAACACTCGGTCAAACAAGCCTTCTAAACCGTCACTATATTCCCAGATAACGTTAATCACGACAGGTAGCAATTTCCCCACGATAGTTATCATTAACTAAGAAAACGCAGTTTAAAGCATCATATCCCATTACACAAGTGCAGTAGGGTTGTTGAATGGGTTCCCATTTCATTGGCATAATTTCCATTTCAATGAAGCTTCGTGAGTCCTACAAGCATGAAAACGTAAATATATCAACTGGGACATTTGCTGAAATCGTTAACCATGGCGGCATTTGAAATGCTTAAACTATTGATCCTGTTACCGCTTAATGCCAGTCGTTTCATCGCCTATATTGCAATGTTTTTAAATGCTAGCGACATTTGCAATAATACTTTATACGAGCTACAAGTAGCTACGCAGATTATTAAAAAAGCGCGAAAATACCGTTCAGACTTTGATGTACGATTGCGCAATTGTAAATTATAACTCAATTCAGCCATAGGTAATCATCAAATCAAGTGACTTTTTCTCTACTTGCATTGAAGTGCTTGAGCTATGCGTCTTCTATTTGTGCTACACTGTTCCGCATAAAAGAAGGAGGTGTACGTTTAGGAGTTGGTTTTGTTTGTAAAACATCATAATAAAAAGAACACACAATGATGCTAAGGAAAGTATAGCGGATAATACTGAAATATTCGAATTAGTTGTAATATAAATATGAAGAAAGAAAAATGCACAATAAAAAGACTTGCCCGGGGCAGGGGTCAAACCTTCAACCTTGAAATAGCGCGTCCGATGCTCTACCAACTAAGCTATCATGGTAGCCATCCCTAGGTCCATAATATAGGGTAAATACATGCCTATAAAAGTGGGAAAGTTAGTAGGCACCACCTGTTACCATCTTGACGACGATGGACATCATCTGGTCAGGGGTGTAGCCAGGGCTGGGAGGGGGCAACGAGGCCCGTGCCCCGCCCCCCTCCAATTCTTTAGCAATGGCATAAAGAGCGAAAAATTGCCGTTTTGAGGAAGTACCCTCCCAAAAATGAAGGTGTCCCCACCTCCCACTCTCGAAACAACTTCTGGCTACGCACCTGCTCCCGTTCAATAACTGCTGGCGGTGCTGACTGATGCTCCCGTGTTTATATGCACGTTTACACATTAGCAGCCCACGCGTCACAGAGCAGCCCACACAGAGCAGCCCACGCGTCATTCGAAGGTCGCAGGTTCAGCCCCTGCCCAGAGCATGTTATATTTTTGTTCACTTTTCTTTCTTTACAATTTAATTTCAATTACTTCTGATACTACAATATTATCTCCTATACCTTCATTAGTATCACTGTCTGTGAGTTTGTTGTAGGCCCGTGTGCTCAGATTTGGGTGCACGTTAAAGAACCCCAGCTGGTCTAAATTTCCGGAGCCCTCCACTACGGCGTCTCTCATAATCATATAGTGGTTTTGGGACGCTAAACCCCACATATCAATCAATCAATCAATCAATCAGTCAATCAATCAATCAATCAATCAATCAATCAACTGTCTGTGAGTTCTCATTATTTATGCTTCTCTCAAAAACAAGCCCTTAAGCGTTCATTTGCTTTCTTTATTTGTAGCGAGGGCCTAGATCTAGCAGACTTGGTGCCTTGAGACAGTATAAGAGGAATAATTAGTCAGCCACTAGATCGTAGTAAGATCACATTCTATACGTGACGCCGATAGGCAAAAAATAAAACGTGGCTTATCACGTTTCACGCTTTTTTTTTTTGGAATTGGCGTAACACGAAAGTGAAACGTCTTTTCGCACAGAGTGTTCATAGAGCATTGTTTCACCGTAAGGGCAAAGAAATAAAATGCTACAGCAACAAATTGCGATGTCATGCAAAGAACGACAAGCAGCTCGAAACTTGCGGCGCACACATCAAGAAGAAAGCACGCCTGAAATCAGCATACACACTTCACGACAAAGGCAGACAAACTACTGTCTCAGCACGACGCTTAAAGCTCGCTGTTCAAACGGAAAGAAATACGCACGAAGTGAATGCACAGTTTACGCAGGACGAGCGCGAACAACTGTCACAATTTTACTATTTGGTGTTTGAGCAGCACGCTTTTTTCGTAAGCGTGGGCGGCAGCAGGGAGCAAAATGACTTTCGTGCTATTTTTAACCACTGCAACTTCTAAGCAAACTTGCGATGAAAGCACAGGAAGTACAAAGCACCCGAATCTTGAGATAGGCGTGCGTGCGAGTGAGCCACCTAGAGAGCACCTGCACGCACTGTGACCACTCCATGTGCAGGTGGCGCGCATAGACACGCGCGTGTTGCGCGGCAGGACTACCATTAGAGCGCGAGTGCCTTCTGTGCGCTCTTCATGATGACTCCGAGCTGATGACTCCCAGCTGCACATGATTCATAGATATGGTTTGCGATGGTTCGCTCTGGGCTTAGTGGTTAGCGTCGCGCACTATTGAGCGCGAGGTTGCTCCTTCGGCGCCTCTTTCCAGAAGACTTCCTTCTCGTACTTTCTGTATAATCTGTATGTACACACATTGCGACCTCATATCCGAGATGGAAATACATCAGTGGAGCCGTAGTGAGCACCGGCATAAAATAAAACAGTCTTGTGGTAAAGGAGTCTCTCACACTTGCCATAATGGCAATAGTTGGTGCTGACTGACTCTTCCGCCTTTAAATGCGCGCATATACCATACAGAGTGGACGGGGAGATAGCCGCCATGGTAGCTCAGTTGGTAGATTATTGGACGCGTTATTCCAAAGTTGCAGGTTCGGTCCCTATCCACGGCAGTTTATCTTTCCGTCTGCCTTTTGTTCTTCCTAATACATTAAAATTACTTCCAACATTCGAATAAAATACCCCGTGCTTTTCTCAGCAGCACTTTAGTTCAAAATAATAGTAATCCGTATGTGCTATTGTGCTTTCCGGCCTGGTCAGTGCGCCCCACTGCTTTTAGAACTCGGTACACAGCGAGACAAAATTTACCGAGTAAAGCATACTGCTTTCTGAACCTAGTGTCACAAAAAATATGCGCCCTTACCATTCCAAGGCCACCATAATTGATTGCTAGTGGCACAAAAGGATATAGGACAGGACCACACATAATTCCTGTTGGTACTGTAAGTGTTTCCTCCTCCGGCGTGTAATAAGCGTTCACCTCGTCTTCTCTGTACAATGGAGTCGCCTTGTCGATCCAAAAATAGTGTGCGGAGTGAGAGAAGGCCTTTATCCACGTTGGGAAATATCTGTCCAGTGGCACATTTGGGTACGGTTCTGCGGCGAACGATAAACGATTATTTAATAAGATACACGTCCAGCCACGGCACACATATTGCATAAAAATCGGTGATTGCTGTCTCGTAATAAATATTATTGCAGTGGAATAATTGATATCAAAGGTTTCGCAGCACAAGAGGGAACTACTATATGTAGTAGACTCTATCCAGTCAAGCTATTGGGGACATGCTCTGGCATTATTGTCATATACTGGCTGGTATTTGGAGAACAGCGATTATTATTTCCTGTTCTCGCGCGTGATCTGGTTCAGTGCCTGGCGGCCCTGATATGTCATCGTTGTGCGAGTTTCCCCGTTGCGAAGAAATATGAATGGTAGTCTAGGTACAATCAAACCTAGTGGTAGTTTGCGCATTAACATCCATCGAGAACGTGGGTCAGCTACCAGAAATCAGGAGGTTCATTGACCATTACACGACACTGATGAGAACGAGTGACGAGAGTTCACTACGAAGGTATGTAAGAGATCTTGAAGTAAAGTACACACACGTCTTTCATCTACGAGACGCCCAAAATATACTTTTTGCCCCTTCTTGATAGAAACCGGTAGCTCGCACACCGTCTATTTGTGTAACGTTTACTCTTTATTCGGTGTCAATACCAAATTCAAGAATTCGTGGGTCTAACGAACTAATTTTCCTCAATCAGCACTCCACTGTAGTGTTAATGATTCGTCAACGTGAACTAAACGTTCAACAAGATGATGTAGTGCTCAGTGTACTCGGCTGGAGTGCCTAATCTTGTGGGTTTGATCCCGTAAGCTGCAATGAGATTACAATGAAGCATAAATTCTAGAGGCTCGCGTGCTGGTGGAGTCAATGCACGCTGAAGAAAACCACATGGTCGCAGTTTTCAGAGCCCTACATCAAAGCGTGCTGCATAGACATATAGTGGTTTGACGCGTAAGACCCCAATATTCTTCGTGTCATCGACCTGAAATAACACACAGGATTTTGAACTAAAGTTCATAGAACAAAGGCTTTGGCCTAAGACATTATAGCTGTTTTTTTTTAACGAAATTGCTTCTTTCAGGCATTCGCAGTAAGCAGAATCACTTAGAACATTTAGTCGACTTCATCACGACCCTATGTTTGTGATGACGCGGCGCAGTATACGCTCAATTATTGCAGCATATCACGCCAATATTCGTGCGAAAAAAACTTTTAAAGGTTACTTAATGACCTTTTCATTGTCTAAATCATGCTGCGACTATGAGACATGCCGAAGCGAGAAACTTCCGAAAGGCTCATATTCAGGAAACGTCCAGAGAAGCAAAAGCAAGAGTTTGCTGGTATGGTAGTATGAGACAGCTTTTCCAGCTAGCTGAAGGTTTAAGAACTGCGAGCGTGTTTTAGCCAGCACTTCCTGGGTTTTTCCGATTCATTGCTCTTGCTTTCAGCGATTGATTTTTGGGACGCGGAGTATATACACCTCGCAAAATTTATACATAAAACTTTGTCCCTGTTCGCTCGAGTAACAATAAAAGTCTACTCAAAAAGCCTCAGTGGTGAGCTTCTGCCGCGTTGTTGGTCACCCTGTAGTGTGTGCGAGTACCCAGTTCATCAGGATTTTGCGAATGGTCTACATTTCTTCTGGCACTCGCACTTGTATGTTTCTAGCATAAATAGTAAGGATCTTAGGTTTTTCAATGATTCAATAAACCACCTCAGACAGAGTTTCACCAACAGCAGGTAGCATGGTACACGGGATACACTGGTTGTTCCAGTTAGTTGGCTGCTGTATAAACTTTGCGTGGCCCATTTTGGGACTTCTCAGCGATTCTTGTTTTAACGGGAGTTATCATCTATAAGTGTTGCGGTGGTGAGCAGAAAAGCCGAACTATCACATGATTTCACCCAACACAACTTTGCCGTCGGTACACAGTGACATCCAATTTGTAGCCTCTGGCCAAGTATTTTAGTTGCATGCATCTAGTTAGTTGCATGCATTTAGTTGCTGCACTGGTGCCTGAAATCAACAGCTGTTCTTCGTTATCCGTGCAGCGTGTGTTGTGCTCGTGACCAAACATCTATTTTCGCTCAGCCAGCCACGCATTCCCGCACTGAGTGTCACGAAGAGCAGAAGGCCAGTGGGGCAGGACTCACCGACAGCCTGAAAACTTAAGCGCTGTGCAGCGCTGCAGGGGAAGTGGACAAGTGAGCACGGGTTTTAGAGAGCAATAGAGCTGTTGTTGAAAGGTAAAATGAAAACAAAGGCCCCTGGTGGATGCCTTCTTTCCCGGACCATGACACCACGCTTCGCACCCCCTCCTTGTTGAGTCACATCACAAAATTCTTCTTCGGTGACCTGCATGTGTGGAACGCTACTTCTCAAGTCGACTACCGTAGAGCCCGGCCTTGCTCTCTCGTACGTGTCAACCCTATCAGCTATGCACCGTGTCACCAAGTTTCGTCTTTTGTTAAACCACCATCATTCGTGGTGACAGAGAAGTATGGCGTACCATGTGGCTCCTCCACGTGGGAGTTAGCATGCGATAAAAAAACAAAAAAAAGATATTAAAATACAATAATAAAGGCGCGTGCACAATATTGCGATTTCGGTGGAAACTTTGTTGTCGAAACCAACGAAAGTAAAACAGCGGCATTTCGACTTCACTAGTGAATATCGGTAGTTCAAGCGACGACTTTTATTTATTGAAGTGTGCGACTTCTTATGGAGCTAGGCGATTTCTTCAGGAAGATTACTTTTATGCCTTATGCATAAATGCTTCCTCTGGACGTCCCAAAGGAAAAGACGTTTCACTCCTTCTGCAGCGGGCAACTCGTCGAAGGCAGCGCGAGACATTTTTGAACCGGAGAGTGGACGAAAGTCGTCTGCTACTCAGTCAGAGCAAGTTGTTCTGTGGAGCCAGTTCCTCGCAGCGCGCGCGTCCACTCCTCGACTCCGCCCCTGGCGTGACGTGTCATCCGCGTCACTTGTCACTCTGCCGCGTCTTCCACGAGCGAAATTTTCCAACTCTGCCGATATTTACTACAGCGTCCAGTCGCCGCTGTAGAAACCTGTGTTAGGCTCGCGCGGCGGCTACTGCTCCGCTCTTGGAACACAATCGCTTGCATGTGAAACAGGCTTTACAGTTCTTGTCAAAGGATAGAATTTTGGCAAGAAAATTCACAGGAGGGCATGCCTTACATATAGCAGGCAGTTTCGCAGCCTTGTAAATCAGTGAAACAGCAAGTATCAGTCTATATCCTTAAAATTTTGATGTCGCACTTTAGTCTGTGAGCACTGTTAATCAGTTGTTGTATTCACGCCAGTGGCTTTACCGAGGTCATCTCCATAGCTCGTGGCAGTCGTAGGCGCCCGATTGCAAACGAAGACGTTATTACTGGAGCATTGTAATCGAAATAAGATGAAATGTCGGTTAGGACGGAACACATCACGACGAGCAAGCGGCTTTAACTGTGCTGCTCTCTCATTAATTTAATGTTACTTATCTGCAATTAACTAATGAATTGACTAAAGTAAACCTAATCAAAAAGCCTCAAGTAAGAACGTAGTACAGACAGTGATTCAAGATTGAAATATTTTCAGCACTTAACAGTACTTATCATAGACAATTTCTGCGAATGGGGACTCTTTGATGACAGCGCAGCGGCTCTGCCGGAGCAGATCATGAACCCTACACAGCGACACCCGTACATGACAGAAGCATTCTTCAAGAGTTTGTGTATAAATGGCTCGGCAGAGCACGCAGGCTCACAGACGCTTATATTCTGAGCCATATGCCCAAAATCGCAGCGCTGCCGTTCCTGCACCAATACATCGTAGTTACGTTTCCACAACGCCGAAAACCATTTGTATATAAAAGTGCTAACGGATGTCACGTTCCGTGCATGCCATATAAAGCAGGCAAATAAAGATGAACACTGACTGTATATCGCTTCGACGAACTCTCCATCCAATCGTCGTCCTGCACTTCCTACGTATGCCGTGATACCGTTCAACGTGTCGATAGCGTCGGCTGCAATCTCGCGGCTGACCCAGCTTGACGAGTTCAACTGATTCGCGAAGGCGTTGCGAATTCTGGACACCATGCGCTTCGTCTGGTACACCATGCGAGGTGAAACCACTGTTAAAAAAGAAAAAAACGTCAGGGCACATGCTTACTCAAGCCTTGTCGACCAATAGTGCATTGCATATTTTAGAATAATATTCTCGGAATAAATAGTAGCGAAATATAGGAAGGTTCACCACTTTGAGGACAATCCGCCATACCTTGTTATGTTTTTGTCCTAATTAGGCATATGGCTGTGACTTTGGAGGAGATGGAGAGCCTGCTATTTTGTGCCTCACCGAGCACACAATTTATGAGGCCTAAGCCATCCGCTACTCCATGATGAGAAATTGAGTACCAGATTTGTCAGCTAACGGTTGCTACCTTGAACTGAGTCTAAAGCCAGCAGCATTCAACAGCAACCCTACTCCGTGGCAGGTATCTTCTTTTGACTGTTAGAAAACACCTAGCGTTAGTATCTGTTCATATCATTATTTTGTTTAGTTATTTGGTTTTATACAATACTGCAGACAGTAGTCCAAGCCGGGGAGGATGCACATGCACAGACACAAAAAAAATATCAAGACTTTCTGCGTAGCAAAGCTGGCGAAGATGGTAATGAATTCCACGCTGTGATTGGTCGAGGGAAGAATGAATATTTATATTAATTAGTTTTTGCGAATGCAGGTTTGACTCAATGGCTGTGCTTGTGACGTGAGCCTCGACCGATGAGTATTGGAAAGTAATCGTCCGAGTTTATTCCGAGCCCATTAATATATACTCAAGATAAGAAGTATAAGCGTGCCTGTTTTCTTATTTCATATAGTTGCTCTAATTCAGCAAACTGTAGCATATGTGATGATGAATAAAGGCGTCTGAAATGTTTGTAAATGTACTACACTGCTAACCTTTGATCTTTCTCAGAGTCTTTCTATGTTGATCTCTGTATAAGGAACCCAAACAGCACTGCCGTAATCTAAGAAGGTCTAATAATTGTTTTATATGTCATCAACCTAAGAGAAAAGGAAGGATTCGCTCAACTTGAGTTTCAGCAAGCCTTTTTTTTTTTGGGGGGGGGGGGGGGGGGCTATAGAGCATATATAATTTATATGGCTTGATCAGTTAAGACGAGAAGTTAACGTGATTCATAAATATTTGGATGCCTGAACTTCTGCGAGGGGGTTATCTTGTTGATTGATTGATTTGTGGGGTTTAACGTCCCAAAACCACCATATGATTATAAGAGACGCCGTAGTGGAGGGCTCCGGAAATTTTGACCACCTCGGGTTCTTTAACGTGCACCCAAATCTGAGCACACGGGCCTACAACATTTCCGCCTCCATCGTAAATGCAGCCGCCACAGCCGGGATTTGAACCCGCGACCTGCGGGTCAGCAGCCGAGTACCTTAGCCACTAGACCACCGCGGCGGTGGTCTAGTGGCTAAGGTAAGTTAACGTTTAGACAGTAACTTGTAGACAGTAAGTAAAATCTTGTAGACAGTAAGTAAGTTAACGTTTGTTCAATTTGTTAAGTGATGTTCATGTGGACAGTTTTCTGAAGGTTTATTACTATTATTCATTTGTTGCGCAATTCTGCCAATTTATTTAAAGTGCTGGTAAAGGTGATTGGATTAAAGACAGAATTTACAGATGTAAACATAACGCAGTCATCTGCGAATAAATTCAAATGAACTGATTGGACCGGTACGTGTTGAATGACATCATTAAAGATGTTCAACAGGAGTGAGCCCAGAACGGTCCCCATCGGATCTCCTGAGTACACATCTAAAAATCGCGAACTGGACTCGTCTATGTTTACGTACTGTTTTCTATTGGTAAGGTATGTATTAACCAAGTGAATAATCCGCGAAGGTAATCCAATTGCTCTAATTTTAAAGATAATAGCCTTTCTTGGGGACCTTTGATGCAGAAATTATGGTCTGTCTGTCTGCATATTTGTCTGTCTGTCTGCCATTACCGGTACACTAAACGGCACCAAAGTGGCGAAACGATACTCCGAATGGCCGAGCCCATTCGCAGCGCCCACGAATATTTCTCTACATTCAACGTTCATACTTGTGTGATTGTCAATTAAAAAGCAATTATTGCGCATATCTGAGGCACCATAAAAACACGTCAATATTCTGTATGTGTCTCGTACTAGGAGAAGCATACAAAATTATAAGGACCATAGAGTTTATCACGTTGCGCTTACTAGGCAACGCTTGCACGAAAAGGCAAGTGCTTGCAACCCTTTGCTAAGACGACACGGTGGTGGCACCTAGCCGCCATGCGTTGTACACCTTATCACCTCTAAGACACGTGCGCAGGGCATGCGTGCTTCGTTTTCCAAGATAACTGCCAGATAGCGCTCATGTTTCACGTGTGACGTGACTTGATGCGCTCGAGGCACTCTAACGCAGCGCCTCCAGAATACCATTCACCGATTTTCTTGTGCAGAGCATCAAATAAACGTTTTGTTTACTCTCTTCAGGTGCAAGGCTGTCACCTTCCGACGACATTCGCAGTGTAACATGCAGATACGGGGCCAATTTTTTTAATAATAACTTTGAATACACCCCTCTGTCAAACGTCTTGGAAGTGTATTAAAGTATTAAATCAATCTGACCACCTTTGTCAAACACCTTAATAAATTCATTAACTGTTGTGAATATTTGAGTCACTGTGGAATATCCATGCCTGAAACCGTGTTTTTCCTCAGGTATTACATTTTTTTGTGCTAAAAAGATCATTTTTGTATTTTGCTAATATATGCTCAAGCACCTTACACGAACACGAAGTCAGGGAGATAGGACAAAGAACGTTTTTAAAAACTGCAACCTCTTTTGCGACGCGCCAGTCGTCAGGTAACGTGGCCGTATCGATAAACTTCTGAAAAAGTATTGCCAAAAGAGGAACAACCTGTACTGCATATCTTTTAAGGAACGCGTTTGGAATGTTATCCAGTTCTGCAGATTTTCTAATGCCGAAGTGCAGGGGATGCTCAATCACGCCTTCAGTAGATATACTAACGGTGTTATTTTCATTATCCTGGAAATCTTCGGAAAGCGACTGTGTCATCGAAGAGCATGGTATCGTAAAAACGCTTTGAGAAAAAAAAACATCTTGAATGACTCCGCTATTTTTTTTATCGATAAGAATTTTTGCGAGAATCCTTTTGGGAAAAAAACTGCCAAAATTTGCGAGATTTTCAGTCGCAAAACGACCGAGCTTAACAGTAAAGTAGCGCTATCTCGATTCTTGTAGCTTCAGCTTTAGATCGAGAGTCAAATTAGGTATAACAGTCCTGCCGTAGTTTTGTTTTCTATAACGTTTTATTTATTTTTAATAGAATAATTTCTCTAGTTATTTATGGTTTATCTCGACCGATTCTTTTCATTTTATCTGGGATAAGAGTTTCAATGCAGTGCTGACAGCATCTTTTGAGTTTAGTCCATAATGTGTTGACGTTGTCATCGCAGAGAGAAAAAAGGGTGTCTTCTAAATGGAGTATGAAGTTTGAGATATCAGCTGCATTGTAGGTTTTACCTTTTACCACTTTAGGACTACATAAACGAGAATGACCTCATCTTGAGGAGTTCCGGTTCTAGGGTGTAAAGTGGCCGCATATACGCAAAGATCTCTCTTCATGTCGGAGAGGCAATAACGCTAACCACCGTGCGTCCACCATGCTCACCAATAAACTCATGAATATGACTTGACACATCTCGTACTTATGGCGACTTACAGAAACAAGTGACGAATAATTTCAATGCGGTTAGTATTTGTCTGATAGCCCGGTGATGGCAGGTGGGTGGTATTCCTTGCAAGGCATCGCCCCTTAACTGAGCGCCACTGCGTCTGCGTGATCGCCCCGACACGAATGCGTCGGCAGAACAGCTGACGCACAGCCGGCACTTGTCTCCTACATTGCTTCAAAATGTCGTGTAAGCACAACATGCTGCAACAGCTGTTTTCAAATATCTACTGAAGTGTCAAGCATTGGTTACCCACACAACACTTCCCTAAACTGAGGGCCGAGAATTCCAGTGCAAGAAGACTATGCTGTTATCGCAAAAACATTACAAAAGCTTTCAATGAAGTATTCTTCTCCTAAACAGTTTTTTTTACCGCGTATCATTTGCAAGTGAATACGCCACCGGTGAAAAGAGAGGTGGTCGACAAAAAAGTAATTGTATTAGTACTGTATTTAGAAGATGAGCTGTAGAAGCTGAACGAGTCACTTGAAGTTGTCGTTGTGTATTCGTGTGGTACCGAAAGTTGTCGGGGTTTATCAATTAAAGCTGATGCTGTACGCTGAGTGATGCAAATACGTCATTATTTTCGCGCGAATTTTCATGCCTTATCCTCTATTTTACGTTATTAGGCTGGCCGTATCCGTAAATACTAGTCATTATATCTGACTCCCGAGAGAACCACCACCATATTTATTCACCAGAGTTTTGAATACTACTTCAAAAGACCAATGTATTATGTTACAGCCTCAATGCAGCGCCAATATATTCTCTAGCAATTAGAAACTATTTCCGTTTGCTTTTGTTTCACGCCGACCTCCCGCGACGTATACGCTCAACGTAACAAACGCATAGAAATAGCCGATGAGTTCGCAACACAGGAGGTTGCAACTAATCAGTTTAGAGTAAACGTCAAAGCAGGTGTGTGACCACTTGAAATTAGCAAACCTCTGGCACTACGGACACTTGGACGCCAACAATGTCAAAATTGAGGGCGAAAGGAAGAAGTTCGGAGAGAATAAAAGCGTGAGAAAGAGGGTCATTTGGGGGTCTTAGCCATCAAAATAGAATTATGGACTTTCAAACAGTAGAGGAAAGACCAGGCGAGCTACGATCCATGATAAGTTGATCGCTGATAAGCAGTCAAGTAGTATTGTACAGTGCTAAGAAAGTGCAACAAAACTCTCTACTTAGAGCTAGCATGACGATAGTTATAGCGCGAGAACAAAACGACGACACAGAGACAAGAAGGACACGAAAGACACGAGCGCTCGTGTCTTTCGTGTCCTTCTTGTCTCTGTGTCGTTGTTTTGTTCTCGCGCTATAACTATCGTCATGCCATACCAACTAGCCCAAGCCGCCACACTTCTAAGTTAGAGATAGCACAGCAGCCTAGCATAAAATGAGAACTTTCGATTCAAATGGAGATGCTGGAGTAATCCCAACCGTATCTTTACCAAAAAAGCGTGATAAATAAATCGTTAAATAGAATAAAAAGAAGAGGTCTGCGGTTTGGCCTCCCTGGCGACCACCTGCTGTGGTATACACTTCCTCACCATAGCAGGGTATTGCACCCTGGTGAAGTTCTTGGTCACTACCTACATGACTACAGCAATTAGCCCTTGGCCCTAAGTCCGCAGCGGCTGCGAAGCAACTGTCAAAGGTGGTGGTCAGACCTGCCACGCAGCGGAGGGTGTTGAGAATCTGGGTACGGAACGGCAATCATTGGAATCTGAAATTGGTTACGTTCAGCTCTAGAACGCTCTCTATTGACACTAGTCACGCTGTGCTATTCGAAGAATTACAGTGTTAAATAGGATTTAATAAGGGCTCAAGAAATGTAGGAGGAAAAGTGAGAATTCTACCGTAGGGGCGGGTTTTTTTTTTATACAGAAAAATACCGCTGGCCACACAGAGGAATGCTATAGGATCAGTAAGAGGGTGGCAAGTATCATACTTGAGTTTATCAAAAGGTACAAGCTCGAAATAGTAAAGGCCTATGCGTCTAAATCGAAACATGATGATCGAAACATGTTGAATGCTTCTATGAAGACGTAGAGTGAGGCATTAATAAAGCAAATACGCAGTATACTATTCTGATGAGCGACTTTAATGCCAAGGTAGGCAATAAAAAGGCCGGAGATTATGCAGTGGGGATTATGGCATCGACTCTGGAAATGACCCAGGGTAGGTATTAGCAGAGCTCACAAAACGTAATAATTTACGGATATTGAATACCTTCTTCAGGAGAAGGGCTAACAGTAGGTGAACATGGCGAAGCCCTAATGACAAGATTAAAAATGAAACAGATTTTATAATGTGTGTACACCCAGGCATTGTAAAGGAAGCAGAAGTAGTTGGCAAGATCCGATGCAGTGACGGTAGATTGATAATTGCACGTATTCACCATGAGCTAAAAGAGTAAAAGCATAAACTCTTGCGCAAGAAGCCAATCAATGTGCTCAAAGGAAAACTACATGAATTCGCAGTTTTGCTTCAGAACAGATTTGAGGCTCTAAACGAGGTAACCGACGTTAGCGTTGACACAACGAACAATAAACATACTAGTATCATCGAAGCGTGTGCCATGGAAGTAGGAGGATCAGTCACTAGACACGACACTGGAAAACAATCTGAGGAGGTAAATATTTTATCAAGGAACAGCAAACCGTAAGAGCTTCAAACGCAACCGACTATATGAAGCTATTGCCGCTTTCAACGTTAATCAAAAGGCGCAAGCTAGCCGAAACCAGAACGTATAACATGAAGAGAACCGAGAGAGGTGTAAAAACCGACAGGAGCCTAAAAGCTGCGAAAGCAAATTTGTGCATAGGAAAAAATCACAAAGGTATGCATTAACAAAAACAACAATATCAAAACCAAGATGGATAGGAAAGTTGAGGTGGTAGAGGAGTTCCACAGAGAGCTGTACAAATGCCAAAACTACCAGGATAATATCATAAGAACCAATAATAGCCCAGATGAATTCGACATTCTGCAAGTAACAACAGGGTGAATAAGCAATGCATATAGGCAAAGCCGTTGGTGACGATAAGTCAACAGCTAACCAGCTAAATGATGGCGGACAAAATGTGTAAGAAACACTGGTCATCTTATACACGAATTGTCTCTTGACGGGAAGGGTACCAGAATCTCGGAAGCATGCCAACGTTATTTTAATCTATGCGAAAGCAGACGCCATGGGCTTGAAAAACTACAAGCTGATTATCTTAGTTTCCGCTCTCTACAAACTATTTACAAAAATAACAGCTAATTCAATTAGAGCGAGATTGGAGTTAACTCATGCAAAATACCAAACAGAATTTCACACCGGCTACTCATCAACGGACCATATTCACTATAAATAGGGTAATACAGTAATCCGCGGAGTACAACCAGCCCAATTACATAGCTTTCAAGTGTTTAGAAAAAAATCTAACAATTTTGAGTACTTCGTATTCAACTATGGGAGAGCACTGAGCCGTCCCGCTAAAAGAAACTAAGCTTCCATAGATTACGAAAAGACTATTGAATAACTCGAGGCATCAGCAGTATTGTAGGCGCTACGGAATGGGGTCATCGATGAACCCTACATAAACATACTGGAAGAAATCTACAGTGCAGACACAGCAACCATAACTCTCCATAAGAAAAGCGACAAAATGCCAATAAAGAAGAATGTAAGGCAGGGAGGCACAATCTCTTTAATGCTATTCACCACGTGTTTACAGCAGGTTTTCAGAACCCTAGATTGCGAACAGTTGGGAATAAGAGTTAATGAAGATTATCTTAACCTGCAATTCACTGTTGACATGGCCTTGATGAGTTGTTCAGGTGATGAATTACCGCTCACAACTACGAAACTGAACACAGAAAGGAGAACAGTAGGTTTGAAAATATTATGCACAAAACTAAATTAATGTGCAAAAGTATTGGCAGAAAATAGTACTTTTCGATAGGTGGAGAGACAGTAGAAGTTGTTAAGAAGTATGTCTAACATTATCTGTAGCCACGGAACCTAACCATGAGAGCAAAATAACTTGAAGGATAAAGATGGGGAAGGTCACATTTAGCGAGAATTTCATAAATAAGAATGGCAAACTGACCCGTCCATCAAGAGAAAGGCATATAATAGCTGCATCTGACTGGTACTTACCTACGATGCAGAAACGTGGAGCCTTACAAAGAGGGTTCAGCTTAAATTGAGGACGACGCAGCGAGCGTTATCAAAAATCGTAGGTGTAACTTCAAGAGACAGGAAATGGTAGAGTGGGTCAGGGAACAAACCAGGGTTTAAGATATCATTGATAAAATCAAGAAGAAGAAATTAACACGGGCCGGGCACGTTGCACGTAGGCAGGATAACCGCTGGTCATTAAAGTAACGGACTGAATTCCTTGAGAAGGCAAACGCATGAAGGGGAGCTGAAGAGTTAGGTAGGAAGATGAAATAATCACTTCCCAGGTATAACGTGGCCGCAGAAAGCACGAAATCGGATTGATTGGAGGATCATAGAAGAGCGCTTTATCCTGCAGTAGGCGTATTCAGGCTCATGCTGATACTTTACATTGAGCACAATACAGAGCTCACCGCAGAGTCAAGGGCTCCGGCAAACATCGAAGTAAAGGCCGCTGTCCCTACTTAGTTCGCCCTAAGCTTTGACATGAGCATAGAAAAAAAAAGAAGAATCAATACATTGAATTCAAAAAAATTCTGAACAAACAGCCTACTAGTGTACACACAAGATTTACACACAAACAAATTTAAAAGTTTACATAACACATTCGAAGAATTGAAGGTCACTTTCGAAGAGACGCAATCAAGCGAAATTGGCTAAATATTCAAAACCTGTGGTACACAACATGCATGCGGATACACCAACATACACTGTACACTAATGCAGTCAGAATTCAAATTTACGAACGAATTAATTAATGGTCGAGGCAAGAACTTTGACTAATTAACTATCAATATGTATACCAAAGGTTAGTAATAAGTTCAATTTTTTTAATAGTCTGCTCTGCTCACCATGAATCTCCATTAATTTGCAAGGGCATCTATCACATTAGGTATAGAAATTTGAAAAAAAAGGCAGCATACAGTGACACAATTTTGTGTATGTTGTTTAGGAAAAATTCAATGCAAATTGGCTGTTTGTGACTGCTTTTGATTCAGGCATAGAGGCTTATTCTACACAATATTTATGTCACCGCTTAAGATATTGCCTACGCTCGTTTGAGCAACATTTCTTCACACATTTCACTATTCTCAATATTTCATATGGGTGTCCAAATTTGAAAGCTTCGAAATCAGACATAAATGAAATGCATAAAAAAGACAGCCTTCGCACAGCCACAGGAGATTAACGGTCTCCACGCGGACCCCCTTTCGATAAACAGGCCCTCATCTACAGGGTAAAATTGTGCACAGCTGTAGAACTTGTTTTTATTCATCGTCGGTCACGCCCCGTACAGGTTGTAACAAAATACTCGTGGGCAAGGCGATGCGAACATTTTGAGATGTTGAAGACTAGAAAAAAAAACAAGTCGTCAGAGCACTTCTTCGACTATTCGTATTTACAGAACCAAATTCATCGTCGCTAGGATTGCATAATAAGCTTGGGTGAATGCCATCAGCAATGACCACCATGGTAAAGTAATAACGAGTGCTATTGCATCTGGTACGACAGGCACTGTATAATCGACCTAAATACGCGCGTAATCGCTGCACATGCTATTATTGTACAGGTTAGACATAGCTACGACTGTTTCTTCAACCTCTGCCTTTAATTATTTACCGTAATTCAGAAGGTTGCCCAGCGATGACTAGCGACCATAATTTTTTCACCATTGTGTGAAGGCGTTCGCAGGGCGCCCATAATAGTGACTCTTGTAGATGTTCTCTGTCTAGTGGCCCCATTGGCAGTAACGGCCGTGGATCTACAGAAGCTAGGGTGTTAAAGCTCCTTCACATCAGAACTATTGTCAACGCTTTCTAAATCCTGCTCAAGTAGCCTTTTGTGAAAGAAGCATTCAGCGCGTAAAATCCCCAAATCTCATAATAAAGGGTCAGAGGGAAATCTTTCAGATACCCAACTGAAGGTATTATACACTAAAAATTAAATACCTATATTTTGGGGGGCCAGTACTAGTCTCTGGTCTTTTTGATATTCATCACGTTTGTAACTATTGAACTGTTGATGTTCATATTCTGGCTCCGCCCTCTCCTTACAGTTGTTCTGTCAGCCAGCTCACGTGTGGAATCATTTCAAAGGCAATCTGAGCGGGATAAAGTATGTGCATATACATACCAGTATGAAAGTAGTGGGTTAAAATTGCCAGATTCATGACGTCTTTCACATGCTGGTAGCAAACGTCACTGGCTGGCTTGCCGCGTAAGAAATAATACTGATCAGTGACTTCCACTAGCTGCCTGTAGAAGGTCCAGGCGACCAGGTATCGCAGCCCTTTTAGGCCCACACTCATGGATTTGAAGAGCTTTACGATGATGGCGATTGCGTATGGACGGCTCATAACAGAATCGTATTCCGTATAGGTGCCATTGGTGTACTTGTAAAAAAAGGTGATCCACTCATCTGGTAAGACAAAGAAATGTCGATTAGCGTCACTGCAGTCATAAAATATGCATAAATGAAATTCAAGGTACTAGGGCGCTATGCAGGATGGCCCCAGCTTCTCGGGCAGACGAGTTCACTCCGAATTCGATTTACGGCGGCTATGGCTACAAGATGATGATGATAAATTCTTTTATTACGGAAAAGGAGGAACTAAGGTCACTGAAGGGAGCGGACTGATGATTAGCTCGTAGCCTCAGGTTTAGCTGGGATCACGATGTTGTCAGGTGCTCGACTACAACGAACCTCAGAAGCCGCGCTGATTATTCTAAAGCAGACCTGGTGCAGGCATTAAAGCTTGAAATTGAATTTACGCAGATCTTGTCAGGAAAATAACACCTGAAAAGGCTTCTTTTATACGATGGGCTCATTTTTTCACTCACTGACAGGATAAACAAATTAAAGAAGGCGCCACTTCTTTGGAAACACAACCCAACTTCGTCAACCATCTTTGACGCGATTACAGGTTGCATGGTAACCAATTGAACGCATTGCGCTGAGGAGTGGATTGAATTTTTTTGCACTGGTGAGCGCATCCCAAAAAGCGTTTCGTCAGAGCTCGGACAGATCCTGAATTGCTCTAGGTCAGGCGATCCTGCATGGCAACGCGCTATGTCCTAAACATGTGAGCGCTGATTTTCAAAAGTGTTTAGGAAGCTGGGTATCATATGAGAATGCAAGAAGCACAACACAATTTGTTTAGAAAAAAGCAAAATCGTATTGGCCTTAAAATTTAGTAGGCGCTATACTCTGTAAAATATATAAAGAATGCAGATAAAACATAACTGGTTAGAGAAGATGATAATAAAAAAACAACTAAATATAGAATAATAGCTATTTTTAAGTTGTGAATTGGCAACGAAAACCTGTTGAAATAAAAATCTTTGGCAGTTTTTGAAAATGAAATAAAAACATACACCTACTTGCAGTAACGTACGGTTTTGTGGATTCACCGAGTTTTTCAAAAGGAGTGTACGTCAAGTCCTCAAACGGTGTGATGGTAGTTACCTCGATGGCTTGTACTACAAAAGAAAAACAAGACAGAACAAGAAAATAAGTGCAAGTGTTTTTACTCATGTGCCTTTCAGAGAGATGATACAATGCTTTCTGTTCTGAAAATGTGGCTCTAACACTATAAATGTCCGTGTAATAATGCCATTTACCCACAGGTTGGGTGTCCTAAGTGATTTCTAAGTTTTTTCTAAGTAAATTGCCCAAAACGATGTTCTACCAATTCTTTTAAGTGGTTAACTGGTTGCAGCTATGCTTGGCCTTCTTCAGTTTACGTGGGTGCTCAGTTGTTTCACGTAAGCTATGCCACATCCGTGGGCCTTGCACACACTTATTCCACCTCCTTTAGACTCGAGAGCACGAATGGCACTTGAGAAATCATTGTGTCAAAAGGGCGTTTTTTTGTCCCACATCAATATTAGTCATCCTTCTCGCGGAAATTTTCTTGCACTCTCGTCGAGCACCCGGCGGTTCGCGGTTCCGACCTACAAGTGAGTTATCAGTGTGACAAAGCATTTTCGATAGGAAAGTCGCTATCGCCTAGTTTTCAAAAAAAGTAAACCAAGGCAAGTCGGAGGATGATTAATGTGGGACGAAAAGACACCATTTTTCCTTATTCTTTTCTCTTTTTCTAGGAGTGAGCCAAACGCTATATGAGAGTGGTTCTGTGCCATCACGAAATCAATGGTCAATGCCAGTGTCGTAGAAATCAGTTTACCTGTCAATTACCTCATCTTCACTGAAGTACTTGACTCTTAGTTTTACGTTGATATTTGACAAATCGCAAAATATGTAGTAGCGTACGGCCGGTGTATCACTGTTCACGTTGATGCACCCATTTTTGCACTTGGTAGCCTATATTCACCCCGAAAGCATGTCACCGAACTAGACGTTGATACAGCATACGGTAAATCTCATGAAAGGTTTGCATAAAAAAGCTAATTTCATAAAAAAGTGGTGATCAAAATGTACCCTTTCAAAGCGTACGCGGTCAAGGAAAAGAAAACCGTGTGCGTTCTTAATAATTGCGCGGCCAAAGTTCTCACCTCATTGTTACCTAAGCTCATAATACACTACTACACAGTGGTCAAAGATCTAAGGGGGCAGAGTTCGAAGCTTGATCTTTGAACGTGAGAAGCAGTTATCTTGCTGGCTGCGTGTCTCTCTCCGAATTAAACTGAATGCTGGCTCGACATTCGATTCCTGATGCTGTTGTTAACGCAGCACATCTTTTAGACTGTTCCATCGCCCATATCCCTTTCAGTCACGAATGATGATGTGCTGTCGGAAAAGTGTCAAATTCGCGTGGCATATTTCCAAGACACTCAGCATACCATTCAAAGTAGGAAAATGAATTAAAACGTTCTTCCATGTTACTTATGGAAATTCAAGTTAATGAGTGTGCAACTAATTATCTAAGTATTCTGCCACTAGTCAGCTTCAGTACTTTCATAACAAGAACCCTCTGTTAAGCCCGAAATTCATGCACAGATTGTTTTTGGTTGTATTTGTTTCAAGCGAAAAAACTATTTTCACGTTGGTATTGAAATGCGTCACGTCGAACAATCGTCGAACGTGGTATTGCATGCAGCAAAGCACAAATTCTGCCTTGTCACAGCCAAGGCACGCCGCAGTTAACGCTGTTCGCGTGTCTTTCAGTGGAATAATGCGTACCGAATGAAGTTGCTTCCACATTCTATGTGCTGCAGACATTCCGGACTGTCGAGAAAGGTCTCCTCAACGCGTCACACGAAATCAGCATGAAATTTTAGCACAGCAAGAGCGCGAAACATGCTTACAGCCGCACTCGGGTAGTGAAGTTTCGCGGTTTGATTTGCAGAGCGTCTGCTCGCGTGGCAGTTGAGGGTGTTGCTCCGCCACGCTTGCATTGGATGGCACCAAGCGCTTTTCAATATGGCAGCAAGCATTGAGCTTGCTGTGCTCTGGTGTATACACTGAAGTCCTTGCCAGGATACATTCCTTCGACGTGGGTGCACCTGCTGCGCACGCTAACGTCATCCATACGCCTTGACTTCAGCCCTTCATTCAAGCATAACAGGAGCCACACCATCCCTCGCGTCCTCCCGCATGAATGAGACCTATCCTTGTGAGCCGATGGCGCACTTGCAACAACCGCCCTATCTCATTCACGCGCAGTCGGGCCTGTCACAACGCCCGCTGTACGAGACCAGCGCTGCATTGTGACAAACCGGAACCTGCAGCGCGTTGAGGCACAACTGAGCTTCTCACACAGAGAGAAGCGGCCACAGTGTATCGCAGCAAAAGCACGCCTGTGAACTGTTTTCGTTTTAAGTTTCAGCGCGAATAGTTCGAGCAGCCATTGCATCAGTAATACTTGACTGGGGTTCAGAAAAACATTCCATAGATTGAAGGGTACTCCCTGAGGAAGTCATTGCAAAGCGGAGAGAAGCCTTGGAATAGCGGGCTGCGCTAACATATGTTTCTGGCATCGAATGCAATATTGTATGTATTTTCACTTCCTGACACCTTAATATGATTGCGAGACACTGTAATGAATGACGACGCCAAGTTCAAGAATCTGGTGTTCTTAGACGTGCACTTAGATTACGTCGTACACGGGCCTCTACCATTTTGCATTCATCAAAATGCGAACGGAATAGCTGGCATCAAACAGGCGACTTTCGGGTCAGCTGGCGTCGAAGAGACAGTGCTGTCTCATTTAGTGGTTGCTTTCTTGAAGTTCGGTCAAGCAGGCTGACGCCCTTCCATTGATAAGCATGTGCTGCGTTGCAACCACTCCACTCTCTTGTGCAGTAGGGCACATAGAGGCAAGGGGCAGCTACGTGAATTTCTTTCTGGCGTGTTATCTATGTTCTATGCATGGTATGCATGCATGTGGAAGCTGATAAAAGAAAGCACCGCTGCAGCAATACACGTATGGTGTCGCGCTGCTGTGCTTGAAGGCGCGATATAGGCGTTTTCCGCAGATAGTTTTTTTTAGCAAAACTAGATGGTACCACCACATCAAAGCACCATGGCGTGCTCCTCGGTGGCATGGCCGCCATTTGGCGTGTGGCGGACGTTGCCCTGCCGTCTACGGTCGCCCGCGCGCGCAGACTATGCGCGCGCGGGCGAGCGTAGCAAGAATATCGTCTGGTTATATATAAGTGGCTCTTTATTTCAAGATGAAGAAAAGAGAAATGAAAAGACGCTTATTTCTGTCTCTGGTATCGAAGACCCAGCTAAGCGCCAACTCGTTAGCAGTTTGCTGAGCCCGGCCTGCTGCCGGGCGACAATGTGAAACTATGTGAAACACCGGCACTCATCGCCCTGCCTTCCATGTCAACACCTTACCCTAAAACCGCTGTGCCCACATTGCTGGCCTTTGACGCGGGAGTAACGACGAATCAGCCCACCATTAGTGACGATGAGGAAGTTAAAGGGAGAATCCCATTAGATCACGTGTTAAAACGTGGCAGTGATCATTTGCCGCTGCGGAAAACGGTCTATAGATTCCCAGCCACGGCGGTCATACTTCGATGGTGACGAAACACAAAAAACACCCAAGCGCGATTTAGGTGCACATTACAGAATTCCATGCAGTCAAAATTAATCCTACAGTTCACACTTCGGCAGGCCTCGTACCGGAATCTTGTTTGGCAAGTAAAACGGTGCTTCTGAAACACCTTCATTGTAATGAGACAGGGGCAAGAAGAAAGCTAAATCTCTCGGTTAGACAAATGAAACGATCAAGCCAATTAAAAGTATATTTATGGTACCGTTGCGAGCGATAACTTTAGAACCCACTTTAGCACAGCAGCCAACGCAAAAAGAAGCTATACCGCATAGAGTGGCTCCAGAAAGCTGAGCTTTAAGTGATCCGCTATTTTACCCATAGCATGAGACATGTGTGTAGCCTAAATAATTTGAACCGAGGCATCCCCACATGAGTTATCTTTACGAGCTCATTTTCAGAAGAGCTACTTCAGCGGCTTAGGCAAACGTGCGCCCACGAACCTCTCAGAGACAAAGCAGCTTTCATTCTAAAAAATAGTTTGCAAATAATGTGTACGTCCTGTCTATCATATGATGAAGTTGTTTAATACTGCCCGTCATAACCTACGATATGGATAAGTCTTGGTCAGATAAAAATAATGTTATATGTGCAACACCTGCATAATCTGCTCTCTTCTTCTACAAACAACCAGTTAAATGCTACAGTACCATTCGCTTCGAAAATGCCGTCAATGACAACACTGGCTCTGTCCCATCAGAGTAGGAGGATACGAGGCCATGCGGGAGGAAGGCTCTGCCACGAAACGCGGAGTTTCTAAGTGGCACTGAACTATTCGAAGAACGGACTTGGCCCGTTTCCACCACTCATTTCCCATAGGTAAATCAGTTATGTTTATGTCTATAAATACTGTTCTGAATATGTTTAAGCAACCTCAACTACAGTAAAGGAAACGCTGCAAGTAGCATGCAGTTGCCTCCCTTCAGTAACTGTTCAATCGTGGTGGACGCACAAACGCGCTGTATAAGCGATTGCTACTTTTGTTTTCACGAAGGCTACATTCTTTATTGAAAACAATCGATATAGAATCAGTAGGGCAACACAACACAAATAATTATGTAGTTGACATACAATAAAGTAATTATGCGTTGCATATCGCTGCATTTATACAGAAATATCTAAATCGTAATAGAATGCGGAGTGCAGGATGTGCAGGGCGAGAAAGATCAAGACATTTTAGTAAGACAAGAATACATAGAAAAATTATATATCACTAAATAGGCCAAGGTGTGGGAACGCCAGAGCTGAGTGTCCATGACCTATCACACAAACAGATGCTGTCCGGATATTTTTCTTGTATTTATATTTGTTGTTTGGACATTTGTGGCCCAGGGTAAACACAATGCGTGCAACACACGGTTGAGTAGAAATGACTTGAATTTTTTCATTGATTTGAAATATATAATAAATACTCCTCCTAGCGCAAAACGTTTTGGTATCCTTATTCAAGTTAGTGTATAATGTAGGCGGCTGAAGCATGATGACGCAGGATTGTGGGTAGCGCAAGGCCCTTATTGATTAGAGATGTCATTCGCTGTCACCATATAGTATTAAATTTCATAATATCTTTCTCGAAGGAACCTGCACACATTTCATGGTATTTAGCGCAAGCTAAAAGATAATCAATAAATAATAACAATGAACTCATCTCACGTCGGTTCTCGTATCGCTGAATCTTCAAGGCGAGTTGCTTGTCCAAAGGCGGCTTCGCACCATACATCGTCACGAATGGGTAGTATTCCTCTATGTCTCGATTATGAGATCGCCACTTATCTAGTTTATTGCTGCGCTCCACCTATTATTGAACAGAAAAAAATAGAACGCCCGTAAGAGACTAATTTGCCGGGAAGTGTCCTGTAGCTTTGCAAGGTTGACAGTACCACACCAACCCCAGAAAACAAGCAATAAAAAACATTTCAACGCTTTCTTCACGACTTGAAAGTGTACGCTCTGGGATAATACCTAATACAAGAAGTCGCATTTTCCACGTTCTACATTTGGTAATTTTATACTGTATGTCAGAAGTAATAAAACTGGGAGCGTTGTGAGGAAATTGTGTTTCCAGAGTAATATATTCCCAGTATTTGAAGACTTTCACAGGGCTACCACCAGGAATCGGTTTATTTTCCACAATTTTGTGTTCAACTCGTTTTGTATTCAGCTCCTGAGAGTAACAGCGCTGGGGTCGAGGTGTAGACCAACTTCTTTTGATACCCCGGTGGAAAACAAAGAGGGAAGGTGATTCTTTCATGGTGAGAGTGTTAAGGGGGTTATAGTTAATATCAATGATGGGTGGGGTTTAACTTGCTAAACCCACCGCATGCTTACGAGAGGCGCCTTAGTAAAAGGGTGCGGAAATTTTGTTTTTCTGGGGCTTTTTACCTTGCACCAGCCTCAAGCATTTTAGCCTCTATTGAAAATGCGGCTACAGCTGCCAGGGCTCGATCCCGCGACCGGTGGGTCTGAGGCCGAGTACCTTAGTCACTTGACCACCGTGGTGGGCAGGGCTGCAGTTGCCTGAGTGTGATGGGCTGGGGACTACTGTGAAGAATCGACTTGACTCTATTCACCTGAATACTTACAAAATGTGTCATTCACCCGAATATTATAGTGGTAGCGTTAAAGAGCTCATTTCACAGAAATTCCGGTGTCTGCGTCGTTGGTTATTAGCGAAAAAGTGTATTGTGCGTGACGTGAACTAAAACAAATTGAGATGCGAATAAAATAAATAACAATAAATTCTGGGTCCAGATAAGAACTGAACCGTGGTCTAAAGCATGGCAAGCAAGCGCTCGACCACATAGCTGCGAGTCTGTTGAGAATGAGGTTGAAAATAGCTTGCTCGGCTTGGAAGCAGTGGGAGTAACTTGCAATTTACAAAACAACGCGTCCTGTGTACATGCTTCACAATGCATTATGTATTACCGCAGAAATATTTTTTGTGCTAGAAGTGTATATTCCAGAACAAGTGTTTATGAGGACTTCAAGATTTAAAGAGAAGACTTCTCGTGCACCATTGCCCGTTATGAATCATACTACCACAGATGGCAGCCCCATTCGGAAGCTTCACTGATACAGCCCTTTGAAATCAATACGCACCAGGAACAAGTTGAACACGATATTGATATCGCGCTCAAGTCTGGAAGGCGTATTTTAAGGTACGCAGTTTTAGGGGCGAAGCTCCTTAAAGCGGCACCCGTTCGTCCCTCGCAGTACGTAACACGTCTTACGCTTTGACCTCCAAGGGGGTGCCGGTGGGAGATTTATCCTGTGCGTTGTTGAACAATAACAAAATCGCAGCGTTCGCGTTAACTAAAAGCCAAATTCTTCTGTCTCTCATTTCCCATTAGCAGCCATTGGCATGTACATTGGGCAGTATCTGACAAGAAAAGGTTGCTACGTTATACTTGCTGGACGTAACCTCCTTTATTTCAGAAAGGTTTAGCGAGCGTTGAACCGCAGTGCCATGAATACAGTGAACTAGTATATACCATGAACTCGAAGTGGTTAAAGGTGGGAAGTAGACACGAAGCGCCAGCCGTAAGAAAGTGTGCGTGTGCCACCTCTCTTTTAGTCCTTGGAATGTCTGCTGGATGGCGGTGCTTCTATATGCGGAATATATAATGAAAAGATGTGAGATTGTTGTACTTGGAGTGTTGAATAGATGGACGAATGGACACACAGACAGATGCATGGACGGACGCACGGATAGCTGCACGAACGGATGGACGCATGGGCGGACGCAGGGTGGATGCATGGACGAGCGCATGGGTGGACGCATAGATGGACGCATGGACAGACGGAAGCAAGAACGAATACACGGACGGATGCTTCGCACCCCTCTCCATCATCCACCCCGTGGAAATGCTGCCATTTTTTTACATCAAGGAGTGAGAAAGATTCGTCTTTGTTGCGATTAAAACTGTTCCAAATGACTGTTTAAATAAAATCAAGGTAACAAAGTTGGTTGGGGACTTGTGATTTCTTACGCTGTAGAAAGCATTGTCCAGGCACCCAAGAAAGAAAATGGGTTTTGATGAAGAAACGCTGAGGACCCTAGCTTCAACGCTTTTAACGGTGGTGTTGGCTATGGTCATTGAGATAGAAGCTTCCATAGATGCAGATTTTTTAGCGCGTATAGTAAAACTATTGAGACAAAGTACGTGTTTAGTAGACCGCATTCCTGAGTTTAACAGACCTGTTCTACATTTAATGGAGCTCTCTTGCAAAATATTGGTACGTTCAAGGGTATCTCGGGTCACGACAACTGCAAGTTCAACGGGTGTGCTGGTGAGATGGGATTCCGTATCAGATGGGATCAGGTACTCATCGGTTTCTCGCTGTAGTTTTGATGTCAGCCCGACAATGTTATCGACATTGCACGCATGAGGCACCGTAATTTCACTTAGGGGTGAAATTACCTGGTGCATCTAAATGGACATTCATCGCATCGATAAATTTAAGAAGTCTGACGGCGTAAGGGGAGCTGAGGGCATAGGTGTATTCCAGATTATAAAGTTTCCATTAGGCCATTGAATGTCTATGTTGAACCGTGTTTAAACGTCAGTCAAATGTATCCAGGAAATCGGCCGTTATTTCAAATTGACGCCTTGACCACAGCAAGCAAAGCAATCTAAGCCGAACCAAATAACGAACTAAACAGTTTATAACCATCGTTCCTAAGCAACTACAATAAGCACAGCGTCACAGCCCTCTCAAATTTCTCGCCACCAATAAAGACGCTTCTTGCCTCTTTCTGCCCCCGCCCAGCCTTAATAAACTTGTAATAATCGCCTCTGCTCCTTTTGACATTTCCGCTTTAGAAGAATTGTAGTTTATAGAAAACACCGGAAAATCAACGTATTTTCAGAATAGAGCCTTGTGAATGTCCTAAATAACTCTGCTAGACAGGAAACTGTGTCAAAGTGACCAGTACGAAGTATTTTTAGACCAAGAATATTTGTCTTGACAAGAGTGGAAAACATAGCTCAGATTCTTGCAAACATCCGCAAGAACAATGATTTCATCACATTGTCAGCTACGCGCAGGATAAACCTCACAATTGTGTTGAAAGGAAAGGCAATGATTTGTGAACCAGCCCAACCAACACCCTCTGATGAAGTTCGAAAAATATATATATATCTGTGTGTGTGTGTGTGTGTGTGTGTGTGTGTGTGTGTGTGTGTGTGTGTGTGTGTGTGTGTGTGTGTGTGTGTGTGTGTGTGTGTGTGTGTGTGTGTGTGAGAGAGAGAGAGAGAAAGAGAGGAGATAGAGAGAGAGCAAACACAGCAGCTTTAATTCTCTGTATGGTTCAGACTGTGCTGCTGTATGTAAGTGGTGACGTTTCCTTGGCGTCTATGCACACTCGCAAAATCATGTCATGGGAACGATAACGGTCAGTCATCGCAGGTATAATACAGTCTTTCCTGCAACACTATACTATTTGATTCGTTTTCGTGATCTATGCTTATCCGAAGGCGAAAAATCATTTTCTCACCGTCACCACTCTCTTGCCGTCCTCAAATTGTTTTTCTTCCAAAACAATGGACAGAATAGCCTCCACTCCAAAGTCGAGGGACCCGCGCACCATCATTTCGACCGGATTGACATTCATCAACCTTGTCTCGTTAAGAAGATCCAGATTCAGTGAAACCATCCACCGCACGAGGTACTTCGTCTACAAATTAAGCAGGTCAAAAACATCAATTAACATAGTGTTACGAGAATTTATTCGTACAGGCACATGGCTAGCGTAAATCACAGCACCATATCAATACATCTATGGTGTGTGCGGAGTTTAAGTCTCCATTCGTCAAAGATAATGCAGAAAGTTGCTCAAAAAACTTAGCGTGTGCATCGAAGTAGCGTATGTTCTTTAGAATTTGTAGTCCTTACCCTACAAGCGACCAAAGTCGTTCTGGGATTGAGACGCATGTCAATATATATACGGGTGGTTAAGTGCCGAAGCATGCTTAGTTGTCTGTTAAGCAGACATCAGAGTTCAGAAGCATAAAATTAAGTCATAAATCTGTGTTTCGCACTCTCAGAGGGCTGCGGAATGAAAGAGAGGGCTGTGGTTCAGCATTTTATTTTCAGGTCGGATATACACGTTTCTTAGACATGCACAGTTTAATCGGGAAAAAGCGAACAAAAGTGTAAAACAAAAACGTGAATCGAACTGACAATTCTTTTTATCCAAATTCAGTTGATGTCAAATCACATGATGCTGAACTATTGATGTGGGTTTTATAGACATGCCGCTTTTAGATTACAGCCACAGCGTTTCGTTACCGCGCCTTTTGCGAACTGTACATGCGTGTCACAGGAATCTGGCAGCACGTACATGTAGGATTGCTCTAAACATATCTTCTATGACAGATTAAAGATGATTTTGTGTTCGAAGTGTCTAGCACATGCCAGCGAGGCAGCCTTTTAGTCCAAATATATTGATTATCCAACCTGAGAGCATTGAGTAGAGTTAGTTATCACATCGCTTCTGTTCGCAAATGCGACTCCCGTGGCCTTGTAACGCTGTTTAGCTGATGACTCGGATCACGGAAACTTGGATTCGGTCGCTGCATGCACATTATATAAAGGTTCAACCTACGGCCTGTCAAATAGAGTTCGTATGTCAGACGTTTGAGGCCTGACAGCGGAGGGCTTCTTTTCCTTCATACGGCTTTTTTTATATCGCTTTCTTTGTTAAGTAATCATGAATGGTAAGTGCGCCCTTATTCTCTTAAAGACCGGCAGCCATTCACCTTTACACGTAAAGCATTTTTCCCGTAAGCCTCCCTGAAAAATGCCTATTGAGTGCCAGTACCAGCGTCTTAATGGTCACATAATCAAACATGACAGTAGACGCTAGTGACGAGTGACGCCTCGTTTCGCAATAGGATTCACAATGCGCCGCTGGCTTTTTTTTGTTTCCCCTCTGGCATTTTCAGTTCGTTATAGCAGCAGCTATTATTATCGAAAGTGTCTACAAACTTTGTTATCATTATGACCTTCTTTTAAACGATGTGCTAGTTAGAAACAAAAATTTATAACTTTCTATGAAGATGAGACCCGAAAATTGAGCTTACCTCTGGCTCATACGACGACGTGTAAGAAATGCAGGCGTGATACATCGCGGCTGCCTTCTGCCAAGAAAGTTGGTTAGACTTCGGTATTTCCGAAATGAAAAGGTAGGATCGAATGGATAAGTCCAAGTCCCTTTGTACCTGTGAAATTACGCGGTACATTGTTATACCACTTCTACAAAAAATGTTCGCGTGTACAGAAGCGATATGTTATTTCTAAGGCGAGGGTGGGACTTTTCTGAGCAGCGTATAGCCGAAGAAATGTTGCTGCTATACAGTGAATATTCCGACAAACTTTATAGCAAAGTGGCACGGAATACAATTTGTTTAAAGAAAATAGTTTTTCTTGGGGACCTACGACGCAAAAATTTTGGTCTGTCTGTCTGTCTGTCTGTCTGTCTGTCTGTCTGTCTGTCTGTCTGTCTGTCTGTCTGTCTGTCTGTCTGTCTTTCTGCACATCTGTCTGTTTGTCCGCCCTTATCGGTACCGCAAACGACACCAAACCATACCCCAAAAGGTGGAACCCATCCGCAGCGCCCACTGATATTGCTCCAGAATTAGCGTTCATACTTGCGAATGTCAATTAAAAAGCGATTATTGCGCTAATCTGAGGCACTATAACAACACTTCAATATTCTGTGTGTGCCTTTATACTAGAAAAGGCATACATAAGTAATCCTAAGGACCGTAGTGTTTATCACGCTGCGCTGATAATGTAACGCTTGCACGAAAAGGCAAGTGTGTCCAATGCTTTGCTAAGATGACACGGTGGCGGCACCTACCCGTGGCCTTGCATTCTACACCTTCTCATCTCCAAGACAGGCGCACCCGCCGTGCGCTTTCTTTTCCAAGATAACTGCCAGATAGCGCTCACATCTCACAGGTGACGGGGCTCGATGCGCTCGTTCGCCTCCGCTGCGCGCTCGAGGCACTCTGACGCATCACATCCAGAATACCATTCACCGAGTTTCTTGCGCAGAACATCAAACAAACGTTTCGTTCACTCTCTCCAGACGTAAGACTATCTTCTTTCGACGACATTCACATTGTAACATGCAGATACAGGCCAATGTTTTTCGCTAGGGTAAAGTGCAGACATTAGTCTATATATAAAAACATTCATTTTTCTTTAGCCATAGTAAATCGACACCACTCACGTAGATATATTAGTCGGCGCGCATTTATCTTCATGTACAGAACTTAGACAACCAGAACCGTCTCTGCGGTGAGGGTTTAACAGATGGCAAGAATAACTTCTCGAAAGAGAAACTACCGAAACATTCTTCAAGCGAGAAGTTCACTGCAGATTTAAAAAAAAAAAAACAAACGAAGACTTTTGATATACGGGGCACAACGGTGCCAAATTTTTCACTGAAAATTATGTTGTGTGGGCTTTGTGTAAACCTAAAACATGCTACTGCGTGCGAACATTTTTTAATATGCAAATACTTGAAGCACTAGGTTAGTGTGCCTGCAAAGGATGAATGAATAAATTGGAATCCGGTCGTGCCTGAACGTGTGCGTAATATCAAGAGCAGTGATAAATATTAGCGCTGGAATCAACCGGTCATTTATGAGGATAAAAAGAGCTCATATTCAGACGCAGACACTATTACGTAACTGGTAAGAGTAAGGGTAGAAGTAGGCTCCAAGGTACCAATGCAAGTAAGTGCGTATATTACTTTTCTACGGTACTTTTCAGTGACCCAAAATAGTACAGTATTTCTTTTTCATACAAAACCTCAATTATTTGTGTATTTATTTGTCTTTTATTTATTTATTCATTTATTTATTTCAATACTCTCAAGACGCAATTGTACTTTGTATGGAGGAAGGAGGTATTTAGTTGAATAAATGCATTTAAAACGACATAAACAGCGAACAAAGCAAATAGAACAAAAAAAGTGAAGCAGCGAGTAAATATAATTACACAATCATGTATTAACATCACTCAATTTGATATTTGTCAGAACAAAAACGAACAAAAAGTAACAAAAACAGCACGTATGAAAATACATGGAAGAAATACAATATATATAGCAAAAACTGTAAATAAATCAAGCGAGGCAAATCAGACAGGGATTCATTGTTCCTCGCCATACAAATAGCCCGGCAGCATCGAGTGAACTATGAAATTATTTGTTATTTCGGTAATTTTTGATGCAAGCGGGTTCCACTTGATTATGCCTGATGATGATGCGTAATTTAGAAAATTGTTGGCCCTTGATAAAAAGAGGGCCAACTTGTGTTCATGATACAGGAGGGTTGAGGTATGACGGGCTGCAAAGGTATGAGACGGGATTAATAATTTTATATGTGAGGTTAAACGTTAAAAAACCACCATGAGATGGGGCGGGCGCAGGTTGGGCTTCTGGTACAAAGCGAGTGAACTATATACAAATATTATGTCTGCAAATTGCAAGATTGATACGGCTAAGTTCTGCTTTCAGTAACGAAAACTCATGTAACGTGACTAGAATGGCAAGATAAACTGAGCAGCTTTATTCTGTAAAACATTGAGCATGTTAGCAAGACTGAGTTGGTAAGGTCGCCATATGCATGAAGCGTAATCCAAAGATGGCCGGATCAATGAATCAAAAGCATTCAGTCTTGGACTTCTCTGAGTAAAATGCAAGCACCTTTATTGAGAGCCTTAATAAAAATATGATGCATGTGTGTAGTCTAGCTTACATGCAAAGCGAGTATTACGTCCAAATATCTAAATAGCTTGTTTTTTTTTTCTACTAAGCTTATGTAAGAGCTAAACCGTGCAGAAGTGATGTTAGTGCGCATTAAGTTTTTCATTTTTTTACAGAAGTTTCCATCTGCCATAAGCTGCACCATTCCTTTAGCCTCGTGAGATTCGCTTGTAGCTTTGAAGTGTCATCTGTGCAAGGTATTTTTCTGTAAAAATTACAATCACCTGCATAGCGACCAATTGAAAAACCTGATTCAAGAGAAGAGGGCCCAGCACACGGCCTCATGACAAACCAGATGTTACTCAGATTGGATGAGATATATAGTAAAGTTTTACTGACGGAAACCTATTGTTCAGAAATTCTTGAATATAAGTAATTGTTTTATGGTCAAGGCTGAGGTGACTTCTTTTTATCATCAGGCAGTTATAAAGAACGCTGCCGCTATCCCTGGGAAAGTCTATGAAAATCACATCGATACAGATTGATATATAAAGAGCTGTGTGCCGCTCTGCCACTAGTTCAAAAAGTTGAATATGAGATGATTACTTTTTTTTAAAACCACCTGGTATGCGAAGAAAGAAACTGTTATGATTGAGATGACGAATGACCTGGGAGGGTTTGATGTGCTCTGGTAACTTGCGCGAATTGGACGTTAATGAAATTGTCCTATGGTTCTTGGGGTTATTGCTGTTACCTGACCTAAACTACCACATTATCAGAGTTTGAGTCATCTCGTACACTACCAGAGTCATGGGATTGCTAAAAATATACCCAGGCATGTGGGCTGTATGTTGGTGAGTTTTATTAGGAAGTTTCGCGCTGATGTCGTCGGTGCCGCGATTGGTTTTGACGGAAAGTCGGTAGATAGCGCTACCTAATCCATGCTCTGTTATTACGTTTGCAGAAAAAGGACTTTGAATTGGCATATGTTGCATTACGAGAGAATAATTCAGTGCAAGTTTGTTAGTTGATACCTCAGTGAAGCGGTGACTGAATTTCTCAGCAGGGTGTTCTTTAGATAAGGTGCTGCCTTCTTCTCTCCCCAATACAGGTGTTGAGTGGTCGTTTTTGGCGTTTAGAGTTTTTTAAAAAAAATTGGTGTCTGTAATTATTAGGCTAGGTAGCGTTTTTTAAAGAATATATATTTGGTTTGAAGAATAATTCTTTTTGCTACAGCTGAAACATATTCGCAGGTTTCCTAATCTAGAAGCCAGTTCGAGCGTCTTGTTTGTCTGTAAACCTTTTTATTTTTCTTCAGCGCACGTTTTATGTCTGGCGTGAACCAGCGGCAATCTGATCTAGAACCTATTGGTAATTTAAAAACATAAGAAGTTTCTGGTTCTTCACGTTTATCCCAGAACAAGCGAAGGTTTTCACTTGTTGTACCCTTGTAAAAGTGTTCAAAAATCAGCTGCGAAAGTTTGTAGCGTACAATGTGTCACGCATGTAGTGCGGTAAAGAGATACTGGGTTATTACTGGTTCTCCACTTTGGTTTTCATTTACTCCCGTTAGCTGCACTAGAGTAATTGTTTTAAATGCATTTTTATTTTGTCGCCTCAGCCTCATCCGATGGAGGAGCAGGGCATATATTCGAAACACATCAAAGAACTCCCAGTAGGCACCTGCTTTGTAGTGCATTTTGTAAACAGGCAGCCCTGTTTATAAGGCCTCCGCAAGAAGAACTAAACCCAGCCAGGATGTTTTCCCTCATCCCTTATACTGTGCTACTTTCTGTGAAATTGGTAATGTGCACGTCGAAAATGAGCTGCCTCACTAAGAGCACGCAAGTTTGGCTAAGCTGTGAGATTCAAATTTGATACTTGAAAATATCAGTCACTGTACAGGAAAACGGCGCGTGTGTGGTTTGATGTGCACAAGCAGATCTTGACCAGCTGGGATGCATGAACATTAAAACTGAAACACATTTTCTGAAAGCCGATTGGACGCCGATGAGCTACCCAGAAGGAAATTTGGGACCACGCACCAATCTCTACGGAACCTTACTGTAAGCCACATTCATAAAGCGTCTCTGGTGACGGTTTCCATTTGTTTATCTACAAGGCATCCTGCAATACTGAAGAACCCATAAGAGATTGCCCACTCTTTGAAGAAGTGGTCAACGCTGCTACTCAGCCAATGTGTGCTTTACGTCGTTCCCGCGATATCCGCTGTTCAATTGTACAGCCAACAAGGGGCCTATAGTTTGGGCACCATAATATTCATTGGCCCACACGTGATTCATTGGCGCACACGTGATGGCACGTCTATATGCTTGAACTGCAACGAAATAGGTTGCATCCGCCGCTATTTTTCACTATCATTCAACATCGTATATTTGTGCGGCATATCCCCGCGCTGCCCCAGTGAACCTTGATGCGCGAAACTCGGCTGCACGACACTACCGCTTGCCGAAACTACAGAACCAAGCGAAGGTCTGTGTAGCATTTGACCCGTCACTAACCTTCGCCGATTAATCGCCGTGCATCATAGGAAAACTAAGTAGTGCAGCTCCCAAAGGCGACACTTCACTGACATACGAAAGAGGAAATTATCTGATGGCTGTGGCTACATGACAAAGACGTTTCGATAAAAAAGTGGATGATGTGCCTGTTTGAGCGCTTACAGAAGCTGAAACGCAATGATTAGTAATGAACGTACACTTTTCTCGCAGTCTCGGGAAAGTCCTTACCCCAGCATTATCTCCCGTTCGTGTATCGATGGCGGCACACCTTGCGTTCTTACAATGCATACAGCGTGTGTGAGCTTAGATTAGTCTGAGACCTCAGTTGTTTTTGCAGTTCTGGTTGCCTGACCTCTTGACGTCATCTTACGACCACATCTTTATGAGCACCAATTCTACCCATATCATCTCCTATTTTTGCTCTTTACAGCACTCTATTTGGTCTTTTTATGCTATGCATGACTTCACTATCTAGTCTTCACCACGTTTCTGTGTTATCCTGTTCGCTTTTCGCCAGGTACTGTACATACGCCAAATAACTTCTCCTTTACCAGGGATCATGTGAACTGTCTGATTACTGCCTCTTTGGACAGTTTTGTTACGTTAAGTGCTCCGCAGCCAGACTCACTTGGGAGTGTTTCCGCAAACCACTCATACAAAAGCACAGTGAACCTCGGATGGCTTGCCAGTATATCACGTTTATTCATGAAATAGCCGTTAGGCCTTGGTCACTGATGCGCCGCATTTGTATCAGGAGCCCTGTTGGTATCGCAACACTTCATCACTTATTTTACTGTATATTTTCCTCAGGTCATTCTGCTTCTCATTGCAAGGACCTACGCATAACCTGGTCATGCATATCTATAGTAACGCAGTGCGGCGTCATTTATTAAGAAAAAAAAACCTTACTCTTCGTTGGGCGCAGCGTCTACTTATGCGAACGCAATTTGCTTTGCCAGTCCCTCAGACCAGTGAAAAAGAAAGAGCAATATACAGTGCGCCTAAAATATTGAAGCTTCTCCATGGTCTACGCGTCTTCAATGAACCCCCATGTGCAGCGTCAATCCGTAACTGATCATTTTAGTGAAATCATTGGAATGTTCAGCGTGTCGCTCGACGCGCCACCTTTTAGGACAAACTTTATAAGTATAATTTTTCTTTGCTCGAAATGAAGGCAGCTAGAAACGAATTGCGCGTGCATTATTATCCTATGTTTTGTCTTTTTATGTGTCGAAATTGAACATTGATGATGATTTATCTGTATGTAGAATGTAACGTTCCAAAACCCCCATATCATTAAGAGAGACGCTGTTCTGGAGGACTCCAAAAATTTAGACCACCTGGAGTTCTTGAACGTCAACCTAAATCTGAGCACATGGCCCTACAGAAATTTCGCCTCCATCGAGAATGCAGCCGCTGCAGCTGGGATTCAATCCCGCCACCTTCGGGTTAGTAGCCGAGTACCTTGCCACTAAATTACCGCGGCGGGTTAAAGTTGAAGATTACTGACGTCAGAATGAATAATTATGTAAATATATATATATTAAAAATATATAACGAAGCTCACTAGGAAGAACTTTTTTTTGGATGTAATTTTGAGTATCTTAGAATGTTGTGCAAAATTTTGGCATTTACGGAAGTTCATCCAAATTTGCACCTAATGGGCTAAAACTGAAAAAAAAACATTTACGTGAGCTGTTTCACATGAGCGAGTATGAGCCGTTTTGTCATATCGGCTACAACTTGCCCGGTTAGTTCCCGATGTGTGTCTCGGGAAATGAATGAATCGCCGTTGTCACAGAATACGCTACACGGTTTGGGATTGCTCGCACAATTCGAACTAGCTGCGCGATTGACAGGGCAAACTTTTCGTCATTTAGTAGAATAACGAAAAATAGCATAGCGAATGCCAGCCTACTACCCCGAAAAATTCAATATTATTGCCCTCGTGGGTATCAAGCAAAAGTGTTTGCAGTCGTTACTTAATGATTGTTTTGAAAGGCTCAGAAAGGCCGCTCTTCTAACTTTCGCTGTGACTGTGCTGCATCTTCCACGCAGGCGTGGCGTTTTTTTTTTTTCAGGTTCATCAATGACCTGATGTTTATTGCATCTAGGATGGTACAGAGAAGAATACACATAACAGAGAGACATAATATCGAACACCAACAAGCCCGCAGTGCCTCCCCAGTTGACATCATCAATTACATACTCAAATCTTGGTCGACCGAAGATAAGCCAACCATGCCTTCATTGCTCAGACGAAGAATTTGACAGAACAAATCAACCAAAATATTACCCGATACTCTGGTAAAGTATGTGTTGGCCGAACAAAAAGACTGGGTATATTTTCGCATTAGTGTATAGAATACGGCCTCGCACGTGATAGCTCGTTATCCGCCTTTATGTTTCTCTCTCTCTTATTCGGCCGAAATCCTACTTTGCGTAAGAACACGATGATGCTTCCATTCACTGACCCACCAACTGTCCACACCGACCTTGCATGACATGTCCCGTGCGTTCGGATAACAGAGTCACAAGCGGGCTAACATTTTCGTTATGATAGCTGTTTTCCGACTTTTTACTAGATATTTTGTCACTCTTTGGTTTCCAGCTCTCCGCGTTGGGCTTTCTGTTGTTGGGCTCCGTGTTGGAAAAGCGTCTGTTGCCACAAACAGGACCATACCGTTTATGCTGCCAAGTGGCCAAGCGCCGCCGCGGCGCTCTCGTGGTTCAGGTACGCGGCCGCTGACCCGCAGGTTGCGGGATCGAATTCCGGCTGCGGTGGCTGCATTTTTGATGGAGGCGAAAATGCTGCAGGCCCGTGTGCTGAAATTTGGGTGCAGGTTATAAAACTCAGGTTGTCTAAATTTTCGGAGTCCTTCATTACGGCGTCTCTCATAATCTTGTGATGGTTTCGTAACGTTAAACCTCACATATTAATCAATAGATCAATGACAATTGACTTGCGAAATCTAACCATTCTTTACGCCGCCGCTGAGTCAGCCCAACAGCGACCACATTCCTGAAGTCAGTGTGAGGCATAATATATGCCGGACTTGTATCCGCTTGCAGTAACAATAGGGCTATTTTTTTATTTAAATCTCTAATAACATGGTATTATTATCTTGGAAGGCATAAACAAGCGTTCTGGAAATGTGAATAAGATAGGGTTCTTTAACGTACACCTATATTTTCCCTTTTTCAGAAATTATGGCTGCCAAAACTGGGTGGGATTCGATGCCGTAAACTGCGGGTTACATATTGAGTGCTGTATTTACTTCACTAGTGTTAGGTGCGATCGAGAATTGAACGCCTTTAAAATGTTACGCCCGTCTCGGCACAACCTGCCATTTGCTTGCTAAGAAGAATGCACCGATAAAACACGTAATGGCTGAATTCAATATTGCGAATATATATGCTTAAGAATGCCTTTGAGACTCACAGAACTACGATTCGTGGCGCTCACTGCACAACGATCATTGACGACCTATGATCGTGAGCGCTACTTGGGCTGCTTTGTGATAATTGCATCGAAACGTTTTGATTATGCAATTGTTTTTTGTAGTTGAAAAGAATCGCGGAAGTGGATTGCATCACACGAAATCGAGCTTGTCTAAGGGATATTTTCGGAGTAGTTGTCTTGAGTTTCATATGTCCTGCGGCGATGTATTGGGAAAATTCATTCTCCAGTGCGCTGAAAATTCTCGTGTGGTAAACGTCTAGTCGCTAGTTAGATATTAACATCATAAAATAAGAGCACTCATCAACAGTATGCATTTCACATTCAGAAAGGACCAAAATTGTTAAATCGGGATGTTTGTATTAGTTTGTCCGAAGCAGCCTGCATTCATATATAATAAAACTAACACTGTGTGTCAGTATTTTCTGCTTTGGAAATAGTATTTCGCTGATAGCCACTCCAATGCGTTAACTTTGTGATATATTAGGCAAGCAATATTCATCGATGCCAAACAACCACAACCTTGCATGAGAGATTTGCAAGTACGATAACATGAAAAAATATAGAATTATTCGTAGAACTAGCAAGCGCCACAGTGTGGGGGGTAAAATCATGGAGATTACACTAAAAAAAAAACCTTCGCATTCGCGTCACTTGATGACACTGCGTGTGTAGCAAGCAAGAGTAAGGTAGCGATTTCATGTGAATTCATGTTTCAATCTAGTGCGAATACACGAAATACAAAGTCAACTGCGGAAACAAACGGACACAGAGGATGCCCAGCGATTTATGCTATATCGACTTTTGGACAGGATGGAGTGAAAACACTATAAAACACCAACACGCCCAACGGTCAGTGCTCTCAGAAGGCGCTTAGTAGGAACCGGCTCACACATTCGTACTTTCGATTGCAGAACTCTCGTAAGCGCATACGCGAAAGAATATTATATATATATATATAGTGGGAGTAATGAATCAATGGGCCAGTTAGTCTTCGTAAAGGTATGGGATATGGCACAACGGGAGCGTTGTCAACAAGGATAAATATATTTATTTCCCAAAAGTTTCGGGAAGGTCCTCCCTTCATCAGGGGATGAGTTATACTCATCCCCTGATGAAGGGAGGACCCCTCCCGAAACTGTTGGGAAATAAATATATTTATCCTTGTTGACAACGCTCCCGTTGTGCCATAACCAATATATATATATATATATATATATATATATATATATATATATATATATATATATATATTCTTAGGTAGTCCACAAGAGAATATTAATGTAATTTTTAAACTGCTGCCTGTTCCATTCGGCCTATACCACTTTGTCTGGTCGAGTGAGGGAGAGCCAATTGAACAGACAATATCTCATCCTAGCTGTGCCATCGCACGCTAAGTCAAAATGAAGCATAGTATAACACAGCAAATGAGTAATAAAGGATATTAAGGGTTAAGGGGGCATTCAAAGCATATATAGGCAGCAAAAGAGAAGTGTGAGGGTGAGGAATGATGTTATCATCATCATAAACAGCCTGACAACGCCCACTGGAGGGCAAAAGCCTCTTCTATAATTCGCCAATGAATCCGGCCTTGTGTTTTCCTTTGCCATGTTATACCCGCAAACTCTTTAATCTCATTGGCCCACCTAACTCTCTGTCTCCCCTTCGTGCGTTTGCCTTCGTTTGGAATCCAGTCAGTTACCCTTAAATACCACCGGTTATCCTGCCTGCGTGCTACGTGTCTGGCCCATGTCCACTTTTTTTTTTTGATTTCAACCATGATATCCTTTACCTCGGTTTCTTCTCTGACCCACTTTGCTGTCTTCTTGTCTCTTAAAGTTACACCTATCATTTTCATTTCCATCACTCGCTGCTTAGGACACTAGACTGGGAAGAGTTAGTGATAAAAGTTTTTGAAGAGTACCTTAGTAACCTGCGATTCTCTGATGACAATGCCTTCATGAGTAACTCAGGAGACTAACTACAACTCGTGATTTCTGAACTCGACTTGGAACGCAGAAAAGTAGTTATGAAAATTAGTATGCACAAAACTAAAGTAATGTGCAACAATCTCGGCAGAAAACAACACTTAGTGACACGTAGAGATGTGCTGGAAGTTGTTAAAGAGTATGTATGCTTAGGACAGGTACTAAGCGCGGAGCCAAACCACGAGATTGAAGTAACTAGAAGAATAAGAATGGGGCAGAGCACATTTGCCATGCACTCTCAAATCATGACTGGTAGATTACCACTATCCCTCAAGAGGAAGGTATATAGAAGTTCCATCTTGCCAGTACTTATCTACGGAGCGGAAACCTGGAGGCTTACATAGAGGGCTCAGAAGTGATGTAGGGCTCAGTAAAAGCAAAAGGAAGAGAGATTATGGAAGACGAATGCATACAGAAAGGTATTGGGAGATGGGAGTGAGCGTTAGGATGATTCACTGAGGGTGAGAAGAAAGAAATGGAGGACGGGGAGAGGCTAATGCACAGCCAATTCCTACATTGTATCGTAAAGTATTTGTATAAGAAAAGTGAGTCAGGGTATTGTGAAGCGATGAGAGATTGAGGAGTGTAGAGAAGAGTAGAAGTGAAGGTTAGCACAGTGATGTAAATTATGGTTTAGCTAGGGGGTCGGAAACAAAAGTGATTTTATAAAGTGTGTGAACGTAATTAGAAGAGAATTCAAGCCTAGAGAAAGCTTAGCGCAGCGTGTTAGGGTATATTGTGGCAAGGAGGTAAAAAAGCGAGTGTGGGCGGGAGGGGAGGATGAGAAGCAATAGGGAGTAGTAAGAAGGAAAAGGGGAGAAAGCCAACAGCTCAGCTACTTTCTCAGTGTTCGCACCACTAATGCGTAGCTTACTCTATTTTTTAGGTCATGAAGAAGGAAAGATCTTTCCTCGATGAATAAGTCTCTGTGCGTATCTCAGCTCCTTGCGCCCATAAACATGTAATCCAGCTCTATATAAATCCTTATCAGAAGGACGCGCGTACGTGTGACTTTTATTGATCGCGTCGTCGTAGGATTCTGCGTTCAACGCGCATACTCAGTCTCACAGAGAAACTCGCGCATGTACTGTATTGAAGATACTAACAAGTCCCTTTATATAGTGATTAGGCACAGTTCTACGTGCTAAAGAAAAATTTCACTTCCGTTGAAAACACTAATATATGTGTTTGTCGTCGGTAGTGAAGGCTGGCGAGCTATTCTGGCCACTATTATTGTCATCAAACCGGCATGTTGGCGTTCGCTTGCCGGTGAAATGAAACAAAAGGATTACTGAACTATGTTGAGCAATTAAAGCCTCTGTAATCTTTAAATGCAGCATCTGACAAAGGGAATGGTGTAATGCAATCAAAGAAGGAAAATGTTGGTATCATTGCTCACGTACGTCAAAGAAGGTGTTGTAGCCTCGGTATTTTCCACAGACGTGCTTGTAGAAGTCATCGCACGGAGAAACGGTGTAGTCGGTACTTTCGCGCAACCAATTTGCCAGTAAGCGGCACGTAAGCCCCGTGCAGTCATTGCTGTCTGAATGAGGAATCGGAACGACATGCGCCTGTCCGCTAGGTGTGCTTTCCGAGGTATTCCTGGCATGCTCTCGATTGTCATCCGATGACCACGATAGCTTGATCGTTGGTGTTTCCGGAATGTCGAGTGTTGCCACTTTGTCAGCCTGTTAGTAAAGGCAGAAAACGTATAATGTAGTTGCAGGTCATTGCGTATATTGTTATTCTCTGGAAACTCTTGTTTCACTTCGAAGAGCTTGTTGCCTAAGAATAGATGGCATTCTAGTTGCGCACCCTTCATATTCGTCAATATTGCCGGCACAAAATGGTTAAAGATACCTACGAAAGTTTCGGAGTTGGCGCTTTACGTGGCAATGCAGTCAACCGTATAGCCTAATGATCGATATATGTTCGTTACTCCTCCGTAATTTCGGAGTATTTATTCCTCATCCTGGTATCAAAATTTTTAGCATGGTGATAATTTTATTGATCACTTGGTCTCTTGTTTCATGGCAGATGACGAGCGTTTGAATGTACCACTTCATAACCGTGTTATAATAAGTAACGCATATTCTGTTGTGCCTAAAATTTATTTTTTCTACTTAATCAGGTAACTGAATTCTTCGTAGCGTTTACAGTTTTTAGTTAAAATATATAAATAATGCTCGAGGTTCGCATGTAGCAATCCAGATGGTCGACCACATAAAACGCCAACTTGCCACTCTCAACATAAAATAAAATAACGCAGTATAAGTGTTAACCACGAAGTGCAATATCTCTCACACTCTAAGGCGAAAGGGTGTTAAAAGGGTGTGTGGTTCATCCTTTTGGGGACTAATGGGGCTACCACAACCACTAATCTCTTTAAGGACTAACGGCACTGGGTCTAACAGTTAGTCCCCACAGATGAGCTCTAAGAACTAACATTTGGTCCTCACGTTTACACCTTAGGGAGTAACCGTTAGTCCCACAATTCACCTCAAAAGACTAACAATAATCCTCACACTTGCATCTTATAGGGCAACTGTTAATCCCCACATTTACACCTTACCGGGCAACCGTTAGTCATCACAGTTGCTCCTTGCCGGACGAACGGTTGGTCCACTCAAATACTCCAATCGGATTAACTTTTTGTCCCAAGTTCAAACATTCTTTTTGTTAATTTTCCGCCAGGCCTGATATTTTTTTCACCTGTTTTTCTGCGCAGTGAGCAACAAATTGCGCAGAAAAGAACACGCGAAAAATTAGTTAGCCACCTATGTGTAACTGCTTTCGCAGTCACGGCAACAACAAACGACAAAAGTGAAGCATCGAAATCTTTGATTTTCCTACATTCACATTAAAGTTTCTCCATTCTTTTAAGTGAACTCATGGTGAAGTGTACTAGTCCAGTCTCGTTGTCAAATCTTGTTCACTCCTTGCGGAGCTCCTCCGTCGGAAGCGATAGATGACAGGCATTGCAGACGACAGCGCACGCAGCCTTCTGCCTGTTGTGTTCCCACGGCTGCACGTACAATAACATAGTAAAAATAGTTAGACGCACGTGACAGAAGATGAAGATGCACGCATATGACAAGTGCACGTTAATATAAAAACAAGCGTTAAAATATGACACACAAATAACTTTACGTTCACATCTCGCACAGTCCTTCTGAAGGAGCTCTGACGAAAGAGATGGATGACAGGCATCGCAGACGCCAGCGCACACAGTCTTCAGCACGATATGTGCCCACGGCTGCACAATAAGTATGTAAAATAGTGAGTCACACGTGACAGAGGATGACTACAAATGCATATGAGAAATACGTGCAAGATGAAATGAAAACATGCGTGACATCGGACATGCTACTAATTTCACCGACATGTCACACAACGTCAAAGACTCATTTCGATCCTTGTAGCGCAACAGCAGAGGAGCGGCGGCCGGAGCCACAACTCCGCGAACCACCGTGCCACTAAGAAGTCGGTGAGTCGTTAGCGACGTCGCTCAGCTCGAACAAGCGAACGCGAGGCCAAACACGGGGCTGCACGCGGTGTGTTTGCCGCCGGCGAACTTCGAAAGGGAGAGCAAGCGTATAAGCTTGGCCGCTGCCGCGAACAGCGCCGAGCTAGTTGGGAGCTAGCGCCGAAGAAATCGATGGTCATGCGGTCCTTTTAACTCGAGCGAGTGCCGCGCGCAAACGTGAGTCTGCTGCCGCGGCCAGCGGACGGCCCTGAGCTGCTTGCGACCGACTGGCGGGAAGCCAACTGCAATGGCGACCAATTTTCAGTGAGTTCCGACGCTAGCGAAAGCCCCGCTAGCCCGTGCTGGTGCACTTACAGCGCGCGACATATTACAACCAAGCTCTTTACGAGAACCCGCAACCTGTTTTCGACGACTTTCAATGCAGAGATGAAGTCTCAGCCCAATATTGTCAGCCCGAAGTTCATCGCGGTGGCGAAGACAGGCGAGCACTCGATGAGCGAGCTTACGGGAGGCCGACGGCAATGGCGGCATATTTGCAGGTGGCTGCAAAGCACAGGTTAAGTGCAGATGGCGAAGGTGACCTTCGCGATGCATTTCGCGTGTGCGATATACAACACGACCGAGCTAGTTGTCGACAAGCGCGATCCGTATTGCACACGCGACAAGTAGAGTAGAATAAAGAATGATAACCTACTTGCCTTAGAATCCAGCGCTGTTTTCTGCCCTGAGTCAGACTGAAGTATATATCCGATAGGCCTGTTCTTCTCGGCAGCCATATTGGCCTTCCCAACTGTTGCTGTCGTGTGTTGGTCGTGACTATCTTGAGCCCAGAGATATACAGCGCGGTGGGGACCTGTCGTGGCTTGCTCCAGACTTCGTGGGTGCAGTGAAACGCTAAAGCAGCAGCCCACGCTCATTCAAGCGTATACACACAAGCACCACGTCGTAATTCGTAGATCGTCGAATTCAGGCGGCCATGGTCGAGCACTCCGAGCGCGACGCAACGTGACGTCGCCGGCAAAATACGGGGAAAGACTGAGCCAGCAGAGGAGGAGAAGTTCATGTGTTCTGTGGAGAAGGAGGGCTGTTCACCTTGGCAACACTTTTCGCGCTGCCTGCAATCCCCGGCCGGTTCATTCCTTTGAAGCGTGTTTGGAGCCTAAGTAGTTTCGCGCGGCACACTTCCCTCTGTGGTTGCTGCTCCACGGTCTATCCATTCATCGCGCGCGCCTATTGGGCTCCGTTACTCTTTTTTCGGGTAATTTTGCTTTAGAGTGCATCAGCGATAGAGCACGGTGCCACTTGCAGCAAATAATGTGTAATATGAACATTCGATCACGCAAATAACGTTTGAGCAAGTGCAGGTGCACTTAAATGTAATAGAATGGACGCAATCACCCTTTGTACATTTAGTAAAAAAGCTATGTTGAATTTGTTCGTGTGTCTTACGCCTGAAAAGAGTACAATGTATTACGTCCGCTGTCAAGTTGCGTTTACTCTTTCGTACCTTAAGATGGTCTCAAAATTCCTATTGCAGCGATATATCACCTTTTAAACTTTGAAATACTCACTTTTAGAATTATTGTTGTTTATCAATAATCAATTATACTTTCGGTGTATACTATACTTATACTAGGAAGTTCATTTTTGAATTCCTCATTGAAGCTTTGGTAAGTGGTGCATCCTTTTTTGCGCAAGAAATAAGGACAACGTTATTTGTCTCAGAGTCAAAAGCGTGTCGTCTATGAAAATAAAAAAACATAAAACCGCATGAAGAATATCATTGCATACATTTTATTGTCGCCCTCTGCTATCCACCACCACTGCCGTTTTAACTTGATTCTCTTCATCTCGTCAGGTCTGTTTACTGGCTCTACGTTATTTCGCTTTCGAAAAAGAGTAACCCTGTGGTAACTTTAAACGCTGTGCTTTTAGGACCAAAACAAGGTAGAATACTATGTGAGTTTTTCTACATATTTAGGTCGGCACTAGTTAATTATTTTTCAAAAAACGCAGCTTTCAGAGTGCGTTTATACTCGGAGTGTTCATCTTTAGTGACGATATTTGCTTTCTGTCTGCCGGAAATAGTTGACACTTATCACGTAAACGGTTATCAGGAAGTTACAGACATGACGTTTTAAGACTTTACGCAATCATAATATTGCTATGGTAGTAGCTACTTGAGCACTTTACGGTATGGTACTCACTGTGGTGCTGTCTTGCTCCGATGACCCACTGGATACCAAATATGCGATTACAAGTATGCCGCACAGCAGTCCTAAGCACACAATGACCAAGCTCGTAAGCAGACCGGTGCTCCAACGGCCTTGTCGGCCCTCCGCAGTGCCGCCCTCGGGAAAACTTTTCCTGTAGAGAGCTCGTCTCTCAGTGTCCTAGAGTCACCAGCGCAAGTAACAGAAATACTCAGTTGCGAACCAGCAGATTGCAGTACCTTGGCATTTTTACCATGACATATTCCTTCTAAACATGGGCACCTTGATGGGATAGTTTTTTTTTTCAGTTAGGCTTGTTCACAAGAAATTGAGAAATCAAAAACTACGTGGCGTTTCATTATTTATTATTTTCATAGTTTTTTGTATCCGCTTGAGTAAAACAGAAAGAATCACATTTATTTAAAGAATTCGACGTAAACATCTCTTTCAGCATGTAGTAAACATAAGTCTCGTCGCTCACTGATTGAAAGAAAGTCGACAACTTTTGAGAAGCCGGAGCACTGCCTAATATAGGCTATATTACTGAAGGAAGAGGATCTAGATGTTTTTGTGCGAGAAACGTACCGGGCAGACACGCGAACAGAAAAAAACCAGACACGCCACAGCCAGGTAAAATTTTTGCCAGTCTGTGGGACGTATAAGCTCATTGTGTATTAATGTTTCTAGACGTCTTTCTTCTCTATCGGGGTCTCGCTTCTCTTACTACCAAACCCGACCTCCTAGTAAGCCGACCTCCTAGACGATTTACTTTCTGCGTACCTTGGCTTATGTAGCACCAGTGAAAGTAGTGAGATCAAAGCTTTTGATATTTATATTTGTTTCCGAAGTGCGTGGCTACGCCAACGACAGCGTCATGATTCAATAATTTCTACTACAGTTTGTGATGCATCGCTGTCCTTGTGCTGGTAATTTTGATTGGCTGCAAATAAGGCACATATTGTGAATATATTCATGTACTCATCGCGATAAATTTTCTTCTTGTTCGGATTTAAATGCTTGCTAGAGCTCCAACAACGCAGCAATTTATTCCTCTATGGCAGTGAGTGAATTCCTTCGCACCAACAGCACTGCTGTTATAGTTTCCTCGTACCACTGCTACTCTTTCTGTGCAACCAACCCAAATGAGTGCAGCTTTCTTATTGCAACGCGCTTCTTTCAGCGTTCTTGCACAGCTTTTCCTGCTGTCGTCTCTGTGACACAGGCACCAGTGGTGTGCCAGGGCTTTTTTATAGGAGCACGTCTTCGTACGTAGCGACACATAGCTCACACCTTCCCAACGATATTCTATGTCAGCGTTTTCCAAGTCGGAGTAGCTCGTCATTTCTCACGCTTTTGGTCAGCCCATGTTTGTTTTGACAAATTAGCGATCAAGTTCGTCATAAAATTTGGTGCCCTTTTGAGGCACGAACACAATCTCGTGTTACAGCATTCCGATACAGCAGAATAGCGCAGAATTGGACACAGATGTGTGCATTGGTTTGGGTGTCTATTGAAGCAAAAAGGGGGCACTGCTTGAAAGATAGAAAACGACGAGATAGACAGAACATTCATTGTTCTCACAACTGTAAGTTTTATTAAAAATCCCAGCACATCCACGGAGTGATTAATGATGAATAGGGCGAAGCGTCAATGATGGGGTTCTTTATTATAAGTAGACGTCGCGTCGAGGGCGGCAACGCTCTCAAGAAAATGGCGAGGCTGTTTACAGGTTTCGAACTACATTTTATAAAAAACATGAAAAGTAAACGAGCACAAAGCCGAAGACAGAACTAAACAAATACAAACGAGTTAACGAAAGGTACTCGCGAGCGTCGCACTTTAACAGAGAGTGTCTTTAAGCTGACACAGGCTCACCCATCGGGGAATCGAGCTCTTTGGCCGATTCGATGACTTGGCGCCAATACGATAGCAGAAAACTGGCTGGAAGAGGTTACCGGCGGCTTGCTGAGACTAACAAGGAGCTTGGAGTCTTGATGAAGAGGGCTGTCGCAGACAAAAAACGTCAGCGGCCACATTGAGCCCGTCAAAAATACGCGTGGACTGCGTCTCAGGCGTCGACCCGCGGGCCTAATCAGGTAACCTGACTCCGTTGAATGCCCAGCACCTTCGGTACCCTTCTTTTTCTTTCTCTGCCATTCAAGCTCACCGCAGAGGTGTCCTCTTGCACGTGCGCCAGCGTCTTCCTCCTTCTCTTCTCCCTACGCACACACCAAAGCAGTGCCAATCTTACGTACACATCACAGCGTCCGTCCACCTGTCCATGTGTCTGTCCGTCCATGCCTGTGGACGGACAATTGGACTGAGGCACGGATGCTGGGATGGCCGGACGAAAATATACAGACGGATGAACGGAAGCATAGACGAACAGATGGACGGGCGTATGTACAGACAGACAGGAGCACGGACGCACGGATGGGCAAATGCATGGAAAGACGGAAGTATGCATGGAGGGAAGCACAGATCATAAGACAGACGGACGAAGCACAGACGGACAAATGCATGGAGAGACTAACGGACGGGTGAATGGACGGATGGACAGATATACGGACGGAACAAAGAACGGACAGACACACAGATGGTTCGACACGCTGACGGACGGAAAGACGCTTCGCCCTTTTTATCATCATTCACTTCGTAGATATGCTGTGAAAAGCACTCATTGTAATAACAACCTTGTAATAATCACCTCCGGCTCTGTCGTTTATCATGTGGCAAAGCACGCATTTAATAAAGCGTGAAGTAGTGTAGTAATTGTGAAATAGATGCGAGTAAACTAACATGACACAAAACTTATGCCACCTCCAGTTAGGGGAATCATGTGTGGATGGGAAACAGCGGGCGCTAACGCTTACACTGATGGCGACGTTGACGCTGCCACACATCGCGGCGTTGCACAATACAGAATCCTTGGGAGGCGCTAAACACGCAGTGATGAACCGCTGTTCCTTATTAGAACATGTCAATCGCTGGTAGTGCGCAGTGAGACACAGAAAACTCTAATTGCAGACAGAGACCCACAATTCGCTTTCATTCAATGTGTCCGCGGCGATTTTCAGGGGCGAAGCTCCTTAAACTGTGGGTCTTGCGGCCCCAATGTATGCAGTTGTAATAGTAAGTAGCCACCTCTCGCTTAGTTCTTAGAATGCTCGCTGGATAGCGGCACTTGTATTTGATGAATACATGACTAATGATGCGAGATGGCGGTACTTTTAGTGTTCACAAAATGGACGGATGATGGACACTCATGCAGACAGACGGGTATACACACAGATGAACGGACAGCCAGGTGTACAGACAGACAGGCAGACAGACAGGCAGACAGACAGACGACGTAAGGACGCTTCACAGCTTAGAGATATAACCCCCTAATGCTTCGCCCCACTCATTATTATGCACTCCATGAATATGCTGTGATTTTTACATATCTTTGGTTGCCACCTGTCGGTTAGTTCTTGAAATTTCTGTTGATGGCCTGCTTGTATATGATGAATATATGATGGAAAGTTTTGAGATGGCGGTAAATTTAGTGTTCAGTAGATAAACAGACGGACGGATAGACATACAGATAAACAAATTGACAAAGAAACAGACAGATAGATTAACAGACGGACAGACAGAAACACAGACAGACGTCCGGATGGACGAAAGAACTGACAGACATACGCACGGACGTGGCCAGCGTACGGACGATTCACGGTTTGAAGATAAAATCCTCCGTAGTTTTGCCCCACTCATCATCATTCTCTCCGTAGATATCGTTTGAATTTTTAATTAAAAAAAACTCCCTAGCAGACGCTGCCTGTGTCGGCGTCGCGAGGCTTTAGAATGAAGCATAAGACAGGAGAGAGAGGGGTAGGGGGCGCGCATGCGCAATGACGGTGTAAACGCCGCAGGTAGGAGAAATTGCGGTTTAGTAAACAGCTGTGATAACCAGAAGAACATTTCTTGTTCCTACCCTACGCTGGGAAAAGGGAAAGGTGCCTGAAAAGGTAAGGTAGGAAAAAGGAGAGAAAGGGGTGGTTACGAAAAGAAAATTGGAAACGCGCACACACTCAAGCATGGGAATGTCACAGTAATTTAGCAGAGTCTGGTTGACCCCGAAAATTTCAGCAGCGTTTTCGTCGCTTTGTGGCTTGAAGGTTGAACGTTCCGTGAGGAATTCTTAGAAGAAACGGGGGCGTAAGCATGGGTTAACAGACGTTTGCTGCGTCAGTGTTAGGAGGCGAGAGAACGGAAGTGTAGGAGAGGAAAGGGGAGGTGATGTGCATGCGCATTGAGGGTGTTAGCGCCACTGAGTGGTTTGCCTAGAGGAAAGAGGGGGCAGTGAGCGCAAGCAGATGGTAAGAGATAACTGAAGAGATTAAGTAACACAAAGCTGTTGAAGAGAGAGAAGGAGGAGAGTTGAGCATGCTTAGTTTGAGTGCGGAAGCCGCCACCGCCTCGGGATTTAAAGCCGAACAAGAGATGCGTCGTATTTAAAACAACTTGCCGCGGGCAGGGACCCAACGTGCAACGTTTGGATAGCGCACCAGACGCCTTCTTTTTAAGTGTGAATGCACTTTATAAGCGACCCCAAACCATCCACCGCCGTCGGCGGCGCCCGCAGTCTTCTCTCTATCTTTAAAAGAAAGAGGACTTGGCGGGCCGCGGCGCGACGCTCTACCGAATAAGCTACGGACGCGACGCTGATATGGTAGTGGTTACAATGAAGAGGAAAAAGGCACCTAATTTCTGTCTGCCTTCAGGCGACACGGCGCAGTGCCTTATAGGGGTGGGGGGAAGGAGGGATAAAAAGAATAGAAGGAAAGTAGAAGCAGAAGAAGACAGCCAACGAGAGGAAAAAGAAGGAGATAGGAAAGTGGGGATCCGGTCGAAGCAGTCCAAGGGCGGGGTGCCACAATGCGAGAGCTACACGGCATCAGGAGACCGCGGAGGGCGAACCAGTCGGCGGGAGCTACGCTGAAGTCGGAGATCGCGAGGGCACAACCGTCCAGCTTGAAATCCTGCGAGCGAATCCGTCGCTGATATCGGTGTCAGTAACGCGCCTTATGCCCCCTCCTACTTCACTCGCTCCTCCGCTCTCCTCGCTCGCTGCAGCTGCGCGCGCACTCCTCTCTCTCGCGCGCCCGCCTTCTCTCTCAGTCTCCCGTCGAGAGCGGGTCGTGAGGGGGAGTAAAGTTAAAATCCGTTGGCATTCCCCAGTGAGTTAATGTAAACTCCCCCGTGTGATAAAATTGCGATTCCCAGGAACCATTACACCATAAAGGCACCATAGTGTGATTAATAAATATAATAGTGCGAATTAATAAATACCCCTTATAGCATCACCCTGTGTATTCGCACTTAACCATGTTCAACCTCGGGGAAATGCTTGGGAGTTTTTGTGTTTAGGCGTCGCCTGTTACTCACGCCATTTTATCGGGTATTTATACGCTTGAATATTATGGATTGCTAGTCAGTGCCACTGCTCTTCTTGGTGGCGACTGTGGAGCTATATTGTATATGTGGTGAAGACTCGACGATGTACATAGGGCTATTATATGACGAAGATGACATTATTATGCAGCAGGTACGGGATCAACAGTCATCGTTTCCTCGCGCACCTAGGAACAACTATACGAAACGGCATCACGAAAGGGTCAGCAAGCAGCACATGGCTGCTACAATACACTTGTTGTATGAGCATTTATACCAAGTAAATGCAGAAGAATTCGCGAAGCCTAAATTACCAAATTTAAGAGCGGTGCATTTCAGATCTGCACGTGTATCATCCGAACGTTTTCAAGGTTTCGCCGCAATTTATCGTGCATACTCATGTGTTCTAAGTGCTCTGGCCTTTCCATAATTTCGGTTGTTCCGAGCGAATAAAAAAAGTATCTGTTGCGGTGGAGCTCATCGAGACTACGTTGTTTGGAGACGTTATTTTTCAGCCAAATGTTAGTGCAAAAATTAAATTAACTCACCATGTTCTACAAGACTGCCCGTCAACCTGCGTGGTACAGAAGGAGAGGTCACGCACACTGAAAACCGATGTGGTTTCTCGATGCAAAATTACGAAGCCTATCAAGCCGACCAGATTCGACGAACAGTGGAACGTGCGCGACGCAGAGCGCGAGCATTAAAGATGATGACTGCGTTTGATTGTAGCGCCACACACCTTCACCACAGACAGCCCCACCGTGGTGGTTTAGTCGCTAAGGTACATGGCTGCTGAGCCGCAGGTCGCGGATTCAAATCCCGGCTGTGGTGGCTGCAGTTTCGATAGAGGCGAATATGTTGTAGGTCTGAATGCTCAGGTTTGGGTGATTGTTGAAGAATTCAGGTGGTCAAAATTTCCAGAGCCCTCTGCTACAGTGTATCCAAAAATTGTATAGTGAATTTGCGACGTGAAACCCCACATATCAACCAATCAACACCACGAACAAGGCAACAGATTTGACAGTAATAAATGATGGATCTTACCTCTTAGACACCCGGGTCCTATAAAAACACACGAAGTGCAGCTACAGGCTGTGACAGAAATAATTCAGACTGTCAGAGAAGTGGGGGAAGTATCTAAGATAGAGCAGCTCGGAGCTTTTCTAAGTGCATAGCAAGATGGCTGTCACAGCAGTTAATAAGAATCAAGGCACTCTAATTATTAACTGAAAAGCAGCGCCCTCGCGCGGTGCTCTTCTCACGAGTGTCGTTAGTCATGTCTGGGATTTGGTGAATGGTACGTTCGAATCATAATGACTCGGTTCATTCTTGGCTCTCGTAGGGCCTTGTCGTTCATGGCTATCTATCTATTGCTGGTGCCTTACAACTGCTAGTCGGTCGGATATATTTAGTTGTATTAAATACCAAATGAGAAAAAGACAACAACGACACCATATATTTGATGCAACTTTACTGACTAAATATTATCGTGGCAGCTGTCATACTTTTTTCGTAACAAAAACTTTCAACTAATTATTTACAAAGTGGGTCTTGCCTACCATTCATGTGTCACCCTAAGCTATGCGCTATCTTCACGTTCCAAATACCTGGCCCCAAGACTATTCTAAAAAAGGTAATGCAAACACGTGAACGACTAAAAATTCAGGACACCGAAAACTACTATAGAGTCTTTAATTCTTATGTGATTGTTAAAAGAAAAAAAGAGAAAAGTGAGCTCCGCAACAGTCTGTATCAGAGTGTGACATCTCAACAGTAGCTCTCAAGGAATGGAAGTAAGGAGGGATTAAAAGGATAGGATTAAAATTTATACATAGGGAGAGGAAGGAGAGAGTGAATCACCGGGACAACGAGCGACGGAAGTAAAGAGGAGGCAGGAAAGATGGAAACTGTCGCAGGAGTCAGAGGACGGGGCACCACTCAGCGAGAGCTCTTGTCGGCGGCAGGCGATGGCGTAGGGGGAGCCCAGTCAGCCAGAGCTGCGCTGTCGTCAGAGATTGCTTGGACACAACCAGTCTACACAAAATACAGTGAGCGAGACGAGTCTTTACTTCGTACTTGAACACCACAAACGTTGGTGGTGTCCTGACCTCCCTCTTGTGTCCGTGTGTGCACGTGCTATCTCTTTCTCTGTTTCTCTAACTGAGTGGCTCACATATCTGAATGCATTGCACACTAATCCACATACCTATAATCGGAGTCAGCTACTTATTTCGTGTTATTAGCCTGTAGGCATCCGGTAAAGCAGTTTTCCAAACTTGATGGTAGCGCCTAAACACTTGATGGTAGTGAATTGGCCCAGCAAAACCGAGTCTTCCAATGCGTAGCCTAGCGAGTAGACGCTGCAAAACCAGGCTTGCCCCCGCATATTACTTTCTTTTTTTAGTTGTGAGCAGGCGGCTCACGGCTGAGTATGTAAGGAGAAGGAGAAAAACTTTATTCATTCCAAGAGGGAAAGGTGCGGTGGTGGAGTGCCAGAGGAGCCTACCCAGCGTAGGTCTGCGCTACCCTCTTGGCCCAATCCAAGATCTGGTCCTGGACTTCGGGCGCCGAGCTGCACATAGCAGCCTCCCACTGCTCCTTAGTATTAATGTGTAGAGAATTGGGTAGTGGGTTTCGAGGAGTACGTAAGCGCCTAAGAAGCGTTCTTTGAAAACGTGCTAAAAAGGGCACTGAAACTTGAGCGTCTCAATGTGTTCAGCGAGAGTTTCCTTTTCTTGGTATCCATCACGGTCCGTACCAAGAATGATCAGGCGGCCCAGAAAGCTTCGTCGCGCCCTCTGGTTCACTGTCGGGTGCCTATGGCAAGCCGTGAGCGCATCGGGAAAGAAGGAGCAGTTGTACGCAGCTGCTCCGTGCATTCGAGCCAGCACGAGAAAAGAAGACGCCAGCAATAAGGACAGCGTCATCGGACGTCCACGCCAGACCAGCGATAAAAGAAAATGTGGGAAACGAAGGGCCGCACGCCTTCCTACAATGCTCTGAAAACCCGCCTCGATTTGTTAGCTCATCTGTGAGAAGCCTCCAGGAACGAGATTTTTTTAGGCACTGTAATACTTTTCGGAACTATATGATTGATGTGCGACGGAGATAAAAGGAAATGAAGGGGGAGCATGAGTGAAGAATGCTTTGCTGCAGTGAACGAGGATTCGTCCAACATGCATGTATGAAGCGAAATCTTGAAAAGTGTTTATTATTTGGAAGATGTACATTGAAGTGACATGAAGATAGGTGTGTCCCGAAGAAAAACACTTGCTTTCGAACATCAAGATGCTCATAATATTAGACGGTTCATACGTGCTAGCTTCACAGAGATTACACAGTTTAACAGAGTAAATATAGAAGAACTGTTTATATTGACCATGTTCACTTTTTATTGTCTTTAGGCAATGTATGTAAGACATGGTGTCGTCTGCATTGCTTTGCTGACGAATTGCTCAATATACGCAATTTCGGGGCTCTTCAGTTGGTAATTAAGTCAAACAAATCCAAAAAAATCTGTCTGAAAGCTATAGTTGGGGCTGAAACGATTCAAACTTGCACGTCTCCCGCGGAGAAGCATCCCTTTGTGACCATCGGGTGATCTTGTAACCCGCTATGAGCTAAGATGTAGCAACACAAGCAGATTTCTTTATTTCAGCGTCTTAGCCTGAACCATTCGACAGACTTTCCAGTGTCGGCTTGTGGTAGCGGGAATGTGGCAGCAGCTGCTCTATTCACTGATCGATGAAATGGCTCAGGAATAACATGCATGCGGTGCCTCGTCGAGCAGAAAATGACGTTTTAGCTATACTTCACTCCCACGTAATGTTTAGATTATTTATTTATTTCAGTCTATCTCGAGCTTTCTTTCATGAAAACTGATTTTACGATCACAACCTGCAGTGGCAACGCCCCCACAAGCAACAGGGTTTAAGCGAAACAACCTCTCTCACGCGATTGCGTTATAACTCTGAATATTTGCTTCATACACTAGCGACCTCTTAAGGGACACCATTCTCCCAGAGGGTATCAGTGACTGTGTAGGACAATCATCATCATAAGCTAAATCGCTCCCCCTGGTCACATGATTTAATACGTCAACTCAAAATATTATCTGTTAGTAAGATAAAAGCACTATATTTTCTATATTTGAGTGAGCATCTATAACAATCATATTTAATGTTCCACAATATTTCACGAGACTACTCAATTCTCCGCTAAATCCCACTGTGTGTTTGAGCCACGGTAGAATGTGAACCAGAACAAGATATCGCCACAGAGCCACTCTGGCTACTTTACATCTTTGCTAGTTTTTTAACAAGGATGAAGCAACGAATCAATACTTTTATCGTGTAACTGCACCAACTTACCGAGAAAAAAAAAACATTCCTCAAGCGTCCTTGAAAAAAATTACATTGAATTTCGTTGTTTATAATATTCTTTTTCTGGCATGGCAGCCTCCCCAATAGATCGTGGTCACCGGAGCACCAGTTCCACTGTGGAAAGATCTTTAATTCAATCAGCACGATTTTGAATGGAAATCTCTAATTCAGTAAAATAATTTATTTGAACCCTTTATGTTGCGTTGGATATACAGTTTGTTTGCGATACATTCTATCTAATTATTTCTTTCTTGGCCAGTTAGGGTGTGAGACAGACACATATTATAATCATCATCATCATAATCATCAATATCTTCATCATCATCATCATCTTCATCATTGTTCTCTCGTTTCTTGGTCGATCTACTGTGGCGAAACACGCCGTTTGACTTTGCGGCAACGAAGGACAACGCACCTGCGATCACCTTTTTGGCTCCTGGATGGTCCACACGGACTCAGCTGAAGCATGGTGATGTGAATAATTTCCTGGCAAATTTATTCATACTTGGAAAAGCCGCTTTGGTAGACGACTGCACGCTGTAAGACGACTTGTAGAATGAATCCTGATCTAATTGTGCTTGCATTATCGCAAAAACGCATACAACAATCAATTTGTAACCATTTTACTAAGCCACACATTAGTGCTCATTCGGTAAGGCGAACTGTTCTTGCAAAGCACCGGGTGGCTCCGTAGTGAAAAGCTTTTCTGACACGCAGAATGCTACGGTTTCATTCCGGCCTTAGTGATTTTTAATATTTGCTTCTATTTAGATATTTCAATTATCGACAACGATGCCACTAGCTGATGCACGCTATCGCTTTATCATTTTGAAAGTTTGAGTTGATACACGAAATGAATCAACTGGGACCCTTGCCATGGGTATGCGCTACACGCATGCGCTTCTGAGGTGCAGGTCACTGGCGATTAGTATGCCACCGCGTAGCGACACTTCTGTCATGACCTGTGGATAGCGGTCGTTATACACTGAAATGGTCATGCGTCAACTTGAATATACGGGAGCTTCATGACAGAGATTCACGTCAGTTTGGTGTTGCGCAGTGACAATAACCACGCAGGTTCAAGTGCTATAACTCTCTGATAGGCCTTGCTAAGATAATGTCTTGTCGGGTTATCTGGCTGCGCAAGAATAAATGTTACTACCCGAAAATCACTACAGAGTAATCCTGAGAGTGAAAGAACGGATGTTACCACCCTATCTCCTCAACGGAGTAATCTGCGATATCCGTAGTGCTCGATGCTGCCTCGTCTTATGAACATAAGTATTCTCCCACTTATGCTGACTGCTTTGCAAGGTTTCCCTCTCCACTTGGCATGCAAACTAAGCACGTCCGTCGTCAGCTCGTGTAAGAAGGCATACAGTATAAAGCAGGTCTTTCAGTCTTATGTGGGAAGTCTTACCTGCTGGCGCTTTTTTTATATAAACAAGGCAGCACTGTATTCTTCTCTAGGTTTTCGTGCTGGTAAGGTAATTGTGTCACATTTTAACCAATGTTTACCTAATAGTCAATGAACGCGTTCTTTTTAGTGAGCTGCAAGAGACGCCCTTGTAGCTTCTGCATGGCTACATGGTCTTGCATGTGCCACCACTAGTTGACTCCCACTGTTTGTGGTGACTCTCGTAGACTGCTGTCCAGATACACGTCTGGATTTTTTTCTTTCTTGCGCTTTCTTATATATAGATACGTATAACTATACGGTGCATGACATCGACGCCGACGTGGACGCCCACGCCGACACGTGTGGTGAAATCCAGCTGATAGGGTCCTTATAATTGCTATCGTAATAAAACGATTCGTTAACGACGCTGTAGAAGCATGGCGTCCGAGATTTCACGTCAGAGTGAAATCTCAGAGGACATCGTTAGAGGTTCTCGAATTCAGTAAAAAACCCTAGTGACGATAGAATTACCGAGTCACCGAAACATCAATTTTCTTTGCCTTTATCTTTGGGATCGCGTGCGACAGCTCGTTGGCGGAATGGCGAAGCTTACACATGCACCAATAGTGTTTCGCCGCTAACTATACTCTATTTCAAGGATTCCGTGAAGCGGAGGCAAGTTTACGCAATCTTCGAGCGCACATCTTTTTCCAAATCAGCTTGTAGCATACATGTTTCGATCCCGTTACGTTGCGACAAGCGATCTGAGTGATAATTTTGCCCTTGCATAGAAACAATTTATGTGACTCTGTGATACAAGTGAAAGACTTCTCATTTGTTAGTGTTATAACATGCAATAGAAGAAAAGAAAACACAACTATCTCAAATATGCATTCAGTTTTGACTTCAAAAATACTATCGGTGAGACATCACCTAAAATTGTACATGTAGTCGGCACAGCCATGCACTCCGCAGCGCCGTGGAGGCACAGGCACTGGGTCCGAAAAACATGGAAACACTGCCGGAACCAGTTTTCGCCAATCTATAATTCATCAAAGAGTCGCTGTGTGCTCTGTAGCTTGTGAGCTCCGAAATGATGCTCCTACTAATATGTTGCAAAACTAGTATGGTAAGACATGATCTAATGGCGAACACAAGCGACAGACCATAACATGAAAATCATGACATGCGTGTCATGTAACAACATGACTACATGCCAACCTAATGATGCGCTCGCGGCTGTTTTGCGAGCGTCACTTATACCAATACTTGGTATTAAGGTACCTGGTTGGATGACGAAAGTATGTGACTGGTGCAAACATGATAATCATGAGATACGTGTCATGTAACAACATGACTACATGCCACGCTAATGATGCGCTGGCGGCCGTTTCGGTAGCCTTAGTAACACCAAATTTGATATTACGAGAAGTGAATGGTGGATGAAGGTACGATACTGGTACAAACATGATAAACATGAGATGCTTGTCATGGGACAACATAACTACACGCTACGCTCATGACGCGCTCCTGTCGTTGCACTAGCTTCACATGTGCCAAACTCGGTATTATGCGACGCGAACGGACGACATAGGTAAATGACACATACAAACATGATAATCAAGACATGCTTATCATGTAACAACATGACTACATGCCACGCTCAAGATGTTCTTGTGGCCGTTTCGCTAGCTTCAAACATGTCAAATTTGGTATTACGTGACGCCAATGGATGACGAAGGTATGTGACTGCTGCAAACATGATACTATCAGATGTGTGTCATACGAGAACATGACTGCATGCCACAGTCAAGGTGCTAATACAGTTCGACGTGACGCAGTGCGCGTACTCGCGGCCGTTCATTTCAACGCGTCACGCCGGAGTTGCTCGCAGGTGGGCGCCGCGCTGTGTTGCTTTGACGCGTGCGCGTTTCAGTGCGTCCGGCTCCCTCCAATACGAAAAGAGGGAGATGCTAAGTTATCTGGGTAACGCATCGAAGTGACACGCAGCATTTTGTATTTCGCTCCGGTTACCATCGGGCCGCGCCGACGGACGCTGGTCGCACCAGTAGCGCCTGGAGCGCGCGTTCTGCTAACGTAGCGACGCTGTGCCCAGCGTGCGTGCGCGTCAATGCTACTTTGGACTATATTGGGCCTTTCATGATTCACTCGTGGCCGTTTTGCTAGCTCGTCATCATCATCATCAGCCTGACTACGTCCACTGCAGGACAAAGGCCTCTCCCATGTTCCGCCAGTTAACCCGGTATTGTGCTTTGCTAGCTCAACATATAATAAATTTGGTGTTAAGTGACGTCAATGAAAGAAGAAAGCATATTATTGGTGCAAACATGATAATCCTAAGTCGCGTGTCATGTATGAACACAACCTACCACGCTCATAGCGTGCTCGCGGTCGTTTCGCTAGCTCCACATAAACTAAATTTCGTATCACGCAGCGTGAATACATGACAAAAGCAAACGACACATTCAAACATGATAATTGTTACACGGAAGTCATGTACGGCATCATTTACCTCCACCTCTTAACGTTGGGCTGATTTCAAAATAACATAATAACCTTTCTCAATCATGCTTCGCATGCATATAAACGATTCCCACTGTACGTGGGATCTACCAACTTTTTGATGCCATATTTGCGCAGGGATCACAATATGCTTTTTCCAGGCATATATTGTCAACTTTAGCTACCACAAAAGTTCAGTCGTGATTATGAATGTTAGCCGTTGCGATGAAGATGTACCACTATGCGTGTGCTTAGCAATGTTCACGCCAAACGGTAGCGGCCAACCACCAATATATGTTGCGCAAGATTTCACATATAGCCACGCATTAAAGAATACTTTCACGAAGACACGTTCCACTTTCGTGTTATACTGTGTCGTGTCATGTAGAAATGAGCCCTGTTTTGTTTACTTTTTCTTGGGCGCAGTTGCTTAAATAAGACATCAGAAGCGAACGTAAGACAAATCCTATTCTGCCTGCTGTTTTTGATTTGTGGTAGTGCTGACAATGTATCGTCTCTTTGTACTTTTGTAGACCTTCTACGCCTCCTTCAGTGTAATACCTCTGAAATATCTGTTCGTGTTTATCGGAAGAAAATAATAAAATTAACAATATTGCAATGAACAATGTATTAATGGTGATTCGTAATGAATAAACGTTAGCACAAAGGCAATCATTCTTGTCCTTGTGCCTAACTGCATGTATGATCTACACTAATCCGCTTGGTTTTCACTCTATCTGTTCTCGAAGTAAAGGTAAACTTCGAACACCTAAAAACTACATAAGTACTTTTTGAAATGCAACAATGAGCTATCTTTTGCCACTTACGCCAACAATCTAGAATCCAGAAAGGTAGGTACATCGTACTCAAAGAGCATCTACCAGAAGATGAAACTGAGAAGGGACAGCTGTGCCACGCTACCAACCTGTACCTGGTCTCCTTGTTTGCTGTTGTGGTGGGAGTAATTTGCTGCTTATTGATAACAAAATTTATGATGTCCATTCAGTCGCAAGACGTCCCTACGACGGTAAGCAATATAGAGGCACGAAATATGACTAAACACACCCGTGTAACTTCTGAATTTCCATCCCTCACAAAAACCCAAACAAACCCTCATTTTACACCATGTTTAAAGAAACAATGGCTGGTAAAACACCAGACAACTCAGATATTGTGCTGCATGTAACTTTCGTCGTCTGAAAAGTAGAGGTCAGGTTTGTTGTGACTGGTTTTGTAGTTCTATATGATCAATAGGTTAGATTTGAACCTAAAGGTGAGCTATTCCAAACTGAGTTGAAGTGTTTATTCTCATTTTACAGCAAAGTCATTTATCATGAAGTTGAAAAAATTGCAGTGCTTCGACGCACTAATGCGAAAAGTTCCGGTTTGAAGTGCAACAAGGAAAGCGTAGAAGCTGGTTAGAGGTCTTGGCCAAAAAAGCCGCTATCACTGGCTGAACGAGAGGTCTTGCGGTCGTCTGAGAGCACTGAGGTTGCAAGTGGCAGATTGTGAAACCTATATCATCAACTACAAAAGCGGATTGAATCAGTTCAGACTGAGGGATCGAAAACTAGGACTACGCTTAAACTTCGCCTTCGAAAAGAGAACGCCATAATGTAAACGAGCCCAATGCCCATTCCCTACTAAATTGTGAGCCTTCGTTTGGTTTCCTGTAGATGCATCAGCAGTTGCGCAAGGAGACGAATGTTCATGTGTACAACATTACCCATCCCAACTATCCTAGGATAACTATTGTAACACATTTCAGAAGTGATCACTAGGTCACAATTATTCTTTTAGTGAATTTAGTAGAGAGCCCACTCTACGCCCGTAGAGCATCAAGCAAACCTTTGCGGCTGCCTGCTTTTTTACTTTTTTGCTAAGAGGCGATGGATAAGTATTTTGAACTGCCTTCCGATGCTGTGCATGTTGAGAGTTTTGCGCAGAGTTCACATAAAATTCACATGCTCGGCACTGGCAGGAAAAAACCAAGGCACTCCGCATTATTGGTTCGCAGCACATGTTGTTTTTTTTTACTGCAGAAACTGTAGGCGTTGGAATAGTTCACGTTTTCTTTTCTTCTATCTAACGGTCAGCTACCCCGAAGACAACAAATGCTATGGCCTGTTTAGCAGAGTGCATTTAAGCAAAAATAGCTATGAGCAGTGTAGAAAAAAGTCACTGAAACCTTCAGAAAAGCTCATAACCGCAAAATAAACTGTTTTGTTTTCCGTGAGCAGCTGTATGAGCGTGGAACGAGACTATTGCTGAAAAAAAAAAGCTGTGACCGAAATAAACGTGACTACGAAAGTTATTGATTTGTACTCTGATACACTATATTTACATCATGCAAGGTTGTAAATGCTTCAAAACTGTTCACCAAAGGGGAAGTCTGGTGAAACCTGAAATTAAACTTACCAAAACACGGGAACTGTGAGAAAAGATACCCGCGTTGTAACGCTATTTTGCAGCAGGGTGTAAAATTCAATGTTCAGCTACACTCTAAAACATATCGAGTGAAAAGGGTGTCTTTTTGTCCCACAACAACAATCGTCATCAGGCTTGCGTGCGCTTCCTTTCTTGAAAACTTGGCGCTGGCCATTTTCCTATCGAGAATTCAATGTAACCCTGATAATGGGCATGTTGATCGTGACCGGAATGTACCGGGCGCGGGGCGATAGCGCAAGGATGGAACGCAATATAGATTACGATTATTGTTGTGGGACAAAAAGACACCCTTTTTACTCGCTCTTTTCTTAGAGTGTAGTTTCACTAAGTCCTTATTTGTCGCTTACATGACTTTCATCTTAGATACTCATTAACTCTTGTGTTTCTGATGACTCACCGAGGAGAGTATCATAATCTTCCAAGACAGTTAACGTACCTCTGGAGAACCGCGCACGTGGCAAGCCAATGTTTCTTATAAAAAAAGAAAGAGTTGAATGACTGTCACTTTTTTTATTTACATCAGTCTTTCTGACTCTCAGCAATTAGAAAAGCGGCTTTCACGTGGCTATTGCTACAGCGCATATTGTACCGTGGAAACAAAGCAAACACAACCGCATCAGCCATATTCCAACCGCTGTCAAGATTGAGGTGGGCGCAACCACTTCCAGCTGCTCAAGAAATGAAGTTTTCGATAGAGCCATGCAACCGACCCCCCTCGCTCACCTAAACCGGTTCGGTTGTGAATTGACGCCCCCTAGGACAGTTGACGTCTTTCATCAGCACTTGCGCCGTGATTTCAAGCAGCCCTTGCTCGCTTTTCATCATGACACATTGAACATAGAACGCCCAACTCAATGTTATCACCCTTTGGCTTCATACGGAAACACTTGTGACGACGACGGTGGAAAGACTGCAGCGTTGTCACAACGTTTTTCTTAACGTCTAAAGAAACCTCTAAAGAAGCGCATTTGTAATAAATAGTTCACCTTGCTGAAGTAATGACCTGCTTAAGCATTATTAGGAAGCACATTGCTCATTTTAAATGAAGATATCCATCTATGTACGAAATGTTTATCAACGCCCCAAATTATATTATTTTTCTTGTATAACCAAAGAGGTCTGTATATAGTAATTATTGGGTTTTTACACCGCCTAGCAATGGTAAGAATATGAGAGACTCCTTAAGGGCGTGTCACGGAAATATAGGTCATACGGTGTACTTCATCGCGCGCCTGAATCGAAGTATTCGGACCTTAAGATTTTGCCTTCCTCGAAAACGTCACCACAGCTGGTATTCAATCCCGCGACGTTAAGGGGGTCTTTGGAGATACAAGAGATGTTGTGATGTTATGAGTGTTTCTAAAAAAAACAATGCAGGACCTGTTCTTCATAATGAAAGGAAAATATAAACGTCTATTTAACATTGACGCAGCCATGTGATTTCTCGAATATGCTAAAAAGTACACATACTCCTTCGGTAACGATGTCATCATCTTAACCAACTGTTGAAAACACAACCTTACTTCGTTCAAGTATACTTTCCGTCACAAGGAGCTCGTTCATGTAGTAGTGCATGCGATTTAGCGAGCATGTTCAGAGTGGTGGTAAGACTGTCCAGCGTGTTGCAACAATAGATTGATGGCCTATGACTATTCATTCGCTTTCTGCCCTTGCAACCAGGTGGACACATTACCACCACTTTATGTTCCCAATGATTCCTAACTCGGCGTAACACGGCCATCGCAAGAACCTCGAGTGATTACCTCAACGACTTCATCACCCGGAATGCGGAGTATACTTCCGTCCTATCCCCCAATGAACAATGAATGCACAAGCTGTTCCTGCCGTTCATTAGGGCAATGGATAAGAGCCAAACTAGACTACAGTGTTGATCCGTGTAAGGACTTCTACGCGCACGTCTGCAACACCTTCAGTGGCAAGGACGAGTTTACCCATGTACGTGAGCATAGTTAAAGCTACTTTCAATCTGTTGTTTGACATTGTTTTGAGAAAGGTGAAACAGGAGTTTTCGTACCTTTAGTTTAGTCATTGTGTTAAAGTTTTGAAACGTTTAGTTAGCAATTTTATTGCGAGTACTACTCAATTTAATGAGCGTAATGCTCGGTGCTGAGTTACTTGCACTTTGGAAAATTATACCTGCGTCAATTCTAATGTTGGATACTTTGGGAAATAGCACGTGCGTCCATTAGAGAAGAGTTGATTGGTGTGCACTTTAATGTGACATGATTGTATATTGTCGCGTAGTTTTGACAGTAAAGAGCTCAGCAATAAAAAAAAACGTAACACTGAACAGATTATTAGGTGCACCGGTGACTAGAAATAGCAGTGCTGACGCTACTTTGACAATGACAAGCATGTTTGCTAAGGCCTCCGAGTCTAACAGGCGTCGACAACGATATTATGCTGTTTGTCACAAGCATGTCAGATATCTTTATTTGAAAAACGGTTAATTCAAAAACAATCGTTAGTGATTGTGTGTGGTCTAGAAGGCGCTGCACTTTGCCTGCTACGCATTTTAGGATTAGAACAAACGTGAACAAAACTGTATTTCCATGCATCACAAAGCGTGGTTTCAACCAGGTGTTAGAGGGACCACCTTTAGTCAGTGAAACACCGTCACAATATAAAAAAAAACATCTATGTCAAAATGATCTTTGCCAAAAAGCAATTATGGCTACAGAGTACAATGAACAATACGTTTTTTTTAATTAGCACTACCATACCATAAAAAGCCGTTGTTATCACGCTTTTTAGCTTTCTTCTTGTTACAATTTTATGGATAGGCGCTTAGCAATTTTTGTATAGTGGAAGGTTACACAAGTGTAAAAGCAAAGGTGTACGGAAACCAAATGTCATTGTAGCATAACCGAGCATTTTGCTAGTGATATGACAAATAAAAGCCAGGTACATGTAAACTTGTAGCTAATATCGACTCCTTCGTGTTTGTCGATCTCCCTAAAAGAAAAATAACAAGGTTTCTCTCACAATCCACGCAAACACTAGTTGAATGCCCCTGAGCACAGCGTTCGAAATCTGCCTTTCTTTGTAGAGAGTGCACTGTCAAAGAAATAACAAATGCAATACCACCAGTAACATGGCAGAATCAGTCCATGAATGTTGATTCAATCATGATTTCAGAAAAAGTCGCAACTTCGCCGCAAAGACGAAGCAATGAACGCGATATAGCAACAAATTAGAAGGTCACGTGCAGAATGGCAAGCCGATCAAAACGTGCCCTACAATTTTCACGCACAAACTACGCTCGAGACGTACTCGCAGCTGCACAATAACGCGATTAAGCGTCTCGGTTGTTACTTTGCTGTGTCTGTGAATCACTACCTTTTTGGAAACGAAGGATGTGCAACAAAATGCAGTGACTTTTGTGCACCCGGTAACTACAAGATAATTGTTTCAGTGAAAGCCAGAAGACAGCCAAGACGTACGATCTTCCCCACCGCGAGATAAGGGCGCGAGAGTAAGCGTCCATCCCCTCCTCTCCACGGAGGAAAGTACGCGTAGAAGAGCTCGCTCCACCACGTCGTGACGATGTGGCGACGCGCGCTCATTGAGCCATCTTGCTTATAATGCCGAAAACACGATGGCTTCCTCCGAGATGCCCGTCAACAGCAGTTATTGGTAGATATAAATGGCTTGCAGTTCGAACACTTAAGGAGGTGCTCTTTCATGGCGCAGTGGTTACCACCTCGCATTCACGATTGAGAGGTCCCACGTTCGATTCTGCGTGCCGCAGCTTTTTTGCGATTAGGTTTTTTTTTGGCTTTACTTATGTAACAATACGTAGACATATGAAGTGAGTGACGGCGCCGCCGATGTTGACGTCGACGCCGGCGGCAAAATTCAGCGGAGACTGTTTATATAGTTGCTATCGCAATAAAACAATTGAAGCAAGATACAATTGATAACTTTTTGTCATAAGAATGAAGAGACCAGAAGAGCAGTTTCATTGTATTGCACAGCAAATGTAAAGCAATGCCTGTTTTTCGGCATACTGGGGGTGGTAGTGCATTCTCTAAGATATATACGAAGACAAATGTACGTGCGTGAGCACGCTCATGCATGTCTTATGTTGCAGCGGTGTGAGTATGAACAGGTTGAATGGTTAAGGTAGCAATAACCCACAGAACTGAGTACATCCTAATTTTTGTTTTCACTCTGACGCATTTCACCGTACTTGAAAAGCAGTTTCTGCAAAATATGAATAGGTTAATTCATGCTCTGCCTTTTTAGGAACACCACCAGCGTTTATTTGTACACTATGCCAGCTAAGAGATTCATTAGTATCTTATGAGCAAGAACCGCATGGTTTATGCTCTAGGAGAGAGGGCAAAGTGAGTGGCTGTTGTGGTACTGTTTAATTATAATTGACCATGTATGCGTACGTACTAATATAGCTTATGTAAGCGTAAACGGGCACGTATGCAGTCTTGTCTTTTTCCTGGCACAATTCTCATAGTATTTGGCAAGCCTGGAAGTGCGAAGTCTCTCGAAAACAAGTATAGGGCTTTATTGTCAAATCTTTATGGGCAAAAACATTGTGTAATTCAGTGGACAAAGACAAAACAGCATAATAATCACAAGCACTGACTGAACCTATGATTCATAGGAATGCACAGCCTGCTTAAATACTTGAGATAAAAATATTTTACAGGCGCTAAGGAACTGGCAAGGGATGAAAACGATGCTAATAAAAAAACTGAAGCTGAGGAAACTGCTTAAGTTTGACAACAGATCTAGTCAAACAAAAATACTATACCGGAAAATATGAACATTCAACAGATGTCTCTCTGGTTGGGTAGGTAAACTGGGAAATCTATTTCAACTCCAGCCAAAGTAAGGTATCTGGAAACTCTCTTGGAAACCTTTCCCCAATGTATGGACATCGACTGAGCTTTGCTTCAAAACGGGTGGGTAATTAACCACCCCACGAGTGCCTACGAAACGCCACTGCAACGTAGCCACAGTCCCCCTCCCCCCCCCCCCTCCCCAAACGAGAATCCAGTCGGTTTCGAAACGTCGGCTTCTTACATATTCTGGCGTACTTTACTTTAGTTGTAGTTGAAATAATTTTCCTAAACTACCAGCAAAGTTTTGTTCTTTTTCTTCCAAAAAAATAATGTTTGCCTAAGACAGTGCTTTTTAGAAACTACATGAGAGGGACAGAAAACTCGTGCAAGCTTTCCACATCAAAAAAAGAGGTCGATGCATTGGCCAAAGTCAGTTTCGTAGCATAAAAAAAAAGAAAATATATCCAGCAGTATGTCTCTCTGACTTGACCGTTTCTCGCACCTGCGTAGATTTCTCACACTTAAGTTTTTCTCTCAGCATTGTTACGGTCCCTCACCAGTTTCTCTGCATTAGTGCATGATATTTATCGTGCCTGTTTGAGTGACCTCAAAATTCTAATAACTCACGAGGTGAGAGTCAGCGCTTGTTTTGCATCGTCTTTACTTGGTCCTCTCCGTCTACAAGCTCTTTTTCTCATGAAGTGTCCCAAATTTCAATCTTGCCAAAACAATCAAATAGCCCTCGAAGCAAACTCAACTAAATTGTACCAAATGCATTATAAAAAATTCTACAAATCACACTGACATGCATTTCCTCCAGCGGAACTTGACAAGGGGGGTTGAAACTCTTTTTCTAAACACAAGGCAAGATTTCGAAAAAGCGAGTGCGTGTGCATTTTCGAACCAATCTTTTTTTTTTCTTGCGTACAGAAAGTTGAAAATTTTGATGTAGCAGCACTGTGTCATCGCTTTGTTAAAAAAAAACATGTGTAAATACGCATGGTTCCATTTTGAAGCTAAGCCTCTGTAAATTGCTTATAGCAGGTTTCGTTTTTTTTTTTTCAGATTCATGAGGCAGTTCGCTTGTTCTCCGAATTACGTCTCCTCGTACCGTTTATACCAGAATATAATCAAGTTTCGTGGCAGAAAGCAACTGGGATGTACCACGCCTGTTTGAATTTCGCATCGTCTCATGAACCAGAGGTGAACGTAAAACCTAACTTAATTTTGAGGGCAAGTTTGCTCAATAGATGCAAACAGTCAAGTCCTTCTTGGACACGAAACAGATTTCTCTGGACAGGCTGTTTTTGAACACCATTTATACAAAACGAAGCCCTAAATTACAAGTAAGAAATGCGTTTTAGTGAAAACACTTTGTCGCGATAAAATTGTGCGTGTTCTAAAAGTCACAGGCCGGAAACTAATATGGAAATGGTCGACTACGTGAAACGTTGAACAAATATATGAAGACATTTGCTTCAACCGTTTGCGATGGTGTGTGACAATGAAGGGCATTACTCGTCATATTCATCACAAAATTTCGCAAGAGTGATGAATATGACGAGTTAATGACACCGTAGTTAGGCAACTTTGAGTGACTAATGTGTGTCCTGCTTGCTGATCTCACATAATAGCCAATTTTGCATATTCGATATTGCGTTATTTCATGATATATTGCTTTTTTACATATTGCATTGCTTTTTAGGTGTTTTGAACCAAGAGCCATTAGGGTCTACTGGTGTGTTTCAGTTATGAATACGAAAAACTGCAAAAAGCTACGCAAATCATGGAGTATTGAGCTGTTAGCCTGAAAAAAGCCAGATACAACTTTTTGTCGATGAACAATAAAACAGAGTAAATAAATATGTTTACTGCCGATAGAGCAACAATACTTGTCCCATCGTGTACGCATTGTTATAACCGCTAATAATGTTGAGAGCACCCTGAAAAATTGCTTAACAAAGCTCAACAGCGTAAGTGATTCCAATTGGCAGTCATCGTTGAACGCCGTTGCACGTCGGCGGTAATGGTGTATATTACTTAACCACTTGAATCACCATTTATGCTTTTAAATACGCTCGCAGCTTTTCATGAAATGCGCTCGCACAGGCTTGTCATCTGACACCATAGGACACCATAGGACACCATCTGACACCATAGGACGCCGGCTTGTCATATTTAGCAAAAGTAACACATATTTTACTTGGTACAGAAACGCATAGTTTATACTGCATGCGCAGTAATTCGGACGATTATTCCTAATGGAAGAGAAAAGTTATCCTTCATCAATCCTCTCTACCTTTATTAGCGTTACTTGCGCGTAGTCGGAATTCCTTGAGCCGACTACAAACGCACGACTACAAAGTTTTTTTAATGTCTTGAAATGATTTCTTTGCAGACCCATATCTCGTCGAGTGGATGAGGTCATTGAACCTGGACCTCATGAACGGCACAAGATTGGCGACAGTCGACCCGGTTAATATTATGGTGCGTGGTTCTCTTGACCTCGGAGTCCACGTCTTGATTTCAATTGTTATCGCCGAAAAGCACTTTCGGAATAGAAAAAGGCTGATTGAGGTGCACAAGTACTTTCTCCTTCTCACCATATAGCTGAAGTAATGAGAATACATCAGGATTTGTGGCTATTACCAGCAAAACTGTTTTCGTCTTTTGCAGGTTTGATGGTGTATTACTATAAACGTAATTTTCTTGAGTAATTGTTTTCATTATTTGTTGATACATCTTTCTTCACAATTTTAATTTTAACAAGTAATACTGATAAGTGCGCAATAGATGCTTCATTTCTGTTTTTCTAACAGAACATCAACCAGTATTAGTGCATTTATTAATATCTATACTTGGGTAGCCAAGACCACCATATAGAGCTTCGTAGATAGATATAGAATATCCAGGTCAATTTGAAGTGTGTATACTATTTCCAAAGCTCCATTTTACGGTTATTGAGAATGTTCAGCCAACTTAAACTTTAAACTGTACGCATCTATACTTCATCAGAAAACGTGAAAGAAATGAAAATGGTCTAATTGGAATGGGTACAATCGAAATAGAACATCTAGTGAATACGGCACGTGATCTAAGTCATATGTTGCCAGCGACACCTTAAGCAGTGTAGCCGCGACCTCTAGTCATGGCTGTGGGTGCCGTTGACTAACACTCTTAGGTTTGTATGTAAACGAAAACACGATAAGTGGTCGGCGTAATGACCACCAGCATAGCTGAGTTAGTAAGCATCGGCATCGTTACCCGAATTCAGCAGGTTCGGTTCCTTCCGATGGTAAGTTGTATTTCATCCACATTACTTTCTGAAGACCTCTTTGGGAATTATTAGAATGCACATAAAACAACACAGTTAGCACCCCTATACCTAAATTTACTTGATTAACTGCTGGTGTTCTTTAGAGAACTTTCAGGCTACTCTAACTACTGCTATTCTTTCGGTGACTGAACATAAAATTTGTCTCTTCATGCTACACTTTGTCATTCTCCTGCAAGCGTGTTGCAGAGTCGTTATGAGCGTTTGTGGGCGTCAGTGCGCTGTATGTGTGCTTGAGCCAAGTGGGTTACTTCGTCTACGTGCAACAACTTTTAGATGTTCTAGGCCATACCCATCAATAACAAATTGTTTATGAAACCCAATAGCAGTACTCTCACGAACATTTTTCCGATGGATATCACGTCTTATCACAAGAACATATGCACCATTGTTCCTTTCATGAGCTATTACATTCCCAATGCACAGCATAAACTACCTCCCACAGTCCCTCCTCACTAGTTTATGCTGGGTCATGTTGCTTTCCACTCAATACAATCTTGCCATTTTTAAACTACGATGAACCATAGTTAAAGGCCGTGTTCTGTGCCGAAGGCCGTCATCTCCCCAATTTTAGAACACTTGCCTCACAATATCGCTCGAAAGCACACTTGTCTTATTGTACCTACAAACAAATATGTCCCGTTATATGCTGGCAAATGATAGAACAAAATCTTCATTTGGTTCACTTTTTCGTTGTTGCATGCTTGCGCCGTGTGATGTTCTAGATACACCCGCAGAAATGAAAAGCTTCTTAGATTCTATTAGAGGCCTGAAAATATCCACGACTAAATATCCCTTCATATTCCTTTACAGTAAGGCTACAGTGACGAACAAATTACGTGGCGAGGCCAGAATCACGGAGTGCAAGACTACACCAATTTGTTGACAATGTATAGTTTGAGGGTGCCTATGGCTGAGCAACTGGCTTCGAAGATAAAAGCATACGAACAACAACGTGAGATGAACTCGCTTTCGCTCATCTTGAGTTTTTTTAAGAGGTATGGTACATTTGACAATGTTTGTGACCAGCGGTGACGTTCTGAACTTTGCAAACTCTAGACCACCTCTAAAAGACGTGTTGTGTTTATTTAACTTGAAAGTGTTTCGTGTGAAAATCCACAAAGAGCTTTATGGTGCATTTCAGTCACAAGGTACGTCAGCAAAATTTACACGATCAGATGACAGGAAAAAAAATGTTTTGTTGAAGCAGTGGAACCCATGAATTCTCGGGCCGGGATGAGCCCATGGCGGCAATTTAGTCTTGGCACCACTGTCAAAGCATATGAAACTTCAAGAACACAGCTTTTATCTCGCATGCTCTGCATATCATCGTCGCATATTGGCGACGTGCCGAAATACCAAGATATGTGGCAGCGTGCGACTGCTATACGTTTCTTCCAGTCGGTGCATTTCATAAAGAAGTGTAATTTTTTACCGCTTTAACACGCCGTGAGGAAGCAGCTTTAGCCAAAGCCTAGCTCTGGAGATCAATTCATGCGACGCTCACTTTGCTGTCACAGCACGTTCTCCGGTCGCACCATGCGCAATATCAGTCAGGCTAGTCTGCTATAGAGGGGCGACAAGACTCACGTCGCGTTTACCGTCCAATTTCTGGAACCCTCATTATGTGACCTTTTTGTTACTTTACAAATACACGGGGTCAGAGCCTTGACGAAAGCCGCGGTTAGAGTGACCGAAGCCCAGTGTCCAATCAGTGATGCTCTTCTGGCTTTCTTTGATGACGCGCTTCCTGTGTGATTTAAATGACTCTTCAAATATGAGCAACGATGCTTTGCCGAAGCCAATATATAAAGCCACGAGTAATGCATCAGGTTACTAACGAACGCCGACTAGGATTCCGTACTTTCAGCGCAGAGATGGCTTTAACACCATGGCTGCAATAATGTGGAATGCATAACGGTATGTGAGATAAACCTGAGGCCCATATATACAGCGGGTTTCAGGAAGCTTGGGTGTGAATGAGTGATAGGTAATAGGTACCCCAGCTTATAAAGTAGGTCTTGTAATAACCTCGCAATACTATTATGCCCTACTTAATCGGCTTCAATATTGTGAAGCTTTATTCTGCGTGTTCAGCATACGTCCGCGTTAATTTTTGACACAAAGTATTTTATTCGAGGCTCCACAAATACCCTAGTGACGTACCCTAGCACCACAAAATACTAGCAATACCCTAGCACCACAAAAAAATGACAGATCCCACGTACAGCGGGAATCGATGACAAGCGAAGCACGAATGAGAAACATTGATATGTCACTTTGAAACCAGCGCAACGTTAGGAGGGGGAGATAAATGATGCTTATGTATATATTTGTCATCCATTGTCATATAGTTGTGAACCATTGTCATATATTTTTTTCATTCATTGACGTCACGTAACACCCAATTTGGTATATGTAGAGCTAGCAAAACGGCCGCGAGTGCATCATTAAGAGCACAATATACTCATATGTAGCGCTGACGTGCGCGCACGCTGGGCACAGCGACGCTACGTTCGCAAAACACGAACACTGTATAATTTGACGCCAGGAGCGACCGGCGTGACCAGCGTCCGTCGGCGCGGCCCCACGGCAACCTGCGAGAAATGCGACTTGCTGCATTTTGTGCCGATTTGTTACCCGGACAACACTGCGTCTCCCTCTTTTCGTGACGCGCATGCGTCAAAGCAACGCAGCACGGCGCGCACCTGAGAGTATATGGCAGCATAGAGGTTTTTGATATGCACTAGAAGGAACATTTGGCAGTAGTGTCTATGGGAGCTGCAACGCAGGGCGCTTCAGCGAGCATGGGAATGATGGGTAGTGCACACATTTGTCTAATTTTCATACTTCTAACCTGCTTTTGGCTCCGTGTGTGTTCGTGTGGCCTGGAGCTGTTTTTTCACGAAAAAGAATCAGCAAAGGTTCAGCGTTTGCGCTTCACAATCTTATTCTTTTAGGCTTACCGTTTCAAATCGGGTCACAAAGTTCAAAAGGATTTGGTCTTTCTTTCTAAACAAAACCCTAACCAGCAATAAATGAAGTCACAAGTACGGTTCGCCGCCCGCAAGTACGAAGACTAGGCAAATGTGTGTAGTACCCATCATTCCCATGGGTGCTGAACGATCGCAGCGCCAGAGTCCCCTCTAGGTAATTTTAGGAAACTCTATGTATGGCAGGACCGGCTTCTGGCGTCGCAAAACCAGCATGACGCGTCGAAATGAATGCCGGCGAGCACGTGCACTACTTCACGTCGAAATGTATTGGCGCCTTCACTGTGGCGTGTAGTCGTGTTCTCACTTGACACGCATCTCATGATTATCATGTTCGCACAAATCGCATACCTTCGTCATCCATTGACGTCCCGTATTACCGAGTTTTGTACATGTGAAGCTAGCGAAACGGCCTCGAGCGCATCATGAGCGTAGCATGTAGTCATGCTATTACATGACATGGCATCTCATGATTATCATGTTTGCACCAGTCACATACCTTCGTCATCCGTTCACGTACCGTAATAGCAAGTTTGATATATGTAACGCTAGCAAAACGGCCATGGGCGCATCATAAGCGTGGCATACGGTCATGTTGTTACATGACACGCATGTAATGATTTTCATGTCAGGGTCTGTCGCTTGTGTTCGCCATGCAATCATGTCTTACCATGCCAGTTTTGCAACATGGCATACGAACTAAAGCAGCGCAAGAGCTGCAAGACCGTAAAATGTAAATCATGACTTTCATGACATACATGTGATGATTTTCATGTTGAGACTAGTCAAACATGTTCTTCATAGAGTCATGTTATGTCATACCAAGTTTGGTATCGATACCGTCATCGAAACGGCCAGGAAAGCTATAAGTCGTAGGCGGATAGATAGATAGATAGATAGATAGATAGATAGATAGATAGATAGATAGATAGATAGATAGATAGATGGACAGACAGACAGACAGACAGACAGACAGACAGATAGATAGATAGATAGATAGATAGATAGATAGATAGATAGATAGATAGATAGATAGATAGATAGATAGATAGACAGATAGATAGATAGATAGATAGATAGATAGATAGATAGATAGATAGATAGATAGATAGATAGATAGATAGATAGATAGATAGATAGATAGATAGATAGATAGATAGACAGACAGACAGACAGACAGACAGACAGACAGACAGACAGATAGATAGATAGATAGATAGATAGATAGATAGATAGATAGATAGATAGATAGATAGATAGATAGATAGATAGATAGATAGATAGATATGGTCAAAGTCGCCGAAGTCGCTATGATATGCTTCGCATTTAAAATGGCTTTGGAAAAATACACACGATCTGAGCACAAAGAGAGTTTCGTGAACATGAGTCCAACCCACGACTTCTCGGCCTGTGACATGTGCCGGGTGCGCTGTCCACTTCGCCACTGTCAAATGTTTCGTAGGCTGTAAAATTGTTTTTCTAAATGTGCCACTTCGTCCTCACAATGATCTTGGAAAAGTATAGTAATGCACCTTGACCTAATTCCTGCAACGCATTGTTTCTAAGCATCCGTCTAATTCGGCGTGTTTACAAAGAAAATGCTATTGTGTGAGTGCCTTAACACATCGCCATGTGGCGTCCTTACCCGAGATCGTGGGTGTGGCTCATAGTATCCACCAATTTTAAAAAAAAGAATGGCTCTTCAACGCATCTGCATCCCACGGACGTAACTCCGCCTTCCCCATCTATGCTCACCCCCCAGAAAACTATGGTCGGCCAACAGAGAAGATACAAAGCGCGTCGCCTTTCCCTCTAATCGGGCAGTGACGTTCAATGAATTTATCATATCGTCAGTAAACGACCTTGGCCCAAGTACGGTGGGCAATCAGTCACACTGTCTTCTGGCTTCGCACCACTTCTTTGGCTCCGCTCTTCCCGTTAACTTCTACTTCTACCACATACATCTATGACCACTATGAGATGCCTAATCAATAATCAGTCATTATTCATAAGCGTTATCAATTGTATGAAGATGTATTCCTAAGCGTCAACGTTGATGCATCTACGGTACATGGCGCTTTCACTGTCAAACACTGTAAGACCTTTTATAAGGCGTCCTGTACCAATGTACAATGACCATAATATAGTTCTGTATATAGACGTGTTGCTTCATGGGGGAGGGTTACCATGCTTTTAGTTAAGTAATTTGCTGTGTCGTCTGCATACAAATTTGATAGTTCAACTGAAGATTGCTGGGATTTAATATATTGTTTTTACTATTGTTTCTGCAGTGGATGACACTGAAAGAGCCTCATTTTACTTAGGTGAATTTCGGGTTTTCATTCCTATATCTAAGCTCGGCGAACAGACAACACCATACGTTACAGCAGGTATGAGAAGGATTTGTGCCTGTTTCGTTATCTTTTCTAAAACATCCTTAAACTACACGGTTGTTTAACGTAAGGGCGGTCTTTCGCGATGAGTGGTGCGAGCATTTTTCTTGCCTCTAGAAGGTCAAGCTAGATGACAGGAACGGACGCGTTGTGACAGTATGGCCTCTATGTAACTACAACCTGGCATGCTCTGCGCGCATAGTGCCTGCGTCTGTCTACTCGCACGTAAGAAATAGTTTAAGAATAATCTAACACTTAGAACATGGTAATAATTGATTGTACTGAATATGTGAAATCGTGCTAGTATATTTGCGAAAAATTAAACAAGAACATCCGGGCTTCCAGACCAAAGTGAACGAAAATCTCGCATTGTCTCTTATTTATTCGCATAAGATGACCTGCTGGCGGACGACATCTTCTATTTCTTCTTAGTCAATGCTGAGACCTTCTCCAGCCACCCTTAAAGGTTCTCTGCACCCGCGTGGTCTCGCAATGCCCCCCTCACCAGTTATATCTCCCGTGCTTTTGCACTGTCTCCGTGCTCTCACAACATATCATCACGGTACGATGCGCTGCCCCGCCGCGGTGGTCTAGTGGCTAAGGTACTCGGCTGCTGACCCGCAGGTCGCGGGATCGAATCCCGGCTGCGGCGGCTGCATTTCCGATGGAGGCGGAAATGTTGTAGGCCCGTGTGCTCAGATTTGGATGCACGTTAAAGAACCACAGGTGGTCGAAATTTCCGGAGCCCTCCACTACAGCGTCTCTCAAAATCATATGGTGGTTTTGGGACGTTAAACCCCACATTTCAATCAAATCAATTGAACGATGCGCTGTTATGACATGATGAAATAATTGTATGTTACTGAAAGTCACAGTTACGTCGTGATGGTGGCATATACGACGACGTTCTTAATGTTCAAGTCAACCAATTCAAGAGTGAAGTTGAAAAGTGCAGCCGTGTAAATATTACTGACGCGAGCATGGCCAGAAAGTAAAACAGCACTTATCCTGTGCGGTTTGTTTGCAGCCTTTGTGTTTTAGCGCTGCTTTAGTCAGTGACTGTGCCTCTCTACTCCAATGTTCAAACAGGTACATCCCGCGTACCTTGCAAGTCAATGTCACGCGATTTCCGCGGAGGGAATGTGGCTGTGGTCTTTTTCTTTGTTGAGCGAAAGATTAAAAAATCATGATGAACATATGTACAAATATCATACGCAGAAACATGTACGTTGAGAAGTCGCATACGTGTTATATAACGAGTTGTCTTCGCTTGCGTAATGATGCCAAGATCTACATGGGCATTACCAGCACCGAACAGGTAAGCTGAAGTGTAGAGCTTGTGCAAGCGGGGATAGTAGCCCAGGATAGTCCTTCGTAGACAAACTTCAGAGGAAGGCACTTTACTACAATTGATACTAACCCGACGTATGCAAAGCTTATGAAACATATGCAATGCTCATAAAATTAGATGGGCAACACTGGCACGGCAAATGATGTTTTACCAACATAATCCATTATACGCTCTTTTTCCAAAAGAGTTCATTGACCTTATATAGCTCTGTGAGAGAATACTTGATTACCACGCAGAATCTTATAGTCGAGGTCTTCTGAATGCATAAAATATATTCCTTGCATTTTTTGGGTCAGCACCTCAGAAGTCGCTTTTTCTTACGCCCTAACATCTGAATTACCGATGTGTCAACGTGTGTACACGTGTACGCGTGTCTAGAGGAAAAGTTTTCACTTCGTACGTGAAGGGATTTCCACACTAATAATGTCATGACTAAACATACATAATTGTTTAACCCTTTTACCCTTCCGTACAAATTTCTGTCTGCCCTAATTGAGGGAGGTGATTATGGGAACACCCAGACACAGGCGGCTGAATTGACAGATAGATAGATAGATAGATAGATAGATAGATAGATAGATAGATAGATAGATAGATAGATAGATAGATAGATAGATAGATAGATAGATAGATAGATAGATAGATAGATAGATAGATAGACTGATGTGGTCAAAAGATTGAACATTCGCATGCTCGCCGTAATTGTCCGCCACCGCCAATGTCCATAACCACAATCGCATGAAATAATAAAAACAAAGTAAATGAAAACACTAATAACAAAATGGGATTCAAACACGAGTGTCCTGCGTGCCAGCCCAGAATTCAATCACTGCGTCATGCCTGTAACTGAAACCCCTTTGCAAACTTGGCTTAGGCAGGCTTGATGTCGGGAAAATAATTACATGTAGTTTGAGTAATAAAGTGTTTTAGAACCACAGAGGAACAATCAGGTGCCACATAATGTGAATTGCGAAATGAGTGGGTCGTCAAATTCTTCAATCCTTTACAAAAGCTTGATCTTGTTCACCTGTTAACTGTGCCACATATCCATTGTGGGGATTACAAAAGCTTCTGGCGTAATTCTTCATTGTCGTCAGCGACAGCACAAAAAAAGGAAGCGCATTTTTTTTTTTTTGCAAATCAGCAGTGGGTACTGCGCTTCTCCAACGAAATACGGATGATGACGCAGTGAATGATTGCGTTCTTCACAATGATTTATGGTGTTGTGGGCACCCTGCAAGTGTGCTTGCAGCAGCTACAAAAAGTGTTAAAACGGCTGTGAAAGGCCGCTCTTCCACATTTTGCTTGGACAGTGCTGCGTTTTCCGTGCAGGCCTGGCGTTTATTTGTTTTGTCTGGTACACATGTCTAAATTAAGAGTTCATGTAGCTCAAGAAATGAAGGGGTGCTCTTTTTACATGAATTATATATATCTTCCAGTCTTAAGGAAGTTTATCACACGCGAAATGCAATATTGAAGTGTAGCATTGCGAGGATAATAACTTCGGTTCTTGTCTGCTTCTCTGTTTTCGCCAGATGAGTAGGAGACTTATTTTTCCAAGTACACCAACGGGACCTATGGGGGATCGGACCAAATCTTGTATCAACCGCATATTACCAGGACGCTCATGAAACTATTCAACAATAAGGCTGTTGGCAGGAAAGGGCTACAATACCTAGTCGCGTGGGCACTCTACAGGCAGCTAGTCGAGTTTACTGACCCACAAATGTTACTTCGTGGTCGGACTGCAACCGACGCCTGTTACGATCACGTCAAAAAAAGTGCCGCCATATCCACGAAGTGAATGATGATGAGTGGGCGAAGCTCTGGAGGAAAACCTGGTAAACCATGAATCTTCCGTACATTTTGCCTACTCGATTTTATTACAATTCTCCCCCTAGCGTACGTCGCCGCACTAAATCGAACGATTGCCTTCCACCAATGACACGTGCCATATGTGACATCATTCCTATTTTATAACATCTCGCATCTTTCATCATCAACTACAAGTACCGCCGTCTAGTTTATAACAACTTGCATCTTTTCATCATCAGCTACAAGTCCCGCCATCTAGTGAGCACTGAAAGAACTAAACGAGAGGTGGCTACATGCAGGAGACGGTGCCGCCATCTAGTGAACACTGCAAGAACTAAACGAGAGGAGGCGACATACAGGAGATGGTACCGCCATCTAGTGAACACTGCAAGAACTAAACTAGAGGTGGCTACATACAGCCCACGCCTTAAGGAGCTTCGCCCCTAAAAGTCATGAATTTGGCAGTCACCAGCCCCATCTTTCAGTCTGGTAAGTGTATCCATGAGAAATTCTATGGTATTATGAAACCCGTAGTCATTGTATCGTTGCTTTGAGAGTAGAAACGTTGCGATTCCTTTATCTGAGGTTGAGCAGATATTCGGTCAGTGCGGGTGCCATAGTTTTAGACGACTGCAATGTCCCTTCTCACGCACCAAGAATCCTTCGGCACGTTAATTGCTATCGCACATCCTCCCTGGATTAGCCGTCTTTTAGCAACGCGACAACGTCATCTGACAACTTCACGAAATCACGCTTCTGAAAAACGTTTGTAATAGCGCGTTAATCTAGAAAAGACGGCACATACATATACAGTAAATAGCACAGGATTCCAATTGTTTTATTGTGCTGCCGATACCAGGTATGAATGCATGTGCTGGGCCAATGTCAAAAGTAAAGAAATAAGGCAAAGAAAAATAAATGAGCAAGTAACGCAGTGGGTGACAACGACAGGTCTTGAACACCAACTTTCTAAAAACCTTAGTTCATCTTCGGTCAATAAAAGTGGTTGCATGCTGAACCATCCATCTCCTGCGCACACCACCACTTGCAATAACCAAGGATGAACTAAGGCTTTTAGAAATTTGGGGATCAAGACTTGTCGATGTCACCCGTGCTCTACACGCTAATTGCTTTTCTCTTGCCTTATTTCTTTTCTTGAGCGTCTAGATCTCCGCACGTATTGATACCTGCTATCATCAGTGGAATAAAACAGTTGGAAGTCTGCGCTCTTTACCTTCTTCATACCGTCTTTTCTAGTTTTGCGCGCTCTTACATACACATCGAAATGAGCCAACTTGCCCAGCAAGCAACCATCCCTGCCTCTTAAGACCTCAGCGCATGACGTAGTGGTGTGATGTGTTTTACGTACTAACGGTACATTTTGTACTCTTTGTATTCACATCATTGTGGGATGGTAGATTATTTATTTGCGAGACATTTCACAGTTTCCTCGTAACAGATACTTTAATAACAATCACGCGTGTACGTAGGGACTTCGGATGCAAGTGAACTTAGCCGTTGGTGCAAGTGAAATATTCATTGGCCCCAGTATGTATAAGATAGGGTGTCTGACGCAATCGTTTAGTTTCAATAGAACATTCATTAAGGAGATTTGTCTGCCGTCATTCTGCCGCCAGGTCATTCTAAAAAACCGAATGTTGCGCGAGGTAATATTTCAATGTTCACAACGTTTTGCGCGAAAAAAACGGCATGTGTGTGCTCTCTTCCTTCTCCGTTTCTTTTGTCTTTTTAGCTAAATGCCATCCACTTGGTCATTTTTTTTTATTTCATCGGCAGCGCAACTGTAAAAGAAACGGCAAAAAGATACCGAACTTTGGTTCAGAAATGAGCGAGGGGTTACAATGTGGTCCTGCATTCACACATAACATTTAAAATTTACAAACACCATCTTCCAAAGAGTCGAACTCAATGAATTCAACAGCAATAGTAATTGTTGGGCATGAAACAATGTTTGAACGAAATCTTTTTAGACTACCTCGCAAGCCTGGATGCTTTGCAATCACTTCATTTTCACTTTACTTTTTACTTACCGAGTGTTGTGGATGTGCGATGCATCTCTGGTTTTAAGTGTGATAGTGTTTATTGCCAGCTAGACATAAAAAATAACTCTTATTTTGTGTACTCTTCTTTACTACTTTTCAAAAAGCACAGTACAGTGATAAACCGCACACGCAGAAAAATTTACGCGATAAATATCGCACGTCCAACAATTTTGAATGACGGAAGAAGTTATGTATTCGCGCATAAAAATGCACAAACCCATATTTGTCTGAAAAGTTAACGAACATTACATGTAAACATGTATACATATTCAACAAATGTTGCCACAATAATGATTTTTTTCTGGTACTGTAGTAAGAGGTTATAGTAACGTGTAGCACCTGTTACACTTCGTATGCTCAGGTTCTGCGTTAGCCTTAACATAATGGCGGTAATACAACCAATTATGCGGTTCAAGGTATCATGACGCCATTCTTATATTGTCTAACCATATGGTGTAGTAGCGCAAATTCACGGCGACAAAAAGGACAAGAAAACACGACACTCGCTACACTACACTCGCGTTTTCTTGTCCTTTTCGTCCCCGTGAATTTGCGCTATTACACCATATGGTTAAATGATGTCTCACCAACTAGCCCAGCTCTCAACCCTACTGAATCTTATATTGTCATAAAACGTTTTCCCTCTACACTTTGTAGTAAGGACGCTGAAACCACCTGAGCGCGCAAAATACGCAAATGACGACAGACGGCAGCAAAAACTGCCTTATCATCTTTATGTAGTGTTTTGTAACGGTATGCTGTAAATAGATTTCATTAAAACAGTATGCCTACATGATTATTAACTGAACAGAGATTCCACTGGACTTGCTAAGAAAAGTGGAGGATATGGTGTCCAATATTCGCCGCACATTCCAGAAAGCTTTCGAATCCTCAACCTGGATTGGCCGTGATTTTCGTGAAGCGGCTATACGCAAGGTAAACAACGTAACAGCTTACGTAGGAAGCCCCGGCAAGCAACTAGACCCCGAGTATGTCGAAGCGGTTTACAGTAAGTATTTTTTACTACGCTCGTGCCTCGCGTAGTGAATGACTGTCGATGCCTCAAGATTCCTTCGGACGCTAGTGGCCAGAGATAGCCCACGCTATCACAAACCCTATTTGATTTTGTGTAGTACAAAAAAAGACAGATGAAAATGTTACTTCACACTTCGCACGAAGAAATTGTTGATGTAATCAGCTGTTGGAAATTCAGAAGTGGTAGCTAGAGTCAGATTTGTAGCGAACAAAATGCATTTCTCAGAATCATTTTTATTCTTACATTGTAGCAGATAAAACTTAATACAACCAGTATCGATTGTTTTGACACATCTTTCTAAAGTTGTTGCCTCGTTGTAATGCCCATGAAGGCTGCAGCGAAAATTATATCTATGGAACTCTTATATGCGTTAACAAGTGCACGGAAAATGGAAAAAGGACAACTCAAAATGCCAGAGCCGCGCGCCTTGCACTCGAGGCCAGAACAACGATCTGCCATTGTGTTATCTAATCACCGGTGCATCACAGCCTCTTCAATACAGAAGGCGTCAGACCAAACATAATGGTTTCTAGTGCTCGCGTGACCACTCAAATAAACGCGACAATTATCTTCCTCTGTATAATCATCACTGACTAAGCTCAAAGAAACGCGAAGTGTTAGAAACATTGAGCTTTGGTCTACGCGAAGCGTTGTTTATATTTTTTTTTGCGAGGCTGAAATTAGAATGCATCAAAAAGAAGCAATACACGGGCGTGTCAATATAATGATCCTATGTTATTTTTCTTGAGCTGCTTTGATTTGTTATATTACTTAAACAGTCATGATGATTCTAAAGAGATCTTTAGTTATTACTGTAACTACAATGGAAATTTCGACTAGTAGTTCAAACGTTGCTTCACTGGTTTAATAGAACGACAGTCGCTTATTATGTAGTACTTTCATGCTACGATTACGCTGTGTAACCCGGAAAATAGTAGGTTCGGGTCAGACTGGCTTTATACGCGCCCGCTATCCGTTGGGCTTGAAGTAATGTAAGTCTACGAGTGTTTATGAACACATATTTTACACACATTGTTTTATTCAGCACATTGATGGTGCAATAACTTGAACGTGTTGATACACTTCAAGCAACACTGCCCATGTGATGGATCATGTAAGCGCGTTACAGTAACTTTCTTGCCAGCTTGCCTACTCAACTTTCTCGACATGTTGGTGACAACAACAGACGTCTTTTTTATATAAAAACGACTCGACGTATTTTGTCGCCAAAGCATTTGGACTGATATATAACATGGCCAACGCACGGAAATGGCTTAGCTTGTTGAGCGTGTGCGGCACAACAACGCATATGATCACAACTTCTTTCTTTATTTAATTATTTTATTTATTTATACATACTGCAGCCCTATTCAAGGCTATCGCAGGAATGGGACGTTATATTGCCACGTTCCATTTCCCAAGTTTTTGTTATCGTTCCAAAACACCACACGATTCTCAGCGCAAACCGCGCCTGCAGTTTTCGAGAAGGTTCCGGACTATAGTAGATCATTTCGATAAGATCACGCCCACTGTGCGAACGGTACAGATTGTTCTGGAACCTATACGCCAGCGATAACGCTTGAACATTCGACGGCAAGAGTATAAATGCCGACGCGCTTCGCCGCTTGTCAGTTGTTGATCGAAGGCCGACGCTCCGTTCGCGGGTCTAGCTGTCTCTTCTCGAGTCCTCAAGTGAGACCCGGGGTCACGTCACGCGGACGTCGATCCCAGGGTTTCAAGTCGGCAAAAGAAGTCTACGCGGCACCGGCGTCTAGTACGCGCGACCGCCGCCCCTGGGTCTCGGGCCTTGCTGCCTGGAGCCCGCCTACCCCATGCCAGGAGGAGGTGCAAGGTCCCCGGTTCACGCCCGCCATCTCGGAGTCCCCCTGCTGTCCACCTGGTACCACCAAGACCTGCGCGGCACTCGCCTCGGCTGAGCCGCTTCCTACCAGAGTGCAGCTCGACTGCACGTTACAAGTCACCCACGAGCCACGCCCAACCGGCGGCTTGCGGGGTCCACCCACCAGAATGGCCACGCCATTTGAACTCCCGGTGAGGGAGAATTGTTTCATGTTTTCCGCGCCCGAGGGCGATATCTCCGTCGATGAGTTAATTGACGCAATTGAAGAGACAGCTGGTGACGACAGCGTATTAGTACTGCAACATATGGGGGGCGCAAAATTTCTTGTATGCACCCGCAATGCTGGCCAGGCGACGAAGCTAATGGTGGCGGAAGGATTTGAAGTGAACGGGGCGAGGGTGCCAGTAGAGGCAGTCGGGCCGCCGGTTATATATGTGAACGTTTACCGTTACCCCGCTTTTCTATCAGACGAGGCCCTTAGCAAAGCCTTAGCCCAGTTTGGTAAAGTGAAGGGCATTTCCTTCGCCACGCTAGCCACTCGCCAGACCAAGTTAAACGGGGTACGTGTGGTTAAAATTGAGATGTGCCGCCCAGTCCCCAACTTCATCACTATTGCGGGGCACAAAGTCATGTGCGAATACAGAGGCATGCGCCGGGTGTGCGCGCGTTGTGGTGAAGTCGGCCATATGGCGACTGCGTGCACAACGGCGTACTGTAAGCGGTGCGGCACCTTCGGCCACGATACTTAGGGCTGCTCGGCAGACTGTAAACGTTGCGGGGGTCACCACGGAACACGCGAGTGCTTTCGTAAGCGGTCATACGCTTCGGCCGCCCGCGGCTTCCCCTCGCTATCTGAATCCGCTTCGTCGCACTCTCAGTCAAGCGGCCCTGCCTCTGCCCGAGCAACTAACTCGCCGCGTATGCAGGTCCTTACGTCCAGGTCCGCATCCCGCACAACCGAGAGGGGATCCCCTTCCGGGGACCGCGACTTAGACTCCGATCTGACTTCAGGCAGCGGCATGGGCGATCCGTCCGCCAGTGAGGGGGAGAGGCCCGGGAGTTTTGACGAGGCTACCACCAGGTCGATTGAAACAGAGTCTAGCGATATCGAGACGGATTCGGCGCAATCGTCCCCCCCCTAAGCCGCCTTCACCGTCGGCGAGCCGGGATGACTGCGGGAATTCGCTGACCGCGGCTGAACAACCCCCGAGTCCAACGAGCAGGGAGAGGCCCTCCTTGCTTTATCAAACATACCCGTCAACGTCCGGGCCCCAGTGACCAGCGCGGCCTTGGAGGCCGGCACCCAAGACCCTGCCGGCGACGACGCCCCCATAAAAAGTAAAGGGTATTGCTTTCTACCCGGCGACAGCGAATGCGACCATGCTGCACTGACTTCCTCCCCCGCCTCCCATTCGGCACGCCCAAGCCGGAAATCGGACGCGAAAACTGGACCGATGGCCACTGGGCTAGAGCAGGAGAGCTCGCTCGCGCTCACGAATACGCCCTGATGACGATAAGCGGTATCTGGGTGAGAGGGCAGCCAGCAAGGAGGCCCGGCAGGGTAGACCCGGGCCAGCAGGCCAAAGCAGTGATAGCGACGCTCCACCACACGCGAAGGCTCAGAAGCTCGAGAAAGACGGTGTAGGCAAAGGGGAACCACCACCCAAGCCCCGAGACGCAAGTCACTGAAGCGGCGCGCCTGCCCTGTCGGCTTCACGGCCCTTTTCCCTTCCTCTCGTTCGCTCTGGCCGCACTATGTCCCACTTGCCTTCCCTTCTCCTTCTTGTGCAGCGCCCTCCTCGCCCCTTTCTGTCGGCACGCGGCTGTCGGTTATCTTACTCGGTGCATTCGCTCACCCCTCTTTCCTGCTCCCCTCCAGCGCTTGGCATCGTGCCCAATCGGCGGATGACGGCCACGCTGCTTGCTAGCCTCGATACTTCCCGCATTTTGTTTTCTTCTTTTTGAGGTTTTTGATGGCCTTTTTTAAATTGGCTACGTGGAATATCCGAGGGTTTAGAGATAGGGCGAAACAAGCAGCCATCCTAGGTTTCGCTAGGAACCAGAACATAGACCTCCTCTTTATTCAAGAGGCGAATTTCCGAACGCCGCTGGATGTGGTTAATTTCCGCAGAGATCATCAGACCGACGCCTTTTTCTCTCTGGCGACCACGAGAGCATGCGGGGTCGGAGTAATATTTGTATCAGGCAGATTTCGATCAAAATCCCATTGTATTGTATTTTCGGGGCGAATGGTCGGTACATAATGATTGACATTTTCATCGAAGGCAAAAAGATTCGCATTGTGTACGTCTATGCCCCCGTGACAAGAAAACATACGAATAAGTTATTTCAAGAGATGCACGAACTCCTCCTAGAGCCCATTCCCCACGTACTGGTCGGTGATTTTAATTGCGTGGTAAATTCTTACCGGGACGTGAGGGGACCAAGCCAAGGAAGATCAACCTACACTGCAAAGAGTTGGTGAAAACCCTTCGGCACCTAAACCTCTCGGACATATGGGTACACCTCTATAAAGACCGCTTCGTAGCAAGCCGTACCTCTAGATCACCAGGAAGTAGAATAGACCGGATGTACTTTCCGGACCTCCTCCTCCCTTTGGTTGAAGGATGCGAAGTACTCACGCTCCCGGCCAACCTGAAAGAGAAGACGGATCATGCCCCGCTTGTCACGATGGTAAAGGGATCCCTCGGCCCGCACTCTGATAACAACAGCTGGAGAATAGACGCAGAGCTGCTGAGAAATGAGGCTTGCGTAGAAAACTTGAAAGCTGCCATCAGCGTATCAGTAGAAAATGCCGCACATATTACCCCCCCTCTGTGGGATAAACTTAAGGAAGAATGGAAGGCCCTGTTACAAAAAGAAGGCAAAGCCAGAAAAGGACGTCATACACAAAATATGAAAGAACTTCTTCGCCGAATGCAGATCATCAAGGCAGCCGACACGTTGACCTCTTGTACAACAGAGTACCTGACCTCGCTCGAGGAGCAATACAATCAACTCCTCAGAGATACCATGAGGCGACCTAAAAGGGAGCATGGACTGTTGGGCACGGCGACCGGAGTCGATGTGAGGGAAGTACGTGGAAATGGCTGTTTGCGAATTACAGAGGCAAAGCGCTTAGACCTGTAACCGACGACCCAGCAGAAATTGAGAACATCTTCAGAGAGTACTTCAGCATACAGTTCCAAGACACCGAACCAATAGACACCAATCGGGGACCCAACCATGTCAAAGAACTTTGCAAACATCTGCAGCGAATTAAGGAGGAGGAGGAGCCAGCAACCCTTAGCGCTGAAGTCTCCCCTGCAGAGCTTCGCAAAGCCATAAGAAGCATGACGCCCAATTCTGCCCAGGGCGCTGATGGCCTGACTGCAGCCTTCTATGTGACTTTTCTCGAAGTTCTCGAAGAACACGTGCTCGCGATGGTAAATGCGATCTTCAGGTCCTTTAAGAAACCCGACTCCTTCGGAGTGGGTGAAATTGTCCTACTACACAAAGAGGGTTCACAACCAAACGAGCCCACGGCGTGGCGTCCAATCACGCTTTTGAACACTGATTACAAGCTGGTAGCCACTATACTGAACAACATGCTCAAGCTCCTGTTACCGGACATCATTAGCCCGTACCAAACGTGCGCGATTCCAGGAAGGTCGCTTTTTGCGATCCTCACAGTGATCCGTGACTCTTTCGAATACGCGACGACAAGAGGTTTCAATGGTGTTTTCATTTCCCTAGACCAAGCTAAAGCTTTTGACAGGGTACGACACCATTACCTCTTCGACGTGATGCAAGAGTTTGGCTTACCGGTAAGTTTTATAAAACTGGCAAAAACTTTATACGAGGACCTAACCTGCACCGTTCTGGTAAACGGAGTCGCAACGCCGGCATTCAAGTATAGCAGAGGCATAAGGCAAGGATGCCCATTGGGCCCGACCTTTTTTGTAATGTCGTGCGAGCCGCTGATCACAAGTGTTATTGCGCATGAAGGCATTCGGGGCTTCCCACTGACGGGCCAGGAGCAGGTGAAAGTGCTGGCATACGCGGACATTTCCCTGTTTGTTAGGGATGAAAGCAGCCTCCAAGCCTTCAGCGCGACGTTCACAAGATACGCGCAGGCATCCGGAGCGGCGATAAATGCGGACAAGAGCAAGGCGATGCTATTTGGAACTTTCCCTAGAGAAGCCCTAGGAAACATCGAAGTGGTGTCCATCGTTAAAGTGCTGGGAATCTACTTCTCCAGTGAAGGGGTGGCACCAGCCACGTGGCAGAGAGCCCTCGAGAGGGCAAAGCAGGCAGCTGCCCGCATTCGCCTCCTAAACCTTACGTTACGTGAAAAAGCGCTGGCAGCAAGGACAACCGTTTGCGCGTTTGCGTTCTACGCCAGTAGGGTAGCGGTGATCCCTAGGAAAACCGCGAGCCAACTGAATGCCGTGATCACCGATTTGCTATGGGAAGGGAAACCAGCACCAGTCAAGCGACACCTCCTTCAACTACCCGAGGACAAAGGTGGCCTCGGCCTCCCACACGTACAAATGACCAGCCAGATACTGGCCCTCAAGATTACCCGCATGCTTTATTACGCAGCGAGTTACGTTGGGAAGAATCTAATCAACTACTGGACAAGCACCATCACGCACTATCTGGAAAACCACAAACACACTGGCGCGCGCGCGGAAGCGCCCTCACACTTTTACAGGATGGCGGCAACTACGACAAAGATCATAGAAAAAGAAGCCCCGAACTGCGACATTGACAAGGACCCACGCGCCCGAATTGTCGAAGCGATAACAGAAAACCAGTTGTCCGAAGAAGAAAAGGAGCACATCAAAAGCCTAGGACTGTGCAAACAAAAAATCAATAAGTACCGACCGCGCGAAGTACATGACTTCGAGTGGAAGCGCAAGTGGCAAGTTTTTCCCACGAGACATCGCCTGCACCGTTTCGGCATCACGCCGAATAGCCAGTGTCCTAATTGCCGCGCTGAGGAAACGATCTCCCACGCGTTGTTAGAATGCGGGGCGGCCAAGTCGGTATGGCGCCTGGTTGCGAGGTGCTTCAGCATCCGCCCTCCCCCGGCCCTCGAAAGGAATAGGGGCTGCTTCGCAAGGCTGGTGATTTCCATCACACTCTTTGTTATTTGGAAACGCCGGTGCCTTCCTGAGGTAAAGAACACTCCAGTGAGAGCGGCCTACCCAGCACTAGCCATGATGAGGCAGAAAATAGTGCAGTACTTGGCCAAGCAACTGGAAGCTGGCGGGGAGGACCAGTTCCTTCGCCGCTGGCACACAAAGTTTTTTTTCGTCAGAGGTGCGAAACTCCGTACCCCCATAATCCCCTACTAACTCCTTCTCCCCAAAACATTGTGTTACAAGTGTATGTATAGCGCCAGTCGAAGTATTGTAAATATGCCTACCCATGTTCACGATCTGTTGTAAATATATGTATATGTGATTGTAAATATGTATTTGTGTTTTTTTACGAATGTATGCGTAGTTTAGCACGAACTTGTATGTATGTATGTGTACATGTATGTATATATATATATATATATATATATATATATATATATATACATACACACACATATATATATATATATGTATATATGTATATATATATATGTATATATGTATATATATATATATATATATATATATATATATATATGTATATATATATATGTATATATATATATATATGTATATATATATATGTATATATATATGTATATATATATAAGTATATATGTATATATATATGTATATATATATATATGTGTATATATGTATAGATCTTTGTATGTGCCGCTAGTTTCCTCTATGGATAATGGAGTTTGTATGCCCCATAGTGCACAAGAGGGGTGTCTAAACGAGCACTGTATGAATAAATGATGTAAATAGTTTTTTTTAGTTTGAAGTTAATAAACTTCTCTTTGTATCAGTCCGAGACTGCTATCTGTGCGAGACTGCTGCTGTAATTGGACTTTCCGTTTACCGGGCACAGGTTCGCCCAAATAAACAGTTAAATCCCAACACGAAGTCTCCTGTCTTCGGCCACGTGACGACCCCGTGACAATATAATACTAGGCAACAGAGAAAAAATACAGAAAAATAATACAAATCGTGTAGCAAGTACACTCGTAACAAAGCAAAAGTAAAAATGAAGTTAATTATGGGTCAGTAATATATTCATCGACAGCAACAATGAAGTCGGTTAGTGGTAAGGAGCGAATGCTACCAGGAAGGGAATTCCACAGTTCTATTGCACGCGAAAAAAAAACTGTATTTAAAGGTATTAGTACGAGCAAAGAAAGGTGTTACATTCAAAGCGTGGGAACTGCGGGTACAACTATCATCAGTAACTGTGATGAGGTTACCTTGACCAAGGCCGGAGAAGGAGTTAATAATTCCGTACAAAAAAAGTTGAAAGCTTCGTTTTGGTATATCGCGATAGTTGTGATGGGAAGTTTAATGATTGAAGGGCTGTGGTCGGTGAGAAGTTTCGGCTATAGTTATGAAAAATGAAACGGATAGATTTTCGCCGAATGTTATCTAGCAAGCTCATTTCACAGTGTTTGTAAGGGAACCGAACTATGGATTCATATTTGAGAACAGGGCGAATGAGTGATTTATATAAAAGCAGTTTGGTATCTCGAGGGGCGTTAGGTAAAGTGCGGCGCAAATAACCTAATTTTTTTAGCGCTTTACATGATCACTGTGGCTAGTCCATGAAAGGCGCTCGGTTAGAATTACTCCTAAATATTTGTACTGTGAAACTCTATTGAGCTGGGTGCCACCTAGAAAATAGTCAAAAGAGAAGGGGTTGCGCCTATTGGTAAAAGACATTACGACTGTTTTAGTGCAGTTAACGTTCATTTGCCGCGTGTCCCACCAGTTGCAGAAAGACGTGAGTGATTGCGAGAGATGGTAATGATCGTCAATGGAGTTGATAGTTTCATAGAGGACGCAATCGTGTGCGTAGAGTCTTATTTTAGATGAGATGATATGAGGTAAGTCATTACTGAAAAGTAAAAATAATAAAGGGCCTAGAACAAATCTCTGAGGAACACCGGATGTGACGTCAATGGGAGATGAATCTGTTGAGCTGAAAGAAACGAATTGTGAGCGCGAATGAAGAAATTGTGAGCGCGAATGAATTGTTTCTATCAAAGAAACAATGCGAGGGTTATCGAGAATGAGGTTTAGTTTTAACAATAGCATAGAATGAATGACGAAATCAAAACGTTTGGAGAAATCAATGAAAATGGCATCTATTTGGTTACCTAGGTCTAAGTTATAAGCAACGTCATGCATGAAATCGACTAATTGTGTTACAGTACTATATCCGCGACGGAAACCTTGTTGAGCTGATGATAGGATATTATTAGAGTCAAGGAATTTGATTATAAGTTTGTAAATGATGTGTTCTAAGATCTTGCAAAAATAAGGTGTAAGAGATATTGGTCTGTAATTAGAAAGAAGTTTATCGCCTGATTTATGGAAGGGAAGTACTTTGGCAGATTTCCATGATCGTGGTACTACACCAGAGTCCAAGGATTTCTGAAAAATTAAGGTAAGGTATTTTGCTGTCCATAAAGAGTATCGTGAGAGAAAAGAATTAGGAATGCCATCAGCACCGGTACATTTTTAGTATCAAGTTTCAGGATAAGATTTAAGACACCATCCCAACTAATTGCGATATTTTCTAGTTCATCATTCTGAGAAACATACCTAAACTCCGGAACTGCATGGTTATTAAGGGTGAAAACAGATTGGAAGTATGAGTTGAAAGCATTCGAAATGACATCAGGGTCGTTGGTTATAGCATCGTTGATCTTAAAACAGGTACTGCCAGTCGTACTAGGCGATACTGACGTCCAGAACGTTCGAGGATTTGATTTTAAAAGTTGAGAAAGTTGCACTGAAAAATAGAAATCTTTAGCATTTTTAGTAATAGTGCGAAGTTCATCCTTAGCTTTTTCAAAGGAGACGCGAGCCTCGGGATTAGATTGTTTAATTTTACGCAGCCTGCTAACACGTCGTGATAGGTGCAAGATATCGCGGTTAATCCAAGGAAGCTTATTGTTTATCTTTTTTGTTTTCATTGGAACGTGGCAAGTTATGCATGACCTCACTAGTGACTCAAAGTAATCGATAAGCACGTCAACATGACACTCGGTACTGAGCGACACAAAATGATCAAGATTAGCTGCCAGGGCGTCAACAACAACCGTATCATCAGCTTTAGAAAAATCATATGTGGTACAGCTGAAACGTTCATGTGGAATGGGACAGTTAATGTGCACGAGGACTGCATTATGATCTGAGATATCTTCTAAGATCTCGTATGTGACACCTAAATGAGCAAGACTGTTACTAACAAACACTAAATCAAGAATGGAGTTCTGCCGAGTATTTTCATGAACTAGTTGTATTAGGTTATGTGACAAGGAAAATGTAACGAGATCCCTACAGACAGGTGTACTAGAAGTGGAATACGTAAGTGAAGGCCAGTGAATGCCGATGGTGTTGAAGTCCCCTAGAAGTATCAACTTCGAACTATCCAGGTGATGCTAATGTACGAAATGTGAGAGATCGTCAAACAGATCGTTAGGGCCATCAGGAGGGCGATAAATGCCACACATGGTTGAATTCTGCTAATTTATTTTTAGATTGAACCAAACTGATTCAATGTTAGGGGGACCAGAAAGAGCCTCAAAACTAAAATCTGAGTGTAAAAGCAAGGCGACACCGCCCCCTTTTCTATTCTGGCGATCACAACAGAGAGCAAGGTAACCAGGAGGCGTGAATTCAGAATCGTGAATTTCATCGTGAAGCCATGTTTCCGCGATGCATATAACATAAGGAGAACATGAATAAAGTAGCGAAAATAATTGGGGAAATTTCTTAGTAATGCTTCTGGCATTAACGTTCAAAAACGCAAGATTGGAGGCGGGTTGATAGGACGGTCAAGGCAGCGATGCAGATGCTTTAGTCGTTCTGGCATTGCTGTCAGAACCACGAGCTATTATTAGTCTGTTTGAGGGGCCATCCCGATTATACCGAACGTTATCAATAAATAAATTATCAAACCTCATCTTGACAATTGATCCGTTATTACGATGCTCAGCTGAAGCGTCCCATAGCTTTTTACGTACGGCGCGTACTTTCGAGGAGAAGTCTTCGGGCAGTTTTATATCAGAATTTTTGAACTTGTAAGCATTCTTTAGCAGTAATAGTTTGTCATTGAAATCTAGCAATTTCAAAATGACAGGCCGAGAACGTCCAGGACGTGTTCTACCTAACCTATGGGAACGTTCAACACGTGGACAATCAACGGCAAGCCTGTTGAACACGTTCCCTACCTTGAAATGCAGTGTGTCACGATTCTCATCCTTATCTTCTGGTATACCATGAGTAATGATGTTGTTCTTTCGCGAACGGTTTTCAAGATCATCAAATTTAGCCGTTATGTCAGCCACTGTGCGTTTTAAGCACACAAGTTCGGAACGAAGCTGCTCGGAATCTTGCTCAGTCAGAGCTTTGGAGCATGTGTTTTCGAGAGCAGTCACACGCAGTTCCAAGGCGTCAAAACGTGTCTTCAGAGTATTTTTTATTTCGCATATGTCCTGCAATAAATTTTTCTGGCAAGTAACTAAATCGGAAAGAACCTTCACGAGGGAAGGGTTATCACAAACTGACACTGCCAGCTCGACCGACGACTCAAGAGCGCTTAGAGAATATTCACGTGACTCGTCATGCTATGTTCACACTATGGTCGTAACGTGCGTAACAGCTCGTTCGGCGTATCGAACGCAACGGCTATAAAAAGCGTTGCCGCAGTTATGCCGATACCTTTGTTCACATTTACAGCTACGTGCATTACGATTTTTACGATAGGCCAATCATATTTGTCGCTGTAGAATCGACGTCACTAGCGGTCCAATATGGCTCCCATCAACACGCGAGCGCTGGCCGAGTTGGAAGAAATTCACGCTCAAAATGAGCTTATAGTCGTGTATTCAATCGCCCGAAGACGGCGAAGGCGACAGAGAAGAGTTTGGGTGCGCCAAGTATGCCTCGACAGGGCCGTGGATGGCGACTTTCACAACCTTCTCGTCAAGCTCCGACTTGGAGACGCTGCGATGTTTCACAATTTCATGCGCATGTCGCCCCAGCAGTTCGACTTCCTTGATAACTTAGTGAGACCACTCATCGAGGTTCGGAGCACACATCTCCGTTCTGCCATTTCGTCGGCGGAGCGTCTCGCAATAACACTCAGGTAAGCACATTGATGCGTGAAAGCAGCAAAAGTCCATGCAGATACGTATTTAATATGGGAGGCTGCCAAATAAATGAAAAACTATCTGAATGTTTGGTTTAACTTGATAATGAGACAGATTAAATATAATTAAATTCGTATTACTATATGAGCAGATATTGTATTTTTCAGTTTCAAGCATTGTGTTGCACACAATTCCTAGTCGTTCGCTGCAATTTGGCCTACGCGTCTCCTATATCCGGTGGCCAATAGAGCACTGTTTTGCTTAATGGCTTGGCCGTAATTACTCGTAGTGGGGTTAGCTTTTTTGCCAACTTCATACATACCTCCTTTTTTTTTGGTTTCTGGCCACTGGTAACAGCTACCAGTCTCTCTCGTACAGCTTCCGCGTCGGCAAATCGACAATTTCGCAGCTTGTTCCGAAGGTGTGCCAAGCGATATGGACCGTTCTTCAGCCTAGATTTCTAAAACCTTACATGAGCAAAGCATAGAGGCTATTGCAGAACAGTTTTGGTGCAAGTGGAACTTCCCTAACTGCGCCGGAGCGATTGATGGAAAGCATATTCATTTAGATGCACCACCAAACTCTGGAACATTATATTTCAATTATAAGCAAGGCTTCAGCATTAACCTGATGGCATCCTCTGATGCAAGCTACAAGTTTACATCGGTCTATATAGGATGCTACGGACGTGAAAGCGATGGTGGTGTGTTCGCGGCGTCGCAGCTGGGAATATTTGTGGATAATGGCCACAAGAATTTGCCCGCTCCTTGCGCACTCCCAAAGGCCCAGTGCTCCCTTACGTGTTTGTGGCCGATGACGCCTTCCCTCTCAAGACAAATTTGATGAAGCCGTACCCTGGCACGCAAGCGGCCAACAGTGCAAAACGGATCTACAACTACAGGCTCTCAAGAGCTCGCAGGTGCGTCGAGATTGCTTTTGGCGTTATGTGTGCACGCTGGAGGGTGTTGAGGAACCGGATGAGCCTTCTACCAGACAATTCCATCCTCATGGTAGCTGCCTGCTGTTGCCTACACAATTTCCTAATGCAGGAGGGAAGACAGGTTGGTGGCTACTGTCCTCCGCAGTTCGCAGACACCACTGGAAGCTCAGGAGAGCTCATTTCAGGTGACTGGAGGAACTCCACCCCACCACTTCCCCAAGCGTACCGACAAGGTTCGAATACCTACTCAAGGAGGGCAGCAGACGTTCGCGACAGCTTTTCCAGCTACTTCCATGGGCCTGGCGCAGTGCCATGGCAGTTTACCTAAAGGAAGAAGTCTTGGCTGCATGTATTGTTTACTTTTCAACTGTTTATTACACATGACAATTTATTTTGATGCGTTCGAGAAGCCGCTTATGATTACACTCAGAAAAAAATCACCAGCAGAAAGAAGCGTGGATATGGTTGCTATGTAGAAAACAGCACAGCTGAGCTCCACCATAAACAAATAGAACAATCTCCCCCCAAAATGCACTGGCAATAAAATACTGTTTACAGCACTTCGTGTGTCTTTTTCAAACACCTTCACTGTCCTTTCCCGGCTCACACGTTGGGAAAGCAGCTTCCACTAACAACTTGTGATCTTTGTCATTTCTTTCTTGCGGTCTTCTAGCCTAGCTAGGAGTGGCTTCATGCTGAGCAAAAAAAGTTCATCTTGATCAGTGTTCGAATATTTTAGTTCATTCAGCCGCTTCCTATTTTCTGTTAGGGTAGCAACCACTAGCTCATCAATGTCGACTTGGTTTCTTTTCTTTGAGGAAGTTTTCCTGGTGCCTGTAGGTGCGGTGGGCCTTGCAGTGGCACACGCGCTTGAATCTGCCTCGCTTCCTGGAGGTCGTTGATGGTCGTCTTCAACAACTTCATTGTCAGACAGTGAGCTTGGCTCAGCTACTTGGTCGTCGACTTCTAAGACGTATGCAGCTTGGCCAAGTGAATTGTCGCGAGTTCGATCGGTATCTTCGCTGCTGTCCATATACATTGACTGAAGAAGTTCCTCTGCCGACGTGCTTGAGTTACTGCTTGGGGTAAACGTATTTGGAGGTCGTACTTCCGGTGGCAAATGACGGGGTCCTCCTTCCATACTGGACACAGTACTGCATCAAAAAAAAAAAAAAGAGAGAACAACATATGTGACCGCGCGTCAAGTATTCAATCAAAAGGAAAAAATACCATGCACTCTGTACTACTTTATTTGATGCGAATGATTTCAAAATTATTCAAACGTAAACAATGAGTTCAATTAAAAATAATATTGAAATGCACGCAGTGACGTTTCGTATTTAAACGGCCGGTGTCGAAGTGTATATCAGGATGCTGAAAATATCTTTCTCACTTCATCGCATACAACTAGTGCACACGAATAGCATGAATTTGATTTGAAGACTATTCCAGAGAGAAGTGGTGAGAGGAAAAACGAGAGAGGAATCGGGGCAGGTATATCTACAGCCCTGCTTAGCGGGCGCTCAGCGCACCAACTTGCAATGAGCAACTTAAAACGCCAACGTCAGATAGCTTGCCTTCTGCTCTGGATGGCGTCGTTGAGGAACATGAGGTTGTCGAAGAGGGCCCATTGCTTCTTTGCGGCGTCGGAGCCGCTTCCGGATTTCACGTACGCCTTCCGAAGCCGGAGAAACTTCTGTCGGAGGCTGTGCCATCGATGTTTGTTATCAGGCACTGCACGAGTGAAAAGAGAAAAGAAATACACGGTACCCTGAAATAATTGCTACACATAGAACTCTGTAGCTATCAAACCTACAGGCATGACGTGGAAAAACAATACAGATCGTTAGCTCGAATACTTTTCTCGAATACATTTAACGACGAAAGCATGATTTAACCAACTGGTAAAATTTCAATCCACTATTTCTGTGACAATTTTGAAACTGATATCATGTTATTTACAGCTCATTAAGCTCTTTAGCTAGCCCATCACTGTGTTTGGTGCAGTGTTCTGCTTTCACGGAATGCTCCAAATTCACATGCACCGATCAGACACCCACGTTGGTCATAAATACCCTTCCTAGCTATTTCACTTAGACAGTATCACAATGTTTACAAAACTTTGTATGGAGTAAAACTGGATATCATAAAAAAGCGCCAAGGGAGTGAACACGCGAATGAGCGAATTTACGCACACGGCACGGAGATAGCCATAGACCGCGGCAGCACAGACACTGCCGAACGATGCTGTCACCGAGAAAAACGGCTCGTTTTGACGACAGTACTGCTAACGCCACTGTCGAGCACGCAAATGGTAAATTGATTCGCACTTACCGCTTTGTCCGAGTACTCTGGACACCTGCTCCCATGCATCTCGCTGAAGTTGTTTATCCCGGTACGTCTTCAAACGCTGGTCGTACAGCAACGGTCGCCGGCGCACTTCTTCTATTAATAAATCGTCGCTAGCAAGCGAATCCATTGCGCACATTTTTCACTTCCCAGAAATGTCCAACGACTAAACCACACCAAATGAAGACAGTACGGCAGGCAGCGCGGGACAACTTTTTACGCACGTTGCGAGCAAACAAAGCCAACCCAATCGTCACCGCGGAATGGCGAAGTAGCACTTCCCGCGCCGGCAGCTACCGCCATCGCCTCCGCGATGCTGCTGCAGCCGGGAGGACGGAAGTCCCGTCAGGTCTCGTGACCGGTTGTTGAAAACCGAAAGCTGATCGGTCATTGGCTGTGTCGTAACGGTCGTAGTATCGCAGTCGTAAAAGTTGCCTAGCCTTTAACACTCTCACCCACGATTTATGCGTTCGTTGCGAACGTTGGTACCTTTACGTTCACAGTCTGAACTAGACGCATACGCTTGTTGTGCTTCCGCTTACGCGTGTTATGAAAAATCGACGCCTTACGACCGTAGTGTGAACATAGCGTCAGGTTTACTCAATTTTGAAGCAGCCACTTTCTTTGGGCCTGGGCTAAGCTCAACGTCCCCGCTCAGGAGTAGGTGACTGAGGCAATCAACGACATGGGAACAGTAGCACAAAAGACCAATACGCGAATAACCATGTGGGCAACACAGCAGCAGCAAGAATCGATCATCAGACCGGATACAGCATGAGTTGTCGAGGTAGCATACCTGTGGAAACAAGAAGATGCATTTAGGCAACATGCCGAGGCTGCTGCTGCTGCTGCTGCATTGCCCACTGTGGAGATGTGCGAACGACCGGGCTTTTATACTGGTGATGCCTGACGTCACCGATGTGGTGGCGTCACTTAATGGAGCTGCGATGATTGTAGCGTCCACGGGTGTGCGCAAGATCCCAGCTGTGTCAAGCAAACACGCCGAGAAACCAAGCCGATGTCGCTCTTCGCTGAGGGGGCTATCCCACAGCAAACCACCGGTGATCGCCACGTGTGCGTCCGAACTAGAGATTAAACTAGTGCTTGGTCTCCGCAGTTATTTCAAAATCAATTCACTCATCGCTGTGATCTGGTGGATAGAGTATTGAGCTGCAGACCCGCAGGTGACGGAAACAAATTCTGGACGTGACATTTACACTTTTATGGAGGCGAAAGTGCTTCACACCTGTGTACTTAGATTTAGGTGCACGTTCAATAATACCAGATGGTAGAAATTTCCAGAGCCGTCCACTATCACGTTTCTAATCACCCCAAACGTTATTAGTAATATATTATCGATTGCCACTTGAACAGGTAACATGTTTAACTGCAGATACTTTTACAAAAGACAACGGAAGATTTCGAGCCACATTGAATAGGAATGCGAAAGAAATGCGGCCCTTCAGTATCTACTGAAATGAAATCAGATTAAAACTTCTGTATTCTCTCCCCTGAGAGAAATACTTCTACACGTTTTGTTGCAAGTACAGTACATCGTTCGGGGTTGATTACATCTTTCTGTACTATGTCAGTTTGAATTTCCGTTCCTGGCATGTATTCACGAGTAGATTGCTCACAACAACAGGAAAAAAGAAATTGTCCCTGGATCATGGCTTGACAGTGCGCCCTCCCACCACATATACACACCTGTACTGCAGTATTGACAGAACTTAGACAGTAAATACTAACAGCATTGCAAAATAAAGCCGAAAACGAAAACTAAAAAGCACGATGCACAATAATTCGCGCAGTGTTACCAATATATTGTATTCCACTTTACATTCACTGTAGAGCCAGGCACACACACACAAACACAAACGCACTCACATATGCACATGCACTCAAGTCTTGCCGTTTATCCTCCGTATGCGCTAATTACCCAGCCCATGTCCATTACATTCTTCTTAATTTCAACTCCGATGTCCTAAACCCCCGTTTTTTCCGTGGCCCAATCTACTCTCCTCCTGAAACTGAAAATTACAACTCTCATTTACCTTTTCATCGCTTACTTCGTCGTCCTCCATTTACGTTTAAAGCAATGTGCAAGAGTTTAGGCAGAGAAGTGCGATTTGGGATACGTGAGAGACAGGCATTTGTAAAGAAATACCCTGCTTGGTACAGATGACCGCGGACCTAAACCATGAGAGTTAAATAAGTAGAACATACTCGGCGACAACATTTGTGGCAGCACAACCCAGGCTAGGAAGCCCAAGCAAGCCCTTTCTTACTTCGCTTCTGCATGTACTCCATACCATAACTTTGTGATCGACTTGTAACCATCACGTGGGGTGCACGAGTGCAATATTTGGTTGAGTATTTCATAACTGTGCCTATAGAAAGCCGAAGAAACGCATGGTGGCGCTGCGACTGTGAACAGACAGCGCCACCTTTGGTAGGAAAGTAGAAACCAGTGGATGTATAGTATAGCGAGCGTTTTCACTTCCCTCCAGTGCGCTGCGCTCGTTTCCGTGCTCGTGCAGGGAGCGCGCGCGGCGTTTGAGTCACCTCCCACTGTACCGCCTGCAGTGGGACTTCATTATGACCTCTCAGCTAGAGAGGCACTTCCGAGAAGCGAATCTTACAAAAGGAGTAAAGCTTATTGGTCAAGTTTGATTTGGAGCAGAGGACAGAATACTAGGACGCCCATGTCACTGCGAAATATATTTCTCGGGTCCTCCGTGATAATACCGTGTACGTCGAATGCCTCGGGGTAAGTCTCATTCTGCCGACATTAAGCCGCTCACTCTATCGATGTGCTGTGTCAACGCTTATGGAAACCATACATTTGTTTCCTCCACTACGGCGTCTCTCACAATCATATGGCGGTTTTGGGACGTTGAAACCCACATATTGATCAATATCAATCAAAACCATATAATTGTTGTTTTGATGTGGTGTTTAGCAGTAGCAGCCAATATACTTTTATGTGCAAACGTTTGCGCCATGCTAAACAATAAAAAAATAAATTTACACGGTCATGGCATTAAAATGTCTGAGAAGATTTAGAAATATGTTCTCCGTGCGAAGGGAGTATGACCCGTTATTATATCCGCGAAGGAGCAAGCTGATGTTTAACCACAACAAGACAAGTTGAAGTGCTCACCTCATTTTGTTTTATTCGGCTCTCGTGTCATGCTTGCTCTATCTTTCGCGAACGCGGCTGTGTTTACCGGCTCTGACTTGCTGAAAAACTGATACAGCTTTACACGTGGAGGGCATTCATTGGTGTTGTCTGGATTGCTGTTGCAGCCCACAACACAACAATACTTCAGACCTCGCTGACGCTTTTGTGGGGCCGCTTTTTCTTTCAAAGGCAACTTCACACAGCGAGCGTCTCGTTTTAGCGCTGCGAGCTGACGGCACGATGCCCAAGTACCCGCACCGACTGCAAAACGCTTTGCGCGCGTGGCGCACGCGCTCTCGTTTCGGCGAAACACACCGACTCGCAACCTTTCCCGCGTCTCTCCTCAAGAGTTCCGGAGCTCACCACCAGAGCCAGGCGCGGCGTTGTCATCGCTCGGAAAACTTGAGCTTCGGTTCCCTATTGGCCTCGAGGACATACCATGGCACCACCTACGTGATGACGTCACTCATAGGATGCCGGGTTGTGTTGTCTGCTAGAACACCGAATTTTCTGCGCTTTTGCTGTGGACACCGCCAGTGCTTTCTTTGTTTTGAAGCTCAGCGCTTAAAAAAACGGTAGAAACTGATAATAGGGGCAAGCAAACTACGAATCGATGCCCATGGTGGCACTCTCGTGTCTAATTTTCATCGTAAAACTGCGACTGAGAGCCAGTGCAGCCTTGGGGGACGATGCAAGTGGTGTCGCGAAAGCAAAGCTGCCGTATTTCACAGTTACTATACTTATCTGCGACGTCAAAACGGTCGCAGTGCTGGCCTCTCTAGCGGAGCCTCTCGCGGCCAATGCTTTCTTCCGAATGTGTTTTTTCAGCAAACCCCGAGGGTGGCTTAAGTGCCCCTTAAGTTGTGTGAGACGTACATCCTGAACCGTTGGAAATGTTGATCCGTGTGCAAACAATACCTTCATAACCCCGCGTTCAGCAATAAACGCGTCATGTCAACGATCTGCAAGGATGAAGCGAGTAGTGCCTTCAAGCAGGCACACCCTGCCTGAGATGCTTGCTTACGTATTGATGTCTATTTCTCTTTTCTACATACCAATTCAAAAATCTTGGTAATATTTTGTATAGTACATTCACCATTCCATAATGTCGTCTTGTAACGTCGTTCTGGGAGTGCAGTCAAGTTAAATTTCCTCAACTGCCAAACTATTTCAAAACTTCTGCGACTTTTGTTGTTGTCATCATCCATTTCGCCAGGTGACGAACATGGCTCTTTATTTATTGTGAAGTGTGTATATAGCAACAGAGCCACCATTGGGTGACAATACATTCTTTATCGCCATCCACAGAACCTTACCCGGATGCGCCACTTGACATACTGTTCCCGACATGAATAAAGGCCCTCTCTTTATCATCACACTACATTTGGAGTGACCAGACTACGCCACTCTTCGGAGAGCACACTTACAGCTCTTACTATTCACGTGCGCTCAATGACTTCACTATACTGAATGTCAATATGCTTCGTCCATTCGCGTATGCAATCGGGCCGACAGCACTCAACTATGCTGGGGTCGGTATGGTATGTAAAATTTTTTACTTGCATTTTCCATGTGCACGGATGCTCATATTAAAAATCATGTTCAACATGAGAAATATCTTCTACGAAATCCCCCCCATCAGCTCAGTGCCGCGTGATTACCGCATAACAACATTGAGCGAATGTATCGATTACAAAATTGTAAGTTAACTACGAGAAACTTCGTCATCGGATCAAAATAGATTGAAAAATTGCTTTCATCATTCACAAAACAACACTTAACTACAGACAGTACAAACCACATATCACAAGGAATATTTAATTTTTTTTTTGGGGGGGGGGGGCTGGATTGTGGCAGTTTCCATGCAACTTAGAGCAGAGGCTATTGACGCTCAAAAATAAAAAGAAAACATGAGGATACATCATCAGCCAAGCAGAAATTCAGGTACAGCAGGAGTGCGTAGCTTTCGTACAATAACTGAAATATGCAATCCAAATGAAGGTTAGAGAACACTGCCGGCAAACAACGCGTTCGAAGTTTTGGGATCAGATAATTGTTAGATGCCGTGCATGTAATAGAAGCATGGTGTTATATCGAAATAGTGCCTTCAACAAAATGAACACAACTTTCCGAACATATAATGATGCCAGACACAGCCTCTATTGATGAGGAGGCGAGCCTTCCTCAGGGGACCAACTGCTTTCCTGAGCCTTCGCATTTAAAACGAGGTTCAGAAAATAAACCTACGCCACAGAAAATCATCCATCCATCCATCCATCCATCCATCCATCCATCCATCCATCCATCCATCCATCCATCCATCCATCCATCCATCCATCCATCTATCGGTCCGTCCGTCCGTACATACATCCATTCATCCATCAATCCATCCATCCATCGGTCCGTCCGTTCGTCCGTCCGTCCGTCCATCCATTCATCCATCCATCCATCGGTCCGTCCGTCCGTACGTACGTACGTACATCCACCCATCCATCCATCCATCCATCGGTCCGTACGTACGTCCATCCATCCATCCATTCATCCATCCATCCATCCATCGGTCCGTCCTTCCGTCTGTCCGTCCATCCGTACGTACGTACATTCATCCATCCATCCATCCATCCATGTTCCATCCATCCATCCATCCATCCATCCATCGGTCGGTCCGTCCGTCCGTACGTAAGTACATACATCCATCCATCGGTCCGTCCGTCCGTCCATCCGTACGTACGTACATCCATCCATCCAACCATCCATCGGTCCGTCCTTCCGTCCGTCCGTCCGTGCGTGCGTACATCCATCCATCCACCCATCCATCGGCCCGTCCATCCGTCCGTCCATACGTACGTCCATCCATCCATCCATCTTTCCGTCCTTCCGTCCGTTCGTCCGTCCGTACGTACGTACATCCATCCATCCATCCATCGGTCCGTCCATCCGTCCGTACGTACGTACATCCATCCATCCATCCATCCATCCATCGGTCCGTCCATCCGTACATACGTACGTACATACATCCATCCATCCAACCATCGGTCCGTCCATTCGTACGTACGTTCATCCATCTATCCATCCATCCATCGGTCCGTCCGTCCGTCCGTCCATCCGTACGTACATTCATCCATCCATCCGTCGGTCCGCCCGTCCGTCCGTACGTGCGTACGTACATCCATCCATCCATCCATCTATCTATCCATCTATCAGTCCGTCCGTCCATCCGTCCGTCCGTCCGTACGTACATCCATCCATCCATTCATCCATCCATCCATCGGTTCGTCCGTTCGTCCGTACGTACGTACGTACATCCATCCATCCATACATCCATCCATCCATCGCTCCGTCCGTCTGTCCATCTGTCCGTCCGTACGTACATACATCTATCCATCCATCCATCCATCCATCCATCAGTACGTCCATCCGTCCGTACGTACATCCATCCATCCATTCATCCATCCATCCATCGGTCCGTCCGTCGGTCCGTACGTACGTACATTCATCCATCGGTCCGTCCGTCCATCCGTCCATGCGTACATCCATCTATCCATCCATCCATCCATCCATCCATCCATCCATCCATCCTTCCATCCATCCATCCATCCATCGGTCCGTCCGTACGCACGTACGTACATCCATCCATCCATCCATCCATCTATTGTCCATCCGTCCGTCAGTCCGTACGTACATCCATCCAGCCATCCATCCATCCATCCATCGGTCCGTCCGTCCGTCCGTCTGTACGTACATCTATCCATCCATTCATCGGTTCGTCCGTCCGTCCGTCCATCCGTCCATCCGTCCGTACGTACGTCCGTCCATCCATCCATCCATCCATCCATCCATCCATCTAATGGTCCGTACGTCCGTACATACATACATACATACACACACACATACATACATACATACATACATACAAACAAACAAACGAACAACGGTCTATCCGTCCAACCATCTATTCATCTGTCTATATATTAGATCAAAAATATTAGCGCTCTTGTAGGGGAGTTATAACATTTACACATACCAATAGCAAAATTAAGGAGCTCTTGCGTACGTTTTGTCGGTTTTGTTGGCGTTGGCTGACTCACGTAGCCTGACAAGGGGCAATACAGGAGCCCCCTTATATAGTAAAGAAAAAGAGACCATATCTTATAATGCAGTGTGCTATGGAAAGATGGAAGGTGAATAAAGACTCAACTATAAGAAGTTTGCTTACTCAGTCAAGGTTTTAACCCGGACATTTCTGTTTGAATAATAGTCACGTGAATCCTTCACTAAGCACCCAAATGTTTACAGCTAAATTTCATGGAAGTTTAGCAAATGCGTTGAAACGATAATCAAATCATTAGGAGAAGCGGAAGATCGTCAAAGGAGGCAATAGAAGTGTAGTGCCATCATCACCATCATCATTTTTTTCATCACCGCGCCGCGTCTCTCGCGCAGCTGGCGCTAGCTCGAGCTGCGGGAGAATCGGAACGAGCTCACGCACCCGGCGCGTCGGACATGGACAGCCACCGCGGTTCCGTTGCTGGCGTGGAATAAAGTGGTGAGCTCGGCACGGCTCCGTCTGCAGCCTTTGATGCCGTCTCACGTCTCTCCTTCTCTCGTCGCTACATTGGTGACCCGGAGAACACGCCCTTCGCCGAGCGGCTCGCGGCCATGTTCCCGCAACTCTGCCCGCCAGTGCCGCCGTTCCAATCGACCTACCCCAAGGTATGGTTCATGCAGCTCGATGCCGTTCTGGCGGTGAATGGCGTCACGGACCAGCCGCTGATGCACGCCATTCTTCATGACGCCCTTCCGGTAGAGTTGCGTCATCTCGCTGCCATTTCAAGCACCAGCCCACAGCCTTATGATGCCCTCTGCACTACGGTGCTCGCCCGCAATGGCCTCACGTACCAACCGCTTCCAGGGGCCCGCGACTTTGGGGTTGTCACTGCGTCGCAACGTGTGCTACCAACCGTGGCCCCACCAGACTCCATGACGGCCACTTTGCCGCCCGCCTCGGAGCCTGGCACAGGTGACCTTTCACCCGTTATTGACCTCCCGACTTCCTCTCGTCTGGCCACTAGCGACGCATGTCCCGCGTACGAACTGCCTACACCATCTGTCGAGCCAACTGAAGTGCCTACGACATCTGTGGAGCCAACTCAACTGCCTACGACATCTGTTGAGCCAACTGAGCTGCCTACGACGTCTGACCAGCCAACTGAACTGTCTATGACGTCTGTCAAGTCAACCGACCTAACTACAACCACTGTGGAGCCAACTGAAAGCATGGGAACACTTTATGGACTGCCGTTCATGTACATAGCATTTGTCGCCCTCTTTCTTTTTTTCATATGCCTTCAAATCGCGCAAAGCGCTAGGGGGGGAGCCCTGTAGTGCCATCATCACCATCATCATTTTTTCCATCACCGCGCCGCGTCTCTCGCGCAGCTGGCGCTAGCTCGAGCTGCGGGAGAATTGGAATGAGCTCACGCACCCGGCGCGTCGGACCTGGACAGCCACCGCGGTTCCGTTGCTGGCGTGGAATAAAGTGGTGAGCTCGGCACGGCTCCGTCTGCAGCCTTTGATGCCGTCTCACGTCTCTCCTTCTCTCGTCGCTACAGAAAAAACTCACTGGTTGACCACACGAGTAGGTGCGAATGAAGAGGAACCAGATATACAGCTGCACTGCAGTGCTACTAACGCTACCATGTTTCCCGCGCGCAGTAGTAGTGCTTACAACGCTGCTACTGCTCTAGCGCAGCCGTGATATCAAGAGCAGTTTAACGCTTCCGTATTCACCTAGCCCACCCATAAGTGAGATTATCGCTATGCGTGTTTGATATTAATTTCACCGATCACAAAAGGAATAACGAAGAAACAACACAGAAACCTTGGGTGAGATTCTGGAAACAGTTGGAAAACCTAATGCCTGGCCAAAAATGCGACAACAACCTTTTCTACTGTCGGTTTTCTTGGCAAGGCACTGGGCAAATTGATGTCGCCGGTCCTCTGATGAATATTTACTTCTCATTACAGACCATCGGCCACGAGTTTAAGCACGCGTTCGATGTACAAGGTATACAATCCTTTGAATTCGACCAACTGCCAGACAAGAAAGCATTGTTAAAGAAATATACAAAACGGGCAGTGTGCTTGCGGAACTCTCATAGATCTGTCGTGAGTATAGCCCCCATTCATTTTCTTTTGTTCACACACACCATACACCAACAGACATACACGCGCAGCAATATATATATATATATATATATATATATATATATATATATATATATATATATATATATATATATATATATATATATATATATATATATATATATATATATAAGGGAAAGAAGTGTATACTTAAGGGCTCGTCGTTTGTCCATGTTTTGACACAATATTATATATATAACAGATAATAATGCCAAGGAATGTAAAAAGGAAAGTATTACAGCAATTGTAATGTAAATGTGAAGAAAGAAAAGTGGGTGAAAAAATAACTTGCCGTGGGCAGGAACCGAACCTGCGACCTTCGAATAACGCGTTCGATGCTGTACCACTGAGATACCACAGCGGCTATCTCCCCAGCCACTGTTTTATTGGGTTTTCTATATGTGAATTTTAAACGTGGGAGTACCAGTCAGCGCCAGCTGTAGCCATCGAGGCGAGTGTGGCATACCCTCGAATCCCGGCTACGGCGGCTGCATTTTTGGTGGAGGTGAAAATGTTGTAGTCCCGTGTGCTCAGATTTGGGTGCACGTTAAAGATCATCAGGTAGTCTAAATTTCTGGAGCCCTCCACTACGGCGTCTCTCATAATCATATGGTGGTTTTGGGACGTTAAACCCCACATATCAATCATCATCATCATCATCATCATTTCATCTTTTATTTTCTCTTAAGGGCCCCTGACGGGGTGTTACACAGGAGGGGGGGGGGGGGTCGAACAAGGATACACAATGGCAATTCCAGACCAAGAACATAAAGCAGGTTAAAATTTAAGAATCGGAAATTCAGAGAAATCATAAAAACAAAACTCGTTATGCAACCTAAAGCATGATTAAAAAATGAGAAAAAGGCAACTGGCTACACAGAAATTTCGACTGGGCGGCTGTAAAATGAGTTTTGAGTAAGGTTTTAAACTTCACAGTATTTATTTCGTTGGCCATTGCATGTGGAAGCCGATTCCAATCTTCAATTGTTAATGGCAGGAATGATTTTATAAAAGCGTTGGTTGAACTTTTTAAATTTTGGACACTCAGTGAATTGAAGAGATGGCGCGAAGTTCGAATTGGTGGGAGAAGCAGGGAGCCATGTAAGTAAGAATAATTGAAATACAGTTTGTGAAATAAACAAAGGCGTGTTATTTTTCGTCTAAGATCAAGAGAGGTGAGAGGCAGTGATGGTTTTATAGTAGTAACACTTGTGCGGAAATTGTAAGTGGAGGTTATAAAACGAGCCGCGCGATTTTGAATGGCTTCAAGGGCGTCTAATAAATAAGATTGGTGTGGATTCCAAATTAGAAAGACATACTCGAGTTTACTACGGATGTAGGTTTCGTAGGCGAGTTTATGATCTGACGCCGGTGAGCAGGACAGGGATCTTCCGATGAAACCTAATGTTTTGCATGCATCAGCCGTAAGCTGTGCGATATGATCAGCCAAGATTTGTTTGCTGTTGATGAGAACACCCAGGTGTCGGTACAGTTTTGCTAGAGCGAGATGGTTAGACTGCTGGGAATAAGTGAAATTTGAGTAAGTAAATCAATCAATCAATCAATGAAAATCTTGTCACAGCGAAGCTTTCGTCATTTTCGCACACGAACTCCACGTCCAGGTGGGCACACATTGCTGCACTTAGAATTGCACTGTTGCAAATACCTAACAATTTATTAACTACCCTTTTAATAATTGACTTGAGAACAAGTAATTCTTACGAAGTTGTAACGCGCCAATTTTTATAAGACATACATAGTTTTCAGAAACCACGAAAGTTGCCCGTAGTTTAAGATTTTCCCTAGTTTACACGTGGTAGAAGTTTATATCAATACAGATGACAAAGCTGGCCAACCATAATCCCTAAAGTATTCCCGAATACAGGTATTAAAATACATGGCTTGCCAACCTAAAACACACTATATAGAGATGTATTTGTCTTCGACGTAAATGAATATATCAGAGATAAGGCAGCAGGCGTACAGAAAAGCGTTCCGGAATAAATATGCAAGTAAACATTCAGGAATGCAGACACTGGATAACTTATTCGTTTAGGGTTTCCTTATGTTGAGTACAGGAATGAATAGGTCGCGGAATAACAGCAAATATTTGAGCTGTCATTTGCGGACGTAATTGCCCGACACTCTTATTATAACTAAAATCACATCGGTGTCGCTTACCGAAGAGATCTTTTTTGCTGAGCAGGTTGTTGGGTTAAGTGCACTTCGACGGGCTGTCTCTAAAAGGTCCTTTTCTAAACAGTGTCGCTTCGGATGCAACACTGTTTAGAAATACTGTTTAGAAAACTCGCACACGCGTGAATCGACAACACTACCCGACAAAAGAAGTGATCTGTGATCCTTACGTGAGTGGGTGCTTTAGTTATTACACAGGCCATTTTGTGTACATGACGAATTCTTCACCACCTTTTATGCGTAGACTGCTGGCATAATACCTTTATTTGACTTAGAAAAAGATGACTTCATTTTCCCTGAATATTCGACTGCTGATAGCTACAAGAAGATAGCTTCAAGTTACTCGTGTTTTGCACCGTGTCGCAATATATCATAAATCTTGACTGCTGGGATACAAACACATTCCTCAAATGAATCTTGATGAAAAAATAGATACGCGAAAGTATCTCTAAAACACTATTGCGATACTGTGTACTCCTATTTCATTATTTCTACAAATAACGTACTTTATATCGTACACTCTTTGTCCTGATGGTCTCTATTTCTTGCACCAGTAACAGGTGAAATGAGATTGTTCCATAGTGTCCGTGATGACTACGAGTGGCGCTGGCTGGCCCTCCAGGCTACAACGCGCATAGTTACCCAATTAAGTGTACGGTGCGATGACAGGTGTCGTACCTTCATCAGTCGAGTATCGTACGCAGTATTCCGAGCTTGCAGCCTTGCCCCCTGTCGGTGGCGAATTTTCTTGTGATCCGCTTTAACTTTGTTACACGTTTCATTGCTACAAAGATGACGTGCTATATATATATATATATATATATATATATATAAAGAACACAAGCGAGTACACGTACGAAAGAGCAATACTTTTATGCCAACGTTTCAGCCGTGGCACGGCCTTCGTCAGGGAATAAAGAGATATCTTGAGTTATCCACAGCGATATTGTTGCTCAATACTCGTATCAAATTATACTGACAATGTTGTTTTGGTATTGCTTTCGCACTTTCTAATCACTATTCTGATCAATTGTGTGATTTCAACGGCCCTTAAAAGGGGCATCTGCTTGTCTACTCTTTATTCCCTGACGAAGGCCGTGCCACGGCTGAAACGTTGGCATAAAAGTATTGCTCTTTCGTACGTGTACTCGCTTGTGTTCTTTATACGTACCAGACCCCTTGAACTTCCTGCTGAATATATATATATATATATATATATATATATATATATATATATATATATATATATATATATATATATATATGTAACGGATGAGACGTGGCGTCAGTAAGAGCACCAGTTTATTCTGACCCCTCGTCTTCCTCATCTTCCTTGCCCACATTCACTTGTGAAGCGTCACACGTTTCCTTCTTCCCCCGAGAGAGCGTCAACTTATTGGGACAATAGTAGCGACGCAGTTTGTTGACGTGCACAATATCAGTAGTTCTGCTTAACGGAGCTACACATCGGTCGATCTCATAGTTCACAGGAGAGACTCTGCGAAGAATTGTGTAAGGTCCTTCCATGACTGAACTGAGCTTTCCTTTGTTCGGGTGCCAAGGTGTTTCGTAGAGGACCAATTCACCAGGTTGGAGATCTTGTGGTAGGAATTTTTTGTCGTAGATTATCTTGTTCTTCTCATGATAGGCAAGCGTGTTCTTGATTGCACTTTTCCTTGCTTCTTGCACACTCTCCATTGGTGCGTCTAAAATTGTGTCGTATGAAGGAATTCCATACATTAGGTACGATGGTGGATATTGTGTTACTTCATGGGGGGTTCTGTTGTATTCATCGACAACATCCGAAAGATGTTTGACCCAAGACTTCTGTGGCTGCTCATTCATTTTGCACTTTAGCCGGGTTACAATAGTCTGATTTGTACGTTCGTCCATGCCATTACATTGAGGGTGTTGGGAGGATGTGAACAATTGGTGGACACCATTGCGTTTTAGAAACTGCTTGAATTTTCCAGCTGTGAAAGCTGGTCCACGATCAGATAGGAACTTCTTGGGTTTTCCTGCTGCAAAGATGGCGGTGATGCACGAAATGTATGCGTCACAAGTTTCGTTCTTGTGGGGAAACGCCCAGACATACCGCGTAGCGTGGTCGATCGCCAAGTGAATAAACTTCTTTGTCGAGCCATATCCTGAAAAGCCACCTATAGTGTCCATTGCTAAAAGATCGAAGGGTTGTTCTGCAGGTGGTAGTGACTCGAGAGATCCGAATCTCTTGGTTTTCGGCTTCTTGCAACGCTGACATATGTCACAGTGGCGGACGTAGGATGAAACGTCTGTGATGATTTCCGGCCAATAGTAGAATGATGACAACAAGCCCAGAGTTTTCTTTACTCCGACGTGTCCGAACTGACAGTGTGCTTTCTGCAGCAGGCCCAGTCGAAGCTTGAGAGGAACGTACACTTTGCGAATTCCCTTACGTGTCACGATAGTGACCCCGTTTTCCGTTGTGTACTTGCAGCGAGGGTGGTCATCCTGGTAAGTTTGAAGTTCTGGTAATGAAAGGAGTTGAACCATAGGGCTTCGCGAAAATGCGTCCGCCTCGATGTTTTCGCTGCCTTTTTGATGTCGAATGTTAACGTCATACATCGACAGCTTCAAAGACCATCTAAAGAGCCGGCCATGTGGGTTTTTTATGTTTCTGAGCCATTGTAAAGCAGCATGATCGGTGACAACAGTGAATGGTCGTCCATGTAAGTAGCAGTGCCACTTGTCAACAGCGTCAATTATAGCGAGGCATTCGAGCTCTGTAATGGCATAATTTAATTCGTGCGCGAGTAGCTTACGCGAGTGATAGGCAACGGGGTGTTCTTTACCATCATGATCTCTTTGCTTCAGAACTGCACCTACGCCTACGTTAGATGCGTCGCAATAAAGAATGCATGGTTTCTCGCAAGAAAAAATTCGTAAAATGGGTTCTTTGGTCAGACAGTTTTTGATGTTCTCAAAGGCTTGTTCACATGAGGAATCCCATTCCCATGGTGTGTCCTTCTTCAACAGCTTCGTAAGTGGGAAAACTATGTCACTGAAGTGCGGTATAAACTGGCGGTAAACGTTGGTGGTGCCTAAAAAACGCTGAAGCTCTTTCGGGGATTTCGGTCTTGGAAATCGCAAAACAGCTTCTATGTTTCTTCGTATAGGCGACACTGTACTGTGCGACACTCTGTGACCCAGATATTCAATAGAATCTTTGGCAAAATGGCATTTCTTCAATTTAAGTTTTATATTCTCCATTTTTAGGGCATGCAAGAGAGCTTGGAGGTGCTGTAGGTGCTCAGTAAATGTGTCGGAGAAGACTACGATATCATCAAAATAATTAACGACATTCTTTAAGTTATGTTTTCTGATAACTGATTTCACAGCTCTTTCGAATGTAGCAGGAGCATTTCTCAAACCGAAAGGCATAACAAGCCACTCATAATGGCCATTCGGCGTGACAAAAGCTGTTTTTGGGATGTCCTCTGGGTTCATTTTGACATGCCAATAGCCTGATGTGATATCCAATGTCGAAAAATATTTCGATTTTCCCAGGTAGTCTAGAACATCGTCTATACGCGGAATAGGTTGGTAGTCAGGCACAGTGACAGAGTTAAGCTTTCGATAATCAATGCATAAACGTGTGCGTCCTTCACCTTTTTTCTCTGCAAGAATGACTGGAGCCGCGTATGGGGAAAAAGATGGACGCACTACACCTTGCTTGAGAAGTAAGTCCACTTGCTTGGCAATTTCCTCTTTGTCTGCCAGGGAGCATCGATACGGTGGTCTGTGGATAGGCACGTTGTTGCTGAGGGCAATGCAGTGTCGTTCCTCCGCGATACATCCGAAGTCCATCTGAGACTTTGAGAAAATGTCTTTGTAACTGTGAAGCACCTCTCTCAAAGCAGCTTGTTGCGATGGTGGAAGGTGCGTGACATCAACGGCTTGGAGAGGGGTTGTATCGGCGCTGAAGACACACTTTTGTGTTTGAAAGGAATTCTGCAAAGCTTTGTTGTCTTGAAACAAAGTCATTGTGTTTAAATCCAGTGATAGGTTGAAAAAGGAGGCGTTGTCCAGGCCTAGCAAGAATTCAGTCTTCATGCCTGGTAGAACGTGTGCTTGGACTGCCCGGTTTAACTTCCCTATTTCCAACTGTATGTGTACGCGGCCCAAAGTTTTTGTGGTTGAGGTGACTTGTTGGACACTAATGCATGAATCCTTGAGCAACTGCAGCTTGAGTTTTTTGAACACAACTTCATTGATACAGGTAATAGTCGCTCCTGTATCCAGAGTTGCGTTTACCATGTGTCCGTTCACAAGTGCACCAAAACGTATTAATGAGCCTTTGGGCCGCCCTCTTCGTTTCCCTGGTTGTCAGTTAGAGCAGACACCATTTCACGACGAGGGCACTCATTGTGCCAGTGAAACTGATTCGGCAAACCAGCAGATGCACAATGTCGGCACTCACTGTGAGGGGTGCGCATCAATCCTGTAGGGAGCCATGGTCGCGTAGAATGAGGCTCTCGACGCATGAGCTGCCGTTTTGACGAGTGTTGGGAAGCATCTCTGTGGACAGAGTCTTCCGCTTGAAGCGCAGCAGCAAGCCACTTGGCTGGGGTGGTGAGCGTCAATCCAGCAAGGCGCCTTTCGATCTCTTCAGGTACACCATCAGTCAATCCTGATACTATGTGAACGTCTTTTAAGTCTGCGAGGCGACCAAGGTGTGTCTTCTCTTCGTAGTAGTGCCTGATGCGCTGTTCTCTTTTGAGCCTGCAGTGTATGAATTGGCGGAAAGGGTCGCTAAAGGGTGCAGAAAATCGTGATATCACGCTTGTTTTCATGCCTTCCCACGTATCTTCTGTGTCGAAAATTTCGGTGAGGTACCAGCGGAAGGCCTCACCTTCCAGGTACTCGCTGATGCAGTCGATGCGATCTCGTTCGGACCAGCTGACGTTGCTCGCCTTCGTTTCGAAGAGGTGCAACCACTTGTCAACAGGGACGTCGTCTTCTGCTCCGGTGTATTTCGGCAGGCTGATCATCTTCTTTGGTGGGCTCATGATGTTGCTGCGGTAGATCCTGTCGACTTAGTGTAACGGATGAGACATGGCGTCAGCCAGAACACCAGTTTATTCTGACCCCTCGTCTTCCTCATCTTCCTTGCCCACATTCACTTGTGAAGCGTCGCACACACACACACACACATATATATATATATATATATATATATATATATATATATATATATATATATATATATATATATATATATATCGGCGTCCATATCGCGTGTCTCAGGCAGAACGCAAGATCATCGAGGAAAACGTCTCAGACATGCTACGACGCAACATGATACGTCCTTCCTCGAGTCCCTGGTCATCCCCAGTTGTTCTCCTTCAAAAGAAAGATGGGACAGTGCGTTTCTGCGTCGATTACCGTGCGCTAAACAAAATAACGCGCAAGGATGTTTATCCCCTCCCTCGGATCGACTGGATTCATTACAGGGCGCAGAGTTTTTTTTCAGCCTCGACCTTAGGTCAGGCTACTGGCAGATACCGATGTCGGAGTCTGATAAAGAGAAGACCGCCTTTTCAACGCCAGATGGGTTGTACAAGTTCAATGTGATGCCTTTTGGACTCTGTAATGCGCCCGCCACCTTCGAACGCATGATAGACGGCGTATTGCGTGGTTTGAAATGGAAAACATGTATGTGTTATCTCGATGACATAGTAGTGTTTTCATCCACGTTCTCGCAGCATCTACAACGTCTTGACGAAGTCCTCACATGCCTTGCAAAAGCCGGTCTACAGCTTAACACCAAGAAATGTACCTTTGCTAGCAAGACAATCAAGGTTCTCGGCCACCTTGTCAGCAAAGAAGGAATTCGGCCTGACCCCGAGAAGCTTGCCGCTGTCCTCGACTTTCCTCGTCCACTACGTCAGAAGGACCTGCGCAGCTTTCTTGGGTTATCCTCTTACTTCCGGCGCTTCACACGTGGTTTCGCGGAACTTGCGTCTCCGCTCCATCAACTCCTCGCAAAGAACGTCCCCTTCATTTGGTCCGAAGACTGCGAAAGCGCTTTCATGGCATTGAAGCAAGCTCTCACGTCGGATCCGGTACTGTGCCACTTCGATTCCACCGCACCCACCATCCTTCACACCGACGCAAGTAGTCATGGTCTTGGTGCGGTACTCTTGCAGCGTGACAAAAACTCACGCGAACGCGTCGTTGCTTACGCAAGTCGTACTCTTACCGCTCCAGAAAAGAACTACACTATCACCGAGCAGGAGTGCCTTGCTGTTGTTTGGGCAGTGCAAAGATTCCGACCATATCTTCACGGCCGTCATTTTACCGTCGTGACCGACCATAACGCCCTATGCTGGCTTTCATCGCTGAAAAACTTATCGGGTCGCCTTGGTCGCTGGGCGCTTCGCTTACAGGAGTATGATTTCGATGTCGCCTACAGATCTGGGAAGAAGCATCAAGATGCTGATGCTCTATCGCGCTGTCCTTTGCCCAGCCGAAGCAATTCACCATCGATACTCCAAAACAACAGCACCTCTCCAATCGCAGTGCTAAGTTCATCACCTGCCACCCTATCCGTCCTTGTTTCACAACAACGTGCCGACCCATACTGCCGCACCATTGTTGACCGCTTTACCGGCTCTACTACTCCTCCAAACGCCAGACTTCGTCGACAACTTAAACAATTTAAGCTTGTCGGTGATGCTTTATGTCGCTACATTTACCACATCGATGGCAACAAGTGGGTACCCGTCATCCCACGTTCTCTGCAACGTGAAGTTCTGGAAGCCTTTCATGATGATCCAACCGCTGCTCATCTAGGCTACCACAAGACTTACGACAAAATACGAAGTCGTTGTTTTTGGCCTGGCCTCTCTTCAGCCGTCGCTAAGTACGTCGCCTCCTGTGTCCATTGCCAACGGCGAAAACGACCGACAACTGCTCCGGCTGGCTTAATGCAACCTCTTCCTTGTCCCGCCTCACCTTTTGAAGTCGTTGGAATCGACTTGTATGGCCCTCTTCCTATATCGTCCAATGGGAATCGCTGGATTGTCACGGCAGTCGACCACCTTACCCGCTACGCAGAAACAGCTTCTATACCATCTGGGACTGCCACTGAGATCGCCGATTTCTTTCTTCGCCACATCTTTTTGCGTCATGGAGCTCCACGCATTCTCCTCAGTGATCGTGGCAAAGTCTTCCTAACTTCCATTGTCGAGCAAGTTTTGCGTGCCTCGAACACTGTTCATAAGACCACTTCTAGCTACCACCCGCAGACCAACGGATTGACTGAACGGTTTCATCGGACCCTATCGGACATGATCGCCATGTACATTCACACCAACCACACGAACTGGGATGCAATTCTACCCTTCGTGACATTCGCCTATAATACGGCTGCTCAACGCACTACCGGCTTTTCTCCATTTTTTCTCGTCCATGGTCGCTCGCCGAGTTTCGCTCTGGATGTCTCTTTCCTTTCGGCCCCTGCACCCTCGACGGCTCCTTTCTCTCAAGAATTCCTATCTCGTCTCGCACACTGCCGTCACCAGGCCCATGTTAACACCGGCCTCTCTCAAGACACTCGAAAATCTCGCTATGACTCGTCTCGCCGTGTTGTGAGTTTTTCCTCTGGTGACGAAGTTCTTCTATGGACTCCACTACGCGTTCCCGGCCTATGCGACAAATTCACCAGTCGCTTCATTGGGCCATACACGGTGGTCGAACCGACATCTCCTGTCAATTACCGCGTTTCTCCTCTTAGCGCTAGTCCTGATCATTGTTGCCGAGGAACAGAGATAGTGCACGTATCTCGTTTAAAGCCTTATGCGCGACGCATTTCATAATACTGTCAAGCGACCAGGCGGCCGCTTTCACCGCGCGGGGGAATTAGTGTGAGCGCGACAAGCGAATGACTCTTTATTCTCTTTGTAATCATCATCACCTGTACATCTTCTTCATCTAGGAATATCATCACCGGCGTGATTGAGCTCGAGCCTGGCCGAATAAACCGGTTCCTCACAATATATATATACATACATATATATATATTGTGTGTTACCATGTATGTGCTTGCGTTTACAGGAGAAGAAGGGTTGAACACGCACATACACTTTTAGGCATCTTCAATCGAAACATTTGGGCACTGGAGGTATAACTTTTGCAGTGCGGTAACAGCTGAGGAGATGTTCGGAAACATTTGAAGGCTATAGCATCGGCCCACGAGTCATATGTTCTACGAGCTTGTGGATAGTTTTGTCGATGGTGTCGTTTTTGTATTTTATTTTCATAATCGTTTGGTGAAGCCATGCGTATAGGTTTATAAAGTTTTTCACAGTTTAGTGCTTATTTTCAGCTGTCGCTGACCGGAAGAGACAACAGGTCGAACTACACACTAGACGCCGAAAACTTGGCTGATCTTGTGGGCACGAAGATTGCATACCAGGCTTTTGCTTCCCTGGCCACAGCAGAGAGGACGGAAACACTAGCCGGGCTGGAAATGTCTCCGGAGCAGCTGTTTTTTATCAACTACTGTGTGACATGGTGTGCTCAACTCAGTGAAAGCCTGAGTAACAATGCACCATTCCGGTCAAGGTGTATAGTGCCGTTTATGAACATGCCCGAGTTCTCTAGTGCATTTCAATGTGCTGCAGGTACACCTATGAATCCTGCCAAGAAGTGTGATTTCTGGTAGAAAGCATTATACATTAGGAAGTTAACAGACTACTTGAAGAACGCCAACATCATTTTAATTCATAAAAAAAGGAGACGTCAATTGCTTGAAAAGTTAAGGGCCGATAAGCTTACTGTCTGTTCTCTACAAACCACTTACAAAAATTATAGCTTAAATAAATAACGCAATATTAGAGTTCAATCAACCAAAGGACCAGCAGGAATTTATACAGGCTAATCCACAATACACCATATTCATACTATAAATCTGGTAATACAGAAATGCGCGGAATACAACCAACCCCTACACAAAGTTTTCATAGATTACGAGAAGGCATTTTACTCAGTCGAAACAACAGCATAATGCAGGCGCTAAGGAATCAGGGAATCGACGAATCTTACATAAGCATACTGAAAATATGTACAGTGTATCCACAGCCACCTTATTTCTCCATAACGAAAGCGACAAAATCCCAATAAAAAAGGGTGTAAAGAAGGGAGACACGATTTCTCTAATGCTTTTCACCACGTGTTCACAGTAGGTTTTCGGAGCCCCGTATTGGGAAGAGCTAGAGATAAGAGTTAGTGGAGAGTATTTTAGAAACCTATGATTCGCTGATGAAATTGCCTTGATAAGTAACTCAGGGAACGAATCGAAGCTCATAATCACTGAACTGGACATGGAAAACATAGGAGTACGTTTGAAAATAAATAAGCCACAAAACTAAAATATTGTGCAATAGCCTCGGCACAGAAAAGCACTTTGCAATAGGTGCAGAGACGCTGGCAATTGTAAAGAAGAAGAATGTTCACATATGACAAGTAGTAACGGTGGAGCTGAACCTATACAATGAAAAAACTACAAGAGTTAGGATGAGGTGAGTCACATTCTGCGAGCATTCTCAAAGCATGAATGGTAATCTGCCACCATCCCTCGGGAGGAAAGTATATATCAGCTGCATCTTGCCGGTGCATAACTACGGTACAAAAACCTGAGGGCTTAAAAGAAGGTTCAGCTTAATTTAAGGACAACACAATGAGTGATGGAAAAGAAAATGATAGGTGTAATTTTAAGAGACAAGAAGAGAGAAGTGTTGATTATTCAACCATTCGGGGTTAAGGATATCATAGTTGCAACCAAGAAAGGATATGGGCATGGGCCGGCCTCATAGGCTGGATAAACGCTGATCATTAAGGGTACCTGACTGGAAAGCTAAACAGCGCAAACGCACGAAGGACACACAGAAATATAGAAAGACAGAAAGATGAGATCAAAAATTTTGCAGGTATAACGTGGTAGAAGGATGTACGAGATCGGGTTTATTGGAGAAACATGTGAGAGACCTTTGCCCTGCAGCGGGCATAGTCAGGCTGAGGATGATTATGATGCAATATACATTCCTATCTTCGGTTGATGTGGTCCGCCTTGTATCAGTCCGATATTATTGAGGCGAAAAAAGAGAAAAAGTGGCAGATTTCATGTAGTGGGAACCGATGATATGCGAAGCATGATTGAGGAAGGTTGATAAGTCACTTTAAAATCAGTAAAATGTTACGAAGCGGATGTAAACTATGCCGTACATGACTTTCATATGTCATTTGTCATGTTTAAACGCGTCATTTACCTTCGTCGTCAAGTCACGTCACGTGATACAAAGTTTGGTATACGTGGAGCTAGCGCAATGGCCACAAGTGCGCCATGAATACAGCATTTAGTCATGCTTTATACAATGCGCATATCATGATTATCATGTCCGGACGTATCATTTATCTTCGGTGTCCATTCGTGTCTCGATTGGTTGAATTGATTGATTGATTTGTGGGGTTTAACGTCCCAAAACCACCATATGATTATGAGAGACGCCGTAGTGGAGGGCTCCGGAAATTTTGACTACCTAAGGTTCTTTAACGTCCACCCAAATCATAGCACACGGGCCTACAACATTTCCGCCTTCATCGGAAATGCAGCCGCCGCAACCAGGATTCGAGCCCGCGACCTGCGGGTCAGCAGCCAAATACCTCAGGCACTACACCACCGCGGCGGGACCATATGTGTCTCGTAATACCTAATTTGGTATATGGGAAGCTATAGCAAGAAGGCCTCGAGTGCGCTAGTAGCGTGTGATGTATTCATTATTATTATCTTTGGACGTATCATGCATCTTCTTCGTTCATTGCCGGCACGTAACTCCGAATTGGAATAAGTGAAGCTAGCGAAACGACCGTGAGCGTGCCAAGAGCGTTGCGTGTAGTTATGACTTACATGACACGCATGTCATGAATTCCACGTTAAGGTTTGCCAATTATTTCCGCTATGCAGTCATGTGATGCCATAGCAGTTTTGCAACATGTCACCTGAACAAAAGCAGCACAAGAGCAGGAACAAAATTAAATATAATTCATGACAATTATGACATACATGTAAAGCTTTTCATGTTATTACTACTTACTTTGCTCGTCATACAGTGATGTTATGTCATGCCAATTTCGGTATCGATAATGTTATCGAAATGATCAGGGGAGCTAGAAGTCGTAAGTGGCTAGCTACAAGCTAGCTAGCTAGATAGATAGATAGATAGATAAATAGATAGATAGATAGAAGGATAGATAGATAGATAGAAGGATAGATAGATAGATAGATAGATAGATAGATAGATAGATAGATAGATAGATAGATAGATAGATACGCTCAAAATCGACGAAGTTTACTAAGAAATGCTTCGCATTTAATAAGTTTACGTTGCTTCCGCTGGAAGCGCCATCTTACAAAGACAGGTGAGTGAATGGGCTTCTAAAGAGCCCTGTCTTTTATTGTTATTGTTAAGATATGAAATGTTTGTTTCTTATATTTCTTCTTTCACTTTTGTTGTCTGTTTTTGCATTTGTTTTGTATTTAAACTTGCTTATTTTTCTCTTTTTTGTCTCCTCCACTTTTCTTCCTTTTCTTTTCTCTGTTTCTCGAGTGTTTTCTCCGTGTTTGTATATTGACTGATTGATATGTGGGGTTTAACGTCCCAAAACCACTATATGATTATGAGAGACGCCGTAGTGGAGGGCTCCGGAAATTTAGACCACCTGAAGTTGTTTGTATATTTTGCACTCTTTATCTTTCTATATGTTTTCATGATTCTCTTTTGTTTTATTTGTGCATTTCTGTGTCCCTATTTATCTCTTTCGTTATTTGTATAATATGCGTCTCTCTTTCGTACCCCCTTACTTTTGCGTAGCCATCACAGCTCTACTTCTACCATTCACATTACTTTTCCATCCAGTTTCCTAGGCCTAAACGCTAGACAGGGATATCGCTTGCTCTGCTAGCTTACCTGAATAGCCCAGTGGCCAGAACGCTGGCATTCGGATTTAGCGTACGCGAGTTATTTCTTTCGCTTTTCGATGGAAGCGAAGAGGCTGTAGACATGAGTGCTCAGATTTGGAAAACCCCAGATGATTTCGATTTCCGGAGCAGTTCTACAAGGCGTCTCTAGTAATTATAGGGTAGTTTCCGTACATTTAATCCACAAATATCAATCAATCAATTTTTTGCCCTCTTGCTTTGTTCTCTTTCTACCACCCATCACGGTCATTACTACACGCGACGCAAGAAAAATCAGCGTTCGCTTTCTGGATTCGTTACGTAATTGAATAAAAACACTGAGGATGATATAGAAAGCACGTGTCGGTTCAGGGTAGTTCTCGTTCTGTTTATGACAAAGGGTGGCGAACTTAAACAGTTACGCTGTTGAAAAAATGGGCAGATCCCGCGTACAGTTGCAATCGATGATATGCGAAAGATGAACAAAAATTGTTGATATGTCACTTCAAAATGAACACAACGTTACGAGGGGAGAAGTGAATGATGCTGCACAGGGCTTCCTTGTAATGATTATCATGGTTGGGTGTGTTGTTTACCTTTGTCATCTATTCACGTCACGTGATTCCAAGTTTAGTATATGTTGAGCGAGCGAAACGGCCGCGAGCACACTATGAACGTGTCTATGTTCTCATGTTCTTACATCACACGCGTGTCAGGATTGTCATGTTTGCAGCAATTATATATTTCTTCATCCGTTGACGTCCCGTAAAACAAATTTTGGTACATGTGGCAAAACGGCCAAGAGCGCACCATGAAGGACCCAATGTACTCCAATGTAGCGTTGACACGCGCGCACGCTGGACACAGCCACGCTACGTTAGCAAAACGCGAGCACTCCATAGTATGACGCAAGGCGCGACCAGCACCTGTCGGCACGGCCCGTCGGTAACCGGCGCGAAATGCGGCTTGCTGCATTTCGCGCCGATGCGTTACCCAGACAACACTGCGTCTACCCTTTTCGTCATAGGGGGACGCCGAACGCGCTGAAACGCGCATGCACCAATGCAACGGAGTGCGGTGCGCGCCTGCGGGTATATAAAAGGACAGGCGCCTCGCGTGGCAACGCTGGCGTGACGCTACGAAATTAATGCCGGTGAGCACGTGCACCACGTCACGTCGAAATGTACTGCTGCCTTGATTATGCAATGTAGTCATGTTCTCACATGACACGTATCTCATGGTAATCATGTTTGCACCAGTCGCATACCTTCGTCATCCGTTGGAGCCACGTAATACCAAATTTGGCATATGTGAAGTTAGCGAAAAGGCCGCGAGTGCTCCATCGGTGTCGCATGTAGTCATGGTGTTACATGGCACGCATGTCATGATTATCATGTTTAGATGTGCCATTTACCTATGTTGTCCGTTCACGTCGCGTATTACCGAGTTCGGTGCATGTGAAGCTAGTAAAGTGGCCACGAGCGCATCATGAGCGTAGCGTGTAGTCATATTGTTTTATGACACGCACCTCATGTTCATGATGTTTGCACTAGTATCGTACTTCCATCATCCATTCCCCGTAATACAAAATTTGTAATATCAAAACCCGTAATACGAAATTTGGTATAAGTGAAGCTAGCGAACCGGCTGCCAGCGCATCATGAGCGTGGCATGTAGTCATGTTGTTACATGACATGGATTTCACGATTTTCGTGCCAGGGCCTGTCGCTTGTGTTCACCATGCAATCATGCCATACCATACCAGTTTTGCAACATCCCATGTGAACTAAACCACCGCAACAGTGGTAGGACCATGAAATGTAAATCATGACATTCATGATATACATACCATGATTTTCTTGTTATGACTAGTCAAATATGTTTTTCATAGAGTCATGTTATGGCACACCAAGTTTGTTGTTGATACCATTATTTAAACGGCCACGAGAGCAAAATGTCGCAGGCGGCTAGATAGATAGATAGATAGATAGATAGATAGATAGATAGATAGATAGATAGATAGATAGATAGATAGATAGATAGATAGATAGATAGATAGATACGTTCAAAGCCGCCGAAGTTCGCTAAGAAATGCTTTTCATTCAAAAGTTTTCTGTCGTATAAGAGAAAATTTTCACATTCTGGACTGGAAATCATATTTTTGGAATGTATAGAAATAAGTGCGTGTAATGGTTACTAATTTATACTCTCTTGACATACTGTGCATTACAAGTCCCACATGCTTATGTGACACAGCCACGCAGGCACTCATGTTACCCTGGCTCCGTGGACATTTGGAAGGGGGGGGGGGGCAGTTTTTGTGTTATAGGACCCTGCGTCCGTTGCACTTGCGATCATCACTGCTCTTACTAGCAACCGTGGCGCCTTGCCAGCGAAGGCCGACTACGTTCACATGCGGAAGAGATTCGCTGTACAGTAGAATCCAGTAAGAACCACGGAACGGTGGGCTCAATGCAGGTACAAGAAGTGCCTCTCCGCGCAAGTACGTGCGGATCATCGCGTTACATCTGCCTCGGAGGAACAGTGGCTACAGTGCTCGACTGCTGAGCCAAAGGTCGCGAGTTCTCTCCTTGCCGCGGCAGTCGCATTTCGATGGAGGTGAAGGGGCAGAAACCCGTTTGCAGTGCGATGTCAGAGCAGGCTAAAGCCTGCTCAAAGTTTTCAAAGTTTTCGTATCCCTCTACTACGCCGTCACTTGTAATCACATGGTGGTTCTGGGACCAAATAGTCAAGATATCATTATAATAAATCATTGTGTTACATATCATGATGCAGAATATACGCGGACTGCTAATGAAAGGTGAGATACTTGCCTTGTTCTCGTAAAGCATTGCACGTAGCACTCAGTGGAGTACTGCAGATACTTAAATAATTGCCCTCCCATTGCTAAAGAAGAGCAGCTTCTGGAGCGACAAAACAACAAAAATGCCGTACCACGCCATTGCGCACAGGTGAAGAGCAGCTAGACAGGAGAATTATTGACTATATGGTAGCTCGTGATGGAAAGTCATATTATCATTAATCTCTTTCAGGGATATCAGAACTGATGGTTTGTGTCAACATCTTAACTTTTTGCAATAATTGTGGTATTTATAATAATCATGGTTATTTGCAAAGTGGTAACATCGCCATCTGGCATTAGTTCTTATTTCGTTAAGCAACAAAATTGCGGTGAGCAACAAGTAAAGCCTAGAAAAAAACATATGTTGGTCCTTTTTGTGTAATAAGACATGAGAAAATACATATTAAGCGCCGGAGACTGCTTTCACACAATATATGAGTTGACGCGAATTTTGGGGGACTAAAAGGGCATCTTTCAGGCGTCCAGGCAGGTAAAAGTGTTTTAGACCACCTAGTTTGTAGATGGAGGCGAAATAAGCTTTTGCATAAGCTCAAATAGTTAAAAAAGACGTGCATGGCCTGTGTAAACGACAAGGAGGCGAAAAATGTTATAATGGCATAAAAGTAGTATTTACCCAAAAGCTATTGAACCTATTAAAGATAAGCCTTAACGATATAGCTATATAGTGAACTAAGTGGCAGGGTGAGTAAATTAGCCATATCAAATGACGATATATTCCCTAACACTGCGAAGTTATTCCAAATAATCTGCTGAATGGCATTTGCCAGGATCACTTAAATCAGACTGCTTTGATGGTCCTAATATGAAATGATGCTTCACAGTTTAAATAAAAGACCGGGATGCAAATTTTGTCTATACAACTTTACTTGTCGTCCTAAGCTTCCTGATCACACAAAAATACTTTGGCCAAGTTTTTAGTTGTTACTTCAGCCATTCGTAGGATCTTTTGTCATTGTGCTCGTCAATAACTGGTCCAACCAATTCGGATATTCTAAAATTATTGCGATTACTTGTTCCTGGTAATCTGCGGAACCTGCGAATAATTTGGGTGTCGATACACAAAGAAAGCCTCCTGAATGGAGTTGTCAACTTTTGGCAAAAATTTTTGGGGCAGGTCCAGTTTTTTCTCTCCTTTCAGTTACGGCGTTTGGCACTGCGGCAAGGTTCCAAAAGTGTGAATAACCGGCGATTACTGCAAGCCTCAGTTTATCCCTGGACTTTTTGCACCTTCAGTTCTACTGGAGCAAGAAAGGGTGTGTAGCAAGATAGGTAGAAGTTGTCACAACTAAAATGCGTTGTAGAATCCAAAATATAATTTTTAATGCACAGAGTGGCCTTAGCGACCTTCTCTGTTTGCTCATATTGCAAAGAACACAAAACTATAACAAATCTAGTTCAGCTGCTGACGTTTTTTCTCACACAGAAAACAAAGTATCGAAATTGTATTGTGGCAGCGTGGTCTACCAGTTACGTGGACCGTTTTGTGGGGGGCCTCTGCACTGGGGCACTATGACAGCAATATTTTCAAAGCTGTCGAAAAGTTTATATGCGGCTCAAATAGATATGGTATTTCTATCAACCGCTAATAATTTTTTATTCTGTCTTCCTACTCAAAAGATCTTCGTTAATTGGGAGGTTTCGCGAAATTCGGAAAGTTATATTAGAATCCTTAAATTAACGTTATAATAAAACACTTCATCTATAACATATTTTAGCTCATACAAGATAATAATCATAAGTCTAGTCTGTGTGATCTACCCGAATCTTGGCCGTTCTTCCTGAGTGGGTAGCTGCCGAAATTCCGAGGAGCACCATCATCATCATGAGTATAGCAGCTGCACCGACTGTTGAAACTATGCAAGCGATCGTGCTTTTCCCCACGTGTTTAGAACAACACGGACTACCCTTTTATTGTGCAGCACAGTGAGTGAAAAGTCCACCACCGAATCAGCACACTCGCGGGTTTTTTTTTTTTCGGCGTGACTGAAACAGGAAGCACAAGGAAAAGGCAGCCGCACCACAAAAGAACAAGAAGTGAGACAATTTGTGTAAGGGTATAGCCTAATTGCGTAAGAATATTGTCACTCGTGTCGGCAAACATTATAAAGGGACCATCACCAAATTTGAGCGCTTCGAGCCGGCACGTGTAATGCATGCATTGCGCACTCGCAATCCCGTCTGCCAAGATTCGCTGGGGCACGTTGCCGGGCTACTTGATTGGGGTTCATCATTTACACAATCGAAGCGTCAACGTGTGTCTCTCTCTCTTGTGTCATTGTCGTGGTGCGCTATACCCATATGAAGGCCAAGACTTGCGGCGTTACGCACCGCGTGAAGACGTGCAACTTCAAACTGAACGCCGCTTGTCCTTCTGGCAGGCGCGCGTCGCAAGAAGGTGGGGTGACATAAAACGATTAAAGGTCCTGTGTTGTTTCTTTGACTCGAATTCACACCTCTATACGTAGACAGGCTGTTGCTGGCTGTTATTGTATCATCCTGATCCCACTACAGCGAAATATTTTGTCAATTGAATTCTGAGGCTTAGGTACTGCAAATGTGCCCTGATAAAAAGAACAGTAAATGGAATTCAAAGAATGTGATTGAACTTGAGTCAGCGTGCGCAATTTCAACACTGGACGAAAGTTATATTGACGCGCCCGCGTGCTTGAATTTTAGTTCTGTAATAACTAATTCAGATATTCAACAATAATGCAGCTAGACAGCGTGCTTCACACTTATGTCGTATGATTTTATCCAAACTGTCATTGTTTTTTCATTATCTTGAGCGCTTTCGAAGCTTTGCTACAGACTGAAGGAAGGCAGCACGTCAATCATAAAAAAAAACAATTTTTTCCCACCGAATAGTCGAAATTTGAATGAAGATAACTAATCGAAAAAATCTGCCTTGTAAGTCATCGTCGTCGTCGTCGTCGTCGTTGTTGTTGTTGTTGTTGTTGTTGATGTTCACCTGTTTATGGTGGCGCATACCCACTATGGGGGATCGGCCAAGAATCAAGTTGTTTTAAAAGTAAGTCAATCTGACTTTCTGAGCCAATCATCATCACAATCTTAATCACGTGGCCTGCTTCTGAGATCTAGGGAGTTGATTGTGTATACTATGTAATACAAATGAAAAGGCATTATTTTTCGCATGTTTGAGCGAGCATCAAAATTTCTTATAAGATTTGCCACAATTTTATTCTGGAACCTTCGATATTTCAAAAAATAAAGCTTTAGGACCACGCAATTGTTGGCCACTTTCTTACCGTGGATAAGAGTCACTATAAAAGGTGAACAAAAACAGCATATGCTTGGCCATCTGAGACTAAATTGATAAATCTTAAAGGTTGAATAATTAATCTGTTTCATTTTTTAACGTATCCAAAAAATTGTATACATATAAAAATTGCATTATTGCTCTATTCTAAGAATAAATTCGTTTCCTTATTCAAATAATTGTATGTGTTAGATTAATCACCAAACTTTCCTAGGTTATCGGTAATATTTCCATTATATCTTCATTATTCTAAGTCTGAACAATCCTTAAAACCACTCGATTCTTGGCCAATTCCTCATAATGGGTATGCGCCATGGTCAAAGGTGAACAAGAACAAGAACAAGATCACCATTTATGGTCAGTCTGCTGTACATAATACGCCACTTCAATTTGTAGCAAGGAAGGACCCCGTGCCTGCTATCTTCGTCTCTGCTCCTGGATGGTCTACGCGGACTCAGCTGAAGCATGGTGATGTGACTTGTTTGCTGACAAATTTATTGACAATAAGCAAAACCACTTATTCGATGCGAAGGTTGCCGTCAGAAATTAGTAATATTCATCGTCATCTAATTTTCCTTCAACTCACACAAAATAGCGTACAATAATCAATTTGTCACCGCTGTTACTAAGCCACAGATTAGGGCACATTCTGCAAGAGGAAGTGTTCTTGCAAAGCACCCAGTCGCTCTGTGGTGAAAAACTTCTCTGCCAAACAGGAGGCTAGTGTTCAATTCTGGCGTCGGCCATGATTTTTATTACTTGATTTCATCTGGATAATCCACTTAGTGATAAAGATGACACTGACTTGTTTACGATATCGCTTTATGGTTTCAAAGCTGGGGTCGATACACACAATGAATTACTTGGGGCAATTTCAATTTGTATGCGCTACACGTATGTGGGTGTGATGCACACGTCATTTGCAATAAGTATTTCATCACGTAGTGACAGTCGTCACGTTATTTCTGTCGTGACCTTCGGATAGCGTTCGTCATTCACTGAAATCGTCCTGCACCTACTTGTATATACAGGAGCTTTATGACAGAGGCTTCATAGCACTTCAGTGCCACGTAGCGAAGATAATCACTCAGTTCCAGGCAGTATAACTTTTGCATAGGCCTTGTTACGATAATGTATCCTTATGCTTTCGAACAGTAAAAGAACGGGGGCTCCCACCCGAACTTCGGAACAGAGTATTCTCTGACAGATTCCGTAGCCGTTCATGCTGCTTCTTTCTATCATCACAAGCATTCTAGCATTCAAACACACTTGTCTTTGCCAAGTTTTTCTCTTCACTTGGCTTGAAGACCGAAAACATCTCTCACCAGCTCGTGGATGAAAGCAACCAGTTCAGCAGGCCTTTCAGTCTTTTGTTGGAAGGACTGACAGCTGGGCCAGTTGATGACAGTACTTGAACATGTTTTAACACCTTCCTTCTTTTCCTGTGTCCGCGTAGTTTTGCATGTGTTAAAATATGTTCAACGCGCCTGTCGGAAGTCTTCCACCTGCTGGTGGTTTTAGCGAAAACAGTGCAGGAATGTCTGCTTCTCTAAGTTGCCGTGCTGGTAAGCGAGGTTGGTTTCTTTTCACCGATGTCCGCATTATGAACAGTGGGTGCGTACTTTTTGGCGAGCTAGAGGAGGCGTCCTTGCAGCCCATGCATGTCGACATGGTCGTGCATGCGCTATCGCCAGCTGGTTCTCACTGTCTGTGGCGACTCTTGTAGACAGCTGTCCAGATGCACATCTTGTTATAAAGGTGCCTTACATCTCCCACACATTCCCTCTGACACATAGCTCTCTGTTAGTGAGGTAGGGTGGAACCACTGCCTAAGTGACGTGACGAGAAGCAATGCGACATTAGCCGTACTAGCAACCATAAAGAATGGTTCGTCGACGATGCAGTTAAAGCATGAGGCTCAATATTGCGCACCGCCGTGCAATCTTGAAGGACGTAATTAAAACTTCTCTACATCACACATGTATGTTCATCAACGAACATCAACGCAGTTATGTTTTATACCTTGTGCTTCATGTCGTGTGAAAGCTCGTTGTTGAAGTAGTGCAGCTTCCACATGCACTAACGGGGTTTCGCCGCCAGGTAATAAAACTTCTGCTGTAAGGCGCTCGTACCGCAAGGTGATAATCTCGACGGGCGAATGTCGTGCCTTGGTGGATTAATACAGAGGCCAGTAGGATGTGGGAAGGCTGCTTGCGTTCACGGCTCAAGATACGAACATTTGTCTTCCGCGTTGGTGGAAGGTAGTGTGTATATTAGCGCAGGCGTAGGTTGCCGTATTACTGAGTAATGCACACCATGCCGTTTCTCTAATTCACTAGCTATGCTTTAGGAATGCGCATATATAGAACCAGTGTTTAGCTTGTGATTTTTCATGTAATACTTGCATGAGACTCACGATGTGCTCAGTCCAGGTATATGTTATCAACTTCAGCTACAATGAAGTATCAATCATGATTATGGGCAATAGTCGGCGCGATAGAGATGTGGCACTATGAGTCAACGTGGGTGCATTCACGTCAAACGTTACTATCGCTGCCAAACAAACATTGCTCAAGCTCTCTATATCACTACAATATAAGCACAACTTCTCTGAAGACTTGTTTCACTTTCATGTTTTTACTATTCGTATGATGGAAAGGTCACCCATAAGCGGAGTTTCCTCCTCCTTCTGTGGGGTTGTACTTAGTTCGTGCCGCCGTGTGCAGTTGTTTTCAGTGCTCCAACTGTAATCTCAGGAGTGCCCACCGTTCATTTCTAGAAGCGCTATCGAAAGCGCGCCGCCGCTTAAGTGGTGGTCTACTCTGGGGGCGTGCTCTAGTTTGATGAAAGACCGCTAGAAGATCGCACCTATATATAGCGCTCGCTCTTGGTGCGTTTCCTTTCTATTTCGCCGGACATCCCTCGTTGTGCTTCGATACTGAACACCGAAAAAACAAATGTATGGAAGCGGAGGGTTCACAATGCACCTGTACTGTGAGCTCGCTGTCAAGACCGTTCAGTGAGATCTCGCGAGACCGTAGCAAGGTGCCACGGTTGGCAGCAAGCACATGCCAGCACCAGCAACGAGGCGGCGATAGCGGTGAGGGCTCGTGTAGCCGAAAAAGCATGGGCTCGTCGACCAGTGTCACGCTTTTATATTGATCGAGCGAATGTAAAGATGATTCACAACTAACTGGATTTACCCTGTGAAACAAATTGCATTATCATTTACTTCGTGGATTCGGTGTAATTTATAGTAAATTTTTCATGATTTTTCGTTAGGGCAGTATGTGAAGCAATGAATGCAAATGCATTCAGTTCAAATGCGATGTTTACAACTCTTTTTGATTGGATCTTGGGCTGAAAATGTGCTGTCTCCACATTTTGTAGATCTTTCGTGCACCAGTATTAGCAATGCATGTTTGCGCTCTTGGTAAGTATGTGAACAAGTAGACAATATCAATAGAAATAATGAATATAATAATAATTCATATTGAATAATTATTAGTATAAAGAGAATCCCTTCGCATTTCTGAGCATCTCTGCCTGTATGGATTCTGGCAGAATAAGTACACTGAGCCACTCGGTTTTGAGTAAATCGGCTCTTGAAATAGAGAGACGCCTCGAAACCTAAATACTACAGAAATGAACTTTCTAATGTAACCTCGAGCAATCTTTTCTCACTAGCACCCGGAAAGTCACTTCTTACTCAAGCAACAACTACCGGAAGATGACAGCGAGAAGAAACAGGTGTGCCACGGGGTCAGCCTGTACGTAGTCTCTTTCATCGCTGTCGCACTGGGAGTAATTTGCTGCTTATTGATAGCCGAGCTCATGATGTCCATGCAGTCGCAAGATGTCCCTACCACGGTAAGCACTGTAAAATTACAGACTATCGCAATTATTACTAAACGTCCCCGCATTGAGTAACTGATTAATTTCTATAGCTTTTACTAGCGGAAAAAACGATCATTATGTGCCAGGTCGGTATAATATATCACACCTAAATCTCCAGGCAACACAAATGTAGTGCAGGGTGCAACTATCGTTGTCTCGAAAGTAGAGAACAGATTTGTGCTGAGTGGGTTCGTAGTTGTATCCGATAATTAAACAAGACTTGACCCTGAATATCTGTTATTCTTAGCCAACGAAGTTTTTATTGCCTTTTGAAAGCAAGAGTATATATCACCAAGATAAACATTCAGTGCTACGACGCATTGATAAGAAAATTAAAGTTTGAAACGCAACAAGCAAAGGGTAAAAGCTGGGTATAGGTCGTGAATATAAGAGTCGCTATCAAGGAATAAAGGAAATGTCTTGCGGTCTGAGAACAAATTAAGGGGGCAGATTGTGCAACTTATCTCATCGAGTCCAAAAAATCCAGATAGCGCATTCAGTCAGTTCTGACTAGGGAATCAAAAACCTGGAGGACACTTCACCTACAAAAGTAGGACGCTATAGTGTAATTGCGCATGCCCTTGCACACCCCCTTCACAACTGGAAGCCGTGGTTCGGTTTTGATTATTCTTGCCGCGAGGAAACGACTGTTTGTGCGCCTAGCATTTCACGATTTAAACTATCACAGAACGCTAATTCACTATACGTTTGCGTATCACTCACTTGATCAAACGTTTCCTTTATGCCAATCAGAAAGGGCCCTCTATGCCCCCGTAAAACAGCTCACAAACAGGCGCAGCTGATCACTATGATGGCGGTTTTGTTGCGATAGCAAATATATGGACACTCTCAGCTGAATTTAGCCACCGGCGCTAGCGTCGATGTCATGAACAGTATATGTACACGTATATATAAATATATATATATATATATATATATATATATATATATATATATATATATATATATATATATATATATATATATATATATATATATATAACCAGCCGTGAGCAGGAATCGAACCTACGACCTTCGAATAACGCGTTCGATGCTTTAACCACTGAGCTATCACAGCGGCCTTCCCTCCATCCACTTTTTTGGGCTTATATGTGAATTTAGAAGTAGGAGCGACAGTCAGCGCCATCTATAAGCCAAAGGACGAGTGTGAAAACACTCTTATTCGCATGTTTGGCGTCACGTAGCACGTGAACTTATTATGAGCGGGCAGCTGATTAATTGTCCCTCTTATACAACCTAAACACACCAAGTCTGCCAGTACGAGACCCTTGTTCAATGAAATAAGGGAAAGAAGTGTATACCTAAGGGCTCGTTTTCTAAATTCACATATCACAGCTACTTCACAGCTACTTCTAAATTCCCATATAAGCCCAAAAAAGTGGATGGAGGGAAGGCCGCTGTGGTAGCTCAGTAGTTAGAGCATCGAACGCGTTATTCGAAGGTCGTAGGTGCGATTCCTGCTCACGGCTGGTTATTTTTTCATCCACTTTTCTTTCTTCTTTTTTCTTATTTACATTCTATTGGTTCTAATAACTTCCCCTGTACATTCCTTGGCATTACTGTCTGTTAGATCTCATTAATATTGTGTTAAAACACGGAAAACGAGCCCTTAGGTATACACTTCTTTCCATTATATATATATATATATATATATATATATATATATATATATATATATATATATATATATATATGAAAACGCAAGAAAGAAAAATTTCAGAAAAAAAAACTCTGGTGCGCGTAATCGAACGTCGGCCCTCGGCGTCGTGAATGAGAGGCCTTAATCGCTAAGCCACTGAGTGGTAGCGACACGCCGAGATACTCGCGCGTGCGCTCGCTTATCTCGTGGTGGGGACCACTGTACTCCTTGAGCTTTGACCTCTACGATTCTGTTGTGGTTAACGAGCCTACCAAGGTCACTGCACTCGCTGCATAGTCTAAATTTGCGAAAAAAGTGCGTTTTTCCGACACAGCGAAGCTACAACTGAGACGCTTATTCGCGTTATTCTGTGCCTGTCAGCACGTTTTATTCGTTTTAGTGTGAAAAACGCGGCGCAGCTTTCGATCAGCTTGCCATTCTGAACGTGATCTTCCAATTTGTTGCTATCGCGTTCACTGCTTCGCCTTTACGGCAATGATGTGAGTTCTTGCTTAAAGAAGATGAATTAGTACTTTTGAGTGCTTTCTAGTGTGCAGCCGTTCAAAATATCAAGTCGTTGCGCGATTTACACGCAACTGAATTGCTAGGCCCTGATAGGGAGTGACTAGGGCACTCTGCACGTGTAGTCGGTAGCAAATATTGCTGTTTTTTTCTTGTTAAGTACTGTGACCCTGCGCGTTGCAATAGCTCGCTGTTTTTTGTTGCTTCGATTGGTGAGACATTAAATAGACTATAAATACTGCGGCTTATTTACATGAATGTCCAAGCAAAGACAGACAATAAAACTCTATATGATCATGCAAGGTTTTAAAATTGTGAGATTTGGTAACGAAAGTACAAAGCTGGTGAAAGCTGATTCTCAAGCTCACACGGAAATTTTGTCAAAAAATAGCCGCGCTAAGGTGCACTTCCCACAACCCTCCCTGCGTATCTCAGAAGCGCGCGCCGCACAAAAGCGGTGCTTGTAAAATTTAGCAGTGTCCGCGCGTCTTGCTGCCGCTCATCCCCGCGACCGCCGCAGCTCAGTCACTTGCATTTATAAATGGGCTCAAGATATATCAATGTGTGACTCCTTCAGAAAGCCCAGGTTTGTAGGTTACGTGACTTTCTTTTATGTGACACGTCAACTCACTTGTGCTTCTCAAGAATGAACCAAGAGAAAACAATCATTTTCAAAGACAGCTAACATGTCTCCAGATTGTCATGTACGTGGCAAGCCATAACTTTTGAAGAGTTCGATGAGTCCCTTCCGCTTCTTTTTTTGTATTCTTTTCTGAGTTTTTGAGTCGCACCAAACAGCGAAGTGACCTTCACGTTGGCTATCGGTACAGCGCGAATTGAGTCGTGAAAACAGCACAGGCAAACGTATGAACCACCTGTCAAGTTTGAGGCAGGCCCGACCGCTTGCAACCACTAAAAGAATGGGGTTCTGGACAGAGACATGCTACTGAACCACGCGTGTCTCGCCTGAACCTGTTCGGTTGCAATTTGACGCCACTGAAGTGAGCTGACGTGTTTCTTCTGCGCTTGCATTGAGGTTGTGAGCAGCCTTGGCGCGTTGGCTGTCACACATTGAACACAGGACTAGTGACCCGAGGTTATTACCCTTGTACTTTATACCAAAACGCTTGTGACCACGACGTTGGAAGGACGCCAGCGTTACTGCAATCTCTTTCAAAAAAGAAACAACGAGAACAAACGCATATTTAATGAATAGTTTGACCTAATAAACGTAATGATAGCTCCCCAGCAATATTATATAGTTCATGACTGCTCAATACGCCCATATCAAGCTATATGTGTACGCCCAGACACAGATAATTTTTCTTGTATATAAAAACAGATTCGTACATAATATTTTGTTTGGCTTTTACGTTGCAAATTAATGCTATGACTACGAGGGGAATGCTCCGAAAATGTCAGCCATATCGTGTAATTTAATGCGTTGTGGCTAAATTGATGTGCGTGGGCCTAAAGATTTCGCCTTCCTCAACATGTCACCGCAACTGGGTCTAAAATCTGCGACTTAAAGCAGAATCTTGGAGGTATGTGAATTTTCATTTTGTTATGTGTGGTTCTGAAAAACAAAATAGTATGACAACTGGCTTACACGGTGAAAGAAAAATATAAACTTATATTAGAAATTGACGCAAAAATGCGATTTATTCATTATAAAGAACTGTGCACAGTCCCTTTCGGTAAAGTTGTATTGATCATTATAATCTGATAAAACGCAACCTCGCTTCATTATAACGCATATATCTGGTCACAGGAAGCCCGTGAAGTGGTTCAGTTTTATTACAACTTAGCCAGCAAGTTGAAACTAATGCAAGTGGTGTCCTGCACACTGTTGTGATAGAGCAATGGCCCAGTCATTTCCTTTCTCCCTCGCAACCAGGTGGACACACTGCCGCCACTTTATGTTCCGAATGATTCCAACCTCGGCGTAACACGGCCATCGCAAGAGCCTCGACTGATTACCTCAACGACTGCACTACCCGCATTGCAACGTTTACTTCCGTCCTCTCCTCCAACGAAGAATGAATGCACAAGCTGTTCCTGCCGTTCATTAGGACAATTTATACGGGCTAAGGTAGACTACAGCGCTGATCCGTGTAAGGACTTCTACGCCCACGTCTGCAGTACCTTTCGAGGCACGGACGAGTTTAGCCAAGTGCGTGAGCATTGTTACAGCTACTTCCATTCATATGTGTGATATTGTCTCGAGAAAGGCGAAGCTGCGTGATTCTCAACCGCTACTTTAGCCACTGTGTCAAAAGGGCTGAAATGGTTACTTGGCCGTTTCATCTGCGAGTGCTTCACATTTTAACCAATATAATGCTCGATACTGGTTTACCCGCATTTTGAAAAATTCTACTTGCACTTATAGGTGTAAAACGACTGACCTGCGCTTTATCGCAATACGGTGGTGCATTGTCGCGTTGTTTCGACGGTTAGTCTGAGCAAAAAAAGAAAAGTGAAACATTTAGGAGAGTGTGAGGGACACCAGTGCCTCTAAATAGAAGCGCTGGAGGTACTACGGCCTGCACATCCACTAATATCTCCGAGTCTCAAACGCGTTCAAAACAGTATCGTGCTGCAAGTCAAAAGCACGCTGGATTTCATTACTTGAGCCCCGCTAAATTTCAAAACAACAATCTCTTAGTGGTAGTGTGGTCGATAAGGCACTGCAGAACGCGCAATTTTCTGATTATAACATACGGCATTATCACTAAATTTTTCGAACGTTAAGGTGTGGTTTGTGCCAGGCGCTAGGCAGAACACATTCAATCAGTGAAAAATCATATTAATATTGAAAAAAAGGAAACACCACTTTTGTCACATTGATATTTTTTAAAGAGCAGTTTGGGCCATAGGCTCTGTTGCTGAATATTTTTTTTTTTTCTGCTCTTATATTTGCATGAAGATTCGTCACTATCACGCTTTTTAGTAGTATTATTCTCAATTGACTATTTCACAGATTGGTGCTTAGAGCAATTTCTCTACAGTGCAAAGCTAAACTGGCCTAAAAGTAAACGTTTATGAAAACGAAATTGAATTGAAGCATAACCAAATGATTCACTGTTATTATACTATATAATAGATAGATACATGTAGATATGTTTTTGACCTTGACTCCCTCATTTAGTTCCATCTTCGTAAAACGGAGAAAACAAATATACTGATACACATGGTTCCGCTCACAATACTCGCAATACCAATGCACCACTAGGCTGCCTCGAAGGAGGGTTATAAACGAAACATGTTTTTTTGTAAATACCGATACAGGTTGTAAGCCTATCAGCTCGGCTTTCTGAACCTGCCTCTCTAGGCTGAAACGAAGAATTAACAAAAGCAATATAACCAATGACGCTGTGGAACTGGTCCACGAATGTCAATTTTAAAAACAATGGAAGCTTCTTAGAATTCATATTTTTGGTGATAGGGATGGAGAGCCTTGAAATGAGGATTTAGGTACCCTACACGCTTTCACGTAAAGACAAGCTAACGGTTTTTCGGCATATAAAGCGTGGTAGTGCATTATTCAAAACATACACTGAGACTATATGTGCGTAAGAAACGCATTCCTCTGGCTCTTACGTTTTCGTGCTGTGTGAAGTCAACAGGTTCAATGGCTAAGGTAAAATTAACTTGCGAAACAACTCAGTAAATCACGAAAACGTTTTTTCTTCTCTTTCACAGTTCACTGATCCTGCAAAGGTAATGCTTCAAAATATAAAAACGGGTATTTGAAGTATTATTTGTCTTTATTTTACACGTATGAAATGAGCGAAGGAACTCAAGACCAAAAGCTACAAAACTGTTGCTCAAGTGCGCCTCAGGCCCAACTAATACACGTTCATGTAAGATACATGGCAGGAGAAACTAAAAACGCAAAAGGGCAATATGCAAACATTGAAAACAAAAAAAAAACATTGCACACACAGTCGTAGCGTCGCATACAATAGATAAACAAAAGAAGAGAAATTATACAAATGGCAGCAAAAGTAAGTTCTTTACTAGTAAACATAGACAAAATAAATACCTCCACAGTGTACCGTAGAATTATTCTTTGTCTTTTATGGGTGTTAGTGTTAGTAGGCGACAATCGTATTTTTCATAATTGTTGATAATCGTTGGCAAAAGAAATTGGAGGGTTTGATTTGAGTAGCTGGTACTCCTATAGACATGGGTCCACTTTTAGCCGCTTCAAGCACATACAGTTTTGTCTTTCAATGTTAACATTGATAAAGATATCAATCAATCTACTATGACAGGCGGTGAAAATCCCGACCAGTGTAATAGCCTATCTTCATACGTAGTAACAACACGATTAATAATTTACTTTAGAAAGCAATGCCAGCAAGATACTTCACGGCATTTTTTTTTGTTTTATAAGTAGTCTGTTAGGTTAGTTTTTGATGTCGTACCCTAAACCAAATGACAATAATTTATGAGCGATTGAAACACAGCACACCATATGGTTAGCTAAAGGAAAGTAAAGAAATAAAAACAAAATAACGAAAAAAACCAACTAGCTGATGCAATTTCTTTTCGATATTAGTGACGTGAATCGTGTACTTCATTGGAGAATCGGACACTACCCCAAGATCAGATGTAAGAGCGCTGGGCCTTAGCTTTGCAAATGAATTCACACCGTTTAAACAAGTATAGTGCAACTTAGAAGGAAGCTTTTCCGCAAAAACCCATGACTGGTTTCGGTTATTTCTTTTTCAGGTTCACCGGGTCGTTCGCTTGTTTTCCGAATTACGCCTTCTTATACCGTTTATACCAGAATATAATCAACTTTCTTGGCAGAAAGCAACCGGGATGTACCAAGCTTGTTTGCGTTTTGCCTCGTCACACGAACCGGAGGTGAGTGTAAATTCAAACTTATTTGGGGGGGGGGGGGGGGAAGTTTGCTCAGTAGATGTAAACATTGAGGGATTCTATTGATACGAAACATATTTCTGTGATTAGGTTTTATTTAAACGCCGCCTTATTGAAACGGAGCACTAAGGCACAAGTAATGAATGGGTCTTTGTGCAAACATCTTCTGCTACAAAATGGCGGGTCTTCTAAACATCACAGGCCGCAAACTAGTATTCAAACAGTCTACTACATCGAATGTTGAACGCATGTATTGTTTAACTGTGTGCCATCGTGTGTGACACTGAACGACATTCCTCATCATATTCCCGCTGAAAATCCACAAGAGGGTGCCTTTGGATTAGCGTAATTAAAAAAAAAAACTTCGAGTCACCTATGTGTGTTCTGCTCCCTGACCTCCCTTTTGAATTGCTCCTCTTGCATATTGCATTGTTGCATATGGCGTATTGCTTGTTACAAATTACATTGCTCCTCCGGCGTTTTATACCAGGGTTTAAGTTGATCTACTGGAGTATTTCAGGTATGAATACGACAAAGTGCGAAGCGGTAACTGAGAAGTGCTAGGCAAATGAAAAAATACAGCGTATCTATGGAGTGAATGGTGATGAGTAGGGTGAAGCGTCCATCCGTCAGTCCGTCCGAGTTTCAGTCCGTCCGCGCATGCGTCCATGCGTCCAATGGCGTTCGACGATGCACACAGCGCGGGGGCAACTCGGACGAGACGCGATCGAATGAAGCCGAGCGCAAGTGTCCTTAACGCACCGGCCGCTCTGCTTCGTTCATGCCCTACCAATGATCTGCCACTTACGGCGACGATCCAGAAGACCGAAGAAGGCACTCTTTCCTCATGCACCCAGGCACAACCCACGCAGCAGCCAATCAGAGAGTATCGGTACAGTGCCATCTAGAATATCCTCACTCCACTGCAGTTTGTATGTAATCTATATCACAGTGCCTTCTTTTATACTGTTCGAGCGATACTGCCTTCATTTTTCGTCTTTTCTTCTCTCGGTTATGTCACACGCAAAACAAGGTTCGACTAAGAGGAGCTTCACCGCTAAAAGAATCGGGCGTTTAGCCTAAACAGATCTCGCCTCATTATTATTGTTGATGAACAAGAAAACACAGTTGGTGGAAACGTTCACTGCAAGTAGAGCAACCACACTCGTCTGGTCGTGTATGCGTTGTGATTATCGTAAATAAAGTTCAGAGCTCTTAGGAAAACTGCTCAAGAAAGTGCACAGTGAAGGTGATCTTAAGTGGCTTAGTTGAATGCTGTTAGGTGATGGTCGTAATGATGGGTATCACTTCGGCACTTTAATCACCACTTATGCTCCAAATTACGCCTATGGATTTATAGGAAATGTGTTCACACTTTCTTGTCATTACTTTCTTGTCATTTGGTGAAATATGGCGCAGGCTTGTTATTTCTTGAAAAATAATATAGCCTACATCAGGTATAAGAATGCATAGGACGATCATTCTTAATGGAAGGCTAACCTTATCCTTTAACATTTCTCATTGTGATTATTGTTTTTGCTTACGTTTATGCGAGATTTCTTGAGCCACTACACGAAATGTACCACTACAAGGTCTTTTCAATGTATTAAAACGGTTTCTTTGCAGACCCAGTATCTCGTCGAGTGGATGAGGTCATTCAATCTCGACCTCATGAATGAGACTAGATTGGCAACAGTCAGCCCGGTTGAGATTATGGTGCGAGGGTCTCTTGATCTCGGAGTCCACGTTGTGACTTCTATTGATATCGTTGAAAAGTACTTTTGGAACAAGAAAAGGTTGATTAAGGTACACAAATACATCATCCTAAACATTACAGAGCTGAACTAACGAGGTGACATCAGCATTTGTGGCTATTACAAGCGAAAGTGTTTTCGAACTTTGCAGGTTCAATGTTGAATTTTCACGGTTTTAAATTTGTTGGGTCATATTTTGTTTTACTCGATGATAGAAATTGCAGCACACTTTGGGTTTTGAAATAGTTGAGTAAAACTGATAAGCGAGCAATACATACCGGATAACTCTTGCCCAAACAGAACAGAAACCAGGTTTGGTGAATTTCACTACAGCTGCACTGGTGGTGGTCAAGACCGTCATTGGACCTTCGTGAATATATATGGCGAATCCAGTTCACGTTGCAGTGTGTATATCATTTCGGAGGCTTCATCATACGCTTTCAGAAATGTTCAGCAAAGTTTTGTAAGAAGCTGTACGTATTTCATCTCAATGAGGAAATGCAAATGAAATGAAAATGTTATATTGAATGGGTACACTTGAAAATAGCACATCTCAAGGAACACACCACGTGACCTTTCTCCCGTGTTGCCAGCGCCAATGGAAGGTGTGATGCCGTGATCACCATTATGGCTGCAAGCGCCGCTGTGTAACACAGAAAGGTTTATATGCAAATACATACCCGTCAAGTGAACGACAAGATGACCACCAGTGCAGCTGAGTTAGCAAGCATCGGCAGCATCACCCAAATTTTGCAGATGATTTGGTACCTTCCGGCGATAACTTGTGTTTCCTTCCGAGTTACTTACTTCGCATTTGTACGAAAATTATTAAAATACACAAAAAACCGCACACGTGATTGATATGTGGGGTTTAACATCCCAAAACCACCGTATGATTATGAGAGACGCCTTAGTGGAGTGCTCTGGAAATTTCGACCACCTGGGTTTCTTTAACGTGCACCCAAATCTGAGCACGTGGCCCTACAGCATTTCCGCTTCCATCGGAAATGCAGCCACCGCAGCTGCGATTCGATCCCACGACCTGCGGGTCAGCAGCCGAGTATCTTAGTCACTAGAACAGCGTCGGGGGGTAAAACCGCATGCTTATCATAACCTTTACCTCCCTTGCCTTCATTACCTGCTAGTGTTCATTAAGGTGGTTTGCCTCTACTATAACCACTGCAATACTATCTTCGACTGAATATAACGTTTGTATCATGAGGCTACTCTTAGTTATTCTCGTGCATGAAGCTCCCAGAGTCGTTCTCAGCTACTGCGGGCGTCATTTCACAGCACATGCAGCTGAATATGTTTTGTCGCTTCAGCCTTGTGGTACCTATTGACCACATCATTAAAGAACAAATTGTTTACGAAACCTAATATCACTATACTCACGAACATCTTGCCCATACATACCGTGTCTAGTCACAAGAATTAGAAGTGATGCAGCATTCTTTCTCTCATAACCGATGCATTCCAACCGCACAGCATAAAACTACCTGCTACAGTCCCTTCTTTCCTGTTGATGCTTAGCCTTCTCGCTATAAACTTGATACAATCTTCCCTTTTTTTTACTACGATGAACACTACCTATCCGAGCCGATGTGCGGTGCTCAAGCTTAACGTTTGTCTTACTTGCGCACTCTTGCAACATCAGGTCACTCGAGGGCATACTTGTCCTGCTGACCCTATAAAGGGTCAGCAGGACCCGTTCTGTCTACAAACAATTGCATTACATATTCGTATTGTTTGCTTTTTTGAAGTCGACATTTGCACGTCTAGGCAGTTGCAGGTTTTAGATGCTCCTGCAAAAAATAAAAAGCGCTCTTCGCGGTGATGGAGGGTTGAAAATATCTACCAGATGTGGTTTCTCATGGTGTATGAAAAATTGTTTTTTATCCATTTACAGTTAAGGTACAGTGACGAACAAATTACGTGGCGAGGCCAGAATCACTTAGTGGAAGACTACACCAAACTTTTGAGAATGTATGGCGCGAGGACACCTGTGGACTTGCAACTCGCTGCGAAGATAAAATCATACGAAGAACAACGTGAGATGCATTCGATTTTCCCACCCTTGAGTTTAATATAAGAAGTAGGCTACATTTGATCATGTGTAGGGTCAATAGCGGTACGTTATGATTTTTGCGAATGCTAAGCTACCTCCAAAGGACATTGTTTTGTGTTTTTAGCACGAAAGTGTTCCATGTCGGGATACATCATAAGTGTCATGGTGTATTTCTATCACTAGAATACGTCAGAAAAACATGCGCAATCACGTGCCAAAGAAAAAATGTCTCATTGAAAAAAGTGAAACCCATGACCTGTCGAGTTGGGATGATAGCTGAGGGGTGCCTTGGTTGATGCACCACCACTTATGTTACATGAACCTTCATGAGCACATCTTTTATATCTTACAGTTTCCTTTTACAGTGTTTGATTTTCGGGGTGTTGTCTCCGTCTCGGAGTGGTAGCGAACAAAATGCGCGGCTTTCGCAAGTCGTTGAGTCATTGTACCATTTCCACAGCTGTCTCATTTGGAGCGTTTTATAAAAAAAGTGTGTGGGAAGGAAACATGCTTAGTCCAAAGCTCGCTCAGAAAATCCACCCATGCGGCACTCATCGGGCGGTCACCGCACGTTCCCCGCTCCTACCATGTGCCATGTAAGCCAGGCTAGCCTGCAAGATGTGAGACAGGACACACGTCGCGTTTTCCGTCCCGTTTCAAGCGTGCTCATGATGTGATTTTTCAGTTCACTTCAAAAATTCACGCGGTTGCAATCCCTATGTAGCAAAGAATGAGCGTGACCCAAGCTGAGCGTCCAATCAGCGGTGGTCTTCTGGCATTCCTTGATTATTATTTGCCTGAGGTAGGAACGTTGAAAGAGGAGCAACGATATTTTGCCAGTACAGAAGGCCATGAGTAGTGCACCATGTAACTAACGAGCGCTGACTAGGTTTCCGTAGTTTCATTGCAGAGAGAGTTTCCACACAATGCCTGTATTACTGTAGGACACACTATGATACCTAAGATGAAGATAAAACCTTCGCAGTAAATTACGCTTCTTGTGAGTGTCCGTGAGTTACCTCTATAGGTAAACACCGCCACAGTTATCTTGTGATTGATTTTGATTGATCTTGTAATATCATCTAAATTCTATCCGGTCTTATACTATAGGTTCACCTTTCGGGACATTTTGTTATAGGTGTATAGCGTAGCGGCGGGTTGATCTTTAAAACAGAATTGTTTTATTCGAGGGTCTCCAATGACTTCAGTGACGTACTTTCAGCACGAAAATGACGTTGTAAAAATACACACAATAGGAGTACAAAAAAAGTTCCTTTAATTGGAGTTCAATCCGTGACCTCTTGGTCAGCGACCTTAGTTGCCTGGTGCACTGTTCAGTGCGCTTCTGTCACATAATTTCTATGCTTTAAAAGCACACCTTTTTTGAACCACGTTTCCTTTACAATGCTGTTAGTGTAGTAATGCATGGTGACCGCAACATCACGTTTAACTTCTGCAACGCATGGTTTCTACGTATCCGTCCTATTTAGCGCGTTTTCAATAGAACTGCGATGGTGTGAACGCCTTATCACACAGCCAGGTAGCGGCCTTACCCAAAGCGTGGGCGTGGCTCATAAAATTCATAGATGTTGAAAAAAAAAGTCAGATTGCCCGTACAGTGGAAATCGACGATATGCGAAGCACGAATGCGAAAGGTTGATATGTCACTTTTAAATCAGCACAGCGTTACGAGATGGAGATAAATTATTCCGTACTTGACTTCCGCGTCATGATTCTCATGGTTAGAGGTGTCGTTTACTTTCATCGTCTATACACGTCACGTGATACCAAATTAGTATATGTGGAGCGAGCAAAACGGCCGCGAACACGCTATGAGTGTTGGTATGTTGTCATGTTTTACATGACACGCGTGTCAGGATTATTATGTTTGCACCAGTCTTATATCTTCCTTATCCATTGACATCTCGCAGCACCTAACTTGGTACATGTGGAGCTAGCAAAATAGCCGTGAGCGCATCATGAAGGGCCCAGTATATTCTAACGTAGCGTCGACGCGCGCACACGCCGGGCCCAGCGACGCTTTTTTAGCAAAACAGAAGCATTTTATAGACTTACGCCAGGCGCGAAAGGAGCGACAGGCACAACCAGCATCTGTCCGCGCGGCCCGACGGCAACCGGTGTGAAATGCGACATGCTGAATTTCGCGCCGATGCGTTACCCGGACAGCGTCTGCCTCTTTACGGGACGTAGGGACGATGGACGCGCTGAAACGCCCATGCGTCAAAGCAACGCAGCGCGTCGCACGCCTGCGATTATAGGCACCGCGCACTGACCAGAGGGAGCTGTGTTGCCTACACTGCCCCGTCTCAAAGCTTTTGACATTCGTCATCAGGGGCACGCAGAAAATGAACGCGTGCGCGCGTCCCCCATGTATCTGGGCCACAATACACCAACTGATGCAGGGCGCGAGAGGCGATCGTCACGTTTTGTGTTCGCAGACGTCGTCTCAAGGTTGATTTTTCATCCGCTAGGCAATGTATCCTGACGTTGCAGTCAGACTGCAAAACTCGGCTGAATGGGTGCCTATATAGCAGGAGCAGCGCCTGGCGTGGCAACGCCAGCGTGACGCCACTAAACAATCGCCGGCGCGCACGCGCACCGGGTCACGTCGAAATTTATTGGCACCTAGACTGTGGCACGTAGTCATGTTCTCACATGACACGCATCTCATGATTATGATGTTTGCACCAGTCACCTAACTTCGTCATCTATTGACGTCACGAATACAAAATTTGGCATATGTGAAGCTAGCAAAACGGCTGCGAGTGCATCATGAGTGTGGCATGTAGACATCTTGTTACGTAACACGCATGTCGTGATGATCATGTTTGGATGTGTCACTTACCTATGTCTTCGGTTCGCGCTCATAATACCCAGTTTCGTACATTGGTGAAGCAATTTGGTGAAGCTACCAAAATGGATGCTAGGGCATCATGACCACAGCTTGTGGTAATGTTATTACATCACACGCGTCTCATGTTTATCGTATCTGCACCAGTCTCAAACCTTCGTCATATATTCACCTCCCGGAATACCGTATTTGTTGTAAGTGAAGCTAGCGAAACGGCCGCCAGCGTCTCATGAGCGTGGTATGTAGTCATGTTGCATGACACGCATCTCATGATGATCATATTTACATCAGTCACATTTCTTCTTCATTTATTCACGTACCGTAATATCAAATTCGGTATATGTGACGCCAGCGAAACAGCCGCGAGCGCGTCATGAGCATGGCACGTAGTCTTGTTGCTACATGACATGCATATCATGATTTTCATGGTATTTCCTTTCGCTTGTGTTCGCCATGCAATCCTGTTACACCATACCACTTTGGCACTATGTCATGTGCACCAAACCACCACAAGAGCAGCAGGACCATGAAACGTAAATCATGGCATTCATGTCAAACACCTCTTAATTTTCATGCTATGACTAGTTGCATATGCTCGTCATACAGTCATGTTATGCCTAACGAAGTTTGGTATCAATATATTCATCGAAACGGCCAGGAGAGCTAAAAGTCGAAGGCGGCTAGATAGGTAGATAGATAGATAGATAGATAGATAGATAGATAGATAGATAGATAGATAGATAGATAGATAGATAGATAGATAGATAGATAGATAGATAGATAGATACGCTCAAGGTTGCCGCAGTTCGCTAAGAAATGTTTCACATTTAATAGCTCTTCAAAGCACCTGTTCAGCCTAATGTAACTCCGTGGGCCCCAGTGACGCTCACCCCACAAAAAATCACAGCATATCAGTGGAGGGAATAATGAGGGGGGCGAAGCTTCGGAGGGTTTCCTCCTGTCTGTCTGTCTGTCTGTCTGTCTGTCTGTCTTTCTGTCTGTCTGTCTGTCTGTCTGTCTGTCTGTCTGTCTGTCTGTCTGTCTGCCTGTCTCTCTGTCTGTCTGTCTGTCTGTCTGTCTGTCTGTCTGTCTGTCTGTCTGTCTGTCTGTCTGTCTGTCGCGTTCGTCCGTCTTTTTGGCCGTGTATCTGTCCGTTCGCCCTTTAAATCACTAACACCATCTAGTGATAATACTTCCAAGAACATACACACACCGGCCTCCGTTAAGCGTTTCATTAACAAGAAGTGGCTTAGATATACACTACATACAAACGAAGGAGAGGGAAGACAAAACACGCGTTGCCCTTCTCTAATCGGGCAGCGGCATTCACAAAATGTGACTTGTTGTGAGTAGGCCATCATAGCCTACGTTTGGCGCAGTCAGTCACGCTCTTTTCTGGCTGCCACACCGCTTGCTTTTGTTCTCCTCTCACAATTACAACTGCAAGTACCGTATTCATCTGCCCCGCCGCGGTGGTCTAGTGGCTAAGGTACTCGGCTGCTGACCCGCAGGTCGCGGGTTCGAATCCCGGCTGTGGCGGCTGCATTTCCGATGGAGGCGGAAATGTTGTAGGCCCGTGTGCTCTGATTTGGGTGCACGTTAAAGAACCCCAGGAGGTCGAAATCTCCGGAGCCCTCCACTACGGCGTCTCTCATAATCATATGGTTGTTTTGGGACGTTAAACCCCACATATCAATCAATCAACCGTATTCATCTATGACAACAAGGACATGTTTAGCCCTTAATCACTCGTTATTCATGAACGGTATTATTAGAGATGACTATGAAATAATACCCATCTTGCAGATGTTTTCACGGTAAATGGTGCTTTCTCTGTCAAACGCCAAGAGACATTGTATAAGCTCTTGTATACCAATGTATGGTACAATTTAAACAGCTTCTGTAGGCAGACATTTTACGTACTTTGCCGTGCCAATTACTAAGGTGGAGGGTTCAACCATGTTTATTTTTGTATTTCATATTTGTTTGGTCGATTGTTTGTGTCGTCTGCATACAAATTCATTTGAAGATTTTTGGTATATAATGTAATGTTCTTTTCCTCATTGTTTTTCCAGTGGACAACACCGAAAGAGCCTCACGTCGGTCTGGAGAATTTCGGTTTTTCATTAATATTTCTGATATCGGCCTACATACAACACCATACGTTACGGCAGGTATGAGGCAGATCTGCACTTGTTTCGTTGCCTTTACTGGAACACCGTACGTTCAACTACATCATTGCTGAACATAAAGGAGCAGTGACACCATTTTTACGCATGTCACATTTTTTGCGTCAGCAGCTAGTTCTCGATTTCCTAGTAGGGATTAGGTAATAATGATGAGACAGGCGCACGAATTGATTCACGTAATATTGATTTACTACCAGTATGGAACCAACTTCAAAATACCTGCAAAGTCCACCGATTTTCAGCGCTGCCAAGAGACACCTCCGGTGCCCCCGCCCCATCTGATCACATAGCCACACAAAACTTTAACGCGATATTCTGTTCGCCATTGGTATGCTCGGCGCTCATGCCACTAACATACTTTCGTCACCCACATTGCCGTTGCCGAGGTCATCAGCAACCGCAAGCAACAATGAAAATACCGAGGAGTATGGAATCGCAGTGATTCGTGGCGTGGCGAACAATTTTCGGTTCAATCCTCCTCCGAGAAGCGATTCTGACACTGACGCCGGACTGAGAAGCGATAAGGCAGCTCGAGACAAATGCCTTGACCATGCTGGCTAATAAAGCATAAGAACGTTGCATACACGTTATTTTTTCGTGATGGCCATAGCTTCAAATAATCACATTCGTGGTCACGATTTTAGGACAAATCAACCGAGGCCGCACAACGAAAACACTGAGTTTACACGAACGCGCTGCACGAAGCTCCAAACAAAGCAAGTGAAGCCAATGCAGCCAGGAGTCACCACCAAACGGTACCACAAGTAGGCATTTCAACAACGACACTAAAATTGTGGAAGTCAGTGCTGCTCGCTCATTGTCACTCAGTTGCTGAGACATGGCCCAGGAGTTAGCTGAACACATCTAAACAGTGTGGATGTCTCCTGGTCGGGAACGTGCTGAAGAGCCTACAGGACGATTTGCCCTTGAAATAGAATAACTTCTACGTAACGGAACGAATTCATACTTCGCTAAAGAAAACCTCGTGCTTACCAAGCAATCGAATGAGTGCCTCACAATTCAAGTTTGCAATTTGGTGTCGTTATGAGTGACATTTCGTGATAAGTGGTGCTAATCACTTGCTTGTCTCTAGAAACTGATTCAAGGTGTATAAGATGAACGGGTGCGTTTCGCCGAAATTGCCTCTAGGTTCTTGCGCTATGACATGTCCAGCACGCATAGTGTCGCGGTAGTTGAAACAGGGGCATTGCTTGAAAAGAAAATCACGAATTATAGAACAATTTAATAAGTAACCGTGCTGAAGAGCAAAGCCCCCTCCAGATTGTTGCTAGAGAGATTAGCCGCATAACGTGAGCACAAGGGCTTCAGCTCGCTTTGGCGTCCATTACTACAAACTGTATAAATATAAACATTTAAGACTGCAGTGCACTTATGCCGTTCAAAGAAAGCTGTCGTTCATGTAGACAACAGTAACGCCAAGTGATGTCCTGCATAACCATGCAGGAGATCACTCATATATATATATATATATATATGTATATATATATATACATATATATATATATATATATATATATATATATATATATACATATATATATATATATATATATATGTATATATATATATATATATATATATATATATATATATATATATATATATATATATATATATATATATATATATATATATATATTGTGAGCGCTGACTATTTGTTGCTTCATCGTCTTCGTCTGCACACCCAAAAACATTGTAGTAGTCATCATCGTTATGCACGCGGACTACGCTGCTTATGTCTCGCGCGACTGAATTAAAACCGTTTGGCGAAATAAAATTGTCATTAGCGCCGCACAACCTAGGACAAACATAAGGAGTCTGCACTTTCTGAAAACACAATTCGCGATAAATGACCGAAATGGCAGTGATCTTGGCCATACGAGCTTGAAAAAAACCACCTATAACACAAACAGGCAGTAAATTTGCTGGCCGAGATGGAGGAATCATTGAGTTTTCATAACAGGCAGTTTCCCCTCTAAAACTGCTGCCTCTAATTTTCCGGGTGGCTCTCTAGAGAAGTCGAAGGACGTAAGTGTGGTGAGATACGCCGAAAAGGTTACGGGGATCGGTAGTTAGATGAGGGGGAAGAACTGGGCATGCGTAGAGACTCCAGAGGTGAAGGCGGCCGCTGTGAAGTGGATAGATACGGCGCTGGAACGTTGGCATCGGCTCTCGGGGGAAGTCTCGCTCATAAGCAAAATATACACGTAGTTCATTCTGCTGAAGGCGGTAGCACAATCGGTATATATGGCCCCGTATGCCACAGTAAATGCAGACCGGGCGCGGAGGACGTCAGACCGGGTAGTGTGGTTGCACTGGCACCTGTGCTGCCATCGAAGGCAAATGATCGCATACAATCGAGGCAGGCAAAAATGAAAATGGTGCAAGGGCCCATGATGCACCTTCGCCGCATGAAGGTGTCCGAGAGGGTACACGAGATGGAGCCCGTGTGACGCTTGCCATCAATGTCAGTTCGTCTCTTATAATGCCAGAAGGGTATCAAGGAGAAGGGCCGAGAGAGAAAATAGCTAGGTTGCTCAGAAACAAGAACGTGAAGTTCATTTCGGACGATCGTGTGGATAAGAGTTCGCAATTCAGTTCTCCGGTAAAATATACGTCCCAGGAGGCCTGTGGAATGCGCATGGAATAATTCGCGTCTAGACGTTGGCACATAGTGATGACTTCTTGAACTATTAAGGGGATCTGAATGACGAGAGCTTTGAAAGCGACAGAGTTGCCGCCTTTTGTATGTGATGGACGCGAGCAACTTCCGTCTTGTCACATTGAACTCGGTGGCGAAGAGGCAGTACGTCTTCAATATATGACCTATAGGTTCGTCTGTCCCTGGGATGCCGGTGGCGATTTTCTGCTTGGCCACTTCAGAGTGTCTTGCAGATTTGCCGAAAATCTGACGGAATCACGAAAGTTACTTTCATGGTTGTGGAACTATGTCTTTGCGACCTCTTTGAGGTAAAATGGTAGGTAGCGTAGTTTGTCGATTTCGTCGCAATGATTACAAGCGTCGTAATCCTGTCGTAATTATCAAGCCACACTTGGTTGGTGGTTGCTATGTAGAATGTAACGTCCCAAAACCACCATCAGATTATGAGAGATGCCTTAGTGTAGGGCGTAGAAAGTTTAGACCATCTGTGGTTCTTTTCAATGCACCCAAATCTGAGCGCACAGGACTACAGCATTTTCGCTTCCATCGAAAATGCAGCCGCCACAGCCGGGATGCAATCCCGTGACCTGCGTGTCAGCAGGCGAGTACCATAGCCACTAGATCACCGCGGCAGAGCTATCAGGCCACTCTTCGAAATATTTTCCGCGAAGGCCGTGAAATACTGGAGGGTCTTGTTATGGTGTACCCACGATGTAGGTATGGCCACCAACACCCAGCTGAGCAGAGGCCGCGGAAATGTACGAGTTTTTCTGCTCCATCCATGGTACCATGGTTTCGGCAAATACAACCGTCAACCAGACACAACGTGGTTTATTTCAACGTTTCGGCCTAGAGTCTGGCCTTCATCCTGATGAACCACGTTGTGACCGCTCACGGAGTATCTACTTGACTACTTTCAACGCTATGGCCACTCAACCACCATACCTGCACACACACACACACACACACACACACACACACACACACACACACACACACACACACACACACACACACACACGCATATATATATATATATATATATATATATATTGTTACGAGGTTGGTTGCTTCTGAGCGAGATGTATTTGCAGAGTAAAAACTACAGGCAAGAGACACAATGGCTGATTGGCCCAGTCGCGCGCCTGTCAGTCGCACCTCTTCCTTTTCTTCCTCTCCGTAGCAGGACCCCCGGGCGTTGGAGCGCCGTCTCGGCGAGAGTCCGGAGAAGTGCGACAGAAGTAGGGTTTCAAGCGCGAAACATGGACAATGTCAACTAGTGACGAACTTGGTGACGTATTGGAGTGCAATGGCGCTATCTCGTAGGTTACGTCGCTAACTTGACGTAAGACTAGGTAGGGTCCGGCGTATCGGGACAAAAGTTTTTCGGAGAGACCTACACGGCGACACGGTGACCAGAGGAGCACGTGGTCACCTGGGGCAAACGTTATATTTCGATGCCGGTGGTCGTAGCGGGCTTTTTGCATATCCTGTGACCTGGTGAGGCGAGACTGGGCAACTTGACGAGCCATGTGAGCCCGATCAATGGCTTCGCGCGCGTACTCGGAAGGAGATGGCACGAGAGGCAAGGTGGTTTCAAATGGCAATATGGGGTCGCGACCATATAAAAGATAAAAAGGCGAGAATCCCGCAGTGTCATGTCGAGAGGAGTTATATGCGAAGGTCACATAGGCCAACGTTGTATCCCAGTCTCGATGATCATCGGAGACGTACATCGAAAGCATCTCTGTGAGCGTGCGGTTGAGACGTTCAGTTAGGCCATTAGTTTGTGGGTGGTAGGCGGTAGATAGCTTATGGGCTGTAGCACACGATCGAAGGAGGTCATCGACAACTTTGGACAGGAAAGAGCGGCCGCGGTCCGTAAGCAGCTGTCGGGGTGCACCATGGTGTAAGATGACGTCATGAAGAAGAAAATCCGCGACGTCAGTGGCGCAACTGGTTGGCATGGCCTTTGTTATCGCGTAACGGGTCGCATAATCTGTGGCGACGGCAATCCATTTATTTCCTAGTGTCGTCGTCGGAAAAGGGCCAAGAAGGTCGAGTCCCACGCGATGAAATGGTTCAGAGGGGACTTCAATTGGGTGAAGATATCCAGCTGGCAGCAAAGAAGGTCTTTTCCGGCGCTGGCAGAGGTCGCAAGTGGCGACATATCGACGTACGCTGCGGTACAATCCAGGCCAGAAAAATCGACGTCGCACGCGGTCGTATGTGCGGGAAACGCCGAGGTGTCCCGCTGTTGGTGCGTCGTGAAGTTGTTGAAGTATGGCAGGCCGTAGATGACGAGGGATGACAAGCAGAAGCTCAGGGCCTTCAGTGGTGACGTTGCGGCGGTAGAGGATGCCGTCATGCAGCACGAACATACGGGATTCAGCGTCATGGCTGTCAGACTGGATGGCGTCGATGATAGTGCGCAATGACTCATCCCGTCGTTGTTCGATGCGCATATCGCTGACGTCTGTAAACGCCATTACTCTGCTCTCCAGGTCAGGCGCAACGGGATCAGGAGGATCTACCGGATATCGAGAAAGACAGTCTGCGTCCTTGTGCAAACGGCCAGACTTGTAGCTGACGCTAAACGAAAATTCCTGAAGCCTCAGAGCCCAGCGAGCCAGACGTCCAGTCGGGTCCTTCAGAGAAGTCAGCCAACAGAGGGCGTGGTGGTCCGTAACGACAGTGAAAATGCGACCATATAAATATGGCCGAAACTTGGCGACGGCCCAAACTAAAGCTAGACACTCTCTCTCGGTGATGGAATAATTCATCTCCTGGGGAGAAAGCAGGCGACTGGCGTAAGCTATCACGCACTGTCTACCGTGGTGCCGCTGAGCGAGAACTGCGCCGATACCGTGGCCACTGGCGTCGGTGCGAACCTCTGTGGCAGCAGAAGGATTAAAGTGGGCAAGTATGGGGGGCGTAGTTAGGTAGCCGATGAGAGCGGCGAACGCTTGAGCCTGCTCAGGGCCCCATGAGAATGTGGTATCCTTCTTCAGCAAATCTGTCAGTGGCCGGGCAACGTCAGCGAAGTTTTTCACAAAACGGCGAAAGTAGGAACATAAGCCGACGAAGCTACGGACGTCGGATGTAGAACGGGGCACTGGAAAGCTACGGACGACGCGGATCTTTTCGGGATCTGGTTGGACACCATCGGCGTTTACAATATGGCCCAGAATGGCAATCTGACGGTGACCAAATTGACACTTCTTGGAATTGAGTTGTAGCCCAGCTGTTCTGAAGACTGCGAGAATTGCAGCGAGACGGGTCAGGTGGCTATCGAAAGTAGATGAAAAGACTATCACATCGTCTAGGTAACAAAGACAAGTAGACCACTTGTAACCACGCAGGAGAGAGTCCATCATTCGTTCGAATGTGGCAGGGGCGTTACATAGTCCAAAAGGCATGACCTTAAACTGGTATAAACCATCTGGTGTAATGAAGGCCGTCTTCTCGCGGTCCATTTCATCGACAGAAATCTGCCAGTAGCCGGACCGGAGATCTATAGACGAGAAGTATGTAGCCCCGTGTAGGCAGTCCAACGCGTCATCGATGCGTGGTAGCGGGTACACGTCTTTTCGTGTGATCTTGTTTAGGTGGCGATAGTCAACGCAGAAGCGCCAGGTACCATCTTTTTTCTTCACAAGGACGACAGGGGAGGCCCAAGGACTACTTGATGGTTCTATGACACCTTTGTTGAGCATTTTGTCCACTTCTGCTTGGATAACTCTACGCTCAGTGGGGGAGACACGATAGGGGCGTCGGCGAATAGGACTGGCGTCACCAGTATTTATACGGTGCTGAACAGTGGATGTTTGCCCTAGAGGTCTGTCGTCGAAAGAAAAAATGTCGGTATATGACGCGAGAAGGCGATGGATGTCATTGGCTTGCGCAGGGTTGAGGTCGGGTGCAATCATCTTCGAGAAACGATCTGGCCGAGAACAGGTGCTGTTCGCTACTGGAGACTGAAGTAAATCAATCTCGGTGGTGAGCGCTGCTATTTCGAATTCGTCAGCATTAGATACGCTGGCCAAGAACATGCCACGAGGAAGCACTTGAGGGCACAAGCTGAAATTGAGAAGTGGAAGCGAGGTACAATTGTCAGTAACAGTCACAAGCGTATGGGGAATGGCAATGTTGCGGCTCAAGAGGACGTCGGCGAGAGGAAGGAGGACATATTGACCATCGGGAACTTGGGGCTGTGCGGTCAAAACGACGAAGGTGGCTGCCTGAGCTGACAGCCGCACATCCTGAAGAGAGCACAGGCGCGGCGGGGCAGTGGGGGGGTCAGCGACTATCTGAGGCAACTCTAGCTGAAGAACGCCTGTAGCACAATCGATCAGAGCAGAATGATTCGACAAGAAGTCCAGGCCTAGGATAATGTCATAAGGGCAGTGGTCAATCACGGCTAAAATGACAGAAGTAGTGTGGTCCTTTATACGTAAGCGGGCAGTGCACAGACCGAGAACCATCGGCGTGCCGCCATCGGCCACACGGAGCATTTGTGCAGCCGCTGGTGTCAGAACTTTCTTTAAACGTGTGCGTAGGCTTGAACTCATGACCGAAATGCTTGCGCCGGTGTCGACAAGTGCTTGTACAGGTTCGCCGTCTACTTTAACGTCTATTACACTTCGTCTGGTGGGAACGGAAAGAGGATTTGCTGCGGAAGTCGTCAATGCAGCACCACCTCCGGGGGCTGCATTTCTCAGTTTTCCGAGACAACGCGGCCGGAAGCCACGGGGGACGAGAAGCGCCGTGGCTGCGGCGAACGGGACGATGGGCGACGTGTTTGCGGCGATCGAGACTGGTGCCCACGTGGTGAAGGCGAGCGGCTGTACCAAGTGTTCCGAGAATGGTCAATGGCATTGGGCTCTTCGGCAGGTGGAAAGGTGCGGGCGGTATCGTCGAAACGGGTCATATTGGTCGTTGCGCGATGTGCCGAGGACCATGTGTTGCGGCAGTAACGGGCAATATGTCCAACGCGGTGGCAGTTGAAACATATAGGGCGGTCATCTGCAGTTCGCCACTCAGCCGGGTTGCGAGTACGTGGAGAAGACCGTCGGTCGGAGAAGGGCATCACGAAAGGGCGTTCGCTGACTCTAGGCGCGGTGACATGGCACACGGAATGCACTCCGATGTTTTCAAGCTCCCGGCGCACGATGGCTTGAACAAGAGGAACAGTAACAGGAGTGGCATCGGTACTGCGCGAATAGAACGCCGAGGGCGCCATAGCTTCCAGTTCACGACGAACAATGCGTGTAAGGTCTCCCGGCGGCGATGCACGTTGTGGTGTTGACTGGTCCTCGCAAGTAGATGTTGCAGCGGTGTTTGGGAGTCGAGCGAATGTTTGTAGAATGCGGCGACTTTTCACTTGCTCGAACTGACGACACTCTTTGATGATCGCGTCTACGGTGGAACAGCCCTTGCACATCAGGAGATTGAACGCGTCGTCGGCAATCCCTTTCAGAACATGTCCCACCTTGTCACCTTCTGTCATGTCGCTTTCGACCTTTCGGCAGAGGGCCAGCACGTCTTGAATGTAAGCGAGGTATGACTCCGTAGGGGATTGGGCACGGCAGGCCAATTCCTTTTTGGCGGCGATCTTCCGACTGGCGGTTTTGCCAAACACCTCCCGCATCTTTGCTTTGCATTGGTCCCAGCTTGTGAGTTCTTCTTCATTGTTCTCATACCACACCTTGGCCGTGCCTCTCAAATAGAACAGCACATTAGCCAACTGAAGTGTGGGATCCCATCTGTTCGGCACACTCACTCGTTCAAACATGGCCAGCCAATCGTCAACGTCGACGCCATCGGTTCCGCAGAATGTACCGGGATCCTTGAGAGGCGTGAAAACGTACGGTTGCGACGCCATGTTCGTCGGAGACGCTGACGTTGACGCGGAGGGCTGAGCATTGGCCATGGCTGGAAGGGCGATGCGACGTCCGCTGCGGAGCTCCGTTGCCTGATGGTTACCCAGCACCTCTCACCAATATGTTACGAGGTTGGTTGCTTCTGAGCGAGATGTATTTGCAGAGTAAAAACTACAGGCAAGAGACACAATGGCTGATTGGCCCAGTCGCGCGCCTGTCAGTCGCACCTCTTCCTTTTCTTCCTCTCCGTAGCAATATATATATATATATATATATATAGTCTAGTAGATCCTCCGTGAGCGGTCACAACGTGGTTTATTTCGACGTTTCGGCCTAGAGTCTGGCCTTCATCAGGAATAAAGATACAGTTTGTCGGTGCTCAGCTTTATACAATCTCAAATCAGAGGGCAAGGTAAGAGGGAAAAAAGGAAAGAAAAAAAAGAAAAGAAAAGGAAAGGAAAAAAGAAAAAAGAGAAAAATAATATACGGTGGACGCCCCTCGGGTGCCCCCCTTCCACTTTTCCCTCCACTCCCCCCCCATCTCTCTCCCCCTCTCCCCTTCACCTTTCTGATGTCAGCGGTCTGTGTATGTTTCCGTTCACTAGCGCATTCCTCCTGATCAGACGGCCCCTCCTGGCACTGGCGGTTCGGTGTGGGGCAAAAAAGAGCTTTTCAGGAAGTCCTAAGCCTTTAACTACTCGGGTCCCGTAAACAATTCGTCGTAGAAGGACGGGGGCCGCGTATTGTGGCAGAGGCTGGTCAGCGGGCATTTTAGGAAGTTCTAAGCCTTTAACTACTCCGCGCCCTGTCAACATTTCGTCGTAAAAATAGGGGTGCCCCGTATTGCGGTAGGCTGTGCAAGCGCGTGCAATGCGAATTCCTGGCCCGCTTCTAAATTACGCGTGTCGTGGGGGCCTCCCGGCTGTGCACATGGTTGCTGTTGGGCATGTCGTGCATGGCACAATTGATTGGTTAGTAAAATAAAACAGAAAACAGACGACAGCTGCACTTAGGAAGAGTAGTTACACTTGGAATTGTTTTAGGTTGTCCAGTGCCCTTCGCAGCTGCAGTGCCGTGAACTCAGTTACTATTTTCATTGTTGCCGTTATTGTTTTCCAATGCTTTAATTGCTGCAAGTGTACCAGGATTCTCATTTATTCCTCTATCGAGGGTGTTAAATCGGTGGATAAGGTATGACTCTCGTTGTTCACGTTCTCGATTTGATTTAAATCCCGTCTCTAAGAGCGTTACTGATAGTTTGTCGAATGCATGGTCGGGAAGATTGAGATGTTTTGATAGAGGTAGACTTGGGGCTGATTTCGCATGGGCTCTGTGATTATTGAAGCGAATCTTAAATGGTGTTTCTGTTTGTCCGATGTACTGCATACCACACACGTTGCATTCGAGTAGGTACACCACATTAGAAGAATCGCATGTTAGGTTTCCTCGTATGTTAATCGAAAAGTTGGATTGCGTGCTGGTTGCTTTATCTGTTTCTCGCATCGCCTTACATACAAGACATCGTGGCTTTAAGCAAGGGCGGCATGAATTATTGGGGGGTGATGTGTTAATTTGGGAGTGGACAAGGGTGTCTTTGAGGTTACGTGGTCGTCGGTAAACGACGCCTGGAGCGGATGGGAATGCGCGTTTCAGACGTTCACTTTGTTCCAGAATGTTGTAATGTCGTTTAAGGATTTTGTTTACATTGGGGAAGTTTGTGCTGTAAGTCAAGCAGAGGTTTGTTCGTTGTGGGTCTTCTCGTGGTGGTCGCTTCATAAGTAAGTCTTCACGCTTTAGTTTTCTCGCTTTTTGAACAGCGTCATTAATTACATGGGTATTTTTGTTGCTCGAGCATAAGTTTTAGCCTCTGTGAGCTCGTGTCAAAGTCAGCGTCTCTAGAGCAGATTCGCTTAAACCGGTGAGCCTGGCTGTATGGAATACTGTTTTTACAGTGGCGTGGGTGATCGCTTTGGTAATGAAGGTATTGTTGTCGATCCGTTGGTTTGCGATATAGGGTTGTAGAGAGCTTCTCTTCTTCTATCGTTATGGTAACATCAAGAAAATTTACGGTAACTTGCGAGTATGTGTGTGTGAAGTGTATGTTCGGATGTACAGCATTGTAAGTGTCTATAAAGCTGAGAAGTTCGTCCTCGCTGTGGGTCCAAATAAGAAAGATGTCGTCTATGTATCTTCTGTATAACATTGGTTTCAAGGAACTTTGTGCAAGAAATTCAGATTCTAGCTTTCCCATAAATATGTTGGCATATTTAGGTGCCATTTTGGTGCCCATAGCGGTCCCGCTGATTTGTCGAAAATACTCTTGGTTAAACTCGAATGAATTTATATATATATATATATATATATATATATATATAATATCTAACAGACAATAATGCCAAGGAATGTATAGGGGAAGTTATTAGAACAAATGAAATGTAAATAAGAAGAAGAAAGAAAAGAGGGTGAAAAAATAACCAGCCGTGAAATAACCAGCTCACGGCTGCTTATTTTTTCACCTTCTTTTTTTTCTTCTTTTTATTTACATTCTATTTGTTCTAATAACTTTGCCTATACATTCCTTGGCATTATTGTCTGTTAGATCTCATTATATTGTGTTAAAACACGGAAAAACGAGCCCTTAGATACATACTTCTTTCTCTTATATATATATATATATATATATATATATATATATATATATATATATATATATATATATATATATATATAAATTACGTGAAGGCACACAGGAAACTATTGGCGTTTGAAGATATATTTACACAGCGTCAACGCGCAAGCTAAGATGGAGTAGAAACAAGAGCTGTGCCCAACACCAAAATTACGTCGTCTTTCTCGGCGCCTATCTAACCACTTTAGTGCTTTAGTGGGACATTGTTTCATAACAATATATGATGGGGTCATAACGTTGTCGAAAGGAGGCGATTGCTGTCTAAGATAAAAGTCTGTAGTTGGGCGACCTTGTAGCCGGTGACCAGAGAGACTCAATACAGCAATTGACAAGCGGTGATGTGCGTCGGCGTTTACGCCTATGGGTTGATTGTTTCAGCGTTATCTCTAGCGGCCACATGCGTTTTAGAGCATACTTTTACCTTCGCATTGTGCACGTCATTGCTTCAGAATGTTCTAACATTACCTCGGTAGCTCTTGGTTTATCGGCGCGCATCATGCAAGACAGCACTCACACGTGCTGTCGATACCCCCTTCCTAAAAAGGCATCCTCCCAATGCGCAAACGAATTCTTAATGTACAAGCCATGAATCACAATAACATAGCAAACCCAGCAACATAAGATACAGTCCTCAGGGTTGTTATTGTCATGGAATAGCTTCAGGCGCACGACATGGACGACTTCCGGTCACGCACGGCGCCGTTGATATAACGTAATGCTATCGCGAACAACCTCGTAGTCGAGTGCAGCCAGACGTCAAAATATCCTGAACGGTGAGAAGTATCAACACAGGACTTTTAGGGGCGAAGCTTCCTATGCTGTGGATCGTGCGTCCTCGATGTATGTAGTAATAGTTGTAGTAGTATTAGAAGTAGTAGTTGTAGCCAACTCTCTTTCAGGCCTTCAAATGTCTGCTGGATGGCGGCACTTGTATATGATAAATGTATACAGTTTTCATTCGTAGAGTTGTCTAATGTGTGCTTCCCCTGTTAGTCTCAGCTGTGTTTTTTTGCTATAGGTAGTCCCACCTAGTCGGGCGTAGTTATCCTTTCTTGTTTTTATTTTTATCACCTTATGTTATTATTATTTTTGTTCTTCAGTAGATGTGTACATACGTAATAACCAATCTGTATTCTTTTGGACCCACTCCTGTAAGAGCCTGTTAAGGCTTACATTATGAATGAATAAATAAATAATAAATATGGTTAAAGATCGGAGAAGGCGGTATTTGGAGTGTTCACTAGATAATCGGGCGGACGGGCAGACAGACAGCCAGACACAAAGACAGATTACAGACAGACCGATAGACGGACGAATGAATCGACGGATAAACTGACATACTGAGAGACAGACCAACGGCCACAGAGATTGACAGACAGACGGAAAGACAGGCATATGAATGACGCACGTACAAACATTCAAAAAGACAGACAAACGCACGGACAGACAGAAGGACAGGCAAACTTATGGACGGATGCATAGATGGGCGCACGGGCTGACGCATGGACGCATGGACAGACACACGCACGCACGCACGCACGCACGCACGGACGGACGCATGGACTGACACATGAGTGGTCGCATGGACTGACGGATGAACGCACAGACGGGAGGACGCACGCACGGACGGACGGATGGATGGACGCACGAATGCAAGAACAAAATAACAGACAGACAGATGGACGCATGGATTGACAGACAGACGAACGCTTCACGTACTCATATCAATCACTCCGTGGATATAACCTGAATTTTGTTTCACTCTGTCCCCGTTGGAGTATGAGCGTCCGTACTGAAACGCGGTCGCCGGGCTGGGATTCCACGGTGGCTGTCGGTCCTCTGCTGATTATTGATGCGCAGGCGGTCGAGTTGACGACCTTCATCAGCGCGCTGAAGGTAGACGATAACATCAAAGTTTTCTCCGTTCGTCAAGTTTAGACGCATGATGAATTTAAATTCTTGTATCGCGCTAAGGATTGTGATCCCTCAGTCAGGTTTGCGGCTGGCTGAGTGGTCAGCACTTCAGTATTGCGCTTGCTAGTGCCATTACCTCAGAATACTTTCATTTTCTTTATGAATTAAAAATGAAAAAAAAATGTTGGTACGTGGTTACAGTTCATTCTCGACACTTTCATGTAGTGTATCGCAGGTAAAGTGTTGTATAGTAATCTAGCATTGTGATCATAACTATAACTTCCCGACGTATTTGCATCTATCTCTCTGCTTGCCAGATCAGTGGGGCAATTATTTTTCCAAGTACACTAATGGCACCTATGGAGGATCGGACCAGATTTTGTATCAGCCGCATATTCCCAGGATGCTCATGAAACTATTCAACAATACGGCTGTTGGCAGGAAAGGGCTGCAATACCTAGTTGCATGGATACTCTACAGGCAGCTTGTCCAGTTCACTGACCCACGAATGTTTCTTCATGGTAGGACTGCAACCGACGCCTGTTACGATCACATCAAAAGAGTCATGAGTTTGGCGGTCACCAGCCCCGTCTTCCAGTCTGGTAAGTCTGTCATCGGGCGTTTCCGTAATATCAACAAAAGCGTTGTCATTGTATCGCTGCTTGAAGCGTAGAAGCATTTCGTTTCCTTTAGTTGAGGTTGAGCGGAGGAGGGCTCAAAGCAGGTGCCACCATGGCACAATCTGAAAGGACAGCAAGGTCCCCCCCCCCCTCCCCTACCCATCAGGAATGTTTCGGCACGCCAACTTGTATCGCACATTCTCCCCGCATTAGCCAAACTTTGGTCACGTGACGACGTCTTCTGAGTACCTAACGATATTGCGCCATTGAAGACGTCAACACATGATGTATAGTGGTTGGACATTGTTTACCGATTCGCTGCACACTTTGTACTATTCGGGTTCATATCACTGCCGTATGGGGGCCTACTGAAGTCACGATTGACTTCAGAGTGTCGCCGTAAAAATATTTGAAACACGAGCAAGATTGTTTGTTGGTGCTTCTCCTGCAACGGAAGCGAATTCTTTACACCAGCGAGACATGCATTGGCGCACACTAAGATAAATACAAATAACACGCGAAACATGGGGTCTCTCCCGTAATCCATTATATTATCACAAAACATCCATTAGACAGATTTGTCAATGGCCATTGACGATTTATAGACAAGGGAGGCTAGGCAAACTTTATTTGTGTGCCATAGGGTCATTTATATTGTTTGCTTCGGAATAGGAACAATAAAAACGGCAAAAACTAATTATGGTGACCAAGAATTGTTTGAAAACTAAGTGAGGGACATCATATTTAAAAATTAGGCACATCATTTTCTCAGCAACCGAACACAGCGAATTCAATATTAGAGATTGATTAGCAGAAGCATAGATGCTTGGCAGTTCATTTATATTTGTTTTACTTTTTCAGTTACTGGACGTCGTGAATGCGCGATGAACCTCTTTTTGTAAGAAGGAAAGTGTGTTTTGTGCCAAATTCCTAAAGAAAATAAGCGCTGTATTGTGCTCGCCTCTTTGTAAGATCTTATAAGGACGGTGCAGTGGTAAACCACTCATTTAAATATTGACGAGTGCAATATTACATGTATAAGGTACTTTATTGACTAAAGCAGTTATTTATTCAAGCCTAAAGAAACAAACAAGCGCATGTTTTTCTGAAGTATCAGTGAATATAAAATTTAAGATTCAATATCTATCAAACAAAGGTACTCACAATACCTAATGTAATTATTGTATGGCATAGTAAGATACAATGGTAACGTGCGCCAGCTGTTCTACGTCACCTGCCTATGCTATGCAGTAGCCTGAACATAATGGTGGTATTCTAGCCAGATATGCTCTAAGATATAATCCCGTCATTCGTCTGATATTGGCACAAAAATTTTTTCAATTCTTCTTTGTAGTTTATATACTGAAACCACCCAATCGCAAAAAAATACGCACAAAATGAAAGATAGTAAAAACTGTCTATATATCACCATGTAATGCTGAGTAACAATATGTTGCAAATGTATTTTATTAAAACAGTATGCCTACATGATTCTTCTTTGAATAGAGATCCCACTGGACTTATTAAGAAAAGTCGAGAATATGGTGTCCAATATCCGCCGTGCATTCCAGAAAACTTTCGAATCTTCAACCTGGATTCAGCCTGATTTTCGTGAAGTGGCTATACGCAGGCTAAACAACATCACGGTCTACGTAGGAAGCCCCGGCAGGATACTAGACCCCGAGTATGTAGAAGCAATTTACAGTAAGTAATTTTTGTTATGCCTATGCCTTGCGTAGTACATACTTGTCGGTGTGTCAAGATAGCTTTGGATGCTTATCATCTGAGCTAGCGCACACGATTGTCAGTGCTATTTGATATTGCGTAATACAGAAAAATGGGTGACAATCTTACTTCACATTTCACACAACAAAATTGTTGTTGTAATGCACAGTAACAAACCTAGAAGTGTTAGCTGGAATCAGAATTGCAGCCCACAGAATGAATTTCTGAGAATAATTTTTACTGCTACAACGTAGCCGATAGAACCTGATTCAGCCGGTGTCCCTCGCTGTGACACATCTTCCTTAAGTTGTTGTCTGGTTGTAACGCCGACAAAGGCTGCAGCGAGAATTGGTTGTCCAGAATTCTTTATATGAGCGAACATGTGCCGGGTAAGTAAGAAAAATACAGAATATGTTACGTACACGCTGTGCCCTGTTAGAGGCGACGAAAATTCTCCGTCGTTGTGTAATCACCGGTGCACCACGCCCTCTTTAATACGGAAGGCATCGTGCCTTCCAGAGTGATTTCTGGTGCTCGCATAACTTCCCAAATAAACGTGACTATTCGCTTTCTCTGTAGAATTGTCACCGACTATGCTCAAACAATCGCGAAGTCTTTTAAGAATTATGGTGTGGCCCGAGTGAAACGTCGTTCATTTTTTTTTTCGTGGCTGAAATCCAAATGCTTCAAAGAAAAACAATACACGAGTGCGTCAATATAATGGTCCTACGTTATTTTTGTTCTGCTGATTTTATTTATTAGAACCTTTAGAACAGTCATGGTTTTCTACTAGTGGTTTTGTACTATTTTGTGTAGCTATAATTGGAATGTGGATTGGTATACAAACGTTGCATCTCTCTTTTGATATAACGACAGTCGCCTATCACGTAGTACTTTCATGCTTTAATTATGCTCTGCAACCTGAAAAATTGTGCGTTCGGCTGGGAACGGCGTTTTACGTGCCCCCAGTCTGTCGGGATATAAGTAATGCATGTCTAACAAGTGTTTACGCACAGGCTCATAACCATAAAGTTATCTCCAACATGGCGCGATTGATTTGAGTGTGTTGTTACACTTCAAGAAACACTGCCCCCATGATTGTGCATATAATCTCGTAAACGTGAGTTTCTTGCTAAGTTGCCTACAGTGCTTTTTTGACATACTGCTGACAGAAATATATGCCTATATATAAAAAAACACATCACGTTTCCACTTTCAAGAGCTACGAGGCTTGATATCAAAACGGGGCCAACACGGAAATGGTGTAGCTTGGTGAGCATGTGCGGCGCAACAACACAGAAGATCCCGAATTCTCTCCTCACCGCAGTTGTTTCAATTGCCAATTAACCCGCCGCAGTCGTTGGGTTGATACGGCTCTGGGCTGCGGACTCGCAGGTCGTGGGATTGACCTATACGGACGCGGCACTCTTATTTCGGATGAAAGAGAAATGTCCTAACGTCCGTGTACTTAGATTAAGGTGCCCGTTAACAACCATACGCAGTCGAAAAGTTCGGAGCCGCCCACTACAACGTCTCTAAATAACAACCATCTCTTGGTTTGCGGGCGTTGAATCTCAACAGGTTAAATATCTCACTATCAATCTGCCATTTACACAGGTAACATATATAACCGTAGACACTTTGCACAAGCAGCACAACAGAGGACGAAAACTTTCAAGACGCATTGATTGGGAATCAAAAAAAATTATTGACGATAAGTATGAACTGAAATGAAATTGAATAAAAACGTTTTGTACTTCCTTCTTAGGGTGAGATATCTCTACACGTTTTTACGAGCATACAGTACATCCTTCACAGCTGGTTGTCACTTGGCGTACGATATCAGCATGACTTTCTGGTTCACGCACGCTTACATAAGGAGATCACTCAGAAAAAGAGGGAAAAAAACGTCACTAGATCCTGGCTTGACAGTGCTGCCTTTCTCTACATATACAATAGTACTGCGGTATGCACAGACAACAAACAGGAAATGCTAACAGAGTTGCAAGAAAAATCCCCGAGGAAACTAGAAAAAAGAGCGTCCACAATAACTCGGGCAATCCTACAAAGACAGCAGATCAAAGCATAAATTAGTGTAGAGCACACGCACACACACACACACACACTCATGCTTTGCTGTTTATCCTCCCTGCGTGAGACTTGCCCAGCCCATGAACATTTGATTCTTCTAGATTTCGAAGATTATGTTCTAAACCCCATTTTTTATGTTACCAAGTCTACTTTCGTACTCTCGTTTAAAGTTAGCCCATGTATTCAGATTTCGGTACACGTTAAAGAACCCCTGGGGTCATAATTTCCAGAGCTCTCCACTACGGCGTTTCTCATAATCATATAGCAATTTCGGGACGTGAAACGCCAAAAATCAATCAATCTCTTAAAGTTATATCTATCCTTTTTCTTTGCATCACTCACTGCGTCATCAATAAAGTAGGTTTAAAGTAATGTGCAACAGGCCCGGCAGTGAAAAGCGCCTTGCGATAGGTGGCGAAACTGAAAGTTGTAAAGGAATACGTCTACGTGTGACAGCTGACCACAGAGTTGAGCCACGAAAGTTAAATACCTAGATTAATAAGAATGGTATGCAGTGGATTCAGCAAGCATTCTCAATTCTTGTATAATATTCTACTACTATACCAAGAAGAAGGTGCATAATAGCGGCACCTAACCGGCACCTACCTACAAGGCAACCTGGGGGCTTACGAAGAGGGTTTAACTTCAATTGAGGCCAACTAGTATACAGATCGCCAACAGGAACAAGTGGACCTAAACCAAATACATCTCTTAAATTGTGTAGGCCTATAAGAAAGCTATTTATTTTGCGACTTCTAGTAACAGAAACGTGACGTCAAGCGATAAGTGCCCACCTACCGACAAGAGTGATTAGAGCCCTCTGGAGGAGAGTGAGCAATACCTCAATTTCGTGCTTTGCTTGCAAACGTCACGCGCGGCGCATGACTAGAATGTTTGGCTCCGCATTTCATAAATGTGCCTACGTTCTGCACGATATGCTTTATTTCATGAAGCCCCGAAAGCTTCCAAAGTACACCATTAGATTGCGTAGGACGTACGTCCTTTATTACTAAAGATCTTGAACCGGCTACCACAAATACCTTCGGCACTCTGCGTTTAGCAATAAGCGAGTCGTGTTCCAAACCCGCCAAGTTGAAGGGAGTATATAGAGCGCGTTCAAGCAATCGCGCCCTGCATGAGATTCTTGCATGAGCATTGATGATGATTTTTGGCTTTTAATTACCTTTCGAGGCATGTTATTATTATTTAGTACAATATTTTCCCCTTCTCATAAATGCCATTCCATTATTTCCTTCGGCAAGATTATTTGAGTAAAGTTTCTTAAACTCGCAAAGCGGTAAAAAAACTTATTATGTGAGTTTAATAACATATCATGCGAATTTCACCTGGTTTCGACCATGACGCTATGTGTTGTGAAGTGTATACAGAAACACAACCAGCTTCGGGTAACAATATATTGTTCATCATCATTCACAGAACCTTACCCAGATGCGCCACTTGACATACTGTTCCCGACATGGATAAAGGCCCTCTCATTGTCTTCACACTATATTTGGAGTGACCAGACTACGCCACTCTTTAGAGAAAATATTTACAGCTCTTACTACGCACGTGTCTATAATGACTTCACTATACTGAATGTCGACATGCTTCGTCCATTCGCGTATTCATTCGGGCCGCTCGCACTCAACTATGGTGCGCTCGGTGCGGTACGTGCATCTTTTTTATTTGCGCTTCCCAAGTGCGCGCATGCTGTGCTCTATTCCAGCAAATAATATCATCAGCTCCGTGCATCCAGACCACGCAATCACAATAACGAGCGTATACATTGATTACAACATTTTAAATTATACGCGAAACTCCGTCATCGGATGCATGCTAAGAAAAAAAGATTGACAGCTTTTTTCACGAATAACGAAACTTTACCACATCACTTCAATTCACATTTCGCAAAGAATAACTAATCTATGAGAGGGCTTGATAAAATGGCCTTAGTGCAACGTACCGCAGAGACCAATAACTGTTACTAAAAAAGCAAAAAAAGCATTTCGACGCGTCAACATTCAAGCGGACAATCATAGATAGCAGGAATACGTAGCTTTCATGAACTAAATTAAAAATTACACTTAAATGCCGGTTAGACAACACTCTGCCGGCTAATAACGACTTTGGCTTATTGGAATAGGATGACATTTAGGTGTCATGAATGTTATAGAAATATGATGTGATTTGCAGATAGTAACCTTCAACAAAATATCGCCACTTATTCAACATAGAATGATGCCAGAAGCAGGCTCTCTAGTTAGCGAGGCTTGCATTCCTCAGGCCAATCGGTCTAGTGCGCATAGTTTTAAATGCGAAGCATTGCTTTCCAAACAAACGCAACAGAGACTGTCCACCTATAAATGTGTGCGTCTTTTCTTCTATCTATCTATCTATCTATCTATCTATCTATCTATCTATCTATCTATCTATCTATCTATCTATCTATCTATCTATCTATCTATCTATCTATCTATCTATCTATCTATCTATCTATCTATCTGTCTGTCTGTCTGTCTGTCTGTCTGTCTGTCTGTCTGTCTGTCTGTCTGTCTGTCTGTCTGTCTGTCTGTCTGTCTGTCTGTCTGTCTGTCTATCTATCTATCTATCTATCTATCTATCTATCTATCTATCTATCTATCTATCTATCTATCTATCTATCTATCTATCTATCTATCTATCTATCTATCTATCTATCTATCTATCTATCTATCTATCTATATTAGAGCATAAGTAATAGTGCTTTTGTAGACGCTTGATAAAATTCACAGATATCAATATTACAAAAAAGGAGTTTTGCGTGCTCTATGTCAGGTTTCATGGCCTTGGCTGACTTACGTCGCCTGAAAGGGGGCAAATGAAGAGGTTCGTCAGAATGTTAAGCGAAAGATACCATATTTTATACTGCGCGTTCTGGAAGGGAGAAAGAATAAAGAATGAACTATACCAAATTCAGTTTAGTACTCAGCTGGAGGTATGACCCAGACCATTTAGCTTTGAATATAAGTCTCGCGAACCCTTCGATATGCACTCATATTTTCACAACATTAATCTACGGAAGTTGAGTGAATGCGTCGAAACGATGATCACATTATCAGGAGAAGCCTAAGGTCATCAAACGAGGCAACGGAAAGAATTCTCTGGTTGCTGGTTGACAGTGAGTGTGTGTGAATGAAGGAGAGCTAAAGATGCAGCCACGCTGGAGCGCTACCGACGATCAAGTGTACCACGCACAGCAGAAGGGCTTACTATTATAGCGGAATAGCTATAACGGTTTACTGCTCCCGTACCAGCCTTGCCCACCCATAACTTGGAGTATAGCCACGCGAGGTCAGTATGAATTTCAACGATAAAAAATAATAGAGAAACAACACAAAAATATTGAGGTATATTCTGGAAACACCTGCGAAACATCAATCTTGGCAAAAATGCCACAGTAGTTTTTTCCACCGACAGTTTGCATGTCATGTTACTGGGCGCAAATTTCGTGAATTTGTTGAGTGATGTTTCTCATTACAGACCATCGGCCATGAGTTTATGCACGCATTCGATGTACTATCTCTAAAATCCTTTGACTTTGAGCATCTGCAAGACAAGGAAGCATTGTTAAAGGAATATACAAAGCGGGCAGTGTGCTTGCGGAACTCTCATAGATCTGTCGTGAGTATAGCTCCCACGCTGTTCGTTGGTTGCGCGCACGCATGCACACACACACACACAGCACGCGCGCGCACGCACGCACACACGCGCACGCGCGCGCACGCACAAATATATAAGGGAAAAAAGTGTATATCTAAGGGATCGTTTTTTTGTGTTTTGACAAAATATTATTGTGATGTAACAGACACTAATGCAAAGGAATGTATAGGGGAATTTAGGAGAAGAAATGGTATGTAAATGAGAAGAAAGAAAAGGGAGGAAAGATAACTTGCCGTGGGCAGGATCCGAACATGTATATGTATATATATATATATATATATATATATTGTGAGCGCTGGCTATTGCTTGCTTCATCGTCTGCGTCTGTACACCGTAATACAAGTTTATAACTTTTATTACGGTTGCCAGAAGAAACTCTAATCTATTTCATATATATATATATATATATATATATATATATATATATATATATATATATATATATATATTTATATATACAAAAATAGACATATAGTGAAGTAGATCCTCCGTGAGCAGAAACAACGTGGTTTATTTCGACGTTTAGGCCTAGAGTGGGGCCTTCATCAGTATTGAGGCTCAATCGTGATGAAGGCCAGACTCTAGGCCGAAATGCCGTAGTTAACCACGCTGTGACCGCTCACGGAGGATCTACTTGACTACTTATATATATATATATATATATATATATATATATATATATATATATATATATATATATATATATATATATATATATATATATATATTTATTTATTTATAGGCATGGTGGTTGAGTGGCCGTAGCGTTGCATATAGTCAAGTAGATCCTCCATTAGCGATCACAACGTGGTTTATTTCGACGTTTCGGCCTAGAGTCTGGCCTTCATCAGGATTAATGGTACAGTTTGCTGGTGCTCAGCTTTATACAATCTCAAATCAGAGGAAAAGAGGAAAAAGGGCAGAGGAAAAGAAGAAAAGAGAAAGAAGGAAAAAAGAAAAAAGAGAAAATATAATATAAGGTAGACTTCCCCCGGGCGCCTTCCTTCACTCTTCCTTCACTTCCCCCTTCAACTCTCTCCCCTTCCTCCCCTTCATTTTTCTGATGTCAGCGGTCTGTGTATGCTTCCTTTTAGTAATGCATTCTTCCCGACCAGACGGCGCCTCCTGGTACTGGCGGTTCGGTGTGGGGCAAAAAAGAGCTTCTTTAGGAAGTTGTAAGCCTTTCACTACTGGGCACCAGAAAGGTGAAGGGGAAAAAGGGGAGAGAGATGAAGGGGGAAGCGGAAGGAATAGTAAAGGGGGGCACCCGGGGGAAGTCCTCCTTATATTCTTTTTCTCTTTTTTTCCTTTTTTCTCTTTCTTTTCATCTTTTTTCTGTTTCTTCTTTTTTCTGTCTTTTTTCCTCTTTCTCTCTGAGTTGAGATGGTATAATGTTGAGCTCCAACAAACTGTACCTTTATTCCTGATGAAGGCCGGACTCTAGGCCGAAACGTCGAAATAAACCACTTTGCAATCGCCCACGGAGGATCTACATGACTATATATATATATATATATATATATATATATATATATATATATATATATATATATATATATTTATTTATTTATTTAGAGTGCCCCGCCGCGGTGGTCTAGTGGCTAAGGTACTCGGCTGCTGACCCGCATGTCGCGGGTTCAAATCCCGGCTGCGGCGGCTGCATTTCCGATGGAGGCGGAAATGTCGTAGGCCCGTGTGCTCAGATTTGGGTGCACGTTAAAGAACCCCAGGTGGTCAAAATTTCCGGAGCCCTCCACTACGGCGTCTCTCATAATCATATGGTGGTTTTGGGACGTTAAACCCCACAAATCAATCAATTATTTATTTAGAGTTACATAGATATATGTGTTTTTGAGGGTGTGTATAAGAGGAACAATCGTTTCTTTCATTTTGCTGTATTCCGGTGACACCCACAAAGACTGCCAGCACACCTGACCACCCCTGAATGTTCAAGAAGCTTCGCAACTGCAGTAGATGATTTTATAAGGCTAACACGACCCCCAATGATACAGCGGGATAATTTGATGAGGGATGTATAACCTATGGCGTAAGCAACGATAATTGGTTTATTGACAGCCGACGCTTTGTTCGCCGCTATCTTGGTACAGCGTATTTTAGAGTAGTCTCATTTCCCGTTTCCCAGCCGCACACTCGGCTGAATAACACGTTTCATTTTGTACACGCCACCAGCTGCCCTCGTCCACGCCAAACATCGTAATATTATATACGAGGTTTTCAAAAATAATGCACATATTTGAAAAATCCTTGAAATATAAGGCTTCTCTCATTTCCGCACACAATCTCAGCATCTAGACACAAGCATTTGTCGCAGTCAGCATGACAACTGTTGAAACTAATGAACTGAAATTCATTGATTGCCTTTTAAATTGTACATTTTTGGTAAAGTGTTTCACTAGAAAGATGTAGAGCGTGCTAATTTATAACATACGTATTGTTTTAGAAATTGAAGAATTGTATGTAGTGTGAATTTTCTTTTGTTTACAAATGGTGCATGTTTATATCACTACAAAGTTTAGAAGGGATACTCCCAGAAGCACTCGGTTATACAGATGCGAAAATGCACGTGCTGTAAGCCTGAAATACATGGGGCTGACATACATATATCGTTGCCGTTGCGAAATATTTTGGAAGTACTTTTGCAAAAAAGCAGAAAAAGCATTCTATAATGCGGATACAATAATACAGATACTGGAACACATACTTTCGTGGAAGCTTTGCTATGCAAAGAGATCAATAAGTACCAGATCATATTACGAATATTGTGGCAGCGCACTCACTAGAACAACAAAGGAACACCAGTAATTATTTACAAAAGGTCTTCATATATTTTACCCAAAATATATGTTTCGTTGAGAAGGTTGTTTCGTTACCTGCACATCGATGAGCTGTCTGGAAAATGCTCTCTGCTAAACACTGTTGCTGCCGCTGCGGTACTGTCTCGAGCAGAGTTAAAATGACCGCTTGCCCGCCAAAACAAGTGATCTGTGATCGTTACTTAAGTGGCTTCGGGTGCTTTAATACGTGGCCCATTATGTGCCTATGAAGGTCCCTTCAGCACCCTCCCTGAATCGCCAACCGGCGGCAAGCCTTTCCTTAGCTTACAACAAATAATTTCCTTTTGTCTAAAGAATATGAATGACCATTTCCGGTAAAGAAACAACCAGGCACCCGTGTTTTCTAGGGTATCGTAATGGTGCTATTCTTCGTTGACAAGTTTTGTTATCGCCCCATCACTCGTGTAAGCGCTGCCTTCTGCAACTCCACCCATTGACTAAAGAACCATTCAGATAGTTGCAGAACCTTCCGATGCGATTACGTGCACAACGGGAAGGTTATAGAATCTTCTATAATTTTCGTGGTCACTAGCAACATCACCCTAATATTCGACGACACATGCATAAAGGCTACCCATACATACACATATGGGGCGTTCCGATGAGAGTCGTTTGCAGAGACCGGCTAACGCAGGGAGTGCAGGAGCGCCTTCACTACCTTCATCTGCGACATATAAAGTCCTGTCGGTTCCGCAGGATTCTTTCTTCCGAAAGAGTATGGTTGTACAATTGGTCTAGATCATTGTAGAAATGCACAGATGTACCCAATAAAGTGTATGGAGTGACAACAAGTGTCGTATCAAAGCCCTTCAATACGTTAACTGATCGTGAAACTTCGGCGATAGTTTGGCGTAGGAACAGGAGCAACTGCTAGGGCCGTCCACGTCTGCGCGAGGATATCGGAGTGGACCCGACGCTGCATTGGTATGGCACGCGTATGAACTGTGGAGCATGAATAAATGTACCCGTGAAGAATTATTACGTCTTCAGAGTGCTATTTATAATCAAGGATATTGAGGGCACGTTATAGTACAGTGAACCTTGGTGTCAAAAGGAGCCTTGAAGCTAGAAATTCGAAGGCAACAGCCGCGTGCTGCTCCAACTGATCCTTTCACTTTAAAACGCACGCTTCTGCTTTCCCTAAATCATCTAGCGAAAATTTCTGGATAATCCAGAGCTCTTCAAAAGCTCTGGCGGATCTTGACGCTTCGCGGAAGTGAAGTGATGGTGAATCTTAATTGCACATATTCAATCCTTCATGTTGTATATTCACTCAGTGTCTATACGAACACTGAGTGAATAAAAAGTGAGAACTTGTGTTTAACGAAACAACACATAGTCTGAATGAGCCAAGGGCACTGAATTCAGCCGTTGACGAAGGCCCAACAATACTTCATACACTTTTCTCTGGTTTTCTTGTTTTCTTTTGCGTTAAAATATTAATATGATGTCGTAGCCTGTTTAAAATTTGCCTGTTCATGCGAAGTATCTTCACGGTGCTTTAGTTTTATGTGTAGCTTACTCGTGGTGTCTGCTACCTATTCTGCTTTATCATTCTACTGGAGAGCTTTAAATGCCTCATCAAATGTGAAAACTGATCGACTGAGTCCCGCACCGACGGCGTCAACATGTGACGCGAAAATTATGTTTTCGTGCTCATAACGCATGGACATCGGAAAAATTTTTTCGTGCTTTTACAGCTTGTGCAGTCTTTCTGGCAGTTTTTTTTTATGAATCATCTCTTGCACCGCAACCTTCAAGTGTTAGCGCTGGAGTCTATTGCAAGCAACAAATGTGTGCTTTGATTTTTTTAAGCTTTGGAGAGCTGCATGTAGCCCCGTCTGTTTGGCAATTTACCTTTACACTATTGGTCATCTCGGTGCCTGTAGAAAAAAAAGGTCAAGGACTTCACTCATTGAGCTTCCATATTACTGGCACGCAACGAGACAGAGGCGGCCAGTATGCACACCTTAATCACCTGTGTTCTGTGCACTGCATCTGTTTGAATGGCACTGTGCCAATGAAGCCTCGACAGTTTCCAGTTCAGCAGACGGTTCTCAATAATGCTTAGTAGGTGGGCAAGCACAGGGCCTTTCGAAACATCGTGCGGCGTCTTCACAGCAACTAATCCAATTAGCCACTGGTTCACGTGAAAAATTTCACTCCCATCGCAATTCTTTTCACACACACGCATTCGCAGTTCATCAAATGTGAAACCACCAGTTGTTTGTTGGGGACCGACCGTTCGCTTTGTAGGCAGCCGGACGATACACTCTTTTGTCATTTTGCCCCGCCGCGGTGGTCTAGTGGCTAAGGTACTCGGCTGCTGACCCGCAGGGCGCGGGTTCGAATCCCGGCTGCGGCGGCTGCATTTCCGATGGAGGCGGAAATGTTGTAGGCCCGTGTGCTCAGATTTGGGTGCACGTTAAAGAACCCCAGGTGGTCTAAATTTCCGGAGCCCTCCACTACGGCGTCTGTCATAATCATATAGTGGTTTTGGGACGTTAAACCCCACATATCGATCAAATCAATCTTTTGTCATTTTCTTTGTAACCGGTTAGACAACTAGGCACGCACCGTGTATACGCCACATCCTTCTTGTTTGATCTGCAGGCACAGCTCGCAGAACACTAAACTATATATATATATATATATATATATATATATATATATATATATATATATAGAGAGAGAGAGAGAGAGAGAGAGAGAGAGAGAAGGGAGAGAAAGAGATGTAGTGTGTGCGTTGGGAAGTGTTTAGCGCACACATACATATACATTACATAATACGCATATGCTGTCAAAACGTTTGGGCTCTGGAGTGTTGTGCTGTGGTAGCAATTGCGCTAATGTTTTAATCACATAGAAAAGCTTTACCATTGGCTCACTTGTAGTATGCTTTGTGCGCTAGTGAATAATACACCCGATCATTCAATTCTGTTATTGCATTCTTGGACATAAATGCATATGTGAATTATTTCACTTACAATGTCGCACTTATTTTCAGCTGTCTGCAACTGGAGGGGAAGACAAGTTGAACTACACAGTGGATAATGAAAACTTGGCTGACCTTGTAGGCGCCAAGATTGCGTATCAGGCTTTTGCTTCCCTGACCTCAGCAGAGAGGACAGAAACGCTAGCCGGACTGGACCTGTCGCCGGAGCAACTCTTTTTCGTCAACTACTGTGTAGTGTGGTGTGCTCAGCACAGTAAAAGTCCAAAAAAGTATGCACCATTCCGGTCAAGGTGCATAGTCCCATTAATGAACATGCCCGAGTTCTCCAGTGCATTTCGGTGCGCAGCAGGTACACTTATGAACCCGGCCAAGAAGTGTGATTTCTGGTTGAAATAAACGCCCATTGATATTTCTACTTGGGTGGTCAGTGATGTATCACCGTGATATCCCAGAGGAGAAAGCAAAGTCACTCTAATGTTACATAGAGGGGTAGGCTGATGGTCACTTAAGGAGTCCTGACTTTTATTTCGTTTGCTAAGTTACGTAGGGTCACGTAAACTCATCTTCCTGTAATTAGTAAATGCGAAGCATTTCTTAGCGAACTTTGGCGACTTTGAGCGTATCTATCTATCTATCTATCTATCTATCTATCTATCTATCTATCTATCTATCTATCTATCTATCTATCTATCTATCTATCTATCTATCTATCTATCTATCTATCTATCTATCTATCTATCTATCTATCTATCTATCTACCTATCTATCTATCTATCTATCTATCTATCTATCTATCTATCTATCTATCTATCTATCTATCTATCTATCTATCTATCTATCTATCTAGCCGCTTACGGCTGTTAGCTCTCCTGGCCATTTGAATAAAGGTATCAATACCAAACTTCGCATGTCATAACATGTCCTTATGATTAGCATATTTTACTGGTCATAACACGAAAATCATGAGATGCATGTATATCATGAAAGTCATGACTTCCATTTAGTAGTCTTGCTACTCTTGCGGTGGTTTCGTTAACATGACATGATGGAAACTTGTTTGGTATGACATGACTGCATGGCAAACACAAGCGACAGACCGTAACATGAAGATCAGGACATGCGTGTCAAGTAACAACATGAATACATGCCACACTTATGATGCGCTTGCGGCTGTTTTGCTAGCTTTACATATACCAAATTTGGAATAACGGGACGTGAATGTATGACGAAGGTACGTGGCTGGCGGAAACATGATAATCATGAGATGCGTGGTATGTAACAACATGAATACATGTCACACTTACGATGCGCTCGCGGCCGTTTCGCTGGCTTCGCGTATACCAAATTTAGAATAACGGGACATGAATAGATGAAGAAGGGATGTGGCTGACGCAAACACGATAATTATGAGATGCGTGTCATGTAAAAGCATGACTGCATGCCACGCTCATGATGCACTCGCGGCCTTTTCGCTAGCTTCACTCATGCCAAATTTGATATTACGGGACACCAATGGATGGCGAATGTATGTGATTGGTGCAAACATGATAATGATGAGATGCGCTTGATGTGAGAACATGGCTACATGCCACCCTCTGGCGCCAATACACTTCGACGTGACCCAGCGCGCGTGCGCGCCGGCGTTCGTTTTGTCGCGTCACGTCCGCGTTGCCACGCCAGGTGCCGATCTGCCTGGCGTATACTCGCAGGCACGCGCCACGCTGCGTTGCTCGGACGCATGCGCGTTTGAGCGAGTCCGGCGTCCCTCCATCAGGAAGCGCCGACGTACGCTGGTTGCACCGGTCGCGCTTGGCGTCAGATTATAGAGTGCTGACGTTTTGCTAGCGCAGCGTTGCTGCGCCCAGCATGCGCTTGCGTCAACGTTATTTCGGAGTATATTGGGCCCTTCGTGATGCACTGGCAGTAGCTTCACTAGCTCCACATATACCAAGTCTGGTGTTACGTGACGTCGATGGATGGCGAGAGTATATGACTGGTGCAAGCATGATAATAATGGCACGCGTGCCATGTAACAAGATCACAACATACCACGTTGATGATGCACTCGAGGCCATTTCGCTAGGTCTACATATGCCAAATTTGGTATCATTTGACGTAAATAGACGAAGAAGATCAATGACACGTCGAAACATGATGCATCGTGATATGCGTGTCTTGTAAAACGTGAATACAACATACGCTCATTGCGTGCTCGCGGCCGTTTCACTAGCTTCGCACATATCAGCTTTGGTATCAGATGATGGGAATAAATGAAGAAGATAAGAGACACATCCAAATATGATAATTATGACATGGAAGTCTTATACGGCATAACTTACCTCTGGCTCGTAACGTTGTCCTGATTTTAAAGTGACATATCAACCTGCCTTATTCGTGCTTCGCCAATATTAGATTCCCACAATATGTGGGATCTGCCAATTATTCTTCATTGTTTGCTGTCTGTTTTTTATTTTTATGTGTGTTTAAGCTTTTTATTTCTCTATATTTATGGCTCTTTTCATTTTTCTTCTGTTTTCACCTCTCGATTTTTCGTATTCTTCCTCGTTTTGGTCTTCTCCACTTTGTATCTCTGACTTTTTCTTGATTCTCTGTCTTTTATTCTCACAATTATTTGTTTTTTCTCTCGTTGCTTATATGCTGTGCATCTATCTTTTCTCCTCGTTTCCGTTTTCTTCACTGTCATAGCTCTTCTTCTGCCACTCCCATTTCCTTTCTTACTCTTTCACACACTAAAAACGTTTGACAAGTTTTACAAGGATGTGACTAGCTCTGCTGGCGTGCTTGCGTAGCCCAGTGGTTGGGACACTGGCCTTCGGGTCGAGAGTGCGCGAGTTATTTTTTCCTCTCTCTCTTTTGCTCTTTTGTTCTTTCTCGTGTACTCATTGTACCACCAAACAGGGTGATTACTGCACGCGACTCCAGAGAAATCGGCATGCGTGTTCTGGGCCCCAAGCAGATCGAAATGTGCATGAATAGGAGGACGCAGAGAGCACGTGCCAGTTCAGAATAATTATCATTTTGTCTCTGAGAGACAAAGGGTGGCTAGTTTAAAGAGTTTCACTGTTGAAACGTTTCTTGTCATGCAAGTGAAAAAAGTTTTCGTATTCTTCAGTGAAATCGTATATTAGGGATGAATAGAGATAAGTATGTGTTATGGCGCGAATTGATGCTGCCACAAAAATCTGTACATGGATAGCTCCACATGGTGATGTGACAGAGCCATGCGGACACCATGGTTAGCGCCCGCATGAGCATTGGGGTTGGCGTTTATGTTACAGAGCCCGCATGCGCGTTCCGCGTCCGATCACTGCAGCCACATAGTGCTAATCGCGCCCCCTTCCAAGCGAAGGCCGTCTGCGTTGACATGGAAAACAGATCCGCTGCATTTTCGAAAAGTATATGCAGAACCATGAAACTGTGGGCACCACGGAAGTGCCGAAGGTAATTTCTTCGAACGAGTACATGCGAATCATTACGTTACGACGTGTCATGGCGCAAGAAGAATGCACACTGCAAACGCAAGGTGATACACTTGCCTGGTTCTCCTAAAGCAGCAATCGTAGCGCTGAACAGATGACTGAAATATTTAACATGGTGTCCTTCTCTCCCCCCCCCCCCCCGCTCTGATTGTTAGAAAAGAGCAGCCTTCTGTGTGACAAAACAATCAACAAACATGCCGTACCATGCAAATTTGCGCAGGGAGAAAGCTGGTACACGCAAAATTTTTTTACTGTGCTACCTCATGCTAAAACTACATTACCCTTCATTCAGTTCGAAATTATCAGAACTGGCAATTTAAGTGAACACCAATATGTTTCTGCATCAAAGGAGGTACTCATCACAACGATGGTCATGCAATGAAAACAATGATAACATCGCAATGTGCCAATATTTCTTGCTTTTTCACGCGATTAAATTGCAGTAAGCTACAACTCACACTATACAATTCAACCATATGGGTGCTGCCACCTGTCCATGGTAGAAAACCTCGAACTACGCATTCATCCCATGAGAGGGCACTCACGCTTTTTTTATATAAGAAGTATATACCGCAATTCTATTTTAGCACAAAGAAAGCTTCTTTTAGACTTCGAAAATAGGCAGCCAAAACAGTTTGATGACTCTAAACTCGTAAATGAAGGAAGAATGAACTGATACTTATATTCCCATAACTTCAACAAAATACGTGCATGACCTATATCAACGAGCGCAAAGGCAACATAAATTGTTATTATGTAACAAATGCACCACTGGTTGAAAATGTGCAGGGAAGAGAAGGAGGAATGAACATTATTATAAAAAAACCAACAGGTTTAGGTGGCCGGGCCTCGGCCTCCCAAAGGCTTGCCTCGTCAAGGGCTTGCCTCGACACCGCCTCACGGGCGTGCTGGGTCACCCAGGTTTGGTCGTTAAGAGCGGGGCTCCGCAGAGCCTCATGGAGCTCTGACACAATAGTCGTAAAATGTGCAAGAATTGTCCTTTTTCTCACGTGTGTAGCAAAACACTGTCTCTTCTATTTCTCTGCATAATGGTGATTTTAAGTTCCAACGTTGAATTCAGACACTCCTGTATTTTTTGGGGGGAGGGGGGGGGCACGGATGGAAAAAGCAGCAAAATAACAGATATGTCAGGCCTATAAAAGAGGGGAAGGGAGGCAAACTCTGTAGGGATTCCGTCTAACCACGTAGGGTTAATTGTATACTTTTCAGAGAACAGAATTAGGAGAGAGAGAAATAAATAAAAGGAAGAGACAGGGAAGTTAACCTAGACGAACTGGTTTGCTACCCTGTACGGGGGTGGGGAAAAGGGTCGGGGCCCGTCAATAAGTTTGAGCGTGCTTAACTGGAACGTGTAATGCATGCACTGAACGTTCACAATCACGTCGGCCAAGATTTGCAACGTTCCTCACCGCGTTAAGACGCTAAATTTGCAACTGAACGCGGCTTGCCCTCCTCGATCACGTGCGTCCCAAGACGGTGGGGTGACGTAATACAACGAACGACCCTGCACGAACGACCCGCTTGGCTTGGCGTTTACCGCCAAGCCAAGCGTTCTAATTTATCTGAAAGATGGGAGGTTTACAAAAAAATTGCCCGCAGCTTCCCTCGGGGGAACACTGAGGAGGATGCGGAGCATATAATTGGTTAACAGGGTGTTAAAGTGCGACTTACTTGGGTCGATGGCTAAATTGGTTAACGTGGTTGTAAGAGGGGTGTTAAATGAGTGAACACGTACGACACGTATGCGAAAGGGCGGTGTTTATTTATTGCGACGAACTTTGAGCACGATGGCTTTTTGGTCGGTAAAGTAGTTGTTATCGAACCAAAGACGATCACACACCTTGCAGGTGTGGCCGAAGCTTCGGTCGAGGAAGTCGCGCTTGAAGCGAGCGTTGGGCGTGGCATACTGCTTGGCGCGCCGCGCCGCTACCTCGGCGCGCTTGCGCTCGCGGGCAGCATCGGGATCGGCCTCTCGTCGCCGACGCTTGCACTCGGCTTCCCGTTTTCGAAAGTCCGGGTCCTCTTGTCGACGCTTACGTTTCAAAGCGGCCGAATCCGGTGCTGCTGCTCGACGCTGACGTCTCTCAGCGGCTTCACGTTCTCTAAGTTGAGCATCTTCCGCTCGACGCCGACGTTTACGTTCGGCGTCGCGAGCTCTTCTCCGCGCTGCCTTGTCTTCGGACGACGACTTGGTTGCGGTTCCGCCAACACTTTGGCCGGCGCTGGTCGAAGGGACGTCGATCATTGCGACCTCGGACGTCGACGCGCCGTACAAACCAACCGACGAGCGGCAACTGAGCGAGCGAGCACCGACCTTGAGTATATATACAGCGCGACGGCGCATGCACTGTCAGCTGTCGAATGTTCGAGAAGGGGGAGAAGCGCAACGGCGCATGCGCACGCGTCAGCTGCCGATGTTCTCGAAGCGCGACGGCGCATGCGCGCGCGTCAGCTGCCGATGTTCTCGAAGCGTGACGGCGCATGGGCGCTACATTATACAGCTAGCGAATGTTCGTGAAGAAGAGAAGCGCACGCGGTGTGTAGAGGAGGAAGGGTGCACAGATGGTGGAGGAGTGAAGCGCGCGCGGTGTGTAGAGGAGGAAGGGATGCACAGATGGTGGAAGAAGGAGGAGGAAGCTTGCGGACGGCGCCGCACTACAAGCCTCGAGTATTAGATGCTCCGCATCTAAAAGGTAGCCGGTGAATACGGGCGTGCTTTATCCGCGGCAAAGGAGTCCTTTCTTCAGCAAACGCTACCGTTAATTCTGCAAAACAATCCCCACAAATTTTGGCAGGTCGTTAATGGGGGCGATAGGAAACAGATTGAACTTGCCACTGACACGGACGAAGTAATTTCCAGTGAGAACGTTTGTATCACCCTTAGCCATGCATTTTCTTCATTCTTTACGAACACTACTCCTGCCGTCCTTCCAGGTGTTCAAGCTCGCGATTTCATTGTGATGAATTCTGTACACGTTGACCAGGCCGGCATACGCAAGTTGATCCAAAATTTAAAAATTTCGTCGTCACCAGGCGTCGATGGCATTTCTTCTAAATTTTTGAAAAACACTGACGTTCATTCCTCAATTATTCTGTCGAGACTTTTTGATCAGTCATTAGAAGAAGGTGTTCTCCCAGAGGACTGGAAGGTGGAGAAGGTGGCTCCCTTGTTTAAATCAGGAAACGCTCATAGTCCCGGGAACTATCGCCCCATTTCACTAACCAGTGTACCATGCAAACTTCTCGAACATGTAATTTACACCCACGTCGTGAGTTATCTTGAAAGTAACGCCTTCTTTAGCATTCACCAACACGGGTTTAGGAAATATTATTCATGTGAGACACAGCTTCTGGCCTTCACTAACGATTTATTCTCTGCTGCTGATCGTTCATCTACTGTTGATTGTGTCTTCATAGATTTTTCAAAAGCCTTTGATACCGTCTGCCACAAGTTACTTCTTCTGAAACTAAACGCGCTAAATATTGATGCTAACGTCTTAAAGTGGATTGAATGTTTCTTATCTAACCGCACCCAGTTTTTAACTGCTAACGACCATTGTTCCCCGACTATCCCTGTAACGTCCGGCGTTCCGCAAGGTTCAGTTCTTGGTCCCCTACTATTTCTTATCTACATCAACGACTTACCTAAAGACATCTCATCATCCATCAAACTATTTGCCGATGACTGTGTAATTTACCGTGAAATCTGGACTAACGCAGATAATCTTGCCCTTCAAACAGACCTGGATCACATTTCATCATGGTGCGACGAATAATTAATGAAGCTAAACGTTACTAAATGCAAGGCTATGCGAATTTCCCGTTGTATTTCTCATAATTTACAGTGCGACTACACACTTAACCACAGCAATCTCGATCTGGTTTCGTCCTACAAGTACCTAGGAGTATATATTTCTAACAATCTCTCTTGGAACACGCATGTCGATTATATTACGAACAATGCGAATCGCACGTTAGGTTATCTGCGCAGAAACTTTTCTTTGGCTCCGACTAACCTTAAACTTCTGCTTTATCAAACATTAGTCCGACCCAAACTCGAGTACGCGTCATCAGTCTGGGATCCACATACCAATTACCTCGCTGACAGCATCGAGGCGGTTCAAAATCGCTCGGCACGTTTTGTCATGTCAAACTACCATCGCACGTCCAGTGTTAGCTCGATGAAGGGCAATCTTCACTTACCCACTTTCTCACTGCGGCGTAAAATATCTCGCCTTTGCCTGTTCCATAAGATCTTTCATTGTATTCCGTCCTTTAGCAACACTCTTTTCCAGCCCCCATCGTACGTTTCCTCACGCAACGATCATCAGTTTAAAGTGGGCGTTCCTAGCGCCCCCACGAATTTATATTTTGAATCATTCATCTCGAAAACTGCAAATGAGTGGAACCACCTTCCCACCCCTATCGCTGCTATCACTGACCTCACTTTGTTTAAAAACGCCCTCTCTAACCATTCCGCGTAAATTCACCACTTAAGTCACGCTGTGTTTTCTCTTGTTAGTTTTTTGTGTGCGCGTGTCATTCAAAGACGCAACCATGTTGAACATTGTTGTTACAACCACCCTGCCTCTTCTTAACATCACGCAGTCTTTCTTTTCTTTTATGGTTTTGAGGTTTTGAGATAATTTTGATTTGCTGTATTTCCTGATTTTCTGTACGACGTATACCCGCTCCTCTCTGTAATGCTTCGGCCTTGAGAGTAAATAAATGAAATGAAATGAAATGAAATAGTTATTTGAACAGCCCCGCCACGCTGGTCTAGTGGCTAAGGTACTCGGCCACTGACCAGCAGGTTGCGGTATCAAATCCCGGCTCCGGCGGTTGCATTTTCGAAGGAGGCGAGAATGCTGTAGGCCCGTGTGCTCACATTCGGTGCACGCTAAAGAACCCCATTTCCTCTTCTTGAGTTCAACTATGATAGTCTTAACTCCTGTTTGTTACCTAATCCACACTGCTTTCTTCTCGTCTCATAAGGTTTCGTTTATCATTTTCCTTTGCATTGCTCGCTGCGTCGTCCTGAATATTAGCTGTACCTTCTTTGTAAGTCTCCAGGTTTCTGCTCCGTAGCCAAGTACCGGCAAGATACAGGTGTTATATACCTTCCTCTTGTGGAATAGTGCCAATCTACCTGTCATGATTTGAGAGTGTCTGCCAAATGTGCTCCACTCTATTCTTATTCTTCTAGTTACTTTAGTCGCGTTGTTCGGCTCCACGGTAATTACCTGTCCTAAGTAGACATAGCCTTCTACAACTTCAAGTGCACTATAACCTATCTCGATGCGCTGTTCTCTTCCAAGATTGTTGTAGATTACTTTCGTTTTCGGCAGAATTACTTTAAGACCTATTTTTCTGCTCTCCTCGTCTAACCTCCGTAATCATGACTTGGAATTCGTTTTCTGAGTTAATCAGCAATGCAATGTCGTCTGCGAAGTGCAGGTTACTAAGGTGTTCTCCATTAAGTCGTATGCTTAACTGTTCTTTTTCTAGGCCTCTAAAAACCTCCTGTAAGCACGCGGTAAATAGCATTGGAGAGATGTCATCCCTTGCTCACACCCTTCTTTATTGGCAATTTGTTGCTTTCTTTATGAAGCACTAAGGTAGCAGTTGATCCCCTGTAGATTTCTTGTTGTTGAGGTGAGTTGAACAAACTTTTTTTGCCCAAAGGTTGTTGCTGTGTCCGGGGCTAGGATGCCAGCGACATATCGTTCGAGGAACATTTTTTGAGGTCCTCGGCAACGGCCCTGGCCCGCAGGATGGCCCACAGCTGGTCTTCGAGGGCCTCGCTAAGAAGGGCGGCTTGCCATCGCTCAGCAAGGCATCCCATTTCAGTGGGTCCCTCAGTTGACGTCATCCTTTATCGTGGCCTATCTTCATCGCTTTCGTATTGCCAAAGTATATGCGCCTTATCGGCCCGTTCATGGGTGCACCACGGGCAGCCAGGCGACGGGTGCAGCGTGGGCCATAAGCGATGCAGTAGCAGGGGTTGGTGAACGTGCCCGTCTGCAGCCTTCTCCGATCCACCACCTGTGACCTGTCCAGGCGCACGTGGAGTTGCGCAAATCTCTTCCGGTCTTTCTTATAGTGCGCAAGCACGTCGTGGTACGTGGCATGAAATTCTTCTCTATAGCAGTCGGCGCACCTCTGTTGCCTCGCCTCTTTTGTACAAATTTCAGTTGCCGCAGCAACGGACGTGGTGGGGGTGTTAATGGCGCCTTTGCCAGTGCCTGTGGCCACCACTGTTCCTCAGCCGGTACTCTTCCCAACTACGGTGGCGGCTGCTCTCTGGGTGGCGGCGTCGCGGTGGGTAAGTTGCCTCGCAACGAGGTGGGCGCGCTCGTTATGGTTGGGCGGGAGGCCGGTTAGTCTTTCACTGTTGGCATTGCTGCTCCTAGTTTTACGGCTGATGTTGTTAATAGTTGCAATGTCCCCCATGTGAGCGGAAAACAACTTGAGGGTTTTGTCAGTAATCTTGCCTGACGCGAAGTCTCCAGCTCTGGCGTTAAGCATGCGTTCCACCTCCTCGGACACCCAGCCTTTAATATAGCTCCGAGTCGCTGATTTAGAATCGCTTATAATGAGGCTGTCGTCCACACTGCTGTGGAGTACCGCTAAAGCTATGGCCATTTCTTCAGCAGCTTCGGATGATGGTAGCCGTGCTGATGCCACGACCCGAACTTTTCCTGTCGTATTCAGGACCGCCATGGAGGAGAGGAAGCAGGTCCTACCGCCACTGACCGGAATGGCTGTTGATGTTGCCGCTGTCGCTGCAGTCGTTGTTGTCATAGCAGTAGCAGTGGTGGTAGTGTTAGCGCTTCGACTTCGCCTCGCTTGTTCACGGGTAGCGGTGGGGGTTTCGAGTGGCTCCCATCGCCGCCGCCGGCTGACAGTGGATACCTGGCCGCATCGACGAAGAGGACGTTCTCTTAGCTTCCATGCACCTTCATGACTGCTGCAGCTCTGCATTTACGTCATTGCAAGTCGTGAACGGGGTGCATGTTCCTGGGGATGTTTTCTGTCAGTATGGCGTCCCTGACTTCCAGTATCAATGCTTCCTCCAGTCTACGCGCCTCATGATATCGAATCCCCAGCAGGTCGAGAATGCGTCTTCCCGTTCTTGTGCTAGAATTCCTCTCGAGATGCGCAATCCTCTGCGCTTCTCCTATCTCATCGAGGGTGTTGTGCACACCCAGCTCCAGAAGTCTACGGGATTCCGTGTACTGGCGCACACCCAGAGCTACCTTGAACGCTCGACGAATTGCCGCGTTCAGCTTCTCGGTTTTGCTTCTGTTCCAGTCAGCATACGCGGCGACATACGCTGTATGGCTCAGCGCGTACGCATGTATTAACTTCGTCACGCTGTGTTCCTTTAGTCCTTTTTTTTTTCGCTACTCGACGCACAAGAAGCGTTGCGGTGGCCACTTTCTTTTGCAGTCGCGCTACCAGCTCGTGGTTCGCACCGTTCTCTTCCAGCCACAGGCCGAGCACTCGTATTTTGTACACCGTTGGTGTTTCGGTCCCCTCCTTCGTCATGACGTGGATGCCCAAGTGACGGGCGTCCAGTACAACCTGCAGGTGAGGTACTTTCTTGCGTGGTCTATGCAGGAGGATTTCCGCTTTATCGGGAGAGCAGACGACTCCCGTGCCTTCGAGGTGCCACTCCATGGCCCGGACGGCCCGATGCATTCTCTCTTGCATTTCACCAACGCTCGTATTCGCTGTGGTCCACATGGTCACGTCGTCTGCGTAGATCGTGTGATTGATGCCCTCTATTGCGTCGAGACACTCCGGCAGTCCGATCATGATGAGGTTGAAAAGCATGGGAGAGAGGACCGAGCCCCGTGGCGTACCTGCACCTCATGTCAACTGTTCGTGCTGGGGCACCGTCGACCTCCACCATCACCTTGCGTCCGGTCACGAGGCTGCTGACGTATCTGTGGATCCTTGAACCAAGACCTAGTTGGCTGATCTTGTCCGAAATGGCAGTATGTTTTACTGTATCAAAGGCGCTTTTGAGGTCTAACCCGAGCAGGGTGCGTGCGTGCGTGTTTGGTGCGTTAACGACCTGTTCCTTGATTTGCAGCATATCATCCTGCGTCGAAAGTCTTCTGCGGAAGCCGATGATGTGAGCGCCGAAGGCATCGCGCTTCTCGAGGATCATCGTCACCCTGTTGAGGCAGGCGTGCTCCATGACTTTCCCGACGCAGTACGCCAGAGATATCAGCCTCATATTTTAATCCTCAAGCAGTTTACCTGGCTTGGATATTAGTATGACATCCACTGTTTTCCATTCTTGTGGAATACGGCCTTCCTTCCAGCATGCGTTGATATACAGACGTAGCTTCTCGATGGCGTCATCGTTCAGGTTCCTCAGAATTCGATTGGTGATCTTGTCAGGACCGGGCGCCGATTTAGTCTTCAGTAGCTGAAGGACTGCTCTAATTTCCTGCATCAAAATTCTACGTCTAGTTCCTTGTTGGAAGCCCCGCAGTATTCCATGTGACTCTCACTTGCCGGGGGAGTGGGTGCGTCTGGATTATCTCCTTCACGAAGGCCTGCGGGTCGTCTCTGTGCTTGTGTCACAGCTTCGCCATCTGGACATGAATCACCGTTCTCGTGCTGGTTGGATCCAGCAGGTGCCTGAGAATCCTCCATGTGCGCCCTGCACTCATGTTTCCATCCATCATATCGTACAGCTCCTGCCATTCCTGTTCGCACAGTCAAACGCAGTGGGCCTCAATCTCTCGGTTGATCTCGTCAATCTTCTTGCGTATCTTCCTGTTCAGTTTCTGCTGACTCGCTCTTCGCTGTGTAGATTTCTTGGCCTCTACAAGATGCGCAAGCCAGCTGTCTACCCTGGACAGCTCGGGAACGCTCTCGTCAACGCTTCCGCAGGGCCTGTCACCACATTCAGGTTCTTTTCGCCTGTCTGTTCATTCAGTTTCTTTTGTAGGTTTTTTCACGTCCGCGAGAAGCTCTCTGCACCATTCCCCGATATCCTCGATCGGCCCTTCCTGCTTCTCTCGTTCTCTTTGCTCTCGAAACTTGTCCCAGTCCACGACTCTAGCTTTTAGGCAGCTGTCCATCTTGCCTTTATTCTCTCCCATTGTCATGCACAGGACTCTGTGGTTGCTCCCCAGATCCTCAAAAGTGTTCGACCAGGTGATCGCGCCCACGTCTGACCAAATGGAGAAATCAGGGGACGTGCCGCGGCACGCACCCTGTCCGATCCGGGTGTGCGATGCCGGTTCATTGAGTAGAACTGAGCCATGCTCGTCCAACAATTCGGCTAGCCTCTTCCCTTTGGGTGACTCGGCCCCATTGCATGTGCGGTGCATTGAAGTCTCCGCAGATTAGGAGAGGACTGGAGGCGGCCTTCGCCATTGCTTCGCGAAAAAGGGCGCCAAAGTTGTACGTGAGGCCCTTTTAGAAGGAGGTGTGTACACGTTAAGCATGGATAGGCCAGTCTTCCTGTTTCCAAGTCAGGGCAGAACCTCAATCACGCTGTGGTCTATGTCCGACTCCTCGCTGATATCAAGTGAATGGTCAATAAAGGCCGTCCCTCTCTTGACCAGGGCACACAGCTTTATGTCTTTGCCGTGCATTCGCACGGAGAGCCACAAGCCACATAGCCCGGTAGCTGATCCCGGTCGAAAGATCTTGCAAAGCAGTCACGTCGGGAAGTTTGCTTTTCGAGAGAGTTTTCATATATTGCATCATTGTAGCTTTGTTGTTTTTGAAGCCCCTACAGTTTCATTGCCAGACTGTGCGTCTTCCGACAAACTTGCGGGACGCTGCCATGGTTGCTAATCAAAGGCGTTGGGGGAACGCGACTGTCCGTGCGTCCCTCGTTTTTCAGTGTGGGTGGCGTTGACATTGCTGCTTGTGTTGAGAATGCTCGATGCGTCCCCTCCCAATTCGTCATTTCCTTGTCCCGGTTGCTGCAACTGTGCCATCCCGCGTTCCAGATATTCGATGCGCTTATTGGCCGCAAGTTGGTTATTGACCACGGCATACTCTGTATTTCTTGCGGCGTCAGACTCGATTAGCCGAATGAGGAGCGTCTCAAACAGTCGCTCTGTCTTGTTGGTTAGTTTGTCTACCATTTCTTCAATCACGTCTTTCTTTCAGCCTGCTGGTCGTGCCCGCTTCGGTTCTTGCGTGTGATTTTCAGCGCCTTCAAAATGTTGAGAATCATTTTGGCTCTTACGCTTAAAGCCCACCGCCACCGACGCTTCATACTCACCTCCACAGCACATGTCCGTATCCCCGTGTCCTACTGTTCAAGTTGTGTCGCGTTCATCGGCAGCTCCATGAGATGAGGAGGCGCCAGAGGATGGGGTCTCTGCGGAGTGTCCTCCAATTCGCTTGAAGATTTCGTTCAATGTTTGTGGTAGCACCTCAACTGTCCGCGTTGATTTTTCCTTTTGCTTCATTGCCTTGACGAACTCTTGTCTAAGCTCCCTATTCTCTTTCTCCATGTTTTCCATCCTCATCGCCAGGCCGGGGTCTGCGGCTGCCCACGGGCGGCTGGAGAGATGGTGCCCCTGTGCGGAGTCCGCCTTTGTTCCCCTAACTATGTCACGCCAAGTGATTTTGCGCGGCCCTTTCTGTTTCCCGCCAGGTGTGGCCCCTCCTATGTCTTGTTGAGGGTGGTGTCGGTTCTCGCTGCGCCTTCTGCTCCAACTCCGACTTCTGCTCGTACTACGACTTTTGCTCCGTCTTTTTACCGGCGGGGGGGATCCGGATCTGGTTGAACGACTCATGACCTGTTGGGAGCGGGTTTTGGATCTCGAGCGACTAAGGTGGCCTCCTTCCACCGCACCAGCATTGCTATCTGATGGTGACGGGGTTCGCTCTTGAAAGTCTCTGACTCTGGCCTTCCATCTTCTCTGGTTTACTATGTGCGGCAACTTGTAATTGGCCTTGCAGATCCGGTCGGCCGTGTGGTGCGACTCACCACATATTCCGCCCTGAGGCGTACACTCGTGTCCATTGATGGGGTTCTTTAATTCACAAATTGGGCAAAGTTTGATATCTGGTCTTGGGAACACGTGAGGTCTGTGGCCAAGCCTGCCACATTCCTTGCAGAAGTCTATCCGTTTCCGGTACAGAGATACTCTTGCCATAACGCTGTTGAAGTAAACCCACGTAGGAAGTCGGTTTCCTTCATAGAGCAGTATCACGTTAGTCGTACTACCGAGCCTCTTCGCATACGTTAGAGAGGGGTTTCTTGTGTTCACCAGTGCTTCCACGAGCTTATCTTGATTATATTTAAGAGGTACGTTGCGTATAATTTTTTTTGTCATATTCTCAGGCGCCGAAAGATACGCGTTTGTTTCGTACCTCTTTCGGTTGATTGTAAAAACCTTCATCTTGGCAATTTTCTTTATTGTGCTTTCCTCCGGTGTGCTTATCGCCAAAATGTTTTGCGTGGTGTTGGGGCAATTTGTGATCATCTCGTCATCGCCTACTTCTGCTCCATTGCGTATCGCCTCATCAACACTCACACCGCGCATGCTTCTTATATTCAGCCCGTACCTCGGTCGAACAATTACCTTGATGTTGTCCCTGGGCAATCTGGGCATCTTGCTTGCTCGTAAAACCTTGCTGACAATGCCTCGGTGGCCTTGGCGCATCGGGTTTGGTGAACGGGCGCCTTCTTGTCTCACTACCTTGTTTTGGCTCACGCGTCTTCTTTTTTTTCGTTTAACTTCAATCCAGCCATCTGAAACACTGTCAGCGTCTCCGTCTTCACTCGTGAAAACGGTTCTTGTATGTTCAGTTCTGTGGTCCGTGGCTTCCCCTGTCTCTGCCTCGTCTACGTTCATCTTGGCTGTTCTTTCGGTCTTCGAATTCGACGCGGTATGTGCCAGGTCCAACCACCGTTAGGCCTAGACGCTCACTCGTTCAGTTCTTGCAGTTTACGAGCCTTAAAACTCGTAAAGCTCACGCTCACCCAAAAAGATGGTATCCGTGGGTTCGTCATGAATTGATCTGTCCGATGATGTGCCACTTTTAAGGGTACAGCTCGAAAAACGTGCGGAAACATTCACAAATCGAGAGAGCCGGAGTGACATGCGTTTGCTCCCACTGGCGACCGTAGCACCTCCCCCCTAGATTTTTTGCGGGATGCTTACACATGCGTCGTCGACGCCCTGATTCCGCAGTGTCTGGACGACTGCTGATATTTCTACTGAATCAAATGCCTTCTCGTAATCTATGAAGGCTATATACAATGGTTGGTTATGTTCTGAGCATTTCTCTATTACCTGATTGATAGTATGAATGTGGTCGATTGTTGAGTAGCCTGTTCGAAATCCTGCTTAGTCCTTTGGTTGATTGAATTGTAATATTGTCTTAATTCTGTTAGAAATTACCTTTGTAAATAGCTTGTATACTTTGGAGAGCAAGCTCATTGGCCTGTTATTCTTCAAGTCCTTGTCGTCTCCTTTCTTATGTATTAGGATGACGTTTGCATTCTTCCAAGATTCTGGTACTCTTCCAGTCAGGGAGGCACCTCGTAAGCAGGGTCGCAAGTTTTTTTAACACAATCTGTCCTCTATCTTTCAGCAGATTATACTTTGGAGAGCAAGCTCATTGGCCTGTTATTCTTCAAGTCCTTGTCATCTCCTTTCTTATGTATTAGGATGACGTTTGCATTCTTCCAAGATTCTGGTACTCTTCCAGTCAGGAGGCACCTCGTAAGCAGGGTCGCAAGTTTTTCTAACACAATCTGTTCTCTATCTTTCAGCAGATCTGATGTTACCTGATCCTCACCAGCAGCCTCTCCTCTTTGCGCGCTCTCCAAAACTTTTCTGACTTCTTCTATAATTAGTGGTGGGGTGCCAACTGGGTTACTGCTAGTTATTATATTATGGTAATGGTTGTGATGGCTACTGTACACATCTCTGTAAAACTCCTCCGCTAGCTTTACTATCGTAAGCATATTGTAGTTACTTTGTCTTCCTTGTCCCTTAATGCATATATGGTTTTTGCCTATTCCGAGTTTTCTATTCACTTCTTTGACGCTTCCTCGGTTCTTCAGATCATGTTCGATTCTCTTCATGTTTTACATTCTTACACCGGATACCTTACCTTTATTAATCAACTTCGAAAGCTCTACCAACTCTAATTTGTCTGTTGTACTTGAGGCTTTCATGCTTTGACGCTTTCTAATGAGATTTTTTGTTTCCTGGGAAGCTTGCCATTGTCCTGTCTAACTACAGTACCTCAAACTCCCACTGCACATTCCGTAATGATGCTCGTCAGATTATCATTGAGAGCGTCAACGCTAAGTCTGTTTTCCTCGATAAGAACCAAGTACCTGTTCTGAAGCGAGACTCTGAATTCCTGTGCGTTCCCTCTCAGTGCTAGCTCAATTATTGGCTTCTTGCGTAAAAATTTTTGTCGTTCCTTGTTCAACTGTAGGCCAACTCTGGGCCATACTATTCTATGGTCCGTGCAGCATGCCTTGCCAAGCACCTCTACGTCCTGCACGATGCCTGGGTGTGCTCTCAGTATAAAGCCTAATGATTCCTATTTTTGCCATTAGGGCTCCTCCATGTCCACTTACGGTTCCCTCCCTTTCGGTGGAAGGTATTCAAACATGGTCCGGGCGTTTAGCACGTAGACAGGATAACAGCTGGTCAATAAGAGTAACTAACTGAATTCTTAGAGAAGGCAAGCGGGTTAGGTGGAGACAGAAGGTTAGGTGGGGAGATGAGGTTAAGACGTCCACGGGTATAAATTGGCAGCAGCAAGCAGAGGACCGAGTTGACTGGCGGAACATGAAGGAACCTTTGTTCTGCAGTGAACGTAGTGAGGCTGATGATGATGATTTCGATAATGAACGAACCCCAGGAGGTCGAAATTTGCAGAGCCTTCCACTACAGCGTCTCTCATAATCATAAGGTGGTGTTGGGACGTTAAAACCCCCAAATCATCATCGTCATTTCTTTGAAGACTTTCACCACTGCTGTACGTAGATAAACTGTTGCTTATCTGTTATTCCACAAGAGTTATTTGTGCTTGACATGACCATATAATGTTTGGTCCTGGTCCTACCCCATCAAATATTCTGCTGAAATAAACTGTGACAAATGTACTGAAATTGAGCCTTGAAATCACCTTTGAAAGAGTAGAGAATGTAATGATACGTATATAATTGAACTTTATTTGCCCTGCGGAATTGAACAATAGGTGAAATTGAAAATGACGCAGTCGTGTGTTTAGATTCAGGCTCTTAGGCAATCCACATAGGCCTAATTAGTTAAGACGACATCCTTCAGGCTTATGTAGTCTAAGCTCCTGAAAAACATCCACTTTCTTTATTACATTATTTTGAGTGCCCTTGAGCTCTCGGTGTATAATAATGAAATATATTCGAACTCTTGTTGCAGATAATCAATCAAAGAAACCTGCGTGCAGAAATGTTATTGGAGTAAAAACAAGCGCGCTATAAACTCTGTTAGCCACGCAGTTTTCTTGAATAAACTTACCAAATGTCATACATTCATGTTATGAATACAGAATAGAAAAAAATTCTGATGCGTATTCGCAGTTATTCAGCTCATCGAGCAAAATTTTAGGGTGTCCCTCTTTCTCCTTTTTTTATTATCCTAGAACCAGCAATCCGGCTGCAAAGAATCAATTCAGTAGCACTATAGCAGTGCTTTGAAGGCGAGACACATGCTCGGTTCCTAAAAATAAACACAACAAATGTATATAATGTGTATAATAAAGATACAAGAAAAGTCAGTTGTAAAGCACGAACAATGGCAGATTGTGTTTCTTAAACAAATAATGCAATGTACGTCGATGTTGCTGCATCGATTTGGCATTGGAAGACAAACATATAACGTGAATGCTGAAGTCACCGTATTTTATTCGCAGGCAGTGGGCTGACACCACTCAAAAAAAAAAGCACCACTGCGTACAGTACGGTCCTCTATTAGAGAAAGAATGCGAGCTCGTGTACTGTGGGCAGCACGGCGCTAACTAGTGACGATATTTGTAAGTGAGTCACAGTCGCACAGAATCGTAAGTGTGGGGCGTGCATTCTTTTTTTATCATGAACACATACTAAATTATGACATTGTCATCAACAAAACAAACGAACTCGCTTAGCTTACATTCGTCATGTAGCGCAGAGCTCTTTAGGGCCACGGGAGTGGGTCAACGCAATCGGTTTCCTAACAGTTATGACATAGGGGAGCAGTGCGTTGATTGATTGATAAGTGGGGTGGCAGCCCGAAACCACCATATATATATGAAGGGGAGCGGTATGTGTCAATGTAAATAAAATGCGCCAGAAATTAGGCAACATAGCACAAGAATGCAGCTCAGAATAAAGCCGAACTAATCAACATTAACAAAAAATGCAGTAGACCATGTGACGATTGGCACCAAAACTTTGAAAAATGATTGATTACTGCCAGGCTCGCTGGATGAATGAGCCTGAAGCGCATGCATGGATTACTACAAGAGACAGTAACACTGCATGATCGGGAGCGCCTTTCTGTATTGAGAAAGTACAACAATGTTAATTTTATAAATTTCGTTCGTTTTGGCAAATTCCAAGCAGTCTTTGATGTCATTTCTATAACGATATAAATTCGACACTAGAGCCTCTTCGTACAGACATTCCCTGAATAATCTGTTATGTAACCGTGTGTTCCCTCTGATATTGCAGACAACTGACTACTGGATGGGCAGAACTTTAATAAGTTCATGGTCGGCGTCACATCTCAAGCCATGAGAAAACAGGTGCTTTCCGATAACTGTTTATGGAAAGCATGACGTCAACGTCTCAGCGGGTTCTTTAGCTCTTTTTTGAAGAAGATGGATGTGGAGCATAACTATGGGAAACCTACCACATGCACGAGCGACCCGATGATCAATCCCTGCCCCAGTGGGTATACGGGTCATTTGATGGGGCGATCATCATCATCTGACTCGCACGCGCTTCTTGCAGAATCTTGTCACTCAGCGTTGGTCTGTGGCGCTCAAATAATCTACTTCACTCAGCCCTAAGCCCAAAGGACCTCGAGCACGCTGGCATCACCTGGTCTCCTGGAAGGTCCACACAGACTCAGCTGAAGCATGGTGACATTAACCTGTTTTCTGACACATTAGTTGACTTCGGATTAGACAATCGACAGGCCTAATATGAAGGACACGCTAATTCGACGCGCTTGGATTGTTGCTGGTGGCGGTGTAGCTCTTGCAGTGTTCAGATGCCCTACTGAATGTCGTGGTTTTGATCTCAGCTGCAGCCACCTTTTCGATGCTGGCAAACTGCTCGAGGTGCATCTGGTCTACTATGTCAGTGCACCTTAAAGCACTTCGAACGGCCGAAATTCGCAAGTCCTCCAGCATGACGTCTTTTAAAAAATCATGATTTGGGATACCTTGGTATATTACTGTTACTGATAAAATTGCCATTTTATCATCCTAAAAGAGTGGGCAACCATGAATGGAAAGTAGGATTGACGTATTCACAAAATAAACCACATTCATTGAGAAAACGGGGAAGTTTGTTTGCAAGGTCATGTTTCGAAGTATCGTAAAAATACCGGTGATTGCCCAATAAGACCTGTATTGCCGCAAGAATTTCAAAAGACCATGATAAACCCATGTGCAACTTGCAACAAGCATTACACGCAAACAAAGAATGCTATACTAAGGCAGTACAGACCATTATTTGCAATAGTGGTATTATTGCTATTGCTGTTACGCTATCTTAGCTACAGCTACTTTTTTCTCTGCATGCTTTGTGATCAAACCTTTTGTGCTATCGTTCCCATCAAATTTCGTGGCCGCCCTGCCGCGGTGGTTTAATGGCTAAGTTACTCGGCTGCTGACCCGCACGTCGCGAAATCAATTCTGCATTTTCGATGGAGGCGGAAATGTTGTAGGCCCGTGTGCTCAGATTTGGATGCACGTTAAAGAACCCCAGGTGGTAGAAATTTCCGGAGCCATCCCATACGGTGCCTCTCATAATCATATGATGGTTTTGGGACGTTAAACCCCACATATCAATCAATCATCAACATTTCGTGGCCGTGTAGTATAACAACGCGATACAGAGAAACTCCGCAGTGGTCTGACCTTGGCGTTTGCAACTATGCTGCTTTGCGTAATCCCTGTCGCACTCGATTAAGGACTCCTAGTGTCGGCAAAAATCACGTTTTTTTTCGTTTTTTTAATGAAGCTGTGAAGGGCACGCAGGAACAGACACCGTGTAAAGTAATGCCATTTAAAGAGGAATTAAAACGACAGGCTTAGAAAGAATTCACCGCCTTGGGTGACGGAGCGCCAATGACAGTCCTAAAAACATACCTGTAATCCTAAATTACTTTACTATTGGGATAAAGCACACATACTTAGCAACTGCAAGAAGCTATATGGAATTGAAATCTCAATTACCGAGAATTTTTCACCTACACTGACAGAAATCGGAAAGAAGCTCTGAGAAAGAAAGAAGGAACACCGAAACGAGAAAAGCAAAGTTTTTTGGTTTTACAATAAAGTCAAAATATTAATCGCATGCACACCTGGGATTACCAAACTAATGACATAGATGAAGTAGCAAAAAACGGGAGCAAGGACGACGAACTAGCCATGCAACGTTGAAATCGCCCTCATCCATAGTTTGCTTAAGGTTATTGCTCGTAGTCTGATAAATAAATTGAACACTACGAGGCAAACCTGATCGCACTCGAACCCGACATTGTGTTACTGAAACTTGGCAGCACCAAAACAATAGAAACTGTGAGGTGGCACCACCAGTCTACGTTATCATCCGAAAAAATAGACCAGCTCGAGGCGGTGGTGTTGCCTTGCTTCTGAACCAATGCATAGGTTTTACAGCGATGCCAGGCGTTTCGGGTGTAGAGGCGATCTCGTGTAGGATTCAGCTAACCAAGAATAAAGACAGTGTTGGTGCGGTGTGTAGGCCTCTGCGATCCAAAGCGTCCTACCTTGATCAGACACTAGAGCATATGCGAGAACACATGACGGGCAGCCACATAACAATAGGAGGAGAGTTCAATCTCGCAGATAATAATTGAAATTTTTTATACCTATCTAGTGAGACAAACATTATATTGCAAAGTCTTATGTTCACTTTCTACCTTACCAAAGTTGTTTCGCTGCCTACTCGTGTACAGGGCACTTAAAGGTCTATCTTAGACCTTGTTTTATTGAGTGATTTCTTTTTGAAAGGAAGGTACAACGTCGAAATCTTTGGAGAAATGTTTGACCATAATACTGTTCAATGTACCCCATCTATTCCGGAGAAAATCGCTCAACGCAGAACTAGGAAGTCCGTGTACGTTTTTAACAGAGCAGATGACGCTGCAATTGCGGCCTACCTGGCCCTCGCGTACAACTTCAAATGACTGCTCTGAAATGGCTCGGCTAGCATTGACGAGATCTGGCTGCTATAAAAGCAGGTGTTATGCACTGTTCGAAATATTACGCCCCACAAATTCAAACGAACACTAACAAACGCAACCCTTGGATCGCACGTGATGTAAACCACCTAAAAAGAAGAATAAAAAGACTGAGAAAATCCATTAGGGTTGTCCTGGATGCGAACTTCAGCTGAAAATTAAATTCGCTAAACAGGCTTCTAAGTAAAAAAAATCAGCAAGAGAGCGCTTCTGCAGTCAACGCTTGGCAACTTTATACAGCGCCCCGACGCAGTGGTCTAGTAGCTTAAGTACTCAGCTGCTGACCCGCAGGTCCCGGGATTGAATTCCGGCTGCGGCAGCTGCATTTTCGATGGAGGCGGAAATGTTGTAGGCCCGTGTGCTCCATTTTGGGTGCACGTTAAAGAACCCCAGGTCTTCTAAATTTCTGGAGCCCTCCACTACGGCGTCTCTGATGATCATATAGTTGTTTTGGGACGTTAAACCCCACATATCAATCACTTTTTACAGCAATCACCCCAGAAATTATGTCCTTAGATTAGGCGTAATGAAAATAGCTCAAGAAAGGTGTCACCCAATGAAGAAAACCAACAGGCAGAAGTGTTTTTTGTTCTTTTCCATTCCGTATATACTCCTGACAATGACATTGTGCATTATTACAGGCCAGAAAATATATAGGGAAACAAGTCGAATGAAAAATTACAAAATAATGCCTGTCTACAAATCTGGTGGTACCTCTGTTCCATCTCAATGCAGGCCATTTCTCTAACATGCACTTGCTGCAAAATATTGGAGCATATTGTACTCAAATTTAATACTCCGTTCGTCGATGAAAAGAATATTCGCCTCCCCTATCCACATGACTTCAAGGCTTGTCTGTCCAACGTTACACAACTTGCAGAAATTCTCCGTGATTTCGCTACAGAAATAAATGACCAATCACAAATGAATAAAAGCTTACTAGATTTTTCGAAGACATTTCAGCGTGCCTGCCATGGTAAACTTTTACAAAAGCTGGGACATTGTCCGGGCGATGGCCCAAATTTCCGCTGGATTTAGTGCTACTTAAGTGACCATTGCCAATCTGCCCGTTCGGGAGCCAGAATTTTCGAAGTTATGCCGGCGCTTTCTGTAGTACCTAATGATTCAGTTTTGGTTCCTATTCTGTTTCTCTTCTTCATAAGCGACATAACTTTTCGGGTTCAATCTATAATTCGGATATTTGCAGATGTTTCCCTTCTCTACAGAGAAATACTAAGCCAGCAAGATTAAATTTGTCTGAACAATGATTTCGTCTTGTTAGCACAATGCTGCGAGCATTGGCGAATAGTAATCAACTTCAATAAAACAGCTGCATTGACCATAAAAGAAAAAGAAATCCTAATCTACTTGTCCATAAGGGTAATGATAGCATAATCTTTAACACAGTGACCCAGTGGAAGTACTTGGGAGTCATTATATCATCAGATCTCAGATGGCCGGCACATGTAGAACACTTGACAAGTAAGGCGATGCAGAAATTGATGTTTTTAAAGCAGGCCTTGCAATACTGGTTAACAGAAGCTAAACTCTTGGTATATGTGACGATTATACGCTCTGCTTTAGAATATGTGAACGTGGCATGGTTCCCGCCAACCGAAAACCACATAGATACTATCTAGACTGTCCAGCGCAAAGCCGCGCGTTTTTTTTTTCTGTAGAAGATATTGGTGCGCTGACTGGCGTAAGCAAATGCTGACAGATATTGGCCTTCACACGCTAGCTAGTCGTGCAATGCTATCAAGACTCAAATTCAGGTGCCTAAATCTACACAGAAAACTTGAAATATACTCGAACACATACACATCCTTCAACATTTCTGCAGGAACTCGTCAAAAGCATCACCTTACACTCTTAGAATACTTATGCGCCAACATTACATTTATCTATTTATTTTCGTTTTTCTCGTGGGCAGTGCGAGAGTGAAATGCTTTACCCGATGCTGTGGTTGCGCTGCCCTTTGTCAACGAATTTGTTGAACTTGCAGGCCTAAACATTGTGTCACCTACAAGACAAAAGCGCTATCAGGATTGTACTGTTCATTGTCTGTCCTCTTTCAGATTACACTGATCTTTGTGATGCGAAATGGAGGAAGTCATTCTAATTTTGTTATTTGTTATTATTGGTATTTGTTATTATTTTGTCGTTCCATTCTTGTTATTTTTGCTTCGGTTTGTGCACATGTGACTGAAACATGTGCACTCTTATCGAACTATGTCTTTTGTAGGTATAATTCTGTATCATGACTTTTATTTATCTTTGCATTATTGTGGAATAATTTATCTTTACATTTGTTATATTGTGTGAACTAAAATACTTGTAGGCACTTCTACCCACTCTTGTAAAAGTTCCTGGCGAGATTGACAGTAATACTCAATAAATAAATAATTAAGTTCATATATCAACCAAAATAGGAATTTTGAGCACGGTTATTATTTTGATTAGACTAACTGGTCAATCCGAAAGCAAAACAGGAGGGCGGATTAGAGTAGGTAAAGTACGGCGCTGCCAAGTACTTCTTTCAGACTGCGGGAACCGAGATTATCGTCGGCATTAAAAATGCTAACCGAGTAGACCAGCTCACTTTGTCTTCATCGCGCAAAGGCCTTAAAGCCTCACGTAGATAATTCACGCATAAATACAAGGGCAGAGTATGAGTTTAATAAACTTTTCAAACTGTTCTGATTTTTCCCAATAGATTAGCATCCATTTTTAAAATTTCTTATGCCCACGGTGGTCTTCGAAGAGAACAACAATAAGGTAAAAAAGTGCTGTAGGCGTGACTGTTGATTCGTTGCTGGTTAGACAACGCTTCTTTATATATATTTCCTCAGTGAAGCGCCTGTTCCTGCTGTAAAAAATAATTTATCAAATATGTAAATATAAGTAACGCCTGAATGAGCAGATGATGCTTCGTTCTTGAAGCAATGGTATTTTCGGCAGGTGTATTTTCCGGCACATAATTTACTGATCTTGAAGCCTGAAGTCTTCTAATGCGCAAAATTCTAAAAGTTCCATCATTTAAAATGTGCAGGCACTCTGTTTTTTGTGATAGACAGTGATGTTCGTCATTTACGTCATTTATCCAGAATCTAGAGGCATGGCCGCTACGCAAGAGGAGACTTACCGTAGAAGAAACTGTGCAGAGACACACATGCCACAAAATAAACCTGTACTGGGCCTTCTTAATCGCTAACGGTTTAGGAATGATTGTCTGCTTATTATTCTTCGGATTTATGTTCTCCAGCCAGTTGGAAGCCGAGAGTACCACTGTAAGTACCGTGTTATCACGGAACACCAGTAAACCTTTTTTTCTAAGAAAAGTTTTCCTCTCTTTCATACAAAAAAAAAAACGTTTTATACCACGTATGGGAAAGAAATGGTCCCTGAAAAACCAAGATACACAAACGTTGGACAGAATGGAGCGCAGTAATAAAACAACAAGTGATGTTTCACTAAAATTATTGCGGCATGGGATACTTTTACAAAGAATTTTTTAAGCCTACAGCGGCTTAGTGGTAGCATACTTGATTGCCACGCAGAATTCCAGGACTCAGCTTCTCCAGGAACGTTAATATTTATACTTCGGTGTTGGGTCAAAGCTCCTAAAGTCAGTTTTTTTAACGCGCTTGCACTTATTACGAGTCTCTGTTCTCGCAGTCCCTGGTTATATACCAACTATCAGTAACGTGTCGCTCATACCCGCAACCGTGCCCCCTTATATATAGGGTAAGTGCCACATGGGTCAGAAGAAAAACGATTGATGATGAGCGTGACAGGATTTTCATGTGATTCATTTCATGAGCAGCCAGACATGTCTACCAAACTCTCGTTCCATCCCTTGTTATTAATGGCCGGCCTGTTATGACCGGCACAGCAAGGAGGTGGCTTGCAAGGGGCGCTCATCGGCGTAACGGTCAAACGCTGTCCACGTGCTGCAGGAACGCGGGAGGCGTCTGTGTGCGCCGCAGGAAAGACACATCAGCGTCGCTGGGACACACAGTCTGCGTCTGAGAAGATGCACGTGCACGGACGAGGGGTATAAAAAATTGCCCGCAGCTTCCCTCGGGGGAACACTGAGGAGCATGCGGAGCATATAATTGGTTAACGGGGTGTTAAAGTGCGACTTACTTGGGTCGATGGCTAAATTGGTTAACGTGGTTGTGAAATGGGGTGTTAAATTGCGACTTACTTGGGTCGATGGCTAAATTGGTTAACGTGGTTGTAGGAGGGGGTGTTAAATGAGTGAACACGTACACACGTATGCGAAAGGGCGGCGCTGGTCGAAGGGACGTCGATCATTGTGTTTGTGGATTCGTTGGAATTCATTTCACCGCGACCTTGGACGTCGACGCGCCGTACAAACCAACCGACGAGCGGCAACTGAGCGAGCGAGCGCCGACCTTGAGTATATATACAGCGCGACGGCGCATGCACTGTCAGCTGTCGAATGTTCGAGAAGGGGGAGAAGCGCAACGGCGCATGCGCGCGCGTCAGCTGCCGATGTTCTCGAAGCGCGACGGCGCATGCGCGCGCGTCAGCTGCCGATGTTCTCGAAGCGTGACGGCGCATGCGCGCTACATTATACAGCTAGCGAATGTTCGTGAAGAGGAGAAGTGCACGCGGTGTGTAGAGGAGGAAGGGTGCACAGATGGTGGAGGAGTGAAGCGCGCGCGGTGTGTAGAGGAGGAAGGGATGCACAGATGGTGGAAGAAGGAGGAGGAAGCTTGCGGACGGCGCCGCACTACAAGCCTCGAGTATTAGATGCTACGCATCTAAAAAGCGCGTCGCGTGTGCGGTCGGAGCTCTCTCTCTTGACTTCGCTGGCCCGCTCTTCTCGAGTGCGCTCTGGGCCCTTGTGATGGAAAGGCGCACCTGTACGCTCTCGTTGCAATGTACTTCTCTTGCAAATATGTAAATTAAACGCATCTTCTGCTTGTTCGTGAGACGCGTCGCAAGAGTCGTCCTTCGCCGGATCCTGGGTGGCAGCCTCAACCCCTCCACGGGCATATCAGGCCCAAACTATAAAAGGTGATCACAGCAGCACTCACACAGGAACGGCTAGACAGACAGACAGACAGACAGACAGACAGACAGACAGACAGACAGACAGACGGACGGACGGACGGACGGACGGACGGACGGACGGGCGGGCGGGCGGATGGATGGATGGATGGATGGATGGATATTTATATAGATAGATAGATAGATAGATAGATAGATATATAGATAGATAGATAGATAGATAGATAGATAGATAGATAGATAGATAGATAGATAGATAGATGCAAAGTCGCCGAAGTTCGCTAAGGCATGCTTCGCATCTAAAAATTAGCAGATCCCACGCACAGTTGGAATCGATGATATGCGAAGCACGAATGAGAAATGTTGATACGTCATTTTGAAATTAGCACAACATCACGACGTGGAGATAAACAATGCCGTACGTGACTTACGTGTCATGATTATAATGTTTTGACGTTGATTTGCCTTTGTCATCTATTCACGACATGTGATACCAAAGTTAGTATATGTGAAGGTAGCGAAACGGTAGCGAGCACGCTATGAGCGTGATACGTTGTCATGTTTTAACATCACACGCTTGTCAGGATTATCATGTTTGAACCAGTCATATATTCTGTCATCTATTGACGTCACGTAACAACTAATTGGGTATATGTGGAGCTAGTAAATGACCGTAAGCGCTTCGTGAGGGGACCAATATATTCAGATGTAGCGTTGACGCGCGCGCACGCTGGACACAGTGATGCTACGCTAGCAAAATGCGAGCACTTCATAGTCTGACCAGCGTCCAGCGTCCGCCAGCGCGGCCCGTCGGCAACCGGCGCGAAATGTGACATGCTGAATTTCGCGCCGATGCGTTACCCCGACCGCACTGCGTATCCCTCTTTTTGTGACGGAGGGACACCGCACGCGCTAAAACGTGTATGCGTCAAAGCAACGCAGCGCCGCGCGTGCCTGCGAGTATAAGGCAGGACCTGCGCCTGCCGTGGCAACGCTGGCTTGACGCGACGAGACAAACGCCGGCGCGCACGCGCACCGGGTCACGTCGAAATATATTGGCACCTTGTTTGTGACATGTAGTCATGTTATCACATGATACGCATTTCATGATTATCATGTTTGCCTCAGTCATATACCTTCGTTGTCCATTGACGTCAGGTAATACCAAATTTGGCATATGTGAAGCTAGTGAAGCGGCCTCCAGCGCATCGTGAGTGTGGCATGTAGTCATGTTGTTACATTACATGCATGTTGTGATAATCATGTCTGGATGTGCCATTTACTTATGTCGTTCGTTCGCGTTAAGTAATACCAAATTTGGTATAAGTGAAGCTAGCGGAACGATTACCAGCACACCATGAGCGTGGCATGTAGTCATGTTGTTACATAACATGCATCTCATGATTATCATGTTTGCACCAGTCACATACCATCGTCATCCATTCACGTACCGTAATACCATGTTTGGTATATGTGACGCTAGCGAAACCGCCGTGAGCGCATCATGAGCTTGGCATGTAGTCATGTTGTTTCATGTCACGGAAGTCATTATTTTCATGTTAGGGTCTGTCGCTTGCGTTTGCCATGCAATCATGTCATAGCATACCAGTTTTGCATCATGTCATGCGAACGAAACCACCGCAAAAGCAGCAGCACGAAAAAACGCAAATCATGACATTCATGACATACATATCTAGTTTTTCATGCTATGAGTTGTCAGATATGGTCTTCCTACGGTCTGTCATCTTACGTCATACCGAGTTTGGTATTGATACCGTTACCGAACAGGTCAGGAGATCTAAAAGTTGTAGGCGGATAGATAGATAGATAGATAGATAGATAGATAGATAGATAGATAGATAGATAGATAGAAACGCTCAAACTCGCTGACGTCCGCTAAGAAATGCTTTGCATGTAAATTACAACACGGTCACCTTCCCTCCACATGCTTCGCATCAGAACACTTTCCAGGTACGTAGGATCTGCCGAATCTTTTCTTTTTTTTTCTTCTTTCAACGATTCCTTCATCACGCGTTTTAACTAAATATACCATTGGGAGTGGTCCGACATCTGCATTCGAACCGAATGCAGATGCCGTGTCACGATATTTTGTCGCGTGTAATATCGTTTTTTTATGTGTGTTGTGCCGAGAGTAGTCGTGTCTATCAGTTTAAGCCTAAGCTGTGCGGTGAGTGATGCACACTTTTCATTACTTTCGTACTAGGTTTCTTGCTTTTTGCGACTCTCAAAAACTAGTAATAGTTTGCTTCTTAGCTTTTCATTCACTATTCTACGCTATTTGGCTAGGCGTATATGTACATAACACTACTTATGTTGACTGCCGACTGAGGACCACTGTTTAATATTATATCTATTTACAAGAGTTTTGATTACTACTTCAAAACGCCAACAAACGAGGATAAAGGCTTCAAGGCAGCGCCATTCTGTTTTTTGCGTTTTTATGCCGTTCAACTACTCGTGACGTTTACGCTCATGCAACAATCGCATAAGCATAATCGATTAGTTCGCGAAACTGGAGCACTCAACTCGTCAATTGACAGTAAATGTTAAAATAGCAGTGCTACCTTTCAAAAGGAGCAAAACTCCAGCATTGCAAACACTTCGAAGCCAACAAGGTCGAAACTGAGGGAGAGAAGAAGCAGTTTGAAGATAATAAAGGCGTGAGAAGGAGGGTCACCCAAGGCGCTAAGCTGGCCTGAGCTCCCAAGGTCGGAAGTTAGAAAACCACGCCGGGATTTTTCTTGTGTGTGTGTGCTAAAACGAACTCGCAAATAGCTAAATAAAGGCCAGGCGAGCTACGAGTCATATGAAGTTGTGAGTTGCTAGGCAATCAAGTGGTATTCAACAGTGCTGTGAGTGCAACAGAACCACTACTTAGAGTGCAGTAGCCTAGCTAGCAATGACTCCTGCACACATTTGATCATCGTTCAAGAAGGTTGCACAAGATATACCTTAGGATAACCTTAAAAACATATGCAGTACACTTCGTCGACAAGTAGTTATTTCGGCACTATACATGCTTCGAAAACAGAACGTAAAAATCGTTTCTCTTATCAGAAATTAACTGTATATGCCGATTTATATTCTACGAGGTGGTTGCTCATACGCGGCATAATGCAGCATTGTACACGTAACTTTTCGAAAATCATGCAATAATCATCAACAATTTTTTAATTTGCTGAAGTACGGCCGAGCTCAGACAAGTGGGCAAAAAGAGTAGTAGTTCGGGTCCCACAGGGTGCATGTTGCGGTGTTTCAAGATGCTCTCTATGAAGACGAACATTCGAAGTGAATTGTCTGTAGAGCCAGTACTCAGGCGGTTGATTAGATCTCGTAGGGACACGTCACGTCATTGCTCGCATTCATTGTCGCTGAAAGCGGAAAGCGAGGCAATACAGATGGGCGCGTCGTCCGTTACAAGATCTGGAGCGTCAACGTGGTACCGAGAGAGGCAGTTCGCGTTTCGGTGAAAATAGCCGGACTTGTAAACCACTGTGTATGTGAATTCCTGGAAGCACGGAGCCCAATGACCATGGCACCCTGTTGGATCTTTGAGAGCTGGAAGCCAGCATAGAGCGTGATTGTCAGTGGTAATGGTGAAAGGCTGGCCATATAAATAGGGGCAAAATTTACTAACTCCCCATACAAGCGCCAGGCACTCGCATTCAGTAATAGAGTAATTGCGTTCGGCAGGAGAAAGAAGCCGGCTGGCATACGCAAGAATTCGATCATGATTGGATAGGCGCTGCGCTAACACCTCGCTGATACCGTAGCCACTAGCATCAGTGCGCACATCGGTTGGAGTGGACGGGTCAAAATGGACAAGAATCGGTGGCGTGGTCACTAGTGGTATTAACCAGGAAAAAGCCGTGGCTTGATCAGGAGCCTACTCAAATGGCCCACCTTTCTTCAGAAGACTTGTGAGGGGGTGTGCGACCTCTGCGGAGTTTCTGACGAATCGTCGGAAATATCAGCATTGGCCCACAAAACTAGGCACAAGTCCTTGGCACAAGTCGGAACGGAAATATCGAGGACAGCGCGAACTTCGTCGAAATTGAGGCGGATGCCGGATGAGTCAACGAGATGACCAGGAATATCACCTTGGCGATGCCCTATATGCCATTTCGAAGAATTAGGTTGAAGCCCAGCTTCACGAAATACTGAGAAAATGGAGAAAAGTCGCTCGAGGTGAGACACGAAATTTGGGGAAAACGCAATCACGTCGTGTAGATAACACACGTAGATTGACCATTTAAAGCTGCCCAAAAGTGTGTTCATCATCCGCTCGAACGTAAACGGTGCATTGCACAAGCCGAACGGAATTACTTTGAATTGACAGAGACCGTCAGGCGTTACAGAGGCGGTCTTCTCCCAGTCGAGGTCGTCCACGGTGATTTACTAGTAACCAGAGCGTAGGCGTATTGAAGAAACAGGTTGCACCATGAATGCAGTTCAGGGCATCATCGATACGAGGAAACGGGTGGACATCCTTTTTGGTGACCTTGTTTAAATGCCGATAATCCACGCAAAAATGCCAGGTATTGTCTTTCTTTTTAACTAATACTACAGGGGACGCCCATAGACATGAAGAGGGCTCTACGATGCCTTTTTTGAGCATTTTATTGACCTCCTGTTGGATAACTTGGCGCTCCGACGGTGGCACTCGAGAGGGACGCCTGTGAATTTGAGCTGCGTCACCGGTGTCTATGCGGTGTTTGTGTTGTGAGATTTAACTTAAGGGCCCACCATCAAAGTAAAATATGTCCAAATAGGTGGTGAAGAGATTACTGATGATAGTACACCTTTAGTGGTGAGCAGAAGAGACGTTTACTTTGTGGAAAACGTAGCGGTAGAACCGACCAGCTGTCAAGCGGAGCGAGCGCGAGCAGCAACAACACTCTTCCTTCTCTTCTTCAGCTGGCGTTCCGGCCTGTGCCAAATATCAATGCTACAAATCACTCCCCCCTCAGAAAAGGAGCCATCCTGGCGACCTATGGAACGGGTACGACGGGTGGGTCGTAGTGCGGCTTCAATCGATCTACGTGAACAGTCTCGCGGCCTCGATGCCGTCGGTCTGTTGATGGTTGAACCGGCTCAACAATATAGTTAACCGGTGAGGCCTGACGTAGGACTCGGTAGGGGCCTTCGTACTTCGGCAGTAGCTTGGTGGAAAGACCAGGAACAGATGAGGGAACCCGAAGCCATACCAAGGCGCCAGGCGAGTATGACTGCGAAGACAGGTTTTCGTCGTGACGGTTCTTCTGGTACGCTTGATCTTGGGCGGTTAAGGAACGCGCGAGTTGCCTGCATTCTTCTGCATAGGTGGCGGCTTCAGATAGAGTTGTGGATTCCGAAGCGTCTGGATGATACAAGAGAATGGTGTCCATGAATGAGGAAGGTTCGCGCCCGTAAAGGAGGAAGAACGGAGAGAATCCTGTCGTGGACTGAGTGGCGCTGTTGTAAGCGTAAGTTACAAAGGGTAGTATGCGGTCCCAGTTGGTGTGATCAGCGGACACGTACATGGATAGCATGTCGCCCAGTGAGCGGTTAAACCGTTCGGTCATTCCATTCGTTTGCGGATGGTATGCGCTGGTTGTCCGATGCACAACGTTGCATTCGCGAAGAAGGGCTTGTACCGCTTCGGAGAGGAACGTACGGCCGCGGTCACTGAGTAGCTCACGAGGCGCGCCATGGCGTAGAATGAGATTGTGAAGGATAAATAAGCCAACTTCACGTGATGTGGCCTCTGGCAGCGCAGCAGTTTCAGCATAGCGTGTCAAGTGATCAATGGCGACAATCACCCAGCGGTTCCCGTTAGGCGTATAGGGAAGGGGACCGTACAAGTCAATTCCGATGCGGTCGAAAGGGCGGGAGGGGCAAGGCAACGGCTGCAGTTGTCCATTGGCTATGTGTGGTGGGCTTTTTCGGCGTTGACATTTGGAGCACGAACGCACGTACTGTCGGACAAAGCGGTACATTCCGCGCCAATAGTACCGCAGCCGGAGACGTGCATACGTTTTTATCACACCGGCGTGGCCGCATTGAGGATCCGCGTGAAAAGAGTCGCAAATGTCGGCACGTAGGTGGCGAGGAATCACAAGCAACCACTTGCGGCCGTCAGAAAGGTAGTTGCGACGGTACAGGAGTCCATCGCGGATGGTAAAGTGTCGAGCTGTGCGCTGCAGTGAACGATTGGGCGTAACTTGGGACGGCCGAGACAGTAACTCTATCATAGAGGCTATCCAAGCGTCTTGGCGCTGTTCATAGGGCATGTCCGCGTACGAAAGTGCCACAGCATCGAGGCTGGATACAGAAGTACTTCCGTGTTCATGGGGAAGTGGAGAGCGGGAGAGAGCGTCGGCATCTGAATGTTTGCGGCCTGACCTGTAGACGACACGGATATCATAGTCTTGGAGGCGTAACGCCCAACGAGCGAGACGGCCAGATGGGTCTTTTAGTGACGATAACCAGCAGAGGGCGTGGTGATCAGTCACGACGTCAAATGGACGGCCATAGACGTAGGGTCGAAATTTTGTGATTGCCCAGACGATGGCTAGACATTCTTTTTCTGTGACTGAATAATTCTGTTCAGCCCTAGTAAGAGTGCGACTGGCATAAGAAACGACGTACTCGTCGTATCCAGACTTGCGTTGAGCAAGAATAGCGCCAAGTCCGACTCCACTTGCGTCGGTGTGTATTTCTGTAGGGGCATCAGGATCAAAGTGACGGAGAATCGGTGGAGATGTCAGCAATTGACGTAGTTTCGCGAATGCCTTATCGCAATTGGAAGACCACGCCGAAATGCCCTCGGTGTCAGAAAGTAGCCGTGTTAAAGGGGCCATGACAGATGCAAAATTACGGACAAATCGGCGAAAGTATGAACATAAGCCGATAAAGCTCCGGAGTTCCTTAAGTGTCGATGGCTTCGGAAACTGGGCGACAGCACGGAGTTTTCCAGGATCAGGTAGAACGCCGTCCTTGCTGACAACATGCCCTAAGACGGTGAGCTTCCGGGCGGCAAAATGGCACTTTTTCAAATTTAGTTGGAGCCCAGCATGTGTAAGGCAATGCAGGACACTTGCGAGGCGCAGAAGATGGGTATCGAAGTCTTTTGAAAAAACGACGACGTCGTCCAAATAGCAAAGACACGTCTGCCATTTAAGGCCTCGAAGTATGTTGTCCATCAGACGCTCGAAGGTGGCTGGGGCGTTACAAAGGCCGAACGGCATCACGTTAAACTCGTACAAGCCGTCCGGAGTTACAAACGCAGTCTTGGCGCGGTCAGCTTCATCCATGGGTACCTGCCAGTATCCCGATCGAAGATCCAGCGAAGAAAAGAATTCTGCACCTTGCAAACAGTCGAGAGCGTCGTCAATTCTGGGGAGCGGATAAACATCTTTGCGCGTGATCTTGTTAAGGCGCCTGTAATCCACACAGAATCGGATGCCCCCGTCCTTCTTTTTGACCAGTACCACCGGGGAGGCCCACGGACTGTTAGACGGCTGTATAACGCCACGATTGAGCATATCAGACACTTGATCGTCTATAACTTGGCGTTCGGCGTGGGAGACCCGGTATGGACGCTGACGCAATGGTGCGTGGGTGCCAGTGTCGATACGATGGACAATTGCAGATGTTCGGCCCAGACTGGTTTGTTTGAAGTCGAACGATGAGCGGAAGTGGTCGAGAAGTGTCAAGAGTTGAGTTCGTTGGTCAACAGGAAGGTCAGGATCAATCGATGGAAGGAAGACGTCGAGGGAAGAGGTGGCGGATGTGAGAGCGGAAGTAACACTGGCGATCTCAAGGCTTTTTGCTTGATAGGGCAGTTGACTGGTGCAAACACAATCGATGTCCTCAAGGCGGCCGATGCATTCGCCACGGAATAGGGTGACTGGTACAGAAAGGAGATTCGTGGCATAAATGTTTGCGCAAGTGGCTTCGACCGTCAGAAGAGCAAAAGGCAGAAGAACGTTTTTTCGAGAAGTGAAGTCTTCTGACGGCGTGAACATGACGTCCGAAAAAGCGGCATGGTCGCACGAGATCGGCACAATAACAGAAGACATAGGTGGAATATCAGTCTCCGCGGCGACGACAACACGAGAAATAGAAGGCTTATTATAATCGTCGTCGGAGAGCGATGACAATTCTAGTTCGGCCCGGGCACAATCAACAACGGCATGATGTGTGGAAAGGAAGTCCCAGCCTAATATGACGTCGTGTGAGCAGTGCGGAAACACGATAAATTCAACCACGTACAGAACGCCCTGGATGATTAACCGAGCCGTGCACGTCATAGAAGGGTTCACGTGATGCGCTGTTGCCGTACGAAGGGAGAGACCAGAAAGCGGAATCGTAACTTTTCTTAACTTGCGACACAATGCTTCACTCAATACAGACACGGCAGCTCCGGTATCTATTAATGCTTGAACGGGGATACCTTCAATCAAGACAGTTATTTCATTATTCGGTAGAGAACGAGGCCTTGTGGAGTTCGACGGTGGCGCAGTTCTTGCCTCCGGAACTGCGATGGTCAGTTTTCCGTTTGGGCAGGTGGTGCACGCCGAAGCATTGGTGAAGGCGAACGTCGGCGCGGGGAAGGCGATCGGCGTGGGTTGAAGGCGCGGCGGCTCGGCGGAGAAGTGTCCGAAGCTGCATGGAACGGCAGCGTCTGTGGTGGTTCTGTGGGGGCGTAGCCGTAGGTGCCATCAATAATGCCTGAGTGAGGGACGCGCCGGCGACAGAACCGCTCAACATGGCCAGGCTGACGACAGTAATAACAGATAGGTCTGTTATCCGATGTACGCCAAGGGTTGTTGGGAAGCGTTGAAGGACGGCGGTAAATGGGAACATGCGAGCCTGCCGGTACGTGTGTTGCGTAGAAGGCGTTCGCTTGGTGGGCAGGGTCGACGACGTTTGACGGCGCATGTACCTGCCTTCGCGCGACGTCAGCGTAAGTCCGGGGAGCGGACACAGGTGGTGGCTGGTACGTGGGGGGAAGTGCCTCGCAGACTTGCTCTTCGATGGTTTGGCGCAGTGACGAGGTCAGCCCATGCGTATTGCTGGGAAGCAAGGGGGCAAGGGACAACTGGCGTGCCACTTCCTCTCGGATAAATTGCTGGATTTGCGGGGTCAATACAGTCTGTTCTGGAGATATTGCACCAACGGTCAATGCTGGCGTGCTGGTCATGTCGAAAGTAGGCCGTCGCGTTGAAATGCGCTGTTTTCGCAACTCATCGAAACTTTGGCAGTGTTGGATGACTTCCGAAACTGTTTGCGGGTCTTTAGCCACCAGCATGTGGAAGGCATCGTCCTCGATGCCCTTCATAATGTGTTTTACCTTGGCGGTTTCCGACATGTCAGGATCAAAGCGACGGCAGAGGCCTACGACGTCCTCAATGTAGGACGTGAAACCCTCTCCCGACAGTTGGGCGCGATCCCGCAAGCGCTGTTCTGCACGGAGCTTGCGCACTGTCGGTCGGCCAAACACGTCCGCGAAGGTGGTCTTGAAAGTGGCCCAGTCGGTAAGCTCGGCTTCGTGGTTGTTGAGCCAGAGCTCTGCTACTCCTCTGAGGTAAAAGTGGACGCGGCCCAGTTTGTCGTTTTCGTCCCACCTGTTGTTGACGCTTACTCGTTCGAACGAAGAGAGCCAGTCCTCGACGTCCTGCTCATCGGTGCCGTTGAAGATGTCTGGATCTCGCTCTCTCGGGACGCCGGGACAATGGACAGGTGGAGATGTAGGAGCCGTCTGCTGTGCAGCGTCGATGGACATTGTTGATGGCGAAGGTAGAGTTCGGTTGCGGAGTTCCAGGATGGAAAAAGGTACCCAGCACTCTCCACCACTTGATAGTACACCTTTAGTGGTGAGCAGAAGAGACGTTTACTTTGTGGAAAACGTAGCGGTAGAACCGACCAGCTGTCAAGCGGAGCGAGCGCGAGCAGCAACAACACTCTTCCTTCTCTTCTTCAGCTGGCGTTCCGGCCTGTGCCAAATATCAATGCTACACTGAGATCATTGAATAGAGGCGGCAACAGGTCTGAGGCAATCATCTTGGTTACGTCGCTGTGCAGTGAAGATGTGGCTGCGATGGTGTTATGCACACTCGTCGGGATGAATGCGGCCAGTTCACGGGACAGTGGTGAGATCTTGCACTCAAGCGACATTGAAAGACTGGCGATAAAAATGCTTTGTGGTAGAACTTCAGGGCTGAGTCTGAAGTTCAGAAGAGGAAGGCACTCCTTGTTTGCTGTACCAGTTGAAACAGTGTACGGAAAGAATAAGTTCTGGATCAGGAAAACACCGGAAGGGGGAGAGACCACGTAATCCTCATTCGACACACGGGGATATGATTCAACAGTGACACAATTTAGGGCTGGTCGTGCGAGGCGAACAAACTCGGCACACGAAAGCTTGTGCTGGACCATCTTCGACGCGTTAGGGGCCGCAGGCAAGTCAATTTGCACGACATCGGCTGAGCAGTCAATTAGAGCGGAGTGGTCAGAAAAAAAAACCGATTCACGAGGATGATGTCATGAGTACAATGAGCAAGAATATGAAACAGAACGGACGTCTAACGGTCGGCGAACCTCACACGTGTGGTGCACATTCCGAGCACAGGAATTTATCCCCTAGCGACACGTACAAACAGGGACTCTGGAGGCGTCAGGAGCTTATTTAACCGTGCACGGAGGTTAGAGCTCAGAATTAAAACATGTGCACCGGTGTCAATGAGGGCACTAACAGGAAGGACATCCCCTTCTACGTCAAGCAGGTTCTGGTCCGTAGTCAGGTTCAGCAGAGGGTTTTCAGGTCAGGAGTCCAATGCAGCGTCAGCTCCGAGAGCTGAATTTCTGAGTCTTCCGAGGAAGGGTGCCCAGAAGGGCGGCACGACGAATAGTGACGTTTTTGAGGTGACTTGGAGTGATGTTCATGCGGGGACGGTGAATGTCTAGAACGACAGACAGATGTCAGAGAAACGCCATTGTACGGTCTATCCTAACGAGCGACATACTGCAGTGGCTAGTAGTTGTCGTCACGTCGATAGGCAGAAAACGACAGAGATGGATAGGTGTCAGTACGACAGTAGCGACGGATGTGTTCCATCCCATGGCAATGAAAACAGATCGGCTTGTCTGCGTTTTTCACTGAGCAGGATCACGATAGCGGAGGAATTTTTCGGATGTAGGAGAAGGCGTTATAACACTGACCCAAAGTTCCGTCGATGAACATAGTAGGGCTGCAGTGCAACGTTTGTCAGCAACTCCATCACAACCTCATGGATCAACGAGATCATTGGTAGATCTTCAGACAGGTACGTCAGGAAAGATGGTGGAGACGTCACCTCGATTTCTCGACGCACGATGTGGGCTACGCCCTCCTAGGTAGGTGATTGACTGCATGGCGGCTGGAGGTCCTGGCAAGATGAAGCAGCGGCCGTGATTGGAAATCGCATTAAACTCTTGGCGACTCGGCTACTCTTCAGCTCTTCGAATCGGTGGCACTCTTTGGTATTGTCATCAATAGTTAAACAATCCTTAGACACGAGTACGTTGAAAGCGGCATCCGTGGTGCCTTTGAGCAAATAGCTTACTTTGTCTTCCTCGGTCATGTTTGGGTAGACACGATGCCAAAGGATGAGATTGTCGAGGATGTAGGTGACATAGGATTTAGTCGTAGTTTGTGCCCAACAAGAGAGTTCTTTAGAAGTGGCCCGCTGACGTCCGATGGCTCTACCAAATAGATCACGAAGCTTTAGCTTGCAAGCATCCCACCTGGTTATGTTAGCTTCATGAGCCTCGAACCACGCGACTGTGTTCTGCCGACAAAGAAGGCAACGCTGGCGAGCCTCGCCGTACGGTCCCACTGGTACACCACTGCAAACCGCTCGAACTTCGAAATCCAATCGTCATTGTCCCTGTAGTCTGTGCTGTAGAAGTTGCCAGGGTCGCGTGGTTGCGTCAATACGACCGGCTGTACAGGCCGCACCGGAGTCGCTGCCAAAACAGAAGCGGCAGATTTGGTTTCTGTTGGCATGGTCGGGCTGTCGAAAACACTTCCGCTGAGAAGTTCCGCCAGGCGTCATACCCGCCACCTCCACCAAAAGTTTGCGAACATATTTGCTACTTTACAATAGAAAAATTGTCCAGCAGTCAAGATGGCGGCCGTTGTGTATATTTCAAACCGCAAACACGTCGTCGTCATATTCTTCGTACCGTCCCGCTTAGAGATAGCCGCAACCCTGAACAATATTTTTTCACTCACATGTACCTTACGTGACCAGAACCTTATGAAATAAATTGAATTGAATTGAATTGAGTTTTATTGACATAAAAATAGTGTACAGTATACAACAGTGTAAAAAGATGCATCTGAATTCCTAGCCAAAGGCTAGTTGCAATTCATTCAAAAAAGTATTTTAGAAAAGGGCATGTCATTTACGCACAAAAGAAAGTTTACAAATGCAAGTATTTTACACATGGAGAACTGAACATAACGTAATGAATTTACAGTTCTATTTAAGTAGCTATTTGTTGGCCTGGAAGGGCGCCCGACTCTCGTTCAGATTTATTCTAGTTTAGCGATCCCGTTGCCGCTAGCGTAAGTTGTGTCGCACTGAATATGCCAGTCAAGTCGTTGCCTATCACTGTACTAATTTGCTTTTTGTCCCCACAACCAGGGGGGCATTTTGCTGCCGATTTATGTTCCCAGAAATGCGGACCTTGGTGTCAGACGGCCATCGCAAGTGCCCCGTCCGAACGGCAAAAACAGGCCGGTGACTGAATCACCCTTCAGTAGGCATAACCTTCCGTCCTATCATCCTAGCAAAAACGAATGCACAGAGTGTTCCTGTCGCACGTTGGCACAGCGTATACGCGCCAAACTCGACCCCAACGTTGACCCTTGCAAGAACTTCTACGCGTACGTCTGCAATACATTCAGAGGCAAAGACGAGTTGACCCATGTAAGTGAGCATAATTACCACTACTTCTCTTCAATTTTGAGATGTTGTTTTAAAAAAGCTGACATTTCACATTTTGCAGGCAGCAATTATTTCCACTGCTGCGCATATAATGCGGAAATTGCGGCGGAGATGTTTGAGTTGTGATGAACAGGACAATAAAGTAACGCTTGATCTTGGTTTACGAGCATGTTCAAGTCGTTCTTGTTCCACACGCCTAGAAATAACTGTCTTGTGCCTCAAAGAAACCTTGTGGCGCGAACTGCAACAATAATGCGACGCTGAATGGCTCAGCAATCAAAATAATAACACTTTCCAGGATATTACGTGAACAGGTACCTAGAAGCCTAGCGCATTCTCAAGGGTGGCGCATGATCCATTCGTCAGACATTATAAGACAGCTTCAGCGAGTGACGTTATGTCAAAATAAACGAAAAAGGACACACCACCAAATTACCATAGACGAGGAGCAGTTCGGACTACAGAACGCGCAGCAAAGAGTTGTAGGTTGGCAATGACTGTTCTCACTCTGTTTAAAACTGATTCCCGCGACAAAATCTCCCAGAAAAATTCATTGGTGGTGAAAATCCTTCATAAGGTACGAGGAGGGACTACGCTGCTCGGAACAGTAAAAAAACGAAAACATTACGCAAAACTCTTCATGGCATTTTTATGAGGTCAGAACATATGCATATTTTGTAATGTATAATTACAAAATTATCGAAGGTCTTACAAATATGGCACTTCTAATATATAGTGCTTAATCTGCTCATACTGTAGTTGTTCTGATAAGTGTACTTTCGCTTAGATGAACAGGGGTGGGGGGTGAAAAATTAACTGACCCTTAGGCGTTGTCTTTAGGAGTTGAACGCGATTGCGAAATCCGGCCCCCAGTAAGTTCTTAAGCCGCTATGTGCATAATTTATAAAATGAATTGTCTCAAACACACACACACACACACACACACACACACACACACACACACACACACACACACACACAGCAGATAGTTCCAGCGCGCGTGCGTGAATGGTACATACAGGTTTTTGATGGAAAACAAGAGTCGCATGGCCTCCAAGATATATGCCACGTGGTTGCCATCTCGGAAGCTATAAAGAGTCTCACAATGCCTCGAAGAGTGCAGCACATTATCTAGCATTTGCTCTTTGCTTCATCAACGCCTCTGAAAAGGATGACATGTTTTTCGCTAGATGGACATAGTTCTCCATTTTTTAAGCTGTTTGAAAGTTCTTGTGTGTTTTTAGCGGTGATGGCTGCACTATCTCGGTGTTTTTTGACGTAGTTTTATTACCTCCCGAATGCGCCTACAAGTCGCCAAATAGGCTCGTTTTTGTCGTGACACCTGTCAAACAAAATGCGTCAAGGAGACTCTTTCCACTGCATGGAATTTATGTAGTGTTTTTTTTTCTAAAGCAGCTGCAAGTAACATCGTGGCTTTGTGGTAGGGCACCTGCTTTCCTCGAAAATAGCCTGGTTTGGATCCTCAATGAACCAAAAGTTTAGTTATTTATTTTATTTGCTTCTTTTTTCGATTTTCCCCTCATGAACGATTTTTCGCTCACAACCAACGGTACCAACGCTGACGCCGGAATTTCTGCAACACGAGCTCTCTAACGCTACCCTATTAAAAGTTTCCAGGCCACGATTTTTAGTATTCTTATAAGAGTGTGGCCTGCGAACTTTTGATCATCAGTGTATGTGCTATGACGACAGATCTAGACGGTGGTAAAATGTGCTTGGCCGAATAGCTCTGATCTTTCCCTCTCTGGTGTGCGCTGAAACCAAGTGGGGCGAGCTCAATTCCTTTTTTTGGATGGTTTTCGTGAATCGAGAAAACACACTGTGACGCATGGTTCCGACCACAATCCCTGCAGAGTCAATCCATATGTTGGCGGCTTAAAACGTGGGTCATACACAAAACACAACATTTTTCTTACATTTGTGATTCAGGTTGCATCTTGGAGTATACGGCTTTCGCAAACGAGCGTTTGAGGGGGGGACTGATAATAGAAGTTTTCCAATAAAGACGCTGTGGGCAGCCGCGTGGCTATATAATTCATGACTGTTCATTCTATAAACAAGAGAAAACATATTGTATATTTCGTAATTTGACAGTTTCTCGTGCTCGTAGGAACTCACAAGAACTCATAGGAACACAGCGAGAAGCGAAGCTTTGTTCAATGATTTTTAAATCAAACAATTCAAGCGCATTTTTCACGACTTCCACCGCGTCAAACATTCGTGCGCAAGCAATGGTATCCCCACCTTACGTGCAAGTGGTTTGCACATTCAACACGTTTGATAAATAAATTGTGTAGAAAGCTCAGTAATACCACAAAAAAGTTAAAAGTTCCTTGCTCCTATGGAGGGCTGTGTTGTTTCACAAGTACTTCCGTATTATCAACGTATAATTATCTTTTTATTTTGTCCTTCTATATAAGCAGCAATACCTGTGGTGTTTTTTTTTTTCATATTTCCTGAATCAATTTATTGAAAAGATTTGTTTTCACTGTGCTCTTACAAAGACAGGTGGCCGAGGCTTGCTCATTTTCACGTATCCTCAGTCAGCGATGCTGACTGAGGATACGTGTAGAGTGATTGTTTCATTGTGTAAAGTGAAGCTGTAAAGTGATTGTTTCATTATAACATAATTATAATAAATATTGTTGGGGTTTAACATCTCAAAACCACCATTGAGATAAGCTGCAGTGGAGAGCTCTGGAAATTTCGACTACCTGGGGTCAAGACTACCTAGAGTCAAGTTTAAGAACCTGGGGTTCTTAAACTTGACTCTAAGCACACGGGCCTCAAGTGTTTTCGCCTCCACGAAGAATGCGGCCGCCATAGCCAGATTCAATCCCGATACCTGCATGCTAGCAGCCAAGTGTCTTGGCCACTAAACTACCGGGGCGGGTATGGTGTACTCGTCATGACGTGCCTTCTGTAAGTTATGCCGTAACCAAGGTCCTAAGCACCCACTCATTTTTAGGCCACATTTTTCACACCACTCGACATTCATGGCTACCAGAACTCCTGTTCATAAAGCAAGTACAATGGCGTGAATTGCCAGGTTCCTGAAGTCGCGATTCAAATTCTTTCTCAGGGTTGTATATACACGGTTCCAATGTGTTCCCTCCAATGGAGTTTGTGATAAGCGGTGGAATTCATTTTTCATTGAACAGATGTATGAGCTATATGAAGCAAGCATTGACTTATTCTAGGTCAGACTCCTGCTGGTGCCGCCCTTTTCTGCTATGTGAAGCAGTGATATGTAGCATATTGACTGTAACAGCAGCGCGCCTAATATAGACCATTTATTAAAACCAGTGTGCTCAATAAATAGACAAAGCATGGATAACCTAAGAAGCTTTGTTAGGATGAGTGCCTATAAAATGTTTCGTTTTTTTTCAGAATCGGGAGTCAATTCGCGTCTACGCCCAATTACGTCTCATTGTTCCCCTCATACCAGAATCTAATCAAAATTCGTGGCAGAAAGCAGCCGGGATGTACCATGCCTGTTTGAATCTCGCCTCGTCGTATGAACCGGAAGTGAGCGTTCATTGTTTCTGATTATAGATGGCAGATATTCTGTTACATATGAACATTATGTACTGTTTTTTTTAATCGACATAGGTTTTACTTTCACAAATCACTTGCAAGCACCGTTCTATCGAAGGTCATTTCTGAGCACGCACTGTTAAAAACTAGCGCATCTTCAATAATTCCCAGGCTATACCTATTATGCTGGATGCATCGATCGTGACATTAGCTTTGAGCGTACATGGTGACTTTGAAGATTTATTGATGTTTTTGAACAAAACACGCATAGTATGGCCAAATTCTGGCTAAGAAGCAATGTTTTTAATACCCTGTACTCAATTCATGTGGCTGGGGTATGGCAGGGTATGGTACAGGGTATGAGTACCCTGTACTCTTACCCTGTACTCAATTCATGTGGTGCAGGGCAGCACTGCGCTCTGCACGCTTACGCGTGCACAGCGAAGTGCTGCCCTGCACCATTATTTGTGCGGAAATAACCAGAGGACTGCAAAAGCCAGAGATAGAATGCGGCCTGGCTGCGAAAAGAAACCTTGTACTTTGACCTGCCGGGTGGGGCCTCTGTGGTCACAGTACGAATCATTAGGTATATCACACCTTTGTGTGCGGTGTTTTAAAATTCCTCGTTTTGAGAGGAAGCAATAGACAGCTCAGTGTTAGCTTCGCTTGAAGGTGCGGGGGTGTTTGATTACGCAGTGGTTAATTGACTTATGCAGGATCGCATTCTTTCAAGTAGAGCTGCTAGGTTACTTCTTACGATATCACAACTTTATCCTATTATAGTCACTGTCTCACCAACGCGGTTACACCGAGCATTTCTTGTGGTAATAAAACTAATGGAATGCATGTGTAACTGCTTATATACGCCATTCACTTACAATTGTAGAAAAGTAACGCATTTTTTGAGCTTCACAACATTATTCTATCGCAGCCACTGTTTGAACATGGCGGTTACACCGAGCCTTTCTCGTGTTAATAAAACTAATGAAATGCATGTAATACGCCATTCATTCACAATTGTAGAAAAATGACGTATTTTTTTAGCTTTAAACGTACGCCATTGATATTCCTGGGGAGGGGTTGAGGCTGCCACGCAGGATCCGGTGAAGGACGACTCTTGCGACGCGTCTCACGAACAAGTAGAACATGCGTTTAATTTACATATTTGCAAGAGAAGTACATTGCAGCGAGAGCGTACTGACGCGCCTTTCCATCACAAGGGCTCAGAGCGCACTCGAGACGAGCGGGCCAGCGAAGTCCAGAGAGAGAGAGAGCCCAGCGCACTCCCGACACGCTCCTTTTATAGCCGTCCGTGTCCACGCTAGACGCCGACTGCGTACATCAGGCCTGCCGATGCGCGTTCCTCGCAGCACGCCAAGAGATTTCCCGCGTTCCTGTGGAACGCGGACAGCGTATGGCAGGTACGCCGATGAGCGTTCCTTGCATGCCGGTTCCTTGTATTGCCGGTTATGACACCATTCAATATCACAAGAGCAGTAGTTGTAGAGTATATTTTTAGGTCAAGTGTGAAGTCACCCATCTTTAGTGGCTGCTATGAATATTCGTAAAAGGTACGCTTATGTGGGAATCATTGAGCAACAATGAAATATGCACCACTACAATGCTTTATGTTTGAAATGTTGAACTGCTTTCATCGCAGACGAGTTACCTCGTCGAGTGGATGAAATCAATAAACATGGACCTTCTCAACGAGACAATATTGGCGACAATGAACCCTGTCGAAATGATGGTCCGCGGCTCTGTTGACCTCGGAATTCAAGTTGTGGTTTCTATTGCTTTCGCTGACAAGGACTTCCTTAATAATAAGAGGGTGGTTATGGTACGCATATTTATCTTCTTTTATTACTGTGTGGCAGCTCTAATGAGGTCACGTGAGCATTTCCAGCTTTAAAGGGCCACCCACCACTTCGCGTTTAAAGGCGAGGGGGTGATTTTCTCCTCTTCTTCATACACACGATGCATCCTCCTCGCCCCTTAGTTCTTGAATGCACGTGAAGAATATCAGCGCTAAGCACTAGAGCCTATCAGAATTTCGCGCTACTCGGCAGCACGCTGTCATCGCCACTCGCGCAGTTGTAAACACAAGAAAATGAAGCTTGATCGGTTGAATACGCACAATATTCATGCGAGACAAAGAAGAACGAATGGGTGGCTGCATGGCGAAGCAGTGCAGGAGACAAATCACATGTCATTTTTCGCGTATATCAACGAATTGAGGGCATGCACACTGTAGACATCACGGGAACTACTGTCTACGTCACAGTAGTGCGGCAAGAAGGACGAGAAATATCAGGTAAAAATGTTGCGCTCTTTTTGTATTTTGGGAGCCTGATGAGTGGCCCTTTACCTTATCACACTTTTGTAACTTTCGCAATCATTTTTGATGACGCTTGTAGAACGTGATTTCGCATAAGACATCATAAGTCAGCATATTTGCTATATTTGACTGATTGAGGTATACATATATTTTCCCAAATAAAATATTTCGAAACAGTTGTTCTGGCAAAGTCCCTGCTTGTACTGAAGAATTTTAGCGCAACTGTAATAATCGTGCTTAAGTGCGCCGTAAAACAATCGTGAAACAAGGTTCAGAATGTTGACAACAGAAATGGCATTAGTAAAACAACAGAAATCGGGTATTTCAGCAAGAAAAGGCACGACAGATAAAAGCTGCCCTTAAAATTCGATGTGCAAGCATGTTTGCTTGTATAGCACGGGCGTGTCACTTCCAAGTGGCATGGTAGGTTTGGCCTATTCGGAATGAAACATCACTCCAGTGGAAAGCCGCACATTTCTCTAAAGTTTATAGATTTGCAATTTGTAGTGCTCTGACTGAATGGTCTTAAATTTAGACTCCAACTTAATATTATTGTATGACTGTTCCGCTGATAGGTTAAGAAGCGAGATGGCCCGCATTTATTTCCAATGAAATAATGTTAAATTAAAATGTCCCCCTAAATATATAGTTCACGTTAGAAATGGAATGTCTTAGAGAATACAACATGTTACTTTTGCCGAATGAAGCTAGCATACGTCCATTTTGGAGATATTTACGCAAACCTTAGGAGTATAGGCCTGCTTGTGGGTGCGGTTGATAATAGGTCTATATAAACAGAAATAAGCAGCCCTCAAACCAGATCTTTGTTTGTTGTTCATCACTATTTTTTTCAAGTGATTTTGTAAGTGCTTCGGAAACAATATTAACATCAGTTTGCACCCAGTGAACTCGTTTTTCAGGCTCTTGTCTTTCCTTCTCGGGAAGCCATGGCCCGTATTTTCTCCTTAATCAGAAAGCTCGGCAAAGTGGTTTTCATTCGCTTTTTGAGACGCAGACTCAGTAGTGAATAAACAGATAACAAAGACAGAACAACTAAAACAGGTCATAAACGCAGCGCCGATTAACAGCGAAAATTCCTATAGCTATACAAGCAATAAATTGGGACACGTATGTGACGTCAGAAACTCAGCAAAGCGAAATGCCGCCGCCCTTAGCACACTCACATTAAGTACCCGGGAAAACAGATTTGTCACTAAGAAACAGCTTGAAAATGCGTGTTTCTTCATGTGCTGGGTTCCTCAATAATTTTCCTGCACAAAAAAAACGTTTCCGCAGAAGGTGAGCGTGAGGGTGCTGAATACGGATCCGACAGCGGATGTATTTTGCATTCGTGAATATGTGTCAAAACATAAGGGGTCATACGTATCAATTTTAAAATGAATACTAATTTCAGTTGGCAATCAGCGCTGCATTTGTGTGCTCCTTTATATTTTGGTGGAAAGGTTGTTGTGTCTTCCTGCGTAAATTTTTACGGCCAGTTTGCATCAACTGCGCCACATACAATCAATTTCCAGGACACAGACGGACATGACATCTGCAAAAAAATAGGAACACATCTGCATAAAGGAGTGCTTGACAAAAGAGCTAGTAAAATTATTTAGGGCAGATAAGATACCGAAGTAAATAATCAAATATGTGATTGCCAGGTATCTCTCATGGTACCCTTCTTTCATGTATCTTGCCCAAAATACATGCATACGTATGTATTTTTTTTCATCTGACTACCGAGATAGCAGTCTATAGAACTAAGTTCCCAATGATACCTGCGAACTATAGAAACAAAGATTTACGTTGTTTGCGGCTTAGGCTGACTTTGGCGTGTCCGAAGTGTTGTGCTTAGGAATGCTGCAAAAGAAAAAGAAATGTTTTTCTCCCTATAGTACGCTCTATCATGCCTGTTAGACTTTGTCTTTTATTCTTTTACAAATTTACTACAGTCTAGAACAAACTAACTGGAAAGACCAGAATCGTGGCCTGCAAGACTATATCAAATTTTTGACAATGTATGGTGCCAAGCCACCAGCTGACAAGGAACTTGCTTCGAAGATAATAGCATACGAAGACCAACGTGAGATGCTATAATCATCTTTTTTTTAGTGCATGTGCTTGGGAAAGGTGATCTAGAATTACAAATGAGGGGGAACTGTGATTTTATGCTGCTAAATGCGAAGCCTTTCTTGGTGTGCCGAATGCACTTTTTCTCTTTCTTCTTTTTCATCTTTCTTTCCTCCTGTTTACATACGAAGCATTTCTTAGCGAACTTCGGTGACCTTGAGCGTATCTATCTATCTATCTATCTATCTATCTATCTATCTATCTATCTATCTATCTATCTATCTATCTATCTATCTATCTATCTATCTATCTATCTATCTATCTATCTATCTATCTATCTATCTATCTATCTATCTATCTATCTATCTATCTATCTATCTATCTATCTATCTATCTATCTATCTATCTATCTATCTATCTATCTATCTATTTATCTATCTATCTATTTATCTATCTATCTATCTATCTAGCCGCTTACGACGTTTAAATCTCCTAGCGGTGCCAATAATGGTATCGATACCAAAGTTGGTATGGCGTAACATGACTGTATGAAGAACATATTTGACCACTCATAACATGAAAATCATGAAATGTATTTCATGAATGTCACGATTTACATTTCATGGTCCTGCACCCATTGCGGTGGTTTCATTCACATGGCATGTTGCTAAACTGGTATGGTACGACATAATTGGATGGCGAACACAAGCGACAGACCCAAAAATGAAAATTATGGCATGCGTTTTATGTAACAACATGATTACAAGCCACGCTCATGATGCGCTGCGGCTGTTTCGCTACGTTCACTTAAACCGAAGTTGGCATTACGTACATGAATAGATGATGAAAGTATGTGACTGCTGAAAACATGATAATCATGACATGCGTGTGATGTAACAACATGACTACATGCCACGCTCATGATGCGCTGGCGGCTGTTTCGCTAGGTTCACTTATACAAACTTGGTATTACGGGCCGTGAATGGATGACGAAGGTATGATACTGTTGCAAACGAGGATGATACAACATTTGTAACTTATGAAAAAAAAAGAAAAAAAAGGGGGAATGTCAAGGGTGGTTTCCCTACTTGAGGACACCAGTGGTCGCTGCAGCTCACCAGGCTTGATCCAGGAGAGCCCTTCGAGTTTTCAGGTCAGGTCGGGTGAGGACGGCTTCCCAAGGCTCCCCCAGTAGCATTAGTATCGGAGCCGACTGAACTTCCGTAGGCTTGTTCCGGCAGTCCCATGTGACGTGTTGCAACGTCGGTCGTGACTCGCACGACCGACGTTGCAACAATGGTTTACATATGCATAGGGGTTTATTTGATGCCACCTTTCCAAACGTGGATAGGCGTTATCCTAAATTTGTCTTAGCTGGCAAGCTTCGTCAACTTTAAGCGATTAGTGCGGTGGGGCATACCGCTGTCGTGTCTTCTGTTTATGCTCGAGTATATCGCGTGCAGTGCAAGGTTTATACTGATTATCATTGTTGTTGTTCACTCGGTTGCTCGAATCACGAGCGAAACTTTGCGCCAGCGCATTACTCGAGATACCCTCGTGGCCTGTGCACAAAATTATAGCATGGTCGTGTATCAGCCTGTCACCTAGTATTTTGAAGGTGGCATTTGATAGTGCACCACGGAGAAACATTCTGCAGGCTTCCTGGGAACCAGACAAGACTAATGCGGAGGCATTCTATGCCTCTTTAGTTCGAATAGCTTGCGCAATCGCCTCCGCCTGTGCCGTCGCTGTACAGGTTGTTTTATTGACGCAGCGACAGTTTTAGCGATATGCAGCATTGCTTCAACTGCTACTATAACGCAGGTTTCGTTTGATTTAGCGGCATTGGTGTATACTACTTCGTGGCTTCCGCCAAACTGTCTTTGAAGTTGGCGGGCTCTAGCTTGTTTTCTCGCCCCATGGTACAACTTACTCATGTTTCGCGGAATGGGGCAGACGGTTATGTGTTGGCGTGTGTCCCTAGCCATGATAGTAATGTTCTCCCGGCCTTATTGTGGTCTTGTAGGGTATGCCAAGCGAGTCAGGGTTTCTCTGCCTACTTTTGTAAGGCACATTCGTTCCTTCTGCGAGAGAAGTGTTGCTGCCGCAAGCTCTTCGAAGGTGTTGTATATACCAAGTGCTTCGACTTCGTCATTGGGTACATTAGGTGGTATACCTGAGAGAGCTTTGTATGCTCCCTGTATTATCAAGTCAATCTCTTTAATTTTGTTGGTGGGAGCTGCTGATATGGTAGTCCATATGTGACTCTACTAAGGATGAAGGCTTGTACCAAGCGCAGTTTCTCCTTCGTTTAGCCCTTTGCCCTTTCTTGTTATTCTGTGAATCATTCAAGCGACGCTTTTCACTGTACATTTAAGCATTTTGATTGTATAGTTTGTTCTTTTGTTTCTTTGCAGCCATAAACCGAATATTCTCATAGTTTGTCTCTCCGGAGCACTAAACTTCTATGCTTAGTTGTATGGCTGATTTGTTTGTGTAATTTCTGCCATCACTGCAGATAAATTCTGATTTATCTGGTGCACATGTGATGTCATTGTCTTCAGCAAACGCCTGGACGGTGTCGATCGCTTCTTGTAAAGTTTGGTCCTTTTTCCCACTGAGCCTTTGTTGACCCACAGAGTAATATTATCGGCGTAGAGCATGAATTGCTGGTGACAAATTCGCTCCAGCTGCTTTGCTAGCCGATACATGGCTATAATAAAGAGGAGTGGAGGAAGGACTGCGCCTTGCGGTGTGCCTCTATTAGGCATTGGAAATATTGGGAAGCGTATTTTCTCTATTCCAATGGTTGCTGTGTGGTTGGAAAGAAAGGATTTAATATAGCAAAATATTCGAGCACCACAATTTAATGATTGAAGTTCTTGCCGTACAAGTCTAAGAGAGATTGTATCGAATGCCTGCCTCGAATCCAGCGCTGCGACTACGTTCTCTCAACCAGTGGTTACATTCTGAATTACTTCATCTTTTATTCGCAGGAATATACCCTGTGTAAATTAATGCTGTCTGAATCCATACGTGTTGTGAGACAGATAATTCTCTTTTTCTATATATTCAGAAAGCCTGGTCTGCACAACCGTCTCAAAAAGCTTGCCTAGAGATTATTTTAACGATATGGGTCTAAGGTTGAGGAGAGTTTTACCCTTTCCAGATTTTAGAGTAAGAAATATGTTGGCCTCTTCCCATTGGCTAGGGATTTCTGCTATTCCAAGACTTTTTCATTAAAATATTGGGTAATGTTTCTAAGTTGTTTATCGCTCATATTTCTCAACATTTCCCATTGGCTAGGGATTTCTTCCTTTCCAAGACTTTTTCGTTAAATATTGGGTAGTGTTTCTAAGTTGTTTATCGCTCATATATCTCAACATCGCAGTAGTTATTCCGTCCTCTCTTGAAGCCGAATGCCTTTTACGCGAGATTGCAGCCGCGAAGACCTCTTGCTCACTTATCGGGAAATCCAGGTCCTGATTTTCTAAACCATTATATACTAGATCCTGTATACTTTCCCCACCGCTGACAATCTATTTTTCTCGAAGGATTTGCAGCAAAGCGTCATCATCCCATTTTAATTCTCCCGCTATAGTTCACAATGTTCTAGTTGTAGTAGTTTTTGTGTTTATGGGATCTAGCATATTTTTCAACATTGTCCACGTTTTCGTTGTAGAGATTGTTCCCCTCAGGGAATCACAGAAGGTGACCCAATTACTAGCCTGAAGCTCTCGCGCTTATTCATTAGCTTTCACGGACAATTCTGCGATTCTGGCTTTCAGCTTTCTATTCAATCTCTGCCTTTTTCACACATACCAAATTCGGTATTCCAGTACCTGAATAGATGATGAAGGTACGTGACTAGTGCAAACATGATATTCCTGAGATACGTGTCATGTAACAACATGACTACGTGCCACACAGATAATGCGCTCGCGACCGTTTCGCTAGCTTCACAAATGCCAAATTTGGTATTACGTGACGCCAATGAATGTAATAATCTCTTACTTTTATTACGCCCTTGCCAATTTCCCGCAAACGTCAGGTTGCGTAATTGCAGCATCCGTGTATGATTGCAGCGCCGTCGCTCGCTATAGAACGAGCGGCAGTTCCAATGCCATATCTCAACGGAGTCAGTGGTGCGCATTGTATTACTGGCCATGGCTAATCAGACTCTCGACATCTGTGACGCTGCCCCATTTTTCATTTTACTTGTCATGAGAGCATCCGGATCACTGCAAGCTCTTGTACGTGAGCTTTGCCGTTTATTCAATTGCACATGCACATAAGCCTTGTTGCACTGAAGCTCCGCATACAATTGTTGCTGAAAGTGTTGCAGACCATGAATTTGTTGCAACAGTTGGCTCATTGTTTTTTCAATACTTTCTAACGTGACGGGCTGAGTGGAGGGTTTATCTGCGTGATTAGGTTTGACTAATGCGCCGATGAAGTTTTGTAATTGCACTCTGAGAGCTGCTACTTCCAGCTTGAGTTCGCCCAACGACTGCTTTATATTGTCACGTAAGAGTGAGGGTAGCCCGAAGACAGGAGACCGGGAGGTTAGTAGAAATAGAAGGAGATCCGTTTATTTGGCGGACTTGCGCCCACTAAAAACAACAGGCACACCGGCTTAGCGGGAGGCGAACAGCACGCTCGACTGCCGTAGGGTAACAGAAAATGTTCCACTGGAACGCAAGGCGCGTTCGACGGCCGTCGGGTAACAGAAATGTCCCACTGGAACGCAAGGCGCGTTCGACGGCCGTCGGGTAACAGAAATGTCCCACTGAACGCAAGGTGCGTTCACCATCCGAGATACAGTCGCCGTTGCGTCTGGCGCTATCTCGTTATCAACGAATGGTCGACGTGCGGGCCATGATCTTCGCAGATGAGTCGCGGTATCGGCATGCGCAACACTATGCGCAATACACCTCGTGGCATTGCTCCCCTCCTCAACGTAAGCATCGACCCGATGCTTTGTTTAAAATAAAACCAAAACAAAAGGACAGCCTGTGTGGAAGTAAATGGCAAATAAGCACGAATCACGCACACATAAACAAAACAACAGATGCAAACAGGGAGCCTCCTTTAGCGCGCATGATAGGGCTTCAAACGGGCGACGTGTACCACTTCTTGTCGTGCGCGGCGTCGTTGAGATGAGCTAGCCCCATCAGGGACTACTTCATAGTCCACTTCACCCACCAGACGGTTGACTTTGTATGGGCTGAAATAACGGCGCATGAGTTTTTCGCTTAATCCTCGGCGGCGAACGGGCGTCCAAACCCAAACTTTGTAACCTGGCCTGTATGTTAAATCGCGTCTCCGCAGGTTGTAGCGTCTTGCGTCGTTTCGCTGTTGGTCTTTTATGCGCAGACGAGCAAGCTGCCGGGCTTCTTCTGCGCGCTGAAGGTAGGCGGCCACGTCTAGGTTGTTTTCATCGGTGACATTAGGCAGCATGGCGTCCAGCGTAGTAACGGCATCCCTTCCATGGACGAGAATAAATGGTGTCATTTTAGTGGTCTCCTGCACCGCGGTGTTGTAGGCGAAGACCACGTAAGGCAGGATTAAGTCCCAGGTCTTGTGTTCTGTGTCCACGTACATAGCGAGCATATCAGCAATGGTCTTGTTCAAACGTTCCGTGAGACCATTTGTCTGCGGATGGTACGCAGTTGTTCTTCGGTGATCTGTATGACTGTAATGTAAGATTGCCTGAGTAAGATCAGCCGTAAACGCTGTTCCCCTGTCTGTTATTAGTACCTCAGGTGCGCCATGATGGAGGAGAATTGATTCGACAAAAAAATTGGCAACTTCTACGGCTGTGCCGTTCGGGAGGGCCTTAGCTTCAGCGTATCGGGTAAGGTAATCAGTGGCCACTATGATCCACTTGTTACCGGATGTTGACGTGGGGAATGGTCCAAGCAGGTCCATACCAATCTGTTGGAATGGTCTCGACGGGGGTTGAATTGGCTTGAGAAATCCAGCTGGTTTTGTTGGAGGTCTCTTCCGGCGCTGACATTAGCGGCAACTCTTGACGTACCGCGCAACATCTGAGGAGAGGTGGGGCCAGTAGTATCGTTCTTGAATTCTGTGGAGTGTGCGTGTAAAACCGAGGTGGCCTGCAGTGGGTTCGTCATGTAACGCTTGTAAAATTTCTTCTCTGAGGCTGCTTGGGACGACAAGAAGGTAAGCTGCCTTATTCGGTGTGAAGTTCCTTTTAACTACCACCCCGTTTTGCACACGGAAGGAGGATATCCCACGCTTGAACAGTGCAGGTGGTATGGAGGCCTTTCCTTCGATGTAGTTGATCAATTGTTGTAGGATCGGGTCTGAGCGCTGCTGTAATGCAAAGGTGCACGCTGCTGCTGATAGGCCCAAGAAAGGCATCGTCGTCTTCATGGCTTGGTGGTGCGCCGACAGGGGCTCTTGAGAGGCAGTCTGCGTCGGAGTGCTTACGCCCAGATGTGTAGACTACCTTCACGTCAAACTCCTGAAGCCGTAGGCTCCATCGAGCGAGGCGGCCAGAAGGGTCTTTCAAACTGGCCAACCAGCACAACGCATGATGGTCCGTTACGACCTTGAAGGGTCTGCCATATAAGTATGGGTGGAATTTCGAGGTGGCCCATACTATCGCAAGACACTCCTTCTCAGACGTGGAATAGTTCACTTCCGCTTTCGACAGTGAACGGCTTGCATACGCGATGACGCGCTCGCAGCCCTTGTGCTTCTGAACGAGAACGGCACCTAAGCCGATGCTTCTGGCGTCTGTATGTATCTAAGTTTCGGCATTTTCATCAAAGTGACCAAGCACAGGCGGTGACTGTAAACGTTGTTGAAGTTCTTTGAATGCCTCACGTTGCTCAGCTTTCCATTCGAAAGGGGCGTCCGACTTGGTGAGCTGCGTCAAAGGGGCAGCAATGTGTGAGAAGTTCTTGACGAAGCGTCGGTAATAGGCACACAGTCCTAAGAATCGGCACACTGCTCTCTTATCTTGCGGCTGAGAAAACTGTGCGATAGCGGCTGTCTTCTCGGGATCTGGTCTTACGCCATATTTGCTTATAACATGGCCAAGGAACTGTAGTTCTTCATAGGCAAAATGGCATTTTTCTTGCTTCAGTGTCAGTCCTGATGACTTAATTGCGTCTAGTACCGTCCGGAGCCTTTTCAGGTGGTCGCTGAAGTTGGAGGCGAAGACGACCACATCGTCCAGGTATACGAGACATATTTGCCACTTGAGACTTGCCAGTACTGTGTCCATTAGACGCTGGAAGGTTGCTGGAGCGGAACAAAGTCCAAACCGCATCACTTTGAACTCATACAATCCATCCGGCGTGATGAAGGCGGTCTTTTCTCGGTCTCTTTCATCAACCTGAATTTGCCAATACCTTGTCTTCAGATCAATGGACGAGAAGTACCTTGCATCACTAAGACGATCTAGGGTATCGTCGATCCTTGGTAAAGGGTACACGTCCCTCTTGGTTACACTATTCAACTGTTGGTAATCGACGCAAAACCGAAGACTTCCGTCTTTCTTTTTGACAATGACGACTGGTGCCGCCCATGGGCTTTTCGATGGCTGAATTACATCGTCGTGTAACATTTCCTCAACTTGCTCTCGGATGGCCTGACGTTCACGTGCCGACACACGATAAGGGCTTTGATGAAGAGGGTGGATGTCTTCTTGTGTTATGATTCGATGCTTTGCCAGAGAAGTGTGTCGGACCTGTGAAGAAGTGGCGAAACAGTCGTCATAACGTCCAAGGAGGTTCTGGAGCAGTTGCTGCTTGCATTCAGGCAAGGAAGGGTTAATGTCAAATGACAGCTGCGAGTTGTGGGTCTGTGGAGTGATGGTCGCTGGATTCGAGAGGGCGAGGGTGTCACTGACTTCCGCGATTTCATCGAGAAAAGCAATCGTCGTGCCTTTGGCCAGGTGACGGTGTTCTTGGCTGAAATTTGTTAGCAGCACTGGGCCCTGTCCATTCCGGAAGTCCGCAATGCCTCTTGCGATTGCAATATCACGGCCAAGCAAAAGCTGTATGTTATCTTCGACGACGCCATGAGCATTTTCGGCAGTACCAGTGGTTACGGGGATTAGGGTCGTTGATCGGGGTGGGACGTTCACGTCATTCTCGAGCACATGGAGGGCTGCGCGATTATGTGGTGCCGAGTATGAATTTATGGCTTCATCCGAGGAAAGTTTGATGGATCTGGTCGCCAGGTCAATAACCGCGTGATGTTGAGTCAAGAAGTCCATGCCGAGAATGACGTCACGGGAGCACTGTGGGAGCACCAAGAAAGTGGCAAGGTATGTGTGACCATCGAATGTCACCCTTGCAGTACATCGCCCCGATGGGGTGAGGAGGTGGCCTCCCGCTGTGCGGATCTGCGGGCCGTCCCAAGCCGTCTTAACTTTCTTCAGTTGTGCTGTCAATGGCCCGCTGATGACCGAGTAGTCAGCTCCTGTGTCAATCAAGGCAGTTACCGGGTGGCCGTCGATAAATACTTCAAAATCGGTGGCACGTGGGCTGGAGTTGCGCGTTTGGTTTGGGTTCGGGTCACGGCTTCGTCTTGTTGCTTCGTTTTGCTTCGTCTCGCGGCTTGGGTTGTTGTGCGTTGTCGTCGTCGTAGATGATGTGCTGTCGTCATATATGGTCGTCGGTGGAGGGTCTTCAGCTTTTCCTCTTGAAGCAACCTCACCTCCAAAGGTTGCTGGTTTTAGTTTCCCCTACGGGGGCTTGGGGACCTTCTTCGTTCGTTGTTGCTGCGGTTCGGTGACGTGAAGCGTGGGGATGGCGGTGATGGAGAACGGCTGGACAAGTACTCTGTATGGCGCAAGTAGTCTTCGATTTCCGGAGGTCGTTGTCCAGGGCAGGGCCGTGGTGCCTGAGATGAGAAGCCATGCAGTCCCATCCGCCTATAGGGGCAGTGTCGAAGAATGTGGCCGGCCTCACCGCAGTGAAAGCATAAGGGACGGTCGTCGGGAGTTCTCCAGGTGTCGCATTTTCTTTGGCTCGGGCGTCTCTCGTATGTAGGGTGGGCGGGTAAGGGCGGACGGCTACTTGGGGCTGCACCGTACCGTCGAGGACTGGGCTTGTTTCGTCGTGGTGGCCTAGTGTTCACTGCAGCGGTGTAAGTCATTGCTTCGGCCTCTGTTCGAGTCGTCGCTGATGAAGAGCCAAGCGCCTGCTGGACTTCACCACGCACTATGTCCAAGAGAGATGCTCCTTGGGGGGGCTGGGAGGTAGGAGGTAGCAATCGGCGTAGTTCTTCCTTAACCACTTCTCGAATAGCTTCCCGCAGATCGTTGGTGGTTAGCCCACCTCGAATCGGTTCCGTGTAGAGCGAGCTGATCTGAAACGGGCGGTTGTATTGCCGAGCGTCCAGGGTCCTTTCTATGGTGTGCGCTTCTTCAGTAAATTCGGCGACTGTTTTAGGAGGGTTCCTTATGATACCGGCGAAAAGCGACTCCTTCACCCCTCGCATTAGGTATCCGACCTTTTTGTCTTCGGTCATGTATTGGTCCGCTCGCCTAAAAAGACGTTTCATTTCTTCGACGTACACGTTTAGGGTCTCATTGGGCTGTTGGGTCCTCGATTCTAGCAGCAGTTGGGACCTTTTTTTTCGCATAATGCTGGTGAAGGTCCTGAGCAACTCATTCTTCAGAAATTCCCAGGTGGTCAGTGTGGTCTCATGGTTTTCATAGCACGTTTTGGTGGGGCCGTCGAGGGAAAAGTAAACGTATCGCAGCTTCATTTCTTCATCCCACCTGTTTATGGTAGCCACGCGCTCGAATTGGTCGAGCCATTCTTCTGGGTCTTCAGCGGCATAACCATGGAAAGTTGGGGGCACCCGTGGCTGCTGCAGCATGACAGGAGTAGGTGTTTTCGGGGTGCTCATGGTGGCTGTGGAAGCGTCCTTTCGTGGTCGCGTGGGGTCCGGTAGCGGTCCCAGCTCAGGTGGCAGGTTTCGGAGGCAGCGACTGCTTCGAGTATCTGTGTCTTCAGCGTCCTCGTTCTCTGCAGTGGCTGTTTTAAGGTCGTTTTTGTGCATACCCCGCACCTCCACCAGATGTCACGTAAGAGTGAGGGTAGCCCGAAGACAGGAGACCGGGAGGTTAGTAGAAATAGAAGGAGATCCGTTTATTTGGCGGACTTGCGCCCACTAAAGGAACAACAGACACACCGGCTTAGCGGGAGGCGAACAGCACGCTCGACTGCCGTCGGGTAACAGAAAATGTTTCACTGGAACGCAAGGCGCGTACGACGGCCGTCGGGTAACAGAAATGTCCCACTGGAACGCAAGGTGCGTTCGACGGCCGTCGGGTAACAGAAATGTCCCACTGAACGCAAGGCGCGTTCACCATCCGAGATACAGTCACCGTAGCGTCTGGCGCTATCTCGTTATCAACGAATGGTCGACGTGCGGGCCATGATCTTCACAGATGAGTCGCGGTATCGGCATGCGCAACACTATCCGCAATACACTTCGCGGCAATATATCGGTTTTCGGAAAGTATTCTCTGATACTCAGGGTGGGATGTTATTGAGGTCGCCCCTCGCACCGTCCCCGCCGCCCTGCTTACCTGCTTCTGGGTCGAGCTTCCGGCCACTCCATGCGTCCTGGCTGGGGTAAGGGATCACGATTGAGGACAGGAGGTAGGTTGCGACTTTAACGCTCCTGGTTCATGACGTCTCTTCTTTTTCTCCTGTGATCGTGAATTGTGACTTTTTCTTTCGGCCGAGTGTCTGGTTTCCAAGCTGTGGCCATTCTTATTATCGTCAGTGTCTTCCGAAGCATACCACCTTGGTTTTGGCGGTGATGGTAAGGCTCTTTTAGTTGCCTTTTTGTCTGTAGTCCGGTCTGGCAGCTTAAAATGCTGCTGCTTTGCTGGCTGCTTGAAGCACTGTTTTCATAATTTGGTCCCCGTCAAATGGCCCTCTCCACTCTTGGGACATACAGGGTTGCAAGGGTGGTTCGTTTGAGGCTCCTTCATACCACAATTGTGAAACACGGCGGTGGTGGGCGTCGGGCAAACGTCTGTTCTGTGTCCCGTTTCCTTGCAGGCATTGCAGAATTGTATAGTATTTTTGAATGGCAAACAGGAGATCTCGCCGCCTATATATTACACAAATCTTGATGTTATGGGGCCAAAAAACGTGTTCACTGCTGGGTTTGTCTCTCGAAGCATTCTGGCTTTTAGGATCTCGACTTCTTTAGTCCGTATGCGTAGATTTGCTAGGAGAGTTTCTAGGCTTCTGTTGGGAGTCAGACCATATATGACTCCTTTTCGTATGTGGTCTCCCACTGCTGAATAGTCATCGACAGGGTGCAATCTTTCGTTGAGAGCGAGGCTTGGGATTTTTCTAGTGATATCAGCCACGTCCTGGTTGGGTATGGAGATGATGAATATGTTGGATCCTGGCTTCAGCCGGAGCAAAAATTGGCTGCCGCTTATTGTACCTTGACAAGCGCTCACAACTGCTTCTGCAATTTTTGGTGCCGTTATTTCTCTTATAGGTAGTCCTTGGAATGGTCTTACGATGATGCTGAAGTCTTCCTTGGGGAGTGGTGGTGGATTCCGCTTGTGTGATCTTCTTCGCGACGTTTGTTGCGAAAGCGACTTGGATGTAGGTCTTATGAAGTCATAGTCTCCCTCTGTTGTCGTGAGTTTTTGCCGCTTTCGCGAGAGCTTTCTTTTGACGAACGGTAAGGACCGTCTGCCAGCCTCCATCATCGTAGCGTTCCTTGCCTCTAGATGTACCGTCTGTCCCTTCGTTGTCTTGGTGGGTGATGCCACCAACTTCAACGCTGTCCTGGCATTGCATTTCAGCCTGATCCAAGGCCGACATATCAGACTTTACCTTCTAGTCTGTCTTGGGACGTATTGTCGTTTTAAGCGTTTTCTTTGTCGCTTTCAACCGGGCTTGAGACGCCGCAGGCGCTCTTGTAAGAGCCAACGAAGTTCTCGCCATCGGACACTACCACGCCATACACGCTTGGTGCGTCTCAGGCGTAGGCGTCTCGCTGACGCTGCGTTGCTCGCGCGTTCATAGCAGGCATGTCGTCCACCGAAAATTGATGTGAAGAGGCTGCTCACCGAGAAAAGTTTGCCATCCACGGGTAGCTCTGATGTTCCTGAGCACAGTGTGAGAGCAATGTCCAGGTAAGTCACAACAAAATCACATAAAATTAGCAAAACACGTGGGGCATGTGCAAGCGGTGCTTCACTCGTCGGCGCCACCTAGCGGTCTCCAATCATTACAAACATGATCAACTTAAAATGCGTGTTATGTCACATCACTACATGATACGCTCATGAGGCGCTCGTGGCGCATTCGCTAGCTTCACATGTACAAAACTCGGTATTACGCGATGTGAACGGATGACATAGGTAAATGACACATCCAAACATGATAATTACGTTATGCGTGTCATGTAACAACATGACTACATGCCACACTGATATTGCGCTCGCGGCCGTTATGCTAGCTTCACATATGCAAAATATGGTATTACGTGACGCCAATGGATGACGAAGGTATGTGACTGGTGCAAACATATTAATCTTAAGCTGCAGGTCACGCGAAAACAAGACTACATGCCACAGTCAAGGAGCAAGTACATTTCGACGTGACGCGGTGCACGTGCTAACCGGCGGTCATTTCGTTGCGTCACGCCATTGTTGCCACGCAAAGCGCTGGTCCTGCTATATACTCGCAGGCGCGGGCCGCGCTGCGTTGCTTTGATGACTGAGCGTTTCAGCGCGTCCGACGTCGCTAGGTCATGAAAATATGGAGACGCAGTGTTGTCTGGGTAAAACATCGGCACGAAATACAGCATGTCGCATTTCGCGCCAGTTTCCATCGGGTTGCGCCGTCACCTCCGGAAGCTTTTCAGGCCTGCGCGTCACGTGACGTGACGTCGACGCCGTCACATCGCGCCGGCCGCCCTTCGCTGGGTGGCTGCGCCAGCCGCGAGCGCTTGCCGCGCCTGCCCTTCACGCCTACCGACTCAGGCGAGGTTCCTTGACACCATGTCCGCACGATTTATCAAGGTATCGATTGATTGTATGGTTTAACGCGCCGACGCAACGCAGGTGATGAGGCGCGCCCTAGGGGAGGGCTCAGGATTAAGTTTGACTACCTGGGAATCTTTATTGTGTGCCGAAATCTCGTACACACGGGCGTTTTTGCTTTTCGCCTCCATCAGAAATACGGCCGCCGCAGCCGGGTATCGAAACCGCGCCCTAGTGCTCAGCAGCGCTACGCCTTAGCCACTGAGCCACCGCGGCGGGGGAACTTATCAAGGTATCAAGAAATAATGAATATCGTGAATGGAATAATGCATATTTATTTATCACAGCCAGACGCCGTCTGTACAAATATCACAGTGCGCATTGTTCTCGGTCCAGGCAGACGACAGGCAACACAAGATGTTGCCCTTAATGCTGAAAATATGCCAAAAGTACAAAACACGATATCTTGCCACATAAAACTCAGAAAACAAAACAGATTGTAACAGCAAAAACATCCCCGAGCTTTGGAACAGAAAAAGCACACTTAATTTAAATTGTAGGTTAGAGGAAAACATACCATTCGTTTATGATAGTAGCAGTAGCAACACAAGGTATCAGGTTCAAACACTTGCCAAAAAATACAATACATAAGAACACTGGTGACTAAATTGTGGTCCACAGCATGATAAATGACAGAAAGAAAAGTAATTGTACTGCCACAGGTAGGTGTATGTCCTAGGGAAAAAATCAAACAAAAATCTAAGAAAAAACAAATCACAGTGCACAACATGTTTGTACACAGAGTGCACAAGGAAAGTGTACACAGCTTAGGTACCAAAACGGACTGTACAACTGCTACAGTAGACACCGAGGCAGTTCGAGTTAAAAGAAAAAGAAAAAAAGTACAGCACTTTTAAAAGCTAACAGCTTGTAAAGAGATACCAAACTGGAAACAAGGCTCATTTTACATAAGGCAGAAGTATACCAAGGAGATCAAGTCATGACATGCAATCAAATACACTCTGTGCAGTTTCACAAGTATAAATGTGAAGAGAAAGACGCGACGCTTGGAAAATTACTTTCCAAGAAAAATTCGGGCCTTTCTATTTTTCGCCTTCTGATCTTTTTCAATGCGTAAAAGATCGTTCCTTTGCTTGCACAAGTTGTTGAGCATTATATTTGCTGCACAGTTTGCAACCAATGTGATGAGGAGCTCGTAGGTGTGCCCGTTTTCACACGTATCTATGTCCTCAAGCCTTGCCAGAGAGTCCAGTGTAAGTTGCCGAACGACATTCTTTTGGTTCGGCCCATGGAGAAACTGGGTAGAGGTACTTTCCGTCATGAGCTTTCTAACTACAACCTCCGTGTACATAACTACTGCGATTACAAGAGCAGAAGGAAATTTGAGGCCACCCCGATCCAGTTGTGCGATTAAAGAATGGGTGTCCTCTCCTGTTTCGGCCGTATTTCCGGTAACGACCAACTGCCTCTGGCAGCTTTCACACTTGAGAACTTTCATTGCAGCGTGTGCACAATACCCACCAACATAACCAATCACCGGCATTTGTGCTCTGAGCTCATCAAGGTCAGCATCGCTAACATGAACACTAAAAGAAGTGCCCGCATCCCTGACACTGTCCGTCTCTTCGATGCCTCTGAGATCATCGTTGCTCATCCTTGGAAGGGCATTTTGAAGGCGAATCCTTCCCTCGGTTTCGCAAAGCTGGCGAACAGATATGTGATACTGCCCACCAGCCATCTGCCTGTACTGTCCAAAGCGACTCTCGAGGGGATCCGTCTGGACTTTCCCTAGCAGAATATACTTGAAGTGAAGCTCACTAACGCAGTAGTTCACCAATGCCAAAAGGGATTGAGCAGAGAGCCTCAAGGCACTCAATGTCTCCTGGGTAAGTACTCCGGTGTCGTGCCTATAAAATTCCCACACATCGAGCCATGTGATAAAAGCGCTTAGAAAGCTTGCCTTTGGGTCATCTGTGTGGTTTGACATGGGCTCTTCGTAAACATTACGGTGATGGAAGCCCTTACTAGGTGTCTTTACATTGACAATGCTCCACCAACGAAGAATTATTTTGATGAACTCGGCGTTTGCTGTAGCATGTTGAAAATCAGTATGACCCTTGCGAGCGGCCAGGGCTTCGGCTACGTGCGGAATAAAAACCTGCAGTACGAGTTTGACGTCCTGTCGTTCAAAGCTGCTTGGATTTAGAGCTTTTGACGTCAAGCCATACCCAGACTTCAGAAGCAGGGGTGACTCCTCTTTATGCAAATCTCTCAAATGCCTAAATGAAGCAGTCATCTTGCATTCGGGATGAACTTCATTGTTCGAAAGCTCGAAGCGTGGGTAGAAAAAGCAAGTTCCAGCATTTTTCTGGTTGAGCCAGTTATTTCTTATGCATTTAAATAGATGTACAGCATCCACCACGTAAAATAACGGCCGATCTGGGTCTGCCGGATGCGGGTAAACAGGACTAAACTTTGGTTCTGGCAGAAACATCTTCATTGCCTTCCTGTTCAGCGAGTTATTGTCACAGACAACGGCTATGACCCTGTATCCAATTTCTTCTAAGCCCAAGATCACCTTCTTCAGCATGCAATGAAGATCTTCACCCTGTAAGGTTTTTACCGGAAGAATGTGCGCCACCTCCTTGAATGCGCTCAGCAAACTTTGTATCATAAACACGTGCACCGATGTGGCCGCTTCGTTGGAGTTAACTGCTGCACCACATATGTTCCCACCTTTGTAATCTAAACAAGGTTTGATATGAATCTCGTCAAGCATCAGCGTCACAGTGTGTTCATGTGCCTGCAGATGTTTGAATCTCTGAGACACATACTGAAGGAAAGTTTCGTCAGAAGAATCAACTTGTGGGCACATTTGAATAGACGAGCACACATTTCTAATAGTGCTTGGGTGGGGCAAAGTTAGTGCACCTGTGCTTCTCAGGAACTTGTAGGCATGTGGTGATATTGTACGCAAGATGCATGCAAAGACCATCACCTGTGCGCTATACTGAATGCGCTTTGCAGAAAGGAGTAGTAGCTGCTCCTTCATAAAGTTCACCGTCTCTTTCTTGCCTTCATCAATGCTGGCTTCCAATTTGTCCAGAAGGGAATGTATTGCTTGAGCCAGGTGGCGATAAGTGCAGCGCTCCTCAGACAGCATCGACAGGTTGTTCAAAATTTCCAACAAGGAACTTACTTTTTGAACTGAGTCTGGTACAACAGCGCTACGAAGGTTGTTGATTGATGAACCTTGATAGCAGGCAAAGACTTCAAGGTTTGCAAACACGGTCAATGACGCATTCAAACAAGGTTCACGATAGTCGATAATGTTCAAAAACATGGAGCACTCTTCTTTATGAATCACAGTCCACTTCGGAGACACTGACACCCCTTGCAGGCGAGCCCTTAGTTCTTCGAGGGACGAAAACCGGTCTCGTTCTTGCTCCGCTTCATATGACGCCAGCGACTCTTCTACAGCACGGGCGAGTTGGGAGGCGTCTTGTCGGCTCCTCTTGGCGTCAAGGGTTTCTCTCGTGCTCTGGTCTCGTACTGATAGGTAGGACGGACAGCCGGGAAATACCATTGGGACAGATCCAGGACGCAACCGTGGTACTGGGAGTGCAACTTCAATAACTCTCCCTGTCCTTGGATCCGTGTACGATGTCGTCTTCTCGATGCATGAAGCGTCGAAATGATCCGCGCACACCTGCACAAACGTTTCAAGAACGTCTGAGACGCCACTTCGCAAAAGAAAAAAATGCACTCCCGTTTGCATGACCGTGTTTACAGTCCGTGTAGCTAAAACAAAGTCTACCTACGTTTCGCAAGCATCTAAATAAAAGCGCTGCGCCAAGCGGTACAAGCAACATGAAAGGAAACACGGGAGCGTGATGTCACCGCACTCCACGAAGCGCTTCCACCGAGAGCTTGCAAGAATGGACGACACCACGGCACTGTTAGTGAACAAAGCGCAGCTGACCATCCTTGCTGCGAACGTGCCTTTCTGGGCGATTCTCATCCACTGCTGGCGTCAGCGCTTCGCGAGGCCCGGCGGCCACACGCTCAAGTATTTCCCATCATAGGTGATTTCTACCCGAACAAGCAACGACAAGCTAAGAACAGGAGCATCTCAAATTCTTACCTTAGTGCACGAAGTCGGCACGAAGTCCTTCCTAGGAATGGCGCGTAGCCATTGTTTGAGAGCGTCGGCGTCTTTAGGGAAGGAAAACACTTGTATCTTCTTCCCTGTTTTGTAGTTGCCGGTGCATCCGGGTACACAACACTTATTCGGCATTGTCGCATCACTCCAGCATCGCGCACGGAAACGAAATTGCCGCAAAACAACAACGGAGAGCAACAAACATGAAACACCGTCAACACCACGCCACCGAACCGTCACCCCCGCCGCCCGCGCTGCGCTCGCTGCCGCAGCGGCTTCCCCGAGAGTCGGCCGGCCGGAACTGACGTCAGATTGCTGGGCGCAGGCCTGAAAAGATTTTCCGGGGGTGACGGTTGCGCCGACGAACGCTGGTCATGCCAGTCACGCCTGGCGTCAGAGTAAAGTGCTCGCGTTTCGCTAACGCAGCGTTGGAGCGCCCAGCGTGAGCGCGCATCAAAGCTACATTGGAGTACATTGGGCTCTTTATGATGCGATCGCGGCTATATTTCTAGTACCAAATTAGGTGTTATGTGACGTCAATGGATGACGAAATATATGACTGGTGGAAAAAATGATAATCCTGACTCGCGTGTCATGTAAGTACATGGCAACATACCATGCTCATAGCGTACTCACGGGCGTTTCGCTAGCTCCACTTATACTAAATTTGGTATCACATGGCGTGAATAGACTATGAAGGTAAAGAACACATCTGAGCATCATAATCTTGACACGGAAGACGTACGGCATCATTTACGTCCACATCGTAAAGTTCTGCTTATGTTAAAGTGACATATATCAAGCTTTCTCATTCACACTTCGCATATCACCGATTCGTACTGTACTTGAGATCTGCCAATTTTTTTCTTTCTTCTTCTCTTTCCTTCGTTCTTTCTTCATTTCTCTTTTTCTTTCGTTTTTTTATATTTTCCTTATTTTTTCTCTAGTAGTAGCGCTAGCACATATCTATCTATCTATCTATTTATCTATCTATCTATCTATCTATCTATCTATCTATCTATCTATCTATCTATCTATCTATCTATCTATCTATCTATCTGTCTGTCTGTCTGTCTGTCTGTCTGTCTGTCTGTCTGTCTGTCTGTCTGTGTCTATCTATCTATCTATCTATCTATCTATCTATCTATCTATCTATCTATCTATCTATCTATCTATCTATCTATCTATCTATCTATCTATCTATCTGTCTGTCTGTCTGTCTGTCTGTCTGTCTGTCTGTCTGTCTGTCTGTCTGTCTGTCTGTCTGTCTGTCTGTCTGTCTGTCTGTCTGTCTGTCTGTCTGTCTGTAAAACTAGCAGTTTACGAAAACTTTTAAAGTGCAATACTTGAATGCGCTGCTCTGGTGAGGTTCCCGTGCATAAAAAAATAATCCAGGCTTCGAAACTTATTTATCACTGAGTGTCGACAATCGCACTGCAAGCGTAACAGTCACTAAAACAAACTTACTTTCTGATTCGCTCTAAACGGCGGCGTGATTTTTTTGTTATTTTCCAATTTGTAACTTAAAATTATTCATAAAGCATACTACCGCAGTTTTCTTTACACTACATTTTTTAGCACCTTACTTATTCAGCATCGCGTCTGTAATCGCAATAGGGTAGCCGCTGCGTACTATTGAGCGAGTACTTTCAAGAGCGAAGCTGTTTGGCCAATTTATTCTTGTCCGACGTACAGAATCTGTCATCGTCGTAAACGGGTATGCGGTACAAAATTTGTATGAATGCTTCCACTCACCACTGTTTCACTAAAATAAGTGACGACGCATCCGTACAATTAGGAGGTGCGAATGCTTGTGCTCAGCGGGAGTCGCAGCATCTGGTGTTCTGATCTTCGTGTCGCGTTTGTGACTTTTCCTGGGCTAATTCGAACCTTTCAATGCTTATAATTAGCACAGAAGCAACCTAGTATCCTATTTCTAAATTCTTGTGATGAGATGACGCAACCTAAAAAAAAAAACCTAGAAGCAGTCAAATTACTTATTAATTGTCCAGTTTCTGTGTTTCAAGCCTAGCGGAGTAGCGCAAGGTTCCCGAATTTTCGGTTTAAATGTATTCGTCTATTTTACCGCTTACAAATTCACAGTACAACCACCTTCCTTCTAGTTGAAATAATAACACTTGGTGGGAAAAAATCTTCGACCGAGACAGTTAACACAATTGTGTGACTTGTTCAAAGTTTTTTTTTATTGTTCTCATTTTACTGACTGATTTCAGTGTAAGAAGTTGAAGGCTAGGAGTTATTTTTCACAAGACACGCTGCGCTAGCACTTCTAATTTTTATTTGAAGATGATAATATTTTTGTTCAGTAACAACGACCACAACCACAGTACCATTCCTCTACTATTTCGTACAAATTTCTTGACAAGGTATAACAGCGTGGCAACTTTGGGTAGTTTAGCCCGATTTGTCACTCCATTTCAAGTTCACCCAACGGCAACATTGAAGCGCTGAGAAGTACAAGCCCAGGTTGTAAACAAAATGCTTGTCGTGCGGGCAAGACAAAGTACCTCACAAATGTGGCTGTTTCCCCTGGCTCAATCGGGTTTCAGAGAAGTTTTGAAGAGATGTACACGTGTTAGATCATGAACATAACATATTTTCTCATTAAAAAAATTGTAAGGTGTTTGCATGCCGCCTCAGTACTGAAACGAAAGAGCATCGAACGTAAACAGCGCATTTTGAAATGTTTCGGTATTACTGACACAGATCATCTTCTAAAGAATACAACGACGGTCCAATTATGGGACAAAAACTGGTATATCACGGCTTTCTGCGTCAGAACGTCTTATTACAAACGTTAGCAAAGCACATTCATGGTAAATAAACATGTATTTTTTACTGGGTTGTAACGTCTCAAAACCATCAATGAAACATGTTGATTATCTGTATTGTGTGAATGGAAGTCGACTAATAAATTAAAGGTATGGTGAAGTAAACGCATAGGTCGGGGAACTCGCTCATGAGTCAACTCACTAGAACTCACTCAGCCTCAGATCAAGCCAGGAGTCTAAGTGAGTCCAGGCCAGGAACATTTTGGTGACTCTGAGTTCGAGTGACTTCGGTAGAGAAAAAGATTGATGAATCTGAGTCTGAGTTAGTACAAACTACAAGACATATTTTTTGAGTGAGGCAGAGTGAGTTCCATTTTCTTTTGCCGGCTTTTTATTCTGTTTACGTACCCTTCAGCATTACTGTCAGCCTTACGTGGACTCACGACTACTCCCACATATTCCGAAGCAGTGTCCTTCATACACCATTTCAATGTTTATTGAATAGAGGAGCGAACTAAGCAGGGAGGGGGGGGGTGTCTTGATCTGCTTCTCGCCAAGTATTACGAGGAAGTTCTTGATAAATTTATTTTATTTTATGATTTTTTCTAAGAAAATGAAACTTACTAATATTGCACTCGTATTCGAAGGCATTATGTCAATCGGGGCTCAGAATGGCAGCGATTATGTGAGATGTTGGTATTAAAAACATGAATACCGGGTTTGAAATAGTTTTTTGAAGACTAGCGAACTAGTGTGTTGACTCACTAGGACTCACTTACACCCAATGCAAGCCATGACTCTGAGTCGCAGTGAGTTAGGGTGAGTAAAGTTGTTTGAGTCTGAGTCAGTGCGGCTGAAGCAAATATTTGTGAGTGTGAGTCTGAGTGAGTCCATCTCAAGAAAATTTTGTTGAGTAAGAGTCCGAGTGAGTCGAAAGTGCAGCATTGGTTTGATGAGAGAGTGTGAGTGTGCTCCAAAAGTTTCGCCGACCTCTGATTACATGTACTGATCTTTTTTGCTTTCACAGTAGACAGTACCGAAAGAACCACATTTAACTTCACGGAAGTTCCGGTTTACATTCCTATTTTTGAGCTCGGTCAACAAACAACTCCGTATGTTACATCAGGTAAGAGAAGTATTTGTGCCTGTCTTTTTACTTTTCTTGGAACAGTAATGAAGAGAAGAAAAGACAGCGCCCATACGCTGGGCCGGCTGTTTCTATTGTTTGATCTCTTCGTCTTCGCACTCGCCTAGCACGCGCTTTGGCCCAAACGGCACTGGCTTCCTAAACTCAGCCACGCTGCGGCATTGCATGGCTATAGCTGCGAAACTCCCTCTGAAGGCCGGTATTGGTTGTAGTGGGTAGGTCAGTCTCGGCTTGCTTTGACGTGACTTTATGATGCGCCAAAAATTCCTCTGGTGGTCGGCCTTGTCTACTCTGGCCGAGTTGGCGAATATCCTTGGGGGAGCCACTGGCACTAATGGTGTGGTCTCAATGCCCGCTCACGCTTGTCCTGTCAATGTGCTATCATTGCCTGCTGTGTGCTTGGCGACACCGACGACCTGTGAAAAATACGAAGCCATCGGTTAAACTATTCTTTGCGTCTATGCGTTAGTGCATCCTTCTTCGAACCGTAGAACACAGAGATGGCCTTTAGGAAGTAAGAACGCTTCGAGGTTTTCTTTCCTTTGCTGTCTTATTTTCTGGGACACAAGAGGCGGATTCCCGCTCTCTCGGCCAATGACTTAGTGGGCGTGACATCCAGGGAGGTGGCTCTTACAAGGAGGGTCAATACTGTTGGAATTATTGGACTGGTCTAGTATACAAAAAAGTGAAGTGCCCTGTGCGGCAGCAGTTGGTGTGTGCACGTGTTCAAGGGATGGTGACCGTGAGAACAGCCTTTATGACTGACATTTGTGGCAAATGCTCTTGGGTGCTTGTAGTAAGGTGGTCGAATCACATACCGACGCACACTCAGAGAGCTGTAACGGTGCATGGCATCCACGAATGAGATTCACTAATAAAGTAGTCGACGAACTTTCCTGCCAAGGAGTCACAAGGCACATTTGCATCGTCAGGATAAGTTACCTTCACAATCTCGGTATTCTAGGACTGGTGCGATGGTGAAAGTCCGAGCTGCTTGATCGAGGTTGTGCATCTCGCAGCTCTCCTTGCTGGTAGCGCCTTAGTCGCTAGTAATTGCGTCGCAAGTAAGAAAGAGCGGGTGGAAAGCCTCATCAACCTCGCACAACATTCTTACCAGGGCTGTTGCGTGACGTCTTTTGAAGGTATTCCATGCCTTGGCGGCATCTCAAAGGCGGGCGATTACCACCAGCCACATTGGGATTTTTCGGTCAGGAATGGTGGGCGCCGAGAAAGTTGGTGGTTGAATACCACTCGCAGACGTTGTCGTGAAAAGCGCGGAACATCAGCACTGCCTTAATAGCCTACAATGACCAAGCAGTAGGCGAGCACCCGAAATTACATGATGCCAAACGGTTGAGCCACCGTGATAGTTGCGCGAGTTCATGCAGGTGCTCCGCACTCTTGGTGGTTAAGGCTCAAGGCGAGACCTGGGCGGTGCTCACTCAATTTGAGGTGGCTACGCTACTCACGGAGACGGTGGTACAAAACAAGCAGTTAGGAGACAACTGCCCGGTTGTTAAGACGGGCGCGCGGTAGTGCAGATGATATAAGGTGAGCCGTCCAGCTAGTCCTTGGCGGCGGCTGCGTAATATATCCATGTTCGTCACAGCAATCAGTGCGGTGGCGATTTACTGGTGGGGAAAGTGGAGTACGGGGTGCTCTCGTAACGTACTGCGGCGGAATTCATTGCTGAGGAGGCGTGACGGTGGGCATTCTCGTTAAACAGGTACGGGTTCAATGGTTATCAAGCGCCGAGGAAGCCTGGATGTAGTCCCCGAACAATGGTTGCCGTCGCTCGAGGTGAGCAGATGGAAAGGAGGCCCGGATTCTATCTTCAAGCTGCGCTTACCGCGGCTGTTGGGGGACGCCATAGAAAAGGAATTGAAGAATCAGGCCTTCCTTTTCATCGGCTGCGCCATTGTAGCGCTGTTCCAGGGATTTCTAGATGCTCCGTTTGGATTCACTGTTCACCTAAAAAGTGGTTTGGGAGAAGGACGAGCTATAAAATGGCATTTTTCATACACAGAGCATTCTTCGTTGAACCATCCCAAAGAGAGCATTCGTCGTGTTGTTCCGTAGCTCGCACTCAGATACTCGACAACCGCCGCTATCCCCCGTTGCCACAAACAAGTAACAGATAAATGTAAAAGCAGCACTTTCAAAAAAAATAATAATGACTCAGCGTTGCCAGTACTTGAGTTTAGTTCGAAGCCATAGTGCCGTCTTCCGTTTTCAGGCATTCTTGCGCGTTCTGTATACTACAATAAAAAGTTGCTTTTTTTTCCTTCGTCGTTTGTATATAATAGCTTCGTTTTGTTTCTGTCCCAGTTGCTACATATCTGAAGCAGCTGTGTGCTACTGAGGCTACAGATGATTTCCAGCAGTGTCACCAACTTTGCATGCGAACTCAAAAGACTACTAGTGGTAACAACGCAAAGAACAAGTGTACAAAAGGTAGTATACTTATCGGCTGTGTACGTTGCACTAATCATTCGAGTACGTAAGGAAGTGAAGGGGATGCCGGCGTGTGCACCTATGTCATAGTAAGCTCTCGCTTTTACTTTCGAAAAGTTCATGTGACTAGGTAGCGGCTAAAATCAGGCAAGTGTATGCCATCGCCGATCTCTTCAGATGACGTTTGCTCTCATAATAGAATCGTCGTCCTCCCTTTTGCAGGGAGAATCGGTGAACGCATTTTAGTGATCAGCTGCTATTTCGGATTGTTGCATCATTAGAATGGCTGCAGTTTGCGATAAAAGATTCAAACTTGTTGAACTCTCGTGTGAAGTGTGTCGCACACACACTGCAGTATTGAAGCGTAGCGTTATGACAATAATGTAGTCTTCTCTATCACTCTGTTATTTACAGACGAATGGGGTAACTTTTTTTCCACGTACACCAATGGGACTTATGGGGCTTTCGATCTAATCCTCTACCAGCCACATGTTACCAGGATCCTCGTAAAACTCTTCAAGAATGAGCATGTGGGCGAAAAAGGTCTACAATACCTTGTCGCCTGGAGCATCTACAGGCAGCTGGTCGAGTTTACTGAACCTTATACGTTTATTCGAAGTGGTACGGCCGGTGACGCTTGTTACGACCACGTCAGGAAAGTGATGAATCTGGCGGTCATCAGTCCCTTCTTTCAGTCAGGTAGGTGTATTGAAAATTGTGTCCTGTGAGTTTCAGCGAACGCACGTCATTGTACTCTTGCTTAAAGGGGTAAACGCCGTCAACGGGATTTTTAAGCTTTTAAAGCTATTTTGCGTTTTCAGTCGACTGCAATGTTGCTCCGACCCACGAGGTAGGTTTCTACACTTAAACTGGCCTTGCACACTCAACAAGAGTGCCATACCTTGAAGTTTGTGACAACGCGATTCAAATACACCATCAAAAAACGTGCCTAAACGACTTAAAAGCTTAAGATTGTGGTATCAGGGTGTGCCTTATTCTAATAATAATGGTCATACCATCGCCTCAGCCAGGTTATTGCACTTACAAAACATTAAATGCTCGTTCCTCATTCTCACTTAAAGTGGCGCGGCCGAACCGGCAGAGCGGAAAATATCCGCTCCAGGTAGCTAAAGTGTGTGTGTGGGGGGGGGGGGGTCGATGCGGTGAGCTGCATCGTTCGCGGGACCGGTTTTATGGCCCCCGCTGAAGCTCGCCGCTGTTACAACAAAGCAGAGCATGACTCGGCGCTGGCGCAGCGGTGGCACTGTTTTATCATTGCGGTTGTGATGCCCTGCCTGTTTTGTCGCACGGCCTGCTAAAGGAGGCATGCAGTCAGCACGTGCGCAAGCACTGGCAGCCTCGCCACTTCGGCTCTGGTCAGCTTCCGTTGTGAACGGGCGTGTTATTACACGCTCCAATGATATCACCACTTAACCGGCGCTTCGCTCTTAAGCCACTGTGGCGGAAATGTTGTAGGCCTGTGTGCTCAGATTTGGGTGCACGTAAAAGAACCTCAGGCAGTCGAAATTTCTGGAGCCCTCCACTACGGCGTCTTTTATAATCATATGGTGGTTTCGGGACGTTAAACCCCACATATATATCAATTGCTGCCAAACCACCACCACAGTTGTGGTTGCACTAGGTGCTTGTTTGGTCGTTATCTACCGGCTGCAGCAGATGCTGGAAGGCTGTTTTCTAAGCTCGTCGGCGGAACCGCCGCCTGGCTGGCTGCCGTTGGTAATTGCTTTTAGTATCACCCACGTGAAGGTTTCAAGCTTTGATGTTTTCTCCGGAGTCCTGCGTGATATCAACCGACTTTCCTCTACCTGGGGACATGAACCTACATCTTCAGATAACCTGACTGCCTCGGCGACACTGCCGACTTCAACGAACGATTCGGCGGCACCTACTATGCCTTCAAGAGTGGTGCTGCAGCCAGACACCAACCATTCTCCCCCCTCCAGGAGCTCCTTGCTTCCGCTAGTTACAAAAACAAAGAAGATGTATGGATACCAGTTGGCTATCGTCTAAAGAAGCCGAGCCGTGCGGCGGTCGTGGGCACGCTAGGTTCAGGTGCCCCGTGCTTTTATCAGCACACCATCATCAATCGGCCTAAGCAACCATGCCAAATCATTGATCAGCAGTATTTACGTTTAGATAGAGTAATAACTCGCCGCATTTCGGCTCATCTCAACCTCCCTGAGGAAGACCCGCTACCGTAGTTCAGGTTCGATATTTAGACCATAGGAACCAGCTCGCAGCCCACGTGGCTGAACCGGAGGCGTGAAACGCCCTTCTCACGATAGTGTCTCTGCTAAACGGAGGAAATAAAGTACCCTTACAAGCACACAACTGGGTTAATCGCAATCAATTCATAGGTATCATTCGCAGTGCCGGAGACATGACTTCTGAGGAACTAATGAACTCATTGCCCTGTCGCAAGTGCAAAATTCTGCAGGCACGCTCTCTTGGTGACAAAGGCACTGCCATGATCACATTTCAAGGTAACAGCTTACTTACCCTACAAAGTCGGCTTGTGGTCATTTAGTATCCATATTTTTCCGTATCATGCACTAGTGGCCGTCTGTGACATATTCCACAAAATAGGGCATCACGAGGAGCAATTCCCCAATATTTCGGCAGCTAGACGTGTGGTATGCGGCAACAGGAAAAGCGACGCGACGCCCGAACCCAGAAGAGCAGTTGCCGCTGCTCCAGTGGTCCTCACCTGGCCACATTCATGAACTGCCCAAAAAGGCAAGAAGTAAACAAGAAAATTGAACAAAAACGCGAGTCGGCTGCCAAAAGGCAATGCAAGAAAGAGAACACGCAGAAGCTCTGCTCTGCTCCTCGGCGACACAAGCTTTTCCGAGACCCATGCTCAAGCCAAGATGCAAGGGCTTTTACAAACACCACCAGTTGCACAGTCAAAGCGCCGGGGGCACCACCTTCGTGGATGTAGTTCGACGAGCGAACGTGCCACTAACTGATTGTAGTAACAGTATGCCACATCCATCAAGCTCAACATTGGCATCTTGCGCGCTGCAGCCTACCTCGAGTGGAGGGGCGAAGCGTCCACTAGGAGGCGTAGCTCCGTTGACGGAGCTTCCACTTACCTGTGACCAATCATGTCCTCCCGCCCTAACGACACATTCTGAATAAGAGCGGTGACTGGAACAACGTATAGCTCAAACAGAGAAGTTTATGTATGAAAGAGTTGAACAGATTATTACTCGGGCTATTCAACATTGCGTCCAAATCACCAGAAAGCGCACCATGCTTTCCGATATCCTTTCTCTTGGCACAACTTCGACGACAACCACAGGAGCCGTCGTGATATGTACACATTTGGTACCATCAAACTCCACCGGTTCGCATACAACATAGCCTCTGCATGGCTAGTTTATCAAAACCATCGCCATGGAGTGGAATGGTCCCTTGCTTCATCGAAGGAGGACTGAACTGACCACTTGGCTGTCCATCAAGACATACGATACCAGCCCACTGGTCATTGCGCTTCAAGAATTCAACGACCCTCTGAGGAAAATAATGAGCTATGATGGCTACGCCCCGACTGAAGAACAAGCTACTTCCACGAAAAGAGCAATAGATGTGTGACAAGGATCTACGCACGTGCTGTTAGATACGCAGCTATGGTGCAGCCCTACTTTTATTGTTGTCGGTTATCGGTTGGGAATCTCACCGCAGCGTAAAATTCTTGTATTCTGCGCTTAAGTGGTTCTTCAAACCACTAGAAATAAAGCCATTAGAGCACCGCTTGATCTCATGTTCACATTGCATTTCAGGAACATTTATCTACAAGATAATAGATTTTTGTGCGGAAACTTCAACTCTCAGCATGTCACTTGTGGATACAACAAATGCAGCCCGCGTGGCAGGCGGATAATGCAAGATGCTTTTTATTACAAGCTGACCCTTGTGAATACGCGCCGAATACATCTGAGGCTGAGACAGACAGTTTACTAAGAAGACACATCGCCACATTTTACCTAAAGCCCCAAACCACAGCTATTTCAGTGCGATGTGCTGGATGATTGCATGGGAAGCGACCACTTCACCCTACTCATATGATTTCACACAGGTGACGCCAATACGAAAATAAACTCACGCGCCAGTACATGGTTGAGCCACATCACACATCGGGACAGGTACCGTGATTTACTACAGCAACAGCCTCCTGCTAAGAGCATGGACCATCCGTTATCTCAGCTATGATCAGAAGCAGCCAGCCACCAAAACCAACGGGTTCCTTTTCTCCTCCTAGAGCCTGATAGGCATCTTCACTTTTTGTCGAGCCCCGCCGCAGCGGTTCAGTAGCTAAGGTACTCCGCTGCGGACCCGCAGGTCGCAGGATCGAATCCTGATGGCGGCTGCTGCATTTCCGATGGAGGCGGAAATGCTGTAGGCCCATCTGCTGAGATTTATGTCCACGTTAAGGAACACCAGGTGGTAAAAGTTTTCGGAGCCCTCCACTACGGCGTCTCTTATAGTCATATGGTCGTTTTGGAACGTCAAACCTAACGTATTAACCTATCTCTTTTTGTTGAATAGAAGACTGCGTATTCTGGCTCAGTACAGGCGGTCTCTTCACGCTGCGCATCACAAAGCACGGTTGGGCAAAATACAGCGTTCTATTGAGGCATATTCGACAAAGCTAGCATCGGAGCGTTGAATGAAAATTTTTTGAAACCATCAATGGGCAGGCCTACACGGCAAAGGTCTGAGCCATCCTGCGCTCTCTCCTAAGCCAGCGCAAGCGCTACAATGACGCGGCTCGTGTGGTCCTCCGGGAAGACATCAGCAATCAGGAGGTTGCCGAAAAGCTGCTTAAGTGTTGTCCCCGCAGGCATCTCGTCCCACAGACGATACGTAACAGAAGGATGCAAGCGCTGAAGACACTGAGCCATTTCATAGCCCTTTCACAATACTCAAACAGGAGTACGCCTTGCAACATTTTAGCGCATGCAGTGCTCGTGGAGCCGATGGAGCATGTGGTGCTCATTTACATAATATGCCAACTTAAAAGTTTTAAGAGAGTCGGTTATACCAGAGTACTGCCCTCCACATCGAAAATTTCTGTAGTCAAGCATATTCCGAGGCCTCGTAAACCACCCATACCTTATCCAACCTCCGTCCGATCTCTTTAACCTCGTGAGTCTCTAAACTAATAGAGATCATAATTAACACACGCTTGATGTGGTACTTTGAAAATCTCGACCGTTTGGTCTCGACGGTGCACAAATTCTGCGCGGGCCGATCAACTCAAGATGTACGCATTCGCCCAAAAGATGTCCTCGACCCTAACTGTGCACCCACGGGTGATGTAACAGTGGGCATACGTAAGGCATTTTATGACGTACCACCCAGTACCGTCATGACGAAAGCATGTTCCCTTGGGAATAAAGGAAAAATGTATAACTTCCTAGCAGGCTTTCTGCAAGGGCGAAGCTACCAAGTCGAAATCGGTCAGACACCCATACCATTTATATACGAACGAACCGTGTTGGCGTTCCTCAGGGCTCGGTGATTTCATCCACCCTCTTCAGCATAGTCATACCAGCTACTTAGATGCCTTTGAGACGTACCGGGCCTAAAATACGCGGTGTATGCCTACAATGTAACCACGTAGACGCATCAAGGATCCGTCGGTGAGCTGGAAGATGTCTTACAAAGAGACCTCAATAATATTCATGACTTCGCATTGAAAGTAGGTTTACACACCGCTGCGGGCAAAAGAGAGTTTGTCGGCATTCATGGTCGCCAAAACACGTTTGTCAAGGAAGAAGAGAAGCGGTGTTTCAAACTTCACATAGCTACAAACATATATGAGGAAATCTACCATCGGTATGTTAGGTATGCACCTAGACAAAAACTGCACTGCGAGCACTTACTTCAAACGCGTTACAAAGACTAGCAAACACATCATTCATGCTTTATGCAGAATCTCGAACCGCACTCGTGGAGTAAACGAACGTGAAATGCGGAAGTTTGTTGAAGCTTTTCTCGTCTCGCTTATCATGTATGAACAGCCGTATTATCCAGTCAACCGTACGCGGATAATCAAGCTCAACTGGCTATTAACGAGGCCAAACGCACGGTTACCGAACTTTCAAGGTACACACGCCTGGATGTGCTCAAGAGTTTCAGCAACCTCACTGATCTGACCAAGCTCATCGACATGCACATCCACACACAGTAGACGAGGATTCGTGCAACAAATGCCGGGCGGTACACGCTCATGCATCTCGGGCAAGGTATAACCACATTTCCCATGCTGCCCAACAAAACACCGCCTTGGGAAATTACGGTACTCACCGATGGCAAGCCACTTCAGTTGAATATAGACTGTAATGAGCGAGCGCGGCGCCTTCACTACGTCAAAAGATATGCTAGGGCTACGAGTTCCTTCCCCATAATTCAACGCGTCGCATACACTCACGCCGCGCTTCCTGTAGACGGTACCAGTAACACCTGTTATGTCACTCTGTGGTACAACCTGAAGAATGCAAATATGAGCCAACGTTATCATGTTTCAGCAGAAGTGATGTACATAACTCTAGCACAGCTAATAGCCATCTTAGATTATTATGAGTTAGCCCTCGAGATGTCACTTCAAACTGATCCTGTTCACTATCGAGTGTATACCGATTTCCAGGGTGGCCATCGGGCATGCGCTAATGTATTTACAGAGATCCTGCACTTCAGACGATCCGACACCAGACATGCCTGCTCCGCGAAGGCGGTCATGACGTTACGGTACTGAGTCGCTGGGCATCGCGGTATCCTCCGAAACGAGAAAGCTTACAGATTAGCGCACGCTCACCTCTCCACTGCAGTAGCCAAAGCTTTTAATACTCCTTCCGCTCTTCCAGCTACCCCACTCGAGCTGGCAGATCAGATTGCACGCAAGCACATTACGAAACAACGTCGTGCCGCCTACCTCACCGCAGTGAGTAACTCACTCTCAATAGCATCGCTTTCTTAGAAGGTATTCACACGTTGAGAGTCTGTCCTGTTTCGAAAAATTTCGACAGGAACACTCCTTACTCCTTTCTTGCTGAACCATGTTCACATGAGTAACATACCACCACCCTTGACAGTATTCAGCTGTACGATGAACTGCCGAGCATATCTCAACCACTTGTGTTGGGAGTGCTCTGCATACAACCCACCTAGGCTTCACGTGCTGGCTACCATAAACCGGGGACCCTGGCCTTTTTTTCTTCGGACAAGGGCCTGCCCAGAGCCTTCGCTCCAGATCGTGCCATCGAGCTCTGGCGTGCACTCATCTTGTTCCTCCAGGACCCGACCACCCCACCGGTCGGTGACCCGCTTCGCGACAGCTACAGGATTCAAGCCATTCAAACGGCTCCCACTTACTGCCTCTATGACGTACGCCAATGAAACACAGGCAGCTCTACCCCACCCCTCTGCTATAGTGACCTGTTTCTGTCCGCCGCAGCGCACTCGGCAGAGTGAAATAAAGTGGAATGAACGTGTTTTCATTCGTTCATTAACCGCTTCGAAAAGCTTTCCCGCTTTAATGCTCCACCTTTGCCCTAAACAAGCCTCGACCGTTTTCGCCTTCACTCTTACTTTACCATTTCTACAGAATGTTTTTCACCTATGAACTGAGCGCGCCCATGAAGATCTTAGGATTGTATTGCTGCTATCATCTAGTTTCATCAGATAGAACGTTCTGCAAGCATGATTGTTTCGTTGTTTCTAAGTACATTTATGTTTGCACGGTGGTGATTTTTCCCGCCACTCAAGAATAGCATATTTCTGTCCCTATGACGGACGACACCTTAGAGTTTTTTTCAAACATTCGTTGAATGATTCTGTTGCACCCATAGGCAGTTTTTTTTGCTTTTTCTAGTAGGAGCAATTCTCAGTACTAGATTATGTATGGGAAACATTGTTCGAATGATCAAATCTGTGCAGTGGGCCATGGTGAGAATAACTTATTGATAAATTCGCTCCGCCTTCTGTCAAGTTGACTTTCGGGCTTATTAAAACGTCTTTTGATGCTGGTGCTATTATATAATCTATTAGTAAAGAATATATGATAAATATTCGGGTAAACTAGTTTAAACCGGCCGGAAACAATATTGAGCCGATGGAAGGTAACTGACCAAGACCTCAGACTTGTTTTGCGATGCTTTGATCATTATTTATCCTCAGTGTACACAGTGAAAATGATTGATATCGTACCCAAAAGTGTAACCTAATTGGCCACGATCGTTTGGCATGTAAACTTTTCATCCCTCTTTTTTAATGATTCTAAGTTCTACGAAATGCTAAAAGCACGTAACCATTACCGAATGGGTTTTCCATTAAAACATTTTCTTCACATTCGTACCGTAAAAAAAGAGGAGGTGAAAATCTCCAAATTCCTCAAAAAATGGCGAATCAATAACTATTCACCATGCAGAATATGAAGGTATCTTTACCGTCTACAACTAGGATAGATAACTTTTTTGGTTACACGAATGGGCAACGATCATGATTTGACTACACCCGAAATAATATAATTCCTTAAGTGCATTTAATGTCATTAATAATAAAAACACCCTACGTGTACTTTTATTGTCAATAATATTTAAGACTATGCGCTATAATTATCAAAACCTAGAGACAACGCTACTACCTTTTCTCGCAGGCCATTAAGTGTTCTATAATTTTGTCCCTTGTGACTAAGAAGCAGTTAATTTTAGCTTGCTTTTTGATGATCCAGGGAGAAAGATACTGTACCATAAACGCTATTGGCCTTTTTTGACGTTTTATATAGCAGCGTTACTAAAAAACGTAAGAAGCATTTGCATTACATGCGTTATTCACTACCCAAAAGCCGTCGCAGGAACTTCTTCGCGACGCGCTGATCAGTGAAGGTGAAACAATGCTACGCTTCCTGATGCTTTTTCGTTAAGTGTACTTTTATGAAGGTTATTTTCTTCCAATAAACAGAAACTACTTTCCTGAAACTTTCTTCCTGGTTGACTAACAACGAGACTGTGCAATAAATAATAAGCTATAATTTTACTTGGGCACTAGCTTTTCAAGAATAAGCCGCAATATTTGTCAAATTACCATGTCTTGTGATTTAATCACAATATTCAAGCGATGTTTTGGCTTGACTCGCTCAGGACGTAATTTAATCACTCAATAATGTAGAAAGGTAGAAAACAGTCAAAACAGAAGTTTTAATACCTTAAATATATATATATATATATATATATATATATATATATATGATTTCAGAGAATACTTTCTTGTACGCCGGTAGAAAAAATTAATTTAAAAAAGACACAGGTCGAAAAACACACAGTTTCTTATGTTTCAGCCGGCGGAACGGCCTTCATCAGAATAACGGTATTGATTATTGACAATCAATTCTGTTATTCTGAGGACGGCCGGTCCCCCGGCCAAAACGTCAAGATCATTATGTTTTTTTACGTGTGTCTCTTTTCTTCATATATTCATATATTTCATTTAATTCTCATATATATATATATATATATATATATATATATATATATATATATATATATATATATATATATATATATATATATATATATATATGAGAGAGGAAAGCCAAAAGCCGTACCTGTTTATCTTAGAATGATCATTGCAGTATGTGAAGTGTTGGCGATGTTATACTCAGACACAATGCTAACGTCTGCCTGCTGCTGCATGTCAACTAAGCATCTGCAGTAGCCTGACCATGATGACTCTAGTACAACCTACCATGCTATTCATTATAAATATTGTTGACCTGACACTCTCGAGTAGCAACTTTTTGCTTCATGTTGCTTTTCGGAGGCTGAAACGCTATACGGAATCACGTGATACTAGAAAGAAGTTTTTTCACTAAACGCGCATTTAAAGACAAACGATTGAGTGTGGCGTTCATGACTTTTACTAATGCGTGTTAATGTATTGCTTAAAAATACATGTAACGAGACCACATTACATAATTCTCTTCTGAACAGCCCTTCCACTGCACATGGTAGAAGATGTGAAAAATATGGTGTCAGCAATACGCAGAGCTTTCCAGAAAGTTTTCGAATCTTCCACCTGGATTGGCCGCAATTTTCGAGAAGCTGCTATACGCAAATTACAGAATATAACGTCCTATGTGGGAAGCCCTGGGAAGCGACTAGACCCCGAGTATGTCGAAGAGATATACAGTAAGTATTTCTGATTATGCGCATGGCTTTTTATTACATAGTTATCAGTCGGTGAAAATTTCTCGAAACGCCAGTACTAGCCACCAGCATTTTGAATGTTGTCCAAGCATCCCTTGAGCGAGAAACGAATGACATTATCTGTTGAATTTGACGTTAGGAATGTGCTTTTTTAATGAGAAAAAAGTGAATTGTAACATTGTTACGTCTAATCGTAGCCCACAGCGTTCATTCCAGATGGTCACTTTTATTGTAACGATGTAACCTATATGCACATTGATGTTGCAATAGTGCGAATAATGCCTCTATATCATCACCAAGCGATCACCTGGTGGTATTCGGAACCTTTCCAACACTTAGAATAATCGAAAGCTTTTCGCTTACTTAGTTTAATCTGCGGCAAAAAGGTCTGCAGCAAGACAAGATGCACCCAGCTTTTGGTTCTGGTGAACTTGAGTCCACAAAATGAAAACGTTATTTCTGGTACACAAACTCCACCCTGTACAGAATTAGCGCTGTACAGACCATCAGCTGTCTGTGAAGGATAATAATGGAGCGCATCGTCTTTTATGCGTCAATCCTTGAGCTTTCTGAAGATACCGCTGGTGCTAGCGTAAGCGCTCAAATGAAGTGGCCTGATCTTGTGCTGTACTAAGTTTTAGATCGATGGTCTCACACAATCGCGAAGCTGCTAAATAATTGCAGTGCAGCGTGCGCTGACCATCAATACCGTTATTTTCGGTGAAAGCCCAGTAAAACAATGTTAGGGAATATATGCACGCGGTTTTTCACACATCTGAAGAAGTGTGGCTCTGATGACTGAAGGGGAATGTAGTTAGAAAAAAAAGAATTTGCAGTCTGAAGAAACAATAATTCAACAAAAGACAACTAGAATCCATGGCTTGCTTAAGACACAAAAAAAGGTTTAGGGCTCGGGGCATAAACCACGTATTTTGGTTCGCTACGTCCTTGAAAGCTTGCAATGCTCTACGGAATAACCCCGTTGTACAGTGTGCCGAGATGGCGATGTTTCTTGTAAGAAGCCGAAGAAACGGCGAAACAACTTCACGCTGAATCGGCGTTGGCGTATCAGAGTCCACACCCACACACTGTCCCAACATTGATATTCGGTGTGGCGTCAAAGATTATTGAGATCAATTATTGTAGCAATTACAGAGTACACCAAGGTGTTCCATTCATCCTAGTAAACTAACCAGTATAATGGCAGGATCTGCAGAAATCGCAAACTTATAAAGTGACTTCGTGAGCTTGCCACCGCTGTCCGCATTGGATAAAAAATTGTATTTTGGAACCCGCAATAGTGTTGTGATTTGTTTCGCACTTTTCGATCGTGCATTCACTTGTCAATTGTTTCCCACACCCTGCAGAAAAAGTACAATGAGAAAACATTGCACCTTGCCACGCACATTTCGTAAAAACATTTTCATAAATATATATCGCTATCGTCAATATTTTTGCTTCGTTTGCATTAAACGATTTGGCAGAAAATTTGTATGCGTGTTTTCTGTCCTCCCTTTTCAGCCTTCAGCTTCTTTGCATCAAATTTTAACTAATCATTCCGTGAATCCAACTTGTATGGTTTCATCTTTGTCGTTTCTCTACAGCCCTGTGGTATGCCGAGGCTACAATTGAAAGCTTCGGGTGGAATACCACGTCTTTATCTTGACGTCGACGTACATCGCGAGTACGTTGGCGATGGTTTTATTTGAGCACTAGGTGAGGCCGTTCGTCAGCATATGGTGAACCATTATCCTTCGTTCAGCTCTCTGGCTTAATTTTGAAATCTCTTGCCTTTGTTCAAACGTAAAAGTCGTACATTTTCCGGCAATGAATCACTCGGGGTCACGAGGACACAGTAGGTAGGTCCATACGAAAGGCTTCACTTTCCCGCTGGCACTACCTTCAAGAGGGCGCACGTTTCGGCGTATCTTGTGAGGTAGTTCATACGTATAATAATCCGCTTGTCACCAAACATTAACGTCGAATATCGCCACAAACGTACACCTCCATTTGCTCAAATGGTCGATGATGGAAACCGAATGGGTGAAGAAAGCCCGGTAGCTTCGTCGGTGGTACCTTTTTGGCTAATTGTACAGATTTTTACTGACGTAACGAATGACGCACGTCGACAGTGAGGCCTTGGCTGTAGCGTTTTTTTTTGTGCCACTTCGTAATCGTAGGTGGAAGAGAGACTGACGTGGCGAGCCGTCCGGTCATCACTGTGGACTTCTGGTCGTGTACAAAGCCACAATAACAAGGTAGTTGGCTCGAGCCTGCAAGAAATTATTTCAACTAGGGTTTGATTAAAAGACTGCAATCAATGCCTGAATGATGTGGATTCTGACACGCTTATACTTTGAGTGCTTTCGATCCTGACAAGTATTCAGACAAGCTTTCTATGTTGAGGATCACTCCGGTGTTCTGCAAAGTAGTCTGTGCTGACGTGCTCAAAAAAGTTGTCGTCTTTGAAAATACCATGCGGTGGTGGATGAACAGATGCCGACCATGAAATCTTCCAGACTTCAGTACAGGTCGATTTTTTTTTCTTTTCACCTAAGTACCGACAGCTACCCCTTTCAAGGCACCCTCTCACGCGCAACCGGCGTCTGCTGCCATTTTCTTGCTAACTTTGAAGATTTACGAAGCCACGTGTGTCTAAGTACATTCGGCACGCACTTTTCACCGCATCTGGCCTGCCTTTTTTGTCCGGTCAGTTCCCCGTCGTAAGTGAGCTAAAGACTTGTTTTACCGGGTGCTGAAAAAATTTTAGGAATAACATGGCTGCTGAAAATGTGTTTTAGCCAATGAAATTCGCTAATGGTGCTTCAATGGTTGGCTAAACCTAAAAGAGAGCAGGGGAACATATAGCGACTTTTTATCTATTTTTGGTTCCTATCGGTAGCAACTTGTGCTTTCATCCACGTTAATTTCTTCGTATATATGATACCCTACAATATTCATAAAACGGTATATTCAAGGTTTACTATCACCATGCGAAATTGACACGCCTTATTGGTCTATAGCACTCCCTTGATGGCACCACAGCTCTCAGAGTGCGCAGCGCCAATGTCCCAACTACGCGTATTTTTTTCCTGTTCTCTTCCCGGCTCGTACCTTGAAGGTGTGTGCGGAGAAATCTAGTTTGTGACAATGGCCACGCAATGCAAGCCCCACTTGCTGTGTCAAAGCTACGCACGAAGAGGAAATGTTCAAGAATTCTTCAAAGTAGTTTGCTTCATGGTGGTGACTGTAGTATGGCACTACTTGTGTTTATTGCGTGAAATAATTCTGCAGTGTCATCGGTCCGACAGAAAGCTTCGTAAAATCGCGCAAATGAGCGTACAGGCCAGTAAACGTTCTTGTTGGCAGGTGATAGGAAACGCTTTTATCGGTAGCCTTCCACGTCACCTTTTCTGTGATCTTCGCGCACGAAAACAAAGCTGGGTATAAATAAATGGCACATTAGCAGCGATGAAAGGACTGAAACCGCATAAAGTGCCCATATCATTGTTTTCTAGTTCTGTTCATAACTCAAACGACAGCATTAGCTATTAGGCGGTTGCCGATTATAACTACAAGAACCTCAATGGAATTTTATTTTTGATGCAGTGCAGATCTGAGAGTGCGCACTTCAGCAGGCTGGTTTCATTCTTTGGTTTGTCTGAAAATACTTAAGTCACACATAGACCAACTGTATACTTTTCTTCTACTAGTTATCAGCGCTCGAAAGAAAAAAAATGTGCAAACCAGGTTTTTGATGGAGGCATAAATACTTGAGGCCCGTGTGTTTATAATTGGTGCACGTTAATAACACTCAGGTGGCCGAAATTTCCAGAGCTCTTCACGACGCCTCGCCTCATTCGGGCTCAACAGTTTTCAAGAAGGTGCAATGTCATTACACCTTCAAGGCTGTATGTGATCATTCACCAACGCACCTCATCTACTGACCGGCCGTGTGCTTACCAGAAGCCACTGACCAGCGCTTGACAGAAAAAAGCAAGTCTCAGCAGTCAACTGTGAGCGTCTGTTTACATTCCGAGAAAATATACCGTAACGTGGCATTGGAAGAGCACGTAAGGAGGAGGAAAAAGGACTGGCGCGAGGGATTGCTGATCGATGGCCTCCGACGGTTCATTGTGTTTTATTCCTCGAATGCTTACGGCTCATTGTAGCCCGCCACGGTCGCCTACTGACTAAGGCACTCGGCTGCTGAGCCGCAGGTCGCGGGATCGAATTTTAGCCGTGGCGGCCGTATTTCATTGGAGGTGCGCATGCTTCAGGTCCGTGTGCTAGAATGTAGGTGCACGTTAGAGAACCCCAGGGGGTTGAAATTTCCGGAGCCATCTCATAGTCATAAGGTTCTTTCGGGACGTTACAACTTAATTATAATTACCACTCTATATAAATAAACCCATGCCATTTATAACAGTTTTGGGGATGCTGCTGGGTATTCCGGTGCTCTGAATAACTCAGTACCAAAATACTATCGCAGAAGCGGATTTCTATCCACTCTACACCCGGAAAACACCAACATGATCGACGCCAAAACAGATATGCGGACGAACAATGCTCCTGCATCAGCCAGTGCCATGGCCTCGGATAAAGCAGGCCACATGCCAAGATCATCTAACTGCTGGGCGCCTTAAACACGCATCTTTTTAAATGCGTGGTTAAGGCTGATGAAAACGTGAAATACGTCGGGAAACTCGTTAACGTACACACACACACACACACACACACACACACACACACACACACACACACACACACACACACACACACACACACACACACATATATATATATATATATATATATATATATATATATATATATATAGTGCCACGTTCCGTTTCACAAGTTTTGGTTATCGTTCCGAAACACCACACGATTCTCGGCGCAAACCGCGCCTGCAGGTTTCGAGAAGGTTCCGGACTGTAGTAGCTCATTTCGATAAGATCACGCCCACTGTGCGAACGGTACAGATTGTTCTGGAACCTACGCCACCACCAGCGATAACGCTAGAACATTCGACGGCAAGGGTATAAATGCCGACGCGCTTCGCCGCTTGTCAGTTGTTGATCGAAGGCCGACGCTGCGTTCGCCGCTATCAGTCCGTGACTGCTATCTGTGCAAGACTGCTGCTGTAATTAGACTTTCCCTTTACGGGGCCCAGGTTCGCCCAAATAAACAGTTAAATCCCAACACGAAGTTTCCTGTCTTTGGCCACGTCACGACCTCGTGACATCTGGTAATGATCTACTACAGTCCGGAACCTTCTTGAAACCAGCAGGCGCGGTTTGGGCCGAGAATCGTGCGGTGTTTCGGAACGATAACCAAAACTTGTGAAATGGAACGTGGCAATATATATATATATATATATATATGAATATATATATATATATATATATATATATATATATATATATATATATATATATATATATATATATATATATATATATATATATATATATATATATATATATATATATATATATATTAATAGAAGGTCGCAGGTTCGGATTCTGCCCACGGCAAGTTATCTTTTCACCCACTTTTCTTCCTATTTACATTACAATTTGGTCTAATATCTTCCCCTATACTTTCCTTGGCAATATTGTCTCTTAAATCTTAATAATATTGTGTAAAACACAGAAAAACGAGCCCTTAAGTATACACTTCTTTCCTTATATATATATATATATATATATATATATATATATATATATATATATATATTAATATATATATATTTCTTTTCTGCTGCCACAACTCTGCTTTCGTGCCCCGCCGTGGTGGTCTAGTGGCTATAGTACTCGGCTGCTGAACCGCATGTCGCTGGATTGAATCTCAGCTGCGGCGCCTGCATTTTCGATGGAGGCAAAAATGCTGTAGGCCCGCGCGCTCAGATTAGGGTGCGTGTTAAAGGACCCCAGGTGGTCGAAATTTCCATAGCCCTTCACTATGGCGTCTCTCATATTCATATGGCGGTTTCTGGATGTTAAACCCCATATATCAGTCAACTCTGCTTTTGTTCTAAAATTATGAACAAGTGCTCACCACTTAGAAAATCTTCGTTCAGGAATTCAAGGCCTTCTTCAAGTACACAAGCTTGAAAAAAAAGTGGAAAAACGACACCCGCGTAGTACTCGGCTGATTGATTGATCGATTTGTGGGGTTTAACGCCCCAAAACCACCATATAATTATGAGAGACGCCGTAGTGGAGGGCTCCGGAACTTTTGACCACCTGGGGTTCTTTAACGTGCACCCAAATCTGAGCACACGGGCCTACATTTCTGCCTCCATTAGAAATGCAGCCGCCGCAGCCGGGATTTGAACCCGCGACCTGCGGGTCAGCAGCCGAGTACCTTAGCCACTAGACCACCGCGATGGGGCGCGTAGTACTCAGCTAGCCCGGTGAAACTTGTACGACATATATTGAAGAGGTCTTGAAGATTTCCGCTCCCGTTAGCGCGAATATGTCTCACGAAGGCGAAGTATGTCTTTTGTTTAGAATATCGCCAAAGATGTGTAATAGTTTGTTATTATGAAGTAAAATCAGGACACTCCACCTCAATTTAGGCGGCAGTACCATGCTTTCGAGGCTTCCACAACCAAACAAATTCTACCAATTTCGAGCGCTTGCGCAACTTTCCCAGTATTTCAAGTATGAAGGCTGTTACATGCTATGACATCCTCTTGGTCATCCGTCGAGCAATTCAAGAGGATCTAGCATCGATCCATGCAACAGATGCTCTGTACCGATTTTTTTTTTGAGGCTTGCCGGGAACCACCATCATACTGCATGTGACAGCGCCGCATCGAGTGCAGATCATGAAGTGAACACAGATATCTCAACACCTACCGCCAGAAGTTATACCTCAAGATCAGGGTCGCCGCTGGATGTCATCAGTGCAAGGGGCTGCTGCGGAACACCCTCCAACACCCGCAAGGCGTGTTGCCGAAGGCTATTGCCAGGCATCATAAAGTGTTCCTGCAGAGCACTACCCAAGTTCGCGTACCTCTGCTCCCACTAATGAGAACCGAGACCCTCCCGTTTGCTACTCATGTGGCATCTGAGGAGATATTTCGGACTTTTGCAACTGCCAGCTGCAGGCACGATGCATTTCGACCTACTTGGCATGTGAGTATGAAACAGATCGGCAATGACTCCCCAGCCTCCGAGCGCAGCCTCACTCTGCCTCCGACACGGTGATGCCGTTTCCCATCCCCGTGTTGTCGGTCGCGTTTCCTGTCCCAACTGGGAAACAGAGTTAGCCAATATGCGGGGTTGAACATCCCACAACCATAATTTGATTTTGAGAGACGCCTTAGTGGAGGGCACCGAAAATTTCGACCATCGGTGGTTTGTAACATGCATCCAGATCTGAGCACATGAGCCCACAGAATATTCACTTCCATCAGAAATGCAGTTGCCCCAGCCGGTATTTAAACTCACCACTTTCGTGTCAGCAGCCGAGTACCTTAGTCACTGGAACACCACGGTGGGGAGATGGAAAACAACCTCGTGCGACGAGTGGAGGTGCGGTCGTGGGATGGTCTGATTCGCCAATCGCTTCTTCTGCTGTCATGTCAAAGAACAAAGTTTTTGTGTGTGTAGACAGCATATGTGCTTTCGCTCAGTTAGAGAATCGTGCTCCCATTTCAATTTGAGTCTCCAGTTAAAGGATCGTTTTTTATGCTTAAATGTTATGTTCGCTTGGGATCGCCAAGAAACTTTTCAAGGTTTAGAAGCTTCAATGTTGAGCCCTGTTGGTCTCTGTTCAGTTCTTCATACAATTGGTGGACGAAGTTTCAAAACATAATTCACTGTGTTGGCTCGCACTACTCATGACGTCATTTTAGGTATCCACTTCCTTCACGAAGGCGGAACCACTCTCGACTGTAGAACTGCAGAAATTCTCTTTGAAAGCATGCTGCTAAGTGCCACCATTGGCGGCATTCAACCTGAGCTCACCGACGGCCTTTCTTTGTCTGAAGACGTGTGGATCTCCAGACGGATGTCAGTATTTGTTCCAGTATGCTCTCTGGCATCCATTTGGGACACTGCACCGGGCTTGTCGAGCCTGATCACAGCAATCCCATTAGGAAGAATCTGCTGGTTCCCGAGTGAATTATTCGAGTCATCAACAGACTTGCTTTTCATGGACGGTGAACGCTTTCATTGAGCCTGTTGCTCTTCCAGCCAGACTTCAGTTGGGCACTTTTGACGCCAGTGTGGTTGTGAAGTTCTCAGGCACCATTAGGATAGCACCCAACTACTGGGCCGAATTACGATGCATGATTAACAAGTCGCAGCTTTCTTTGAATCTGGGTTTTCCCAAAGATGTATTTGCACATTATGAAGCCATCTTTGATTTTGCTCAAGAAGAGTGTTCTCTCACATTGCCGGAATCAATTATGTATCTCCAAATGAACACGTGAGATGTCACGCCAATAAGCCACAAACCCTGTGACGTATGATCGTCAGAAAAGAAAGTTATCCTCCAACTGGTCAAGTACCTGCGGAAGAAATGCGTTATTCAGGAGTGATGCAGTCCCTGGGATGCAGTCCATACAACTCACAAAGGTCTTGTATGGACTACCGCCACCTTAATACTGACACAAAGAAAGACGTGTATTCACTAATACGCATCTATGTTGTTCATTGTCGGCACTCCGCCACGTATCTTTGATCGGTCGACCTCAGGTTGGGTTACTGGCAGATATGTCAATTCATACGCCTGAGAAACAGAAGGCAGCCTCCGTTACCACACATGCGTTATTAGAGTTTAATGTTAGGCTGTTTGGCTTATGTAGTGCGCCGGTGACCGAGAGGGATTCATGAACTTCATACTCCATGGTCTCGAATGAGAGACTTGTATATGTTATTTGACCGATGTGATTATCTTCGGAAAGACTTTCCACGAGAAGAACCAGTGGGGCAGTGGTTTTCTGCATTGCATCAAACAAGCTGAGCTGATATTTAGTGCAAAAGAGTATCACTTTTGTGAGCATAAAGTTTTTGTTCTCAGATACATCGTCGATAAAAAAGATATATACGATCAGATCTCCAGAAGATAGGTGCAGTCCACATCTTTAGGCCACCGACAGTAAAGGATCTTTCTAGCTTCGTGGCCCGTGTTCTTATTTTCTCGGGTTTATCGATAGCTTCGCCCAGCCATGCTCATCCATTTGCAGACTTGGTGTGCAAATACACCCCATACTGGTGGACTAATCAGTAAGAGGCTGCTTAGGCGCATCTAAGATTTTGCTCACCTCAGGGCCTCTTTGGCGCTCTTTTGACCTAGAGGAACCCACGGAACTACATACAAATGCTCAGTGTTGATGTTGGTGCCATCCTCGTTCCCTTTCACGATGAACAGCAACACGTCATTGTGTATGCAAGTCGTACTTCGACGAAGCATGAGAGCAATTACACATCATAGAACTGAAAAGTCCTGTGGACGTTAGTGCATCCGAAACTTCAGATCTTATTTGTACGGCCGACATTTCAAGATCGTCACAGATCACCATTCTTTGTGCTGGCTGGCTGAACTATGTGATCCCGCAGAACTTTTCTGTTGCGTAAAATAGTGGTCACCGCTACGCAGACGTCAACTGATAACCTCGTCTTCAGTCTCAGAATGCGGACGCTGAGCATGACGACTACGAGAACTACCTGGCTGCCATTTGTCCCCACTTCCCTAGTTCTGATGACTTCGGTCACGTGCAGTATTGCACCCCTTCATTGGGACCTATTATCGTTGCTTCCCGTAGCTCTCATTGCGCAGGCCCTGTTTCGCGCTTCATCCCGGTCTCTTTTATTGAACGAATTACTCTTGCAATAGTGCCCTACTGCTTCTCGTGGTCTCCAAATGCCAGCGCCTTGCAGTATTCCGCATATCATTATGATATGATGTCAGAGCACCATGAATTTGCTCGTACACTTCGCCGTATTGCAGACCGTTTCTGCTGCTCTCGACTCCGGAAAGCAACCGAGCACTTCGTTGCAACTTGTGATGCCTGCCAGTGCCACAAACAACCTACTACTACTGCGGCGGGCACACTGCAATCTGTCAAGCGACCTCCTTCACTTTTCGAAAAAGTTGGGCTGGAACTATTTCGCCCCTTCTCCAAGTCTGCCATCGGCAGCCGTGGGATTGTCGTGTGCGTAGATTACCTCACGCGATATACTGAAAGATGGCAATTGTGTCAGCCACCTCATGTGATGTGTTGTCGTTTCTACTGCACTCTATTATTTTTTGTCGAAGAGCCCCTCATGTGGTGACCAGTTACCGCGGTTGACATTTCACTACTGATGTTTAAAAGTTCCTATGGCTCTGTGGGTGTAATTATTGGTATTCCTCACCTTATCACTTCAAACCAGTGGCCTAACAGAGCGCACTAATTGTACCATCATCAACATGCTTTCAATGTATGTCTCAGTGGACCACAATAACTGGGACGCCATGGCTTTTTTTACATACGCATTCAAAACAGCAAAACATGATGCCACAGTATATGCACCCTCCTTTCCTCTGTATGCTCGTCATCCTCGAAATTTTCTCGACATCGTACTTAGGTTCTCTTCAATTGAAAACAGTAATGCAGCCCAGAATTCGTGCCATGCGCATTGACTTGCTCTGCTTAGAACTTTCTACTCCCATACTCGTGCAGAAGACTGTTACGACGAAAAACTCCTGCCAGTCACCTTCACCAAAGGGACCTCGACTAGTTGAGGATGCTTCTCCGAAGGAAATAACTTTGCGAAAGGCTCCTTTCCAAGTAGTCTTGTCGCAACACCCAACACTTGAGTGACGTCGCTTACGTAATTGCAAAAGTGACAACTGAGAACCACTGTTCGTGTAACACGCAAGTTGTGTATATCGCACGATTGATGATGATGTATGGCGTTTAACGTCCCAAAACCACCATATGATTAATAGAGACTTGTGAAGGGCTCTAGAAATTTCGAACACCTGTGGTTCTTCAATGTGCAGCAAAATCTGAGCACAGCCCCACCACGGTGGTCTAGTGGCTAAGGTACTCGGCTGCTGACCCGCAGGTCGCAGGTTCCAATCCCGGCTGCGGTGGCTGCATTTCCGATGGAGGCAGAAATGGTGTAGGCTCGTGTGCTCATATTTGGGTGCACGTTAAAGAACCCCAGGTGGTCGAAATTTCCGGAGCCCTCCACTACGTCGTCTCTCATAATCATATGGTGGTTTTGGGACATTAAACCCCACATATCAATCAATCAAAATCTGAGCACATGGTGCTACAGGATTTCCGCTCCACCTGAAATGCAGCCACTGCAGCCGGGATTTGTTTCCGCGACCTGAGGGTCAGCAGCCGAGTACCTTAACCCCTATACCACCGCGGCGGGGAGATAATTTATGATTAAAGCCCTCCAGCAACCGATCACTCTGACTCGCTCGGCGAGCTTCGTCGTATTTTAGGGAAATACAACGCGCATTTAAAGAGTGCGCAAAAAAAGAGGAAGAGAGATCGCTGCTCGGCGGTGTTGACCATTCTTTTTTTAATTTTTTGAATGCTTACCGATCATTGTATATAGGTCTATGCCACCTGTAAAAATAATTCTCAGTATTTACTGTGTCCCTAGTTTCGGTACAACCAATCCAGAGCAGATTCTCAAGTCTCTCAGCTCGAAAGATGTGCATAGATGACAAAACGGCATTTTTATGGCCCACTAATTGCCATCAATCTCCGTTAGGACCAACAAAAATAATAAAGAAAACAAAGGCAGCAGCGATGTGTCAAGATTACCCGGATAAGCTTAGTAGCGGGGCCATAGATCTTTTCTTTCAGCGGGTGCTCAACTGTATTTAAGTGTGCTCGTGCATACTTTTATGTTTGTGCATGTCTACTGCAAACGCAATATTTAGAAAGAATTTGGGGAGGGGAATAGTTGTGACTCCCCTCCTCCACCACCACCATCACTAGTGGCGCGGAGAGAAAGCGAACGTAACTGTGTCAACAGAGGCTGTGTTTTTGCCTGATAGCTGCGATTCAACGTTTTCGCCTATCATCCTCATACTATTTCTCGCAAGCGATGATAAAATTGCACATTCAGCATTTTGTTCCGGCCATGTTGGGGCCGCTACTATGAAATCTGAATACGCCATAACAGCAGATTTAAGAGTACGTTTTTTCACAAGATACAGTCGCTTTCATTACGAGGGGTGACTGCCAATCTGCTGCGGCCAGGCGCGGCTGTGCGGAGAGAACAGGGACAATTCGCCAGCAACTGCCGCAGTAGCACTGCGCGTCCACAATGAAACATCAGTGCTCAAGCCCTATACTGAAGCGCATGAATAATCAATGCACTCTACAAACAAGCATGAAACGAGCGCGGAATCACTGAAGTACTTTCACATGAGTACCTGAAAGTACATATGTTATGTCCACAATAAACGTGAGTAAGCTCAACGCCAACTTACGGGGCCCTCATGAGTACAGTTAGGTTAAAATTGACAGCTGTCGCTTGAACCCCCTAGATAAACAGAGCTTGCTGGTGAAATTTTTTTTGGCATCCTTGAAGCAAACTCAAGTGTACGGATACCCAAGATTTCTGCATACAAGTGGGTTATTTTTGTATCTGTGCGCCTTTCTAAAGGCAGGTATCTTCGAACAATACACAAGTGTGGAAGAGTCTGTTGCCGTCAGACGGATATCTTTTAATGCAGGTTTATTCGACTCGTGTCTGCTCGAAGGAGGTGTGGAAAAATATCGAATTACGTTTATGAATCATGCAAGGTCTGTTTACACAAATGGAGACATCGGCTGGACGCTGAGCTGTGCGGACAAGCCTCTGCGTCACTGTGGTCTATTGCATCTGTGTGATCTTTGATGTGCCAACTTTCATTCCGATTCTGTTTCATCGAGTGCGTTTTGTACCCCTGATATTGAGGAAGTGCGGATTGTCGTCTCTGAGAGAGTTTTCGACGTTTTTCGGCTCTTTCAACTTTGCGCCACTGAAGCCTAGTCTGACCTTGGAACGCCGGCCGCTCTGAGCGGTGTTGGCATGGCTACGTTTGCAATGGCAGGGGGTGCTTCGACGCCACTTCAATCAAAGCTGAGCGTCTGGAACCCAGTCGAAGGGGGCGAAGAAGATGGAATGGAAGCAATGGAAGGAGCTGAATGGCAAGTGGTTTAATCTAAATTGGCCAAGAAGAGGAGAGCAGCGGAGAGCAGCTTGTCTCAACCCAATGCTTCAGGACGCTTTCAAGTCAGCAGCAAGGTTAGCGACCAAAGGAGCCACCGGGTGGCTGCCTTAAAGAAGAGAGTGATCGCGGCCACGTGTATGCGAGAGCAACCTTCTACGCATTGGAAGATTATCGTCAGACTCCGAGATAATTTGTATTTACGCAAAACCAGTTGCTACGGCATCTCCACTGCGAACTTCATGGCGGCCGGGATCACCGCCATTCAAGCCTGCACCGATTCGGTCTGCCCCACCGTCATGCACAACATCGTTGTGGTGCTCACCGAAAATGAAGACAACACTCGCAAAGTTTTGGCTTTCAAGAACATTGGCGCCAACGGGAAAGAACACGAAGTAGCAGTGTACGCTGCTACCGAAGGCAACTATGTCAAGGGAGGGATCCGCAACGTCGAGCGCGACATCGGCTACACCGAGGTCGCAAAAATCCTCATACACCAGGGGAATCCCATGGTTCGCGGAGCCAACCTCATCAAAAATACCAGCTCCGTCGTCATTCTTTTTGATGGAGGAGACGTGCCAAGCTACATCGAAGTTGGCCAGGCAATAGTCCGGCGCTACCTCTACAAGAAGACCGAGGTGTGCAGCAAAGGCTCCTGCGTTAGTAATCATGTAGACATCTGACCCACTTCATTGATCAGCGTTTGCCACAACTGTTTGGCGATGGACCCGAAGCAAAGGCACTCGTGCCAAGTGAGGTGCAAAGTCTGCGGCAATCTACCGGAAGCAAAGCCTGCAAACGAAAGTACCAGACATCTTTTTTTCATTCGACAGAGGCGAAAGGAAAACAAATGGCGGCATATCCACGGAGTGAATGATGGAGAGTGGGGCGAAGCATTCGTCCTTCCATTCGTTTTTGCTTCTGTCCATCCATGCAACTGTCTGGCTGACCGTTAACGCGTTCATCCGCCCGTCCGTGCTTGCATCTGTTCGTGCGTGCGTCTCTGCTTTCGTCCATGCATCCCTCCCCTGCGTCCGTTCATGCGTCCATCCATGCATCTGTCTGCGTGTCCGCTCGCCCATCTATTCAACACTCCAAGTACCACCATCTCGCATCTTTTCATCATATATTCCCCATATAGAAGCACCGCCATTCAGCGGACATTCCAAGGACTAAACGAGAGGTGGCACACGCACACTTTTTTACGGCTTGTGCTTCGGGCCTACTTCCAACTTTAACCACTTCGAGTTTATGGTATATGCCAGTTCACTGTATTCATGGCACTGTGGCCCAACGCTCGATAAACCTTCCTAAAACCAAGGAGGTTACGCCCAGCGAGTATAACGTAGCAACCTTTTCCTGTCAGATAGTGCTCAATGTACATGCCAATGACTGCTGAAGGGAAATGAGAGACTGGAGAATTCGGCTTTTACTTTCTTATGGCTTGCGCTTCGTATCTACTTCCCACCTTTAACCACCTCGAGTTCATGGTATATACTAGTTTATTGTATTCATGGCACTGCGGCTCAGCACTCGCTAAACCTTTCTAAGGAGGTTACACCCAGCAGAGGAGGTTAACTAAGGAGGTAACACCCAGCGAGTATAACGTACGTAGCAACCCTTTTTTTTTCATATAGTGCTCAATGTACATGCCAATGGCTGCTAATGGGGATCGTGCCGTGTACGTAAACTCAAAGCCGAATGCTCTTGTCTCTCATTCCCCATTAGCAGCCATTTTCATGTACATTGAGCACTATTTTTTTATTGTTCAACAACGCACAGAAGAAATCACTCACCGGCACCACCTTGGAGGTCAAAATGTTATACTTGTTAAATACTGCAACGACTACGAGGGACGAACAAGTGCCGCTATAATGAGCTTCGCCCCTAAAAGAAATAGAACGCGCCTTCCAAGTGGACCTTCAGGATTTCTCCACTCTCGAGACCATCCTGCATGGGCCGTCTTCAAGTTGCTGGCTGCAGCTCTTCACCATACGACGTGGATTCGCGCTTCCCGTCCCCGCGACATGGGCCTCCAAAGAGAAGAGCAAAGAACCTTACAGAGCATTAGATAGATTCTCTACCCAAGTAAGCGGGGGCACCACCACCTCTAAGGAGTCGGAGGAGCTTATGAAAGCCAGAAACACGAACACGATACTCAGCTCAGAGTTAGCGGTCACAAAGAAATTAGGAATGATTAAAACTGCTATTTAAGCAGCGAGACCAGATGGGGACCAAAATGGTGCTAATAGTTAAAAGCGCTGCGCTGTAGGTGATGTTCCCGAGCTCGACGTGACTGAAAGTCTTAACCAAATCAAAGAGTCTTTGAAGAAGATTTCTTCGACGCATCAAGAAATCGCCAATGACATAGTGATTGTCAAGGAAGAGAATCGTTTTATTGATTCTCGCCTAAGTTATCTTGAACGTAGGACGGGTCTTCGAGAGTCTCTGGCACTTCCGACAGAATTATGGCAGTTATAATCCAACCCCACCATTGTGGCGGAGCTTGTACAAAAGCAGATACCCTCCCCTTTGAATGATCCAATGGCTCAGCATTCTGCTAAATCTGATTGAGAATCATGGCTGCGGTATGCAACACCAACTTTTGTGTCTAGCAGTGGAAGTGCTAGGGATTCAAAAAGAAGAAATCAGTGTTAGCTCAATACATTTTACCGTGTGCATTAAAACCACAAGTAATTTTGTTACAAGAGACGCTCACGCCTGGCACCATGTTTAGTGGTTACGTGTCCTTTGAACGCGTAAAGAACGCTGGCAGAGGCGTCGTTACACTGGTTTAAAAGGGCATCGCAGTCATTGATCACGAAAACATAGGTAAGCGCTCTAACGCCGAATCTGTCTGCACAGAAGTTTTACCGGGAAAGCACATGCGCAGAGAATTGCTTATCCTCAACGTATAGAGTTCACCAAAACGACGAGACGAGTGCTTCTGTGGCCTCATAGGTAAAACGGTAAAGATGGCTACCGACGCCAGCATACCCATCATGGTAGCCGGCCACTTTAATGCGCCTCACTCCAAGTGGGGCAACGTTAAAGACTCACCCAAAGGAGTTCAATATGGAAGGTTATACAGGACTTATATCTCACGCTACTACGGCTTCCCCACTCATTTGGGTGATTCGGTAACAAGATCCTCGACCCAAATTCTCCCTCTGGTCACTTATGGCGGCAAGTCATCATGGCAAAGCATGGGAGAAGATTTGGATTCCGACCATCTCATCATCAAAATGACACTTCATGCTGAATGCAACAGCCTCAGAATACAGTGTATAGTTGATTGCAACCTTTTCTGTTCCACCAGAATTGACAAAGCCCCTGTTATTGACTATGTTGAGTAAGAAACCCTCTTTTTTGATGTATCTGCTTCCACTAAGGAGAAAGAAATAGAAGAAAACTTCCTACATATGGACAGCCACTTAGCGCACCTTTTTGAAGCTAAAATGTCTCTCAAAAAACGCTGGCTAAAGAACAAAAGGAACAGACCACTAAGAAAACGCATTGCCAAGGTCAATGCCGAAATTGCGTCATACTCTAAATTGCTAAAACAAAAACTGGATCAAAACGTGTGACAAGTTCGATGGTCAGATGAGGGTCGGTAGCAAGTGAAACTTGCTTTAACACCGTTTGAAACCTACCAATACTCGAGTCGCTCAGAGATCGGCCGTCGAGAGACTTGCTAACCAGGCACTCACTTATTGTAGGAAAGATTTGAATGAAATATCTCGCCGAAACTCACCTCCCACTTGATACCACCTCATCCACGACACCGCCCAGTTACACTGGAAGCAATTGCGCTGAGCTAGACAGCGACATATCGGAATGGGAAGTGATGTCTGCACTTCACAAACTCAACAGCACCTCGGTGCCAGGCGCTTAACGCGTCACGAACCACATGCTCAGCAATATTGACGATAGATTGGTCACCTTCCTGACCGATTTATTCAACAAACACTGAAAAATGACTCATATGCTCACGAGTGGAAGCACGCCACGGTCATACTGATACCCAAATTCGGTAAAAATGCACAAAAGAAAATCTTAGACTGATCTCGCTTACATCATGTGTCGGCAAAGTTTTCGAAAATGTGATAAACGATAGGGTCTCTAAGTACATAGAGTGCAGTGACCTCTTCCCATCTAACATTGTTGGCTTTGGCACACATCTTTCAACCCCAGACGCCATGCTTCTCAATAAATCGCAGGTCATCGATGCCTCTACCAGAGACCCCAGAGTCATTTGGGCTCTGGATCTCAAAAAGGCGTTCGATGCCATACTACTCGAGGCATTGGGTACCATAAAACTCGAGGCATTGGGTGTTCATAACAAGCTTGACGAATTAATCGAAGCGCAGGGCACTTCCCAGATTTAAAGACTTTTGTGCACTGAAGCCGGCAAGGCGATTCTATCCAGAGCAAGTATCACCTCTCCTCTGAATAAAGAGAGAGCAGTTCTTTTTCCAGACACTGTTAGGTCGACAAAATGGTTCACCCACTACCACGAAACATGCATACGGTACATAATCACGGTAGAAGAAGGGCGAAGGCTAAAGCCCTCCTCTCCCATTTAAATACCTGAAGCCAAAACGCGCTCTTCATAGACGCACGTCGGTCAGCATCATATCATCACGCACGTCGGTCAGCAATAGCTTTTTGGCCGCGGTAGTACACATGAGCGGACGCACCGTTAGTGCAGCCTCGGTGAAGACCAAGTTCATCGTAGTAGCTGAACAGGTCGTTATCTCTCTAGTGCTGACGACTAGAGATACATCCGCTATTTTTTGTGATTCCATGACGGCCATCAGGTCCTTTGACACCAACCAAATCTCTTTGGCTGCTTACAGAAGTCTCATGAATGGCACAGTATTTCCTCACGAGTTGGCGTAGTTTCCCGCCCACATGAGTGCCTCCATCTCCGGCGTCACCAACCCGAACGTAATGGCTCACGCTCAGTCACCACTCATTTTCCGTTCCTGGCTAACGAGCTCCCCTCATACTGAGGGCGAGGATTGTAGTGTTGGCGCCAACGGGGACTCGTTGATCACCTTTCATGAGTTATGTTCGCACTACCGATTAGGTAGGAAATCCTTTGCAGATCCACACAGAGGGCTAACAAGGAGACAGCAGATAGCCCTCCGACTCCTCCAAACTAGCTTCTTTCCGCCACCGGCCTCTGTGGCGCTGTTTACGGACATTTCTCCTAACTGCTCATCATGCGATCACCTCCCCACCTTCCCTCATTTGATGTAGCGGTGCCTCCACTTGCGCATTTCAACAAAGAGGCATCAGCTAAACGAGACAAACTTTTTTGAATGTATCGTAAGTCCACAACTTGCGAAACATCTCTGGGCGGTCCAGGGAGCCTGTGAAGCGGTCGGAAACCTTTGGTTCCCGACCCCGTCGTGGAGGCAGCCCTCGGTGGGTTTTTAGGAACCTTCCCAGGACGCAATCAAAGTTCATCTGTCTGTCTGTTTATTTTCACGAAAATGACTCACCCAAATGTGTGGGCTATTTTAAACTTAAGACCTTCCTGGTGCACATATTTGCAACACCGACGAAGCGATGGCGCGCAAAAATTGGAAGTCTTGTGATTCCGTGGCGAAGCATAAAAGCTGGCGTCCAATTTATGCATGGGCGCTGATGAATACTTAGTCCCTAATGTTTTGGGGGTCAGCTGATTCTGCCATTGAACATGCCAATTGATTATGCGTCGAGATTCATTCAACGCATTGAACTATCACGTCGAAAGTTCGCTATGAGCATTCACTGGTCATTCGCACTAAGTTTACTATATTTACTGCGAAGAACATCATGAGCAAGCATATAAAACACAAGGAGCATTTTTGAGGGAAATTTAGTAGAGTTGCTTCTTTATATGCCACTATAAGGCGCGTGACCTTACTGATGTATTAATTTATTAAAATACTGCCTCTCACTTCGCACTCCTTAAAGTTTAGCTTTAATAAAGAGTTTGAGAATTGGTATCCCAAGGAACTTGAAGACCCAAGAAGCTTGCGGACCCAAGAAGCTTGCGACGCGCCAAGACGCATACGCAGAACTCAAGCCAATCTTGGGCTCGTGCTTTCATGTTCATCCAAGGTCCAAGACCTTTTGGTTCAGCCCTACCAAAGCTATGTGTTGTAAGAAAGCCATACAGTTGCGCAGAAAAACATAGTCCCAGATATATTCGGTGCCTTAAAATTGACCGGGAAGACAAAAACTGGCATTTTTTTAGTGTATGTCACGCGACATGGTTATTTGATACATTTATCGTTCGCATTTAGTTTGTACGCATGAAAGAAGTTTTGTCTCTCACTCTCGGTAAGTGCGTTTGCAAATCAACAAGGCAGCATCCATGCAGAAGCAACCGCCCGCTTCGATCCGAAATAGCCCTTGCTACACGCCCACTGCGTTGACAGCAACAAATGAATGGTGAAAACTGCCATCGATTGGTTTAATCATACTCTGAGGATAAAACATCAGGTACGTGCTGTCTTTATTAGCGAGATATGCTGCTTGCTAAGCCACGCGTGCTAAGACTAACGTGCCGGGGCAGGGCTTGGGCTGCGTCGCCATACCAAGAGCGCTGCATCTTCAAACATGGTACATGCAACATGGCACAGCGTGTCGTGCGTTTCGGGTCCTCCTTCGATTGAAACAAAAAAAGAGAGAAATGAAGCATTATAGCGGGAGAAAGAACGCGTCGATGGAGAAGCAGTTACACGAGAGCCACGATAAGCGTCGGAGAGAAAGAGGCACAAAGTGAAGTTATCTGCTGGCATGCGTGCCTACCGATCTTCAGCATACTGAGCAGCTAATCCACACTTCAGTGTCTCTGGCATGACTGTTTGTTTCACAGTTTTGCTTTATTTTTTAAAGTTAATTACCCACCTTATCTAAAATTAGTTTGTATAGACGATTTGGCAAGCAGATGTGGTGAAGACGGTGAGCAAATGACATGGCACGAACGGATACATGTGAAGAGGCTAATCCTCTTTCTATTGGCTTAGAGGCCCTGTAGCCTCCACAGTATTGATGAGTGATGTGAAGAGGCTAACCCTCTTTCTATTGGTTTAGGGGCCCTGTAGCCTCTACAGTACTGATGAGTGAGGCGCCAAGGTGCCTTGGATCGCCGGCGAGACGAAACTCTAAAGTTGTCTTAACAATTGATTGTTCAGCATTTTTGTTCCTTACAATACGGTTCTTTACAATACGGTGGTACGGAAAAGTATGCACCTACATCTCCACTTGTTTACAATTACCTACTGTGAACAATAAAGGTTTCATACACGGTAGTTTATATACCACGACTAATAATAACGTAATATCGAGCTTTTGGAGCTAGAATATTTTGTGTGTGCCGATAAAATTGCATCTTCGGCAATTGAAGTCTGTTTTTGTATAAACTCATGAAGGTGTTAGTAAGAGCTGTTGCACACCTGCAGATTTAAAACTTGCACACATTACAAACATGTATTCGATGCACCGATACATTCATAAACCTTGTCATTTCATCGTTCGTTGTTGTATTGCATAAAATAGTAGCTTTACGTCAAGCTTCTGGGGGAAGATAATTAGGCTGAATTTCCGCAGAGATTGACGTAGTGATATCCGTGTCTTTCGGTAACATATGCTTTCCACGATGTCTTTCGGTAACGTATGCTTTCCGTTCACTTTTCTTTCAATATATCGAGACGAAATCTTTAAGGATCCCGATGATGTCGTATATGGTTCGGAATGGGAACATATCGCTTTGTTAGACTTACTATAAGGACTTGTCATGCTATGTAAGACTGAATTTCTCTCAATAATCGGACCGTTGGTGACATATATCGGCTTATTGACATTCCCGTATTTTACAGTGGAGCTGCATATGCATACACGCACACCAATGCGACCACATATAGTGTATATAACTGCACGTATGAGTTTGTGTAGAGGATGGATGGATGAATGGATGAATGAAAAACTTTTATTGGGGTCCTGAAGGATTCCACTCCTGTTTTATAGGGGTAGGATTGCGGGCCGCTCCCACGTTGAGATGGGGAGGCCCAGCCTCACCGCTGCATCGTGGGCCTTCTGGACAGCCTATAGTTGTTGTATGAGAACCAGACTCGTGAGCGGTAAACGAAAGAAGTTTTCAGAAAATTCTTCATTTAGTCTTTGTAAAAAGGGGCACCTCCAGAGCATGTGGTTAAAATAACTGCGATTCGGGCAGTCCGGACAAAGATCTGAAATATCGGAGTAGTTACTATAGGTTACGAGGCTACGGTACAGGTGCTTAACAATATTTCGTGCAACTTTTATTTTCGCGTTCTGTGATTTCATCCGCAAATGACCACATTCTTGTGTGAGGAGTGCGTACGTAGCAATTCATAGTTATTTAAGAATATTCATTTTTGCCTGCCTACTACAGAACCTTACCCGGATGCGCCTCTTGACCTACTGTTCCCAACGTGGATAAATGCTCTCTCTTTATCTTCTCACTACATCTGGACCGACCAGACTACCCCGCTGTACGACGAGGCCTATCGCAACTCTTATTTTTCTTATATCCACAACAATTTCGAGATACCGACAGTTGACCTGCTTCCTCCACTTGTATATGAATTTGCGCCAGCTGCTCTCAACTATGGTGGGATCGGAACGGTACGTACACTTTCTCCTATTACGTACAAAACGCACACGCATGCTGTGCTTCAATCCGTCAGCTTGTTCATGCCGTAGTATTGAATGCCAGTTCGGCAAATAACACACATATGAATTTTATAAATTAAGAAAGAACGAACCTATCTTCAGAAGTATGCTATAGACAGAAGCATCAACATGTGATTTTGCTTCCCAAAACTACATTACTAGCACATGACATTCCACGTTTCACGTAACATACCTAACATATCTGAGTGCTCCATTTTGACAGTGCTCTTGCGATGAGCGGCAGAGATTCTTAACTGCTGCTGCAAAAGCAAACAGTGATGAAAGCACTGAAAGACATTGACAGCCATGTCAATAAGCGAATATTGCAGGTATACGCAATATTCATAGAGTATGTCAACAGTTCAGTACAATCGACTTTCATCCTAAACACTGCAGCGAATAACACCTTTCAATGATTTCTCCAAGATAAGAGCTAATTTTCTTGTAAGTATTAGACGCAATGCGCCTTTTTTCATAATCGCGGAATAATAATGAACCGTGAAGTCACCCGTATCCGTCTAGCACAACTGTTATTGAGAATGTCATCTTGCGTGATTGTGATGTCTTATTTTGAGGAACGGGAATCTAACAAGGAAGTCCTTAATGACCAATAATTGTCAACAAACTGTAATGCCTGGCGAAAGAGAGGATTGCATATTACTGTAACACTTTTCGCTGTGTAGAGCCGCTGGACATTTTTTGTCTGTTCTGAGACAAAGTATTTTCATTGCAGGTCATCACCCACGAGTTTATGCATGCATTCGATGCACAAAGTGTGCAATGTTTTAAAGATTCTCTACCACAAGGCATGAACGCGTTCTTAAAAGAATATACAAAAAGAGCGCTGTGCTTGCGGAAGTCTCATAGATCTGTCGTGAGTATAACTCGCCACTCACACACACACGCGTATATATATATATATATATATATATATATATATATATATATATATATATATATATATATATATATATATGTATATATATATATATATATGAATGACGGACGCTGCGCTGTCGTGGAAGACGACGACGATGATCGGTGGCTGTAGTTGTAGCTCGAGCACACACTCGCCGGTAGCGAGACCTGCCTAAGAGCCTTTCGCCAAGCATCGTCTGAGCAGTTCTTGACGTAGGACGTAAAATGCCCCTATTTTGTTTATATATATTGTTATGACTGACAGGAGCAGCATCGGCGCTCCAGCGCGGGCAGTTCGAGAGATGCAGAAGAAGACAGATAATAAAACAAACTTCCCACGATGAGGCGTTGTGTCTATTCGACTCATTGCAATACACACACACACATATATATATATATATATATATATATATATATATATATATATATATATATATATATATATATATATATGTGTGTGTGTGTGTGTGTGTGTTGTTGTTGTTGTTGTTGTTGTGGTTGGCGTGTATATGTGGGTCTTTTCGTACAACCCAAACACTGTGCTTGATTGCGGTGACCCCATTCTATGGTCTTCCAGCTCCGCAATGATTCGTTAGAATTCGACCTTGTACAGTATGTCAAAGTTCCTCCCCGTCGAACATATCAACCTGCCAGTGTAGTACACAGGCCACTGTGTCCATATCAATTAAAAGAACACAAAATGCAAGTGTGCTGTTTCTATTGCCATAAAGTGAAAGTTTGACATTTTAGCACGTACTGTACGATTAGACAACGGAGTCTTAGGTTCGATATGAGAGTGAACGCTTGCCCTGAACTTTCTGCTGTTCTGTTGTAATTTCGGAGTTTTTTTGTTGCTACCAGAAACGCACACGTACATGATCTGATGCAGACTGTGGTGCATTTTCAGCTGTCCCTAACTGGTGAAGAGGAGAAGTTGAACAACGAACTGGACAATGAGAACCTGGCTGATCTCGCGGGCACTAAGATTGCATATCAGGCTTTTGCTTCCCTGGTCTCAGCAGAAAAGACCCGAAGTTTAGCTGGCCTAAACATGTCAGCGGAGCAGTTGTTTTTTGTCAACCACTGTGTTAAATGGTGCGCTCAATCCAGCCGACTTGCCGCTCGCTATGCGCCGTTTCGATCTCGGTGCATAGTGCCTCTAATGAACATGCCTGAGTTCTCCAGTGCCTTTGGCTGCGCTGTAGAGACACCTATGAATCCACCTAAGAAGTGCAATTTGTGGTAGTATGTAGTATACATCTGTGTCTTATTTCCGCCGGATAAATAGCTTTGTTGACCTATTCAGCTATGGACTTTTCTAACTGTTACTCGACATAATAGATTACAAGTAGACGAAAATGCGTTTCGTGATATGAATTTTCGACTATCATAATTTAATCTGAACATGCAGGGTCCTACTTGCACATACGCAAAAGCCGAGTATAAATTTCACTTTGCATCCCTTTCGGTGTTCAAGAGCATTGTCTGTCAAAGAAGACGTTTCTCTCATCTGCATGCGCTGACGACCGGAACGCACTGCCAATCATGCCACCTTGCCAGCGATGGCAGACTGCGTCACTCTGAAAAGGAGATTCATCAAAACTTTGAAAAAACTTAGTTATAAATATGAAATACTGCGCCCAAGGCAGGCACTGATAGGGTATGTCGAGGCACGTGACGCCTAGCATTGCTTTACGATATGTCACGGCGCAGGAATGAAACTGTATTCTCGAGCGCACAAACTTGTCCTGCTTTCTTAAATTGATAAGAGTTAAGCTTAGTATACAGTAAAAAATTATTATTTTGATCTAGCCCATTTACAGAGAATAAACGTGAGGAACCGAGCTAAGAGTTGTTGCAGCCTGGGTAGTCTTTTTATTCTTCATAACAAAACAGACAAGCAATTTTTTCTTACTCACTTTTTATAGTACAATAAAAAAATAGTCTCCTACAATAGTGGTTAAAGCAGCAGTGGTGAATTTTTAAAGCGCGTGGATATTTTGCAGAAATACGTTCATCTCAGAAGCCACTAAATTGTAGAGTTTCACCCCACCGCGGAGGTCTAGTGGCTATGGTACTCGGCTGCTGACCCGCAGGGCGCGGGTTCGAATCCCGGCTGCTGCGGCTGCATTTCTGATGGAGGCGGAAATGTTGTAGGCCCGTGTGCTCAGATTTGGGTGCACGTTAAAAAACCCCAGGTGGTCTAAATTTCCGGAGCCCTCTACTACGGCGTCTCTCATAATCATATAGTGGTTTTGGGACGTTAAACCACACATATTAATCAATCAAAACGTAGAGTTTTCAGTTTCTTCAACGCTGACCATTATGCCAACAATTTTACCATCACGGCAATGACCCTGTTTAATGGTTCTAGGAAACTTTTCCGCCCCCGAAACCAGCATATGATCAGGGAGACCAGTGCTTATTTGACGAGAAGCCTGCTCAACAAAGCTGCTGTTGAACGAGTGGCCGCCAGACTAGCTGAAAGTTTTTTCGAAACAATGATTACCAATATCTTGTCGTACCTGTCTTTGACGCAACAGATTGTGAGTTGGCGCTGAGGTGTGGTGTTGTACCTTCTTAATGAGATATTGATTTTCTCTCTGTGAAGCAATAGGTTGCGTGGTTGGGCTGTGATGTGCTACTTTCTGTCACAAGTATACATTGAATGCGAAGCATTTCATTGAGAACATCGGTGACTTCCAGCGTATCTATCTATCTATCTATCTATCTATCTATCTATCTATCTATCTATCTATCTATCTATCTATCTATCTATCTATCTATCTATCTATCTATCTATCTATCTATCTATCTATCTATCTATCTATCTATCTATCTATCTATCTATCTATCTATCTATCTATCTATCTATCTATCTATCTATCTATCTATCTAACAAGCCGCTTACGACATTTAGGTCTTCTGGCCGTTTAAATATTGGTATTGATACCAAACTTGTAATTGCATAACATGACTGTGTGAAGAACACATTTGACTAGTCATAACATGAAAATCATGTGTATGTCATGAATGACATACATGACACGTTGCAAAACTGGTATGGCATAAGATGATTGCATGGCGAACACAAGCGACAGACCCTAACATGAAAATCAAGACATGCGTGTGATGTAACAACATGACTACGTTCTACGCTCATCATGCGCTCGCGGCCGTTTCACTATAGTGCCACATTTACCAAATCTGGCATTACGGTACGTGAATGGATGACCAAGGTATGATGCTGGTGCGAATATGATTAACATGAGATGTGTGTCATGTAACAACATGACTCTATGCTACGCTCATGATACGTTCATGGCCGTTTCGCCAGCTTCACATGTACCACACTCAGTATTACGCGACGCGAACGAACGACATGGGTAAATGAAACATGCAAACATGATAATCACGACATGAGTGTCTTGTATGACTACATGCCATACTCACCATGCACTCGCGGCCGTTTCACTAGCTTCGCATGTAACCAACTCGGTATTGCATGACGCGAACGGACGACATAAGTAAATGACACATACAAACAAGATAATCACGACATGCATGTCAGTAACAACATGACTACATGCCACACTGATGATGCGCACGCGGCCGTTTCGCTAGCTTCATAGAAGCCAAATTTGGTATAATGTGACGTCAACGAATGACGAAGGTGTGTGACTGGTCCAAATATGATAATCATGAGATCTTTGTAATTTAATAACATGATTACATGCACAGTCAAGGCGCCAATACTTTTCGACGTGACGCGGTGTGCGTGCTCGCCGGCGTTCATTTCGACGCGTTTCATTTCACACCGGCGTTGAGACGCCAGGCACCGGTACTGCCATATACTCGCAGGCGCGCGCCGCGCTGCGTTGCTGTGACGCATGCGCGTTTCAGCGCATCCGGCGTCCCTCCGTCATGAAAGGAAGAAGACGCAGTGTTGTCTGGGTAACGCATCGGCATGTCGCGATCCGCACCGGCTGCCATCGGTCCGTGCCGACGGACGCTGGTCTCGCCGGTCACGCCTGACGTCAGACTATAGAGTGCTCACGTTTTGCTAACGTAGTGTCACTGTGTTCAGCGCGCGCGCGTCAACGCTACTTTGGAGTATATTGGGCTCTTCATGATGCGCTCATGGCCGTTTTGGTAGCTCCACATATACCACATTCGGTGTTAAGTGACGTCAATGGGTGACAAAAGTATATGACTTGGACAAACTTGATAATCCTGGCCCGCGTGTCATGTAAGAACATGACAACATACCATGCTCATAGTGTGCTCGCGGTCGTTTTGCTAGCTCCACATACACTAAACTTTGGTATCATTTGACGTTAATAGGTGACGAAGGTAAATGACACATCCAAACATGATAATATAAACACGGAAGTAATGTACGGCATCATTTACCTCCACCTAGTAACGTTGTGCTGATTTTAAAATGACATATCAACCTTTCTCATTTATGCTTCGCATATCATCGATTCCCACTGTACGTGGGATGTGGCATTTTTTTCCAGCGTTCTCGCTAATAAAATTTATGTTGAAGTCGGCGCTATTTTCTGTCCTTGTCTCTTTTTCCGTAGTTACGCCGCAACTACTCGTAGTCTTGTGCTGTGAAAATATGTTGAGATGTGCAGTTTGTTTTGCGCGGCTTGACGCTGCGAACATCCAACGTATTTTAGTTTGCTACACTCATAGAAACATGCAAATGAGAATGACCTCTATGTATTTCATAGTCCATATAATGGCGCTTTTCGTGTTATACTGCTGGAAAGTGTTGTTTAAACGATTATTATTAAAATATTGCGAAATTCGAAGTACCATTTTTTTGCAGTTGCTTGGCACAACGGGGAGTATTATTGTAAATCCTTAAAAAGAATACTTCACTATCTTCAGCAGTACTCGAGCAAAGTAGAGCATAGGTCAATTGAGGTTTATTAAAAAGCCGCAGAGTCGCATGACCCACGTAGGAGAGTCAATGGCATGCGTCGTTTGCCCCGTCGCGGTGGTCTAGTGGCTAAGGTACTCGGCTGCTGACTCGCAGGTCACGGGATCAAATCTCGGCTGCGGCGGCTGCATTTCCGATGGAGGCGGGAACGTAGGTCTGTGTGCATAGATTCGGGTGCACGTAAAGAACCCCAGGCGGTCAAATTTACCGGAGCCCTCCACGTCGGTGTCTCTCATAATCATATTGTCACGGGGTGAGAGTAGGCAGAGGGTAGAGATATATTTACAGGTTGTGCACGGAGTACACAGAGTCCTTGAGCCAAGATGGCGGAGTGGCAACAACAACACGAGCTTTTGTTCAATCGTCGTCATCTTCGTCGCCTTTATGGTGCATTCGTTGATGGTAATGATGACTTGTATCATAAAAGGGTTTTGGGACGTTAAACCCCACATATCAATCAGTGGCATGAGTCGTCTGACTCCCCAAGAAGTGGTAGTGTAAACCTTTGCACTAGAGTCCTTTCACTATTTCTAAGAAGGTCGGAGTACTCTCCTAGAGCGTGCCGACTCTGATCCCCCAAGAGAGTCACCTTGTCTTTTTAAAAAAAAGGCGTATACGTTGCAAGTGAAAACGATACGAAAAGAGTAAGGTATACTCTCTTTTTAGAGTATATTTGACCGTTGACGGGGCATATACTTCAATCATTCCGCCCTGAACACCGATTTGTTTTCAATTTCTTGCAGTTCCTGGCTTTGCGTAATAGACAGGTAACACTTAAAGCAACCACGATTGTCTGCTGTTACCCGGAAAAGCTGCTGGCCTCTGCGATGCAGCCGATGACGATCCGATCCACCATGGCGGAACCTCTGCGCCCTCCATGAACACTTCGGGTGTCATAAGCGCCACTACTGCTGACACACCTAGGTCTATGAGTTTGTCGGCTTCAAATGAAGGAATAATCTTGGAATCAGCTTCAAAGATTGGGGGTGCAACAACTGGGAAAACAAGCACTCGTGGGCGTCTTGAACAAACTTGACCGTGGCTCACTAACGGCAACAGTGGACGAGCGCTTATGAAGAGTTGGCAATCAAGCTACAGGTGGCTTTCCTACAATGCCCAAACCAGAGAGGTGTATTGTGACATCTGCGTACGTGCTACCGGCAGAAATCTTCCACTCCCACGTACACACCGAGACAAAGACTTGCTGATTGTCTTGTTTGAAACTGGCTTCCAGAACTGCAGCTTTGCGTAGGTTTGAAAGCCACGAAAGCACGGCGTTGCATCACACAGCTTCCACAGATCTGACAGCTTTAATCTTGGGGTTAAATGTAGCATCTGCTCTCTAGAAGTATAAGCAAAACCAAATTGAGGAAAACCATAAAGCTATAATAGGTATATTGTCACCCATTTGCTTTTTGGCTTTTGAAGGTCTGGCGCTGTGAGGACACGATGATGACGACGGGAACTTGAAGCGACTGTTACTGCTGCGCGCAGCTGATGTGCCGGGACTAGCAAAATTGCTGAATAGAACAGGCTATAAATGGATCTCGGGTGACATCCAAAATTAGATGCTCGAGTCAATAACACAAAGCATGCTTTACTCCTTAATGAAAGAAGTTTACGAGGCAGGGTTTTGTGGGGTTATTGCTGATGAATCTTGTGACATAACTACGCAAGAGCAAGTATCCTTCTGCTTTCAGTGTGCTAAGAAAGGCCTGGAAGTGGAGGAGGTATTCGTTGGTTTTAGGCAGCTGTGGAAACCACAGCCTGTACTCCCTTTCGCATTTCAAAAAATGTGCTTTGTCGATTCAACCTTCAGATGGAGAACTGCTGTGGGCAGTGTTATGATGGGGCTGCAAACTTTCCTGGCAAGACAAGTGGGCTTCAGACCCTTGTTCAAGAGCTTTGTATGCGCAGTGCCTTAGCATACAATGAACCTGTCTTAGCAAGATTTGCGCACGAAAATTGACGTCTGTTGGGATTTTGTTAGCTTGTTTACGGACTTCGTCAATTTTGTTAGAGCTTCCCCAAAGTGTCTCAGCTGGTTCCAGCAGCTTCAGAAAGAGCAAATAGCTGCGCTCAAACAGTTTTCCGAAACTAGGTGGATGTCAAAAGCATGCTCTCTCTCCGATCGGTCTCCGCTAACTACTCTGAACTAACCAGATTCTTTTTTATTATTTTTTCGGCAGATAAAAATGACGCGGGTGCTAAAACGAGCGGCTTTTTTCACATTTTGGGCGAATGTGCCTGATAAAGCGCGGGAAATGATCATCGGGGCGCTAAGAGATTCGAGGGGACCGGTGGAGACACCACATCGGTATGATAAAGAATCGCGCGCAAGTGACCCTAATGCCGCTTAATATTTGTGCCGGCAAAAGTTCTATCTAGTCATAGACACGGTGCATGCATCGCTGTGCACGCGGTTTCAGCAACAAATGTGGTATCACATGAAACAAGTCGAGCAGTTGTAACAGGTGATACTGGTGGCATGTATCTATGCACGTTCTACAAAAGCGATCTGAATTCTGTGCGTCTTCAGCTTCACTGCAATATGTTACTTGGCAAAGCGAGCAGTGTGGAAGGAGTCTTGCCGTATTTCATCATGTGGTCGACTTTCTTTCGCGAGAAGCAGGTGAACGCTTTCGGGTGCTCTTTCCAGAAGTTTTAAAACTTCTACAAATCGCAATGAGAATTCCCGTGACTTCCTGTTTGTCAGAAAGATTTTGCTCGTCTATCTGGAGAGTGAAAACTATACCTGCGATCAATAATAGGTATTATTAATAAAAACGGTGTAATAATGACCGATTGAGGGAACACGCTCAAAAATTAACACAAAGAGATGACAAGTATGCGCACCTGGTTGCGCATGTCATCTTGTGTGGTTGTGACGCACGATTTTCTGAGACGAAGATTCTGGGCAGAAGCGCAAGTAAAATTGCACGTGAAGTGTTAGAAGCCTTTTTCATTGAAAAAAATAAAGATCACTGTGTAAGCGCCCCTTCAATTTCGTTGTTACCAAGCGAACTTCAGTTTATCGCTCTGAGGCTATGACATTGATTAACTGTACGTTTGATAATGTATGCTGTTGGCCTTCTATGATGTGTGTGCGCACAATGTGTCCTGTATATCTCCAAGCCTTCGAGCTATGAATAAATCAGTTGGAAGTGGGCGCTGTGTGTGTTTGATGCATGGGTGTGTGCGTGTGTGAGTGATCGTGTCAAGTTTTCGCGCTCGAATGAACTTTTCGAAATAATGGGACAGGCGTGACTTAATCACACCGGCTTGCTCCAGTGCCACCAACAGCAAGCTAGGCAAGTAGACTTGAATCTTATGTCCAATGAGTTCATTCATCGAACGGTAGATAGAGGAAATACGTTTAATGTTGAAATTTAAGACTACCGTTCTGAGGATTACGCTCTTAAATATTGTGCGTTGCAGAAGTTAGCTATTTTTTCAACAACGTGTATCTGTTTTCTTCATTTGTGTAGGATGACTGGTATTTGGATAAGCTTGACTGGTATTTGGATAAACAGTTTTCTTATGTATACAAAAAACAGGTACATCAAAGCGTACTAATTTTCTTTTCTCCGTGTTCTCAGTGTATAAAACCACTGTGAAGTCTGAAGTGTAAAATGGTCTTGGGTAGCCAGCCCTAGTTATTTTTTGTAAGCACGAATTCAACCATTTATACGTATACAAAATATAATTCACGCCTCTTTTCCGCAGCATTATTTCACATATAATACTTAGAAATTCTTTGTTGAATATCTTCGCGAAATCCTGAAATTCTCTACTGATCTTATGCACGCGTTATCATTGTTAAGCCAAGTTCATTTTTTCCTTCTAATTTTATGTGATTGATTATGTGAGTGGTCACGTTAAGAAAATATAAGAAAAACAGCAGTGTATGATAAAATAAGGGAGACGATACGACATAAGTGCTTGTATGTTCGCTCTTAGCTTTTATAAGCGTAAGCGTTTCTTAACAGTTGCATTGATAATTGCTGAACGTGTTCTTTACGTATACCCGTTCGTTATAAATGTGATATGCAAAAACAAAAATAGTTAAAATATTTTGATTAAAGTTCAGCCTTTGTCCTTACAATACTTTTAAAATGTACACTTCTTTTGCACTTGCATATACAGTCCAGATGTTTTGTAGTATATTGGTTATTTCAAAATACATTTTACTAGACAAATTGGCCCGCAAAACGTGGCTCGTTCGCGCAACAAGTAGGAATATTTCTTGGACACTACTTGCTGCTGAATGTTCTACTGGTCACATTTAGGCACCAAATTTTCACCTCTGAAATGCTCAATAAAAGAAAAACAAATCGACTCTTTTTTTTGTTTTTGTGCTTATGGTACAGTCATGCAATATTTTTAGAGAAATGCGATTAGTAAAACACGTATTCACAGAAATTTCTACTGGATGAGTCAAACATAGTGTCACGGGACATCATATTTGTGGACACCCCAGAGTTAGCCAACACAATGTGAAGCCGCCCTTCGAGTGTGAACCCCCCCCCCCCCCCCACCTCCGGAAAAATGAAAGGTCTTCGCCACTGAGCTACGATCTGGACGCACTTGGATGCCAAGTGAGTCCGCATCGCAGTTCCGATTCGATAGAACAGAACACATTTTCGTAATTGCTTGCCTAGTTGCACATAATGCCGCCAGATGACACTACTTTTCAAAGCCGATATGTTTTTGCCTGCGGTGATCGGCTAAAATGCTTACACTGTTAATGTACGTTCACAATAAGAATTGCGCCCATCGAAAGTGTGCCGAATTCGAGTCAGCGGCGGCCAGATCCTCCAAAAGGGTCTTCAATGCGCCGATCGCTCTCGGACCAATTTCTGCGGCGTCTGCCACCGAATCAGTGGCCGAGGACCAATAGAAGCGCTAGTCAAGGAATGTCAAAAAATGGCAGCCAAGCCCTACTCACTTGTCGTGTCACAGTTCGCGTAACTGAACGTTGTAATTAACGGTATTTTAAACCACTCTGCGCCAACGTCATGTCCTTATATTGTGGAAGAGGTAACCGAGCTTGTCGTTGGCGTGACTGAGGTTGTTGCGGTCTTGCTCAAGACGTACTCACCAACGCCGCTGGTGTCGGCGGTTTTTTCTGCTCTTCATGCTTTAAAAAACACATACTTGCCAGCAAAATACGCAGTACTGCTTTTTCTTTTTTACTGCGTACGATAATCATCGAAGACTGGACCACCGAAAAGCCTAGTGGCGTTTCCAAGCCACAACAAGTTCTGGGTGACAGCGCATCAATTTCGTTCGCTGTAGAAAGCGGATGCTTCAGTGTGAGCTAGGTGTTACGGTGAATATATGGTAAATTGTCTGCGACCTAAAACAGAACACCACTTGCCACCCATCATATGCCAAAATACACGGAAAAAAAAATCGCTAACACAACTAAGCCAGCGCCGGCCAAACGCACATGTTTCATATCAGACTAGCAGACGTTGTATTGGCACACCAGTTCCGACACTCCCGTCGCTCGCAAATATGAACATCGCACACAAAATGTTACTGTTTATTCTGGCAAGCGAAGTCGGTGTAGGACGTAAGCTATAAAATTCATCTGAAAAGGATCTGCAAATTTTCCAAGCCTACAAAATCACATGAATTCATGAATTCATGAATCACATGAAGCCTACAAAATCACAAGCCTACAAAGTCACATGGATGGGTGGGCTCGGTGGTTGCACCACAAAACAGTCCTGTAACCCGCTCCTGTTCGCCATGCAGGTGTATGCTACGCTCGTCATCCATCTACTCTCCTCGGCTTCACTCGGTGCCACGACTGACGGACCAGCAGCCCGCGAGCCTCTGTGGCTCGACACCAGCGCGGGTACGAGTACCCAATGCGCCTCCAACCCCAACATTCTGGCCTGTCAAGCGGCGCCCCAACCTGAGGAAATCTGGATCCTGCAGACATCACAAATTTCATCTTCATCGACATCAGCAACAGCTACAAAGCGGCAGCATGCCGGCGCGCCGCTCTGTGGGCTCGGTGGCTGCGCCACGAAACAGTCCTATAACCCGCTTCTGTTCGCCATGCAGGTTAGTAGACAAAGCTCGCTATTCTCGAAAAAATCAAGCAATTACTGTCTGGTACAGCTGCCGAGCCCACAGTGTTGTGTATGCATGGCCTTTGAATGCATTGATGTCATACATTGTTTATTGCTGTTACTGTCTGGGGACATTGAGAGCAATCCAGGGCCCCCTAACGATAGTGCTGTCATTCTCGCTGAACTAAAAAATATATCTTCTGGGCAGGCTAAGCTTCTTTCCGAGGTGCAAGACCTAAAAACACAATTGAATACTACAGAAAGAACTATCAGTGACCTAAGTAATAGAATAACGCAGCTGGAAAAACACTACCAAAGCCTCTCAACCCCTTCAAACACAAATAACAGCGCTAGAGACCAGTGCAGGCACTACAGCTCGTCACATTCAAACCTTGGAGGCCAGGTTTGACGATGCGGAAAACCGCTCGCGACGGAACAACCTAATACTCTAGGGTCTCCCAGATACTAACCACTCTGAAACTTTCTCTGAGTCCGAAGAACTAATTGTGAGCCTCTGCAGCGAACAACTAACCGTTAAAATTGACACGAAAGAAGTTGAAAGGGCACAACGGCTCGGTCGTCACAAGCCTGGCCAGCTTCGCCCGGTCAATGTAAAATTCACATCGTTTAAACTAAAGAAACGATTCTTTCTAACAGCAAAAAACTGAAAGGCACAACCTACGCAATAGGTCAGTATTTCTCTCGTTCCGTCCAAAATGCAACGAAACACCTCATTGCCTTCGCTAGGAGCAAATCCATCGCTTTTTCATGCCCCTACAAAACGTTGTTTCTTGGCTCCAAGCGGTACGTCTTCGATGAAATGTCACAATCCATCAAAGAAATGGCGTAGCAATTTCAAAAGCAACGCCAACCGTCACACCGCCCATGCAATCGATTACGACCAAATATTTCCACCTGATTGATTTGATTGAATGATATGTGGGGTTTAACGTCCCAAAACCACTATATGATTATGAGAGACGCCGTAGTAGAGGGCTCCAGAAATTTGGACCACCTGGGGTTCTTTAACGTGCACCCAAATCTGAGCACAAGGGCCTGCAACATTTCCGCTTCCATCGGAAATGCAGCCGCCGCAGCCGGGATTCGAACCCGCACCCTGCGGGTCAGCAGCCAAGTACCTTAGTCACTAGACCACCGCGGCCGGGCAAAAATATTTCCACCTCCGTAATTTACACTAACGCCCGTAGTTTCTTTCTAAGCGCAAGCAATTATCTAATCTTGTTTTGTCATCCGACAGCAATATACTCGTCCTCACCGAAACGTGACTGTCAAGTGACGTTACGGACATTGAAATCCTGGCTGATCTCCCGAATTTTGACGTTTTTTGGAACAGGCCGCAAAGGGGCTCGAGGGGGAGATCTTTTAATCGCCACTAGCAAGTCGCTATTGTGCTCAGTTGTCAAAATTACATCTGACATTGAAATATTACGGCTTCGTATTCGTTCTACCCCGGTAACGCTGCTGCTTGGAGTGTGCTATCGTCCCCCACAATGCAGTCCAGACTTTCCTGAGAAATTCAACAACATACTGAAATACCTCACTGTTAAACAACCCAACGCGCATGTCCTACTTTTTGGCGATTTTAACTATCCCGATATTCACTGGAAAGACCAAGTCGCTTTGGCAGGGAGCAGTGTTGAAACAAAAGAATTTGTAAACATCTGCTTAAACTTTAATCTCACCCAGCAGGTATCGGAGCCAACCCACGTGACAAACAACTCAGCCAATATACTAGACTTGATTCTAACAACGCACCCCGAAAGTTTATCGTCACTTACATACCTTCGTGAAATCAGCGATCACAAGGTAATACAATCAGTCTTGAATTTTGACCACTTGTCCCGCAAGCCTCATCCTAAAACTATCAGTCTGTATGATCAAGGAAACTACGAGGCAATAAATAACGAACTTCAAAATTTTTTTCCGGACTTCGAAGCAGACTTTTGGAACAGATCAGTAAAGGACAACTGGACGATTTTCTAAAACAAAATATGGGAACTGGCAACAAAGTACATACCGAAAACCACATTTTGCGCATCTTGTTGGAAACCATGGTTCACAAAAACCCCGAAAAAACTATGTAATACGAAGAAACGATTATTTCGGGCTGCCAAGATAAAACCTATAGCTCAGAACTGGGATAAATACTACGCGACCGAAAAAGCGTATTTCCTCGCCATACGCAGCGCAAAACACTCGTTTTTTCACACAGATTTACCCAAGATTCTAACCAATAATCCCAGGAAATTTTGGAAAACCAATAATCTCCAGGAATCCCGCACGGTCACATTGAAAAATGAAGCTGGCGATGATATGAGTATTACTGACGTCGTTGAACTTTTCAATGCTGCCTTTTCATCTGTTTTTACCAACGAAACCCACATACCGTTTCCTGCGTTACCGAATTGTATCTAGTCTTTTATGTCGCCTATCACATTTATTCCATCGGGTGTATTGTCTGTTATCGAAAAATTGAAACTGTCTTCCTCAGCAGGTGTGGACGAAATCAATGCTAAAATTCTTAAAAACACGAAATCTATTTCTTCAGTGATTTTGCCATTATTATTCTCACAGTCACTTCACACAGCATCTTACCAGACGACTGGAAGGTGGGGAAGGTCACTCCAGTCTTTAAATCAGGTAACAAAGACAGCCCCCTAAATTAACGCCCAATCTCTCTAACAAGCGTACCCTGTAAATCCACAGCCCAAATCATTCACTTTTTTGATGCCAATAACTTCTTCCATCCTGCCCAGCACGGGTTCCGTAAGCGTTACTCTTGCGAAACTCAATTAGCCCTTTTTGTCCAAGATCTGCACACAAGTCTAGATACTAACCTGCCGACTGACGTAATATTCCTGGATTTCTCGAAAGCGTTTGACAAGGTACCTCATAAGCGACTGCTAATGAAACTTAGATCTTTAAATATACATCCCGATGTTTTAGCTTGGATTGAGAAATTTCTAACTAACGGCTCCCAGTTTGTTTCAATTGATGACGTGCCCTCTAACCCCCTTCCAGTAACATCAGGTGTTCCCAAAGGTCCGTTCTTGGTCCCCTTCTCTTCTTAATTTATATTAATGATTTAGCTTCGCATGTCTCCTCCAGTATCTGTTTGTTTGCTGACGACTGTGTAATCTATCACTCAATCACTAACCCGAAAGATCAAACAACTATTCAAGATGACCTTAACCACGTGCAGGACTGGTGTGAAAGCTGGCTTATGAAACTTAACCCTAACAAATTTAAAACAGTCTCTTTCCACCACCGTAGCAACCCCTCTTTGTTCCCTTACTCAGTCGCTAACGTCGCCCTCGAACACTTGCAATTATATAAGTTTCTCGGTGTCACCCTGTGCAATGACTTTCACTGGCGCCTGCATGTTACCAACATTATATCATCTACAAACAAATCCCTAGGTTTTCTGAAACGTCACCTTCGGCACGCCCCGCAGGACGTCAAAATACAGGCCTACAAATTCCTTACTCGCTCTAAATTGGAATATGCCTCTGCAATCTGGAACCCACACCAAGCATATCTCATCGACTCACTTGAGGCAGTTCAATACCGTGCTACTAGTTTCATTCATTCTTCATATTCGTATAATATTAGTGTATGATACCTCAAAAAAGAATCCGCTCTTTCAAACCTTGACGTTCGCCGTCGCATTTCCAGCCTCTGCCTGTTTCAGAAAATTTTTCACAGCCCATTCCGTCATCCCTACATTGTTCCACCAGCCCGCATATCTCACCGCACTAGACATTCACTTCAAGTTGCCCGTCCACCCATTAGAACGACCACTTTTTCTATGTCCTTTTCGTACAGACTGCAAGCGGCTGGAATGATCTTCCCCACGACGTCATGGCCATTCCCTGTCCATCAACATTTTTCGACCAACTGTCTGCATGTCTTTCGCAATGAAAAGCAGTGTCAATAAAATATATATATATATATATATATATATATATATATATATATATATATATATATATATATATATATATATATATATATATATATATATAACAGAGCTTTATTTGTTAACCCACCCCTTATGTAATACCCCCTAGGAATCTTTAAGGGAATAAAGTGAAGTGAATTGAATGATGTAAATATGCAAATGAATGTACCCAATCTATTGAAAAAAATGAATGGCGGGCAAAGTGTAAATAACCACACACCATTGTAGAATAATGTAGTGGGTGAATGCTGGAAAACGATCACCATGGTGTATGGTGGAATATCGTGAATGCTGCAGTGCCGAGAATTCTTAAGCGGGAAATGGCGTCAGAATTACCGTGACGGGCATTCACAAATAAAAGTAATTGTTTAAAAACTGATGTAGAAAAGCATCCGTAAAAAACAGACCACCATGGAGATTCGAATGTGCAACCTGCACTTGCTCATTCGAAGCAACTAACTTCTGTGCCATGCCAACATAACAAAACTTGTCTAGTAAATAGTTGCTTCAGATGCGAACTGACGGTTCAATTTCAGTTTTCTTTGTCGCGTATTCTACATAAACGAGATCTGCACCTGCTGCTAAAATTTCCACATTTATTGAACACAAGCAACTGCTGCCTGCAAGGATTGCTACTGCGATAATGATACCAACGCCATGTTTTTGTTACAATTCACAACCGCAAGAAAAAAAAAAAACAAGCAGACTGGGGAGCAGGTACAATTTACCGGACGGGTCTCCCGAGTTTACTGTCTTTTCCTGGCTAGTTCGAAAGTGCAACATCTGCTCAGTTTATATCACGCCTCTAGGCTCATTTCATAGATATGCCCACATAATTTATTGAGTATTTGGGATGCTCTTCGCACAACGTAGGATGCAGTCGTGCCAGTGAACTGCAGTAACTCTATCCTTAGCAACTACTAGATAACAGCTTGGCCTAAACGAATGCAGTGCGTCGGAAACATTATGTTATCACATTGATTCAGGAAGCATGTGAATTGTCAAGGCTGTGTTCTTGCATGAGAACCACAGAAGTGCCGCCGAGTACGACCAGCGGCTGTCGGTGTGGGGAGACGTACGTTCTTTGGAAGTGCTGGAATCGCGTCCCATTGATGTTTGTTGCTTCTTGCGCGGACACCGTACACAATAAAAATGTTTCATTTAGGTTAATTGGTGCCATGGCTGTCCTGTATTGTCATTCTTACTCGTCTAAATCGTGTATCCTGAAACCCAGAAGCGCGGATAACACAAATGTACGTGCTCGTTCGGTAGGCCTAACCTTTGGTAAAAATCATGATGGTTGAACATGTAGTGTACAGATTCCAGCTTATTACACCGTATATAATGCCTGCCATTATAAGCCCACCCATCATCTGCTTAGTGCTTCCCAGCATTATCGCAAAGGTGGGCAGAGCCTCCCATGACTGCCGACTATCAAGCCACTATTTCCCACCATCGTTTCCACTTTACCCACCTTCTGTACTCCACGCCACCCATTATGTCCCGGCATATCCGTAAATTTTCACTACGTTCCGCCATCAAAGCTTTCTAACGCGGAGTCATCTCCGACCAGGCGTTACGTATCCTGCGCAATGCGGACCTAAGTGCCCTGAAGCACCACACTGTCATCTGGTTCCCCGCCCATCTCGGCCGGGTGCCGGGTGCCCTATCCAACCTCAACGAGATCGCCCATGATGCAGCGCGCGCACTTACCGACCGCACTGCCACAGGGCAACCTCATCTTGCTGGGTTAGATACAAATCGGGATGCACCAATTACGTACAATGAAATTACAAAGCACTTTTACCTGGAACGCCGCATTTTTCCACCCCCACATCCGAAACTTAACCGACCGCAGGCATTAACCCTGCGCCTATTACAGACACACACGTAACCAAACCTTGCCACGCTTCACGTTTATTATCCCGATGCCTACCCCAGCGACCCATGTCCATCATGTGGACACACAGCGACACTCGCACACATGCTCTGGGATTGTAGAACAACTCCTCCCGACTCTACCTCAAGCAAGTGGGAGAAGTCCCTCAGCAGCTCACTTCTCGCCGACCAGCAATGGGCCATCCAGCAGGCTCACGAAGCGGCCGCCAAGTACTCCCTGTCGGTCCTTACGTGGGAGACGTCCGCTACACGCTAAGCGCGTCCTACAGGACTGAAACAAAAAATTTTCATTCCATTCCGCCACATCCACCATAATTTCCACTAAACCCACTATTATTTCCACTGAACCCACTACTATTTCCACTAAACCCACTCTAATTTCCACTACACCCACAGCGTTTTTTTAAAATTCACCATGGTTGTTTTTCTGATAGGGCAGTGAATGTTATAAAGATGCACTCACCAACAAAAATTGTCGCTGAACTTTAATAAATGCAAGGAGCATTAGCCTAATCCATGGCGAAAATTGTTTCTTTTTTAAGGGCGAAGCTCATGATAACGGCACCCGTTTGTCCCTTGTAACCGTCGTAGTGTGTAAAAAGTATCACATTTTGATTTCCAAGGTGGTGCTGGCGAGAGATTCCATCTGTGCGTTGTTGAACAATAAAAAAAAATAGTGCTCAATGTTCATGCCAATGGCTACTAATGGGGAATGAGAGACAGGAGCATTTGGCTTTTAGTGAACGCGTATGCTGCGATCCCCATTAGCAGCCATTGGTATGTACATTAGGCACTATCTGACAAGAAAGGGTTGCTAAGTTATACTCGCTGGGTTTAACCTCCTTAGTTTTTGAAAGGTTTAGCGAGCGTTGAGCCGCAGTGCCATGAATACAATTAACTAGTATATACCATGAACTCGAGGTGGTTAAAGGTGGGAAGTAGATAAGAAGCGCAAGCCGTAAGAAAGTAAAAGCCGAATTCTCCTGTCTCTCATTTCCCTTAGCAGCCATTGGCATGTACATTGAGCAGTATCTGACAGGAAAAGGTTGCTACGTTATACTCGCTGGGCGTAGCCTCCTTGGTTTTAAAAAGGTTTAGCGAGGGTTGGGCTGCAGTGCCATGAATACAGTGAACTAGTATATATCATGAACTCAGGGTGGTTAAAGGTGGGAAGTAGAAGCGAAGCGGAAGCCGTAAGAAAGTGTGCGTGTGCCACCTCTCGTTTAGTTCTTGGAATGTCCGCTGGATGGCGGCGCTTCTATATGGTGTATATATGTGAAAAGATGCGAGATGGTGTACTTGGAGTGTTGTGTAGATGAACGAACGGACACACAGACAGATGCATGGAAGGACGCATGGACGGACGCAGGGACGGACGCAGGGACGAACGCACGAACAGACGCACGCACGGACGGGCGGATGGACATATGGACGGTCACACAGATGGACGCGTGGACAGACGAATGCTTTGCCCCACTCTCCATCATTCACTCCGTGGATATGCTGCCAATTTTTTTCGTAAGAGAAGTGGTGTCTGGCTAAAAACAGTGACAATTTCCGCCACCTGGATCCATGCTCAAATGTAGATGGGCGTTTTAGTTCCCAAGCGTAGGGCTAGAAAGCTTCCAGGCCAATCTCTTGTGCATTACAACAATGGCCTATACGAAAACTTTGAGCTAATAAATTATATGGTGGTAATGATGATGATGATGATGATGATGCTTGAGTGAATGGCACCTACTCACTCGTGGGGATGAGGAAAAAATCAGGCGGATCTCACAGCCTGAATCTTGGTGGTCCTGCACAGAACCACCAGAAAATACTTCATAGGGTGACCCACTAGAGCATCCGCACCACCTAATACAGCTTTTCTTTCAGATGTTTTTGGCACGGGGTGCCACTGCTGATGTGAAGAAAAAGAAAGCGCTCGTGACACGTGAACAGTGCCGTTCGAAACCTCGTACCTAGAAAAGCTGCTTCGTTTCGGACTCGGGAAGCACCTAAAGTTTCTACGCACATTTTCACTGGCTCTGTTTTTGGAAGGCACTAGCCCCCTTTGCCGGAATATGGTAATGTGATCGGTTTTCTCTCTCACCAGCCTAACCTAGCGTTTACGGATAGCAAACATGCTACGCGAAACGCCAGACTAAAACGCTTCAATGTATTGCTGAGGTTCTTCCAAGCTTGTTGTAAATGTAAGGTCTGGGACATGAATTGTAGTTTTATAGGGGCAAAGCCCCTTAAAGCAGCACCCGTTCGTCCCTCGTCGTATACGTAACATGTCTTACGCTTTGACCTGCAAGGTGGTGTCGGTGGGAGATTTCTCCTGTGCGTTGTTAAACAATGAAAAATTCGCAGTGTGCGCGATAACTAAAAGCCTGATTCTCCTGTCTCTCAATACCCATTAGCAGCCATTAGCATATATATTGAGCACTATCTGAGAAGAAAGGGTTGCTACGTTATACTCGCTGGGCGTAACCTCCTTGGTTTTAGAAAGGTTTAGCGAGCGTTGGGCCGCAGTGCCATGAATATTGTGAACTAGTATATACCATGAACTCGAGGTGGGTAAAGGTAGAAAGTAGAAACCGTGCTGTTGTGGCGCCGTCCTTGAGAAGGATGCGCATTGTTTGTCGTGTTGTTGTGTGTTCGATATTCAGATGTCATTGCAGACCGGCACCCGTGATTGTCAGTAGCCAATTACGTGTGTACGCGTCGCTTCGTGGTGTGGATTTAATAAACGCCTGCTAATCAGCCTAGTCGTTGTTGGGCTTCCGCGGAGTACTTTTGACTCGCTCGTGTCGGTGGGCCGATTGTCGGCGCGGGCCGAGTTCCGCGTCCATTCGTTGGTCCTCTTGCCGTCGTTCGGACGCAGCCCGCCGCCACAACATGGTGACGAGGATGTGGGATTTGTTCTCCGCAACCATTAGGAACCATGAGTTAGTTTTCGTACTGCCCGTTTGCGTTCTGCTTGTACTGACGCCTCTAGCGTCTGTGAACAGTATTAAGCCTCGTGCACTCTGTGTGCAAACCTTTCGGTTTAGGCCTTTGTCCTCGTCCGTTCTGCGACTCCCTTGCCTCTATTTTCAGCATAAATCTTTTCAAACGCCGTCCCGCATTTCTTGAACTGCCGGGAACAACCATGATTCCATAGACTGATCGGGAAAAAATGTTTGAGGTCCAGCTCGAGGCGGCCAGTGGCAGTGCCTGGCACGACGCGCGACGCGCGTCGGCACTAGTTAGCCTACTAGGAAGGGAGGGACAGCGAAAATTTTTTGCGGAAACAGAACAAGATGAAACCCAAAACACTTAAGGAAATGCGGCGTCGATAACGGCAACTGACGAGACGCCCGCGTTGGCGTCTGAAAGTGATTCATCGTTTACGGCTGGCTTGATATTCAAAACGCTCGTGGAACAACTCGAACGACATTTTCCCGCGTCTCTCAATCCATTGGTAGAACGTCACGAATTCACAAGACGATGGCAACTTCTCGGGGAAAATTTCTTCGAATATTAGACAGTTCCAAAAGAAACGGTCTTGAGACGTAAATTTGGCATAAGGTATGCGGAACGCGTCCGCAACCAAATCATTCACGGTACCTTCGACCTACTGCTTAGAGAGAAATTACTTGCGTAAGAGAAAGAGTTGTCATTAGAGAAAGCCGAAGAAATTGGGCACCCCTTAGAAGCATTGTCCGTGGCTAATCGAGCGTTTGTTTCGGGTCAACCTGAAGCATTCGTGTGATCGGACATGGCACGCAAGATGGCGGCGCGAAAAACAAAAATGGCAACAATGGCCGAAGAAATGGGAGAAGACGCGACGTTACCGCAACTTATCCCGAAGGACGTGACATCACAGAATTTCTGGAAAGAACAAATTACTTTCCACCACAGTCATCGTCGGAGTCCCGGACTGCAGTTCAAAACGAAAAGTCTCGTGGTGACTTACCGCATCAAGCGTGTGGCCGCGGAGGAAGCAGATATCATGGTTCGTTTTTCCGAAATATTCCAGCAAAGAATCGGCGTTGTCGCAAGTGTAACACTCTGGGACATTTCGAGAAGATGTGTCGCAAGGCAGACCAGGTCCAGAACGTGTCTTCCGGGGAAGTGTTCGGCGACGCACCAGAACGCCAGGCTCATAAAGAAGCGTCAAGTTCGGCAGTGGTATCTTCGTATCATCCTGCGACGTACGTGCTTACAGTTGGCGTTGCATCTAGAAGAGACTAAGTCGTCCACGCGGTGGTCGGTGGTGTCAATCTGCAACTGTTAGAGGATACTGGAGCGTCTGTATATTTCATGAATGTCGAAGACTTCCAGCGCCACTTCAGCAAACTTGTCCTGTCCAAGGCAGTCGTAGACCTGCAGGATTTCTCGAAACAGAGCATCAGAGTCATCGGCTCTTTTTAAGTTCCAGTGACGGTGTTACAGCCGTCCTGAATCAATTTCTTCATCAACGACAAAGACACAACGCTCTTGGGGCTTGATGCCATCCAGCGACTGAGTATCTAGATCAACGGCATGACCTTAACGCGTCGTCTAGCATCATGTTCAGTGCATGCAGTGTCCCTCCAACGTGCCTTCCGGCTTCGAGCATCTCTTCAGCAACGAGTTGGGTCTCGTCGAAGGCTTCATTCATCGAATTTAATAACGGCCAGATGTGGCTCCGGTTACATCCAAGTTGCGACGATTGCCTCTAACTCTTCGAGACCAGGTGTCTACCGAGCTACGACGATTCGAGGACTGTGATGACATCGAACGTGTTGACTCCTCAGAGTGGGTGTTGCCACTCGTCGTCGTCCGCAAGAGGAATGCGAGCATCCGGCTGTGTGTGGAAATCCGAGAACCCAATAAGGCAACTGTCATCGATGGATATCCTTTACCGCACGTTGAAGAGTTATTACAAATGTTTCATGGAGCTACTTACATTTCCAAGTTAGACTTGGCGTCTGCGTATCATCAGTTGTTGTTGGAAGATAGCAGAAGAGATTTAACGACGTTCGTAACACATGATGGTTTGTTCTGGTTTAAGCGTGTGTGCTTTGGTCTGGCGTCTACCCCTGCAGTTTTTCGAAAATTGATGTCATAGGCCCTAAAGAATTGCAAACTACATTTTGCTATTTTGATGATATTCTTGTGTGGGGGAAGACTGAGTCTTCCCCCACACAGAGCATGACGCGAGCCTCATTGAAGTTTGGACTTGTATAGCAAACAGTGGCATAGTGTGAAACGATAATTGTCTTTTTTCCGTCAAGGAGCTCAGTTTCTTGGCACACAAGATATCAGCCGAGGGCCTTTCGCCTTTAGACAGTAAAGTGAATGCTATCGTGAATGCTCCAACTCCTACAGGCATTAAGTCATTGCGCTCACTTTCGGCGCTGACAGGCTATCAAGCCAAGTTCATAGATCACTATGCATATCTAGTCGAAGAACTTCGTCTCATGCTCAGACAGGGCCAAAAATTTTGTTGGTTGGAGAGTGGTCAAGGCAGTTTCATGCTGTTGAAAACACGTCTAACTTGCTCGCCTGTGATTAAGGTGTTCAATTTGGATCTACCTGTGGTAGTTACAACCAATGCATCTGACGTTGGTATCGGAGGAGTGTTACCGCGGCGGTATTGTTGTAAGCCTGAAACCGTACCATTCGCGTCGATAACATTGTCACCAACTGAAAGGAAATACTCTGTGGTCGAACGCCAAGTGCATGCGGGCCTGTTTGCATGTGAAAAGTGGCACATTTACCTTTAGGGTAGGCGTTTCACTCTTAGAACTGACCATCAAGCTGTAGTTGCTTTGTTAGCAGCATGAGATGCCGGTCGTTGACCGTCAAGAATTTCAAGGTGGTAAGCTAGACTATTACACTACAATTTTGATGTAGAGTGTCATAAGGGCTCAGAAAACGTGGTGGTCGATTCTTTGTCTAGAATACCATTACAGAACAGTCCAGAACTTAGTCAGGAGGAAAAAATAGTATCTTTAGTGACATCAGTAGTCGATAAAGAAACTGTGCAGCTTGCAACGAGCACGGATCAGACATTACAGAAAGTGTGTGAGCATGTATTCATGAGTTGACCATTACAGAAACCAAATAATGACTTAATAGCACGTTTTCATGTTAGAAATGATCTCTCCTTTGTAGACGAGTTGCGTGGTGACCGTTTAGTCATTCCGAATGTCCTTATACCTACTTTTATGTCGCTAGCACATGTAAATCATCAAGGAATAGTACGCACTAAACAACTCCTCCGTGAAAGACATTGGTGGCTTCAAATGGATCATTCTGTAAAGGAATATGTAGAGCATTGTCATGCCTGTCAGCTGGCGTATAAGTCTGCCAAGCCTCGCGTGGCACCTTTGCAACCAGTCTAATGGCCAGACGTGTCATGGAAAAAATTGGGTATGAATAATGTCGGCCCATTGCATGTCTTTTCCATGGTATCTCATAACATTGGTGGATTACTATTCTAAGTGGCTCGAGATTTTTGGAACGAATACAATATCAGCAAAGGATATCATTAAGCTGTTGGACTGCTCATTTAGCCGCGAAGGGCTGCCAGTGGTATTAAATACCAACAATGGTCCACAGTTGGTGTCACAGCAGTTTGAGAATTACCTTAAGGAAAAAGGCGTTTGGCACGTGTTCTTGTCAAATTATTATCCCCAGTCCAACGGTCAAATAAAACGCCTGAATTGGGTTCTCAAGGAACATTTACAGGTAGCAAGACTGGAAGGGAAAGACCCAGCAGAAGCATCGCAGTTTCTGAGTCCATACAGAGTCGATCCACATGAAGTGACAGGTCTTTCACCAGCTTTTTTGCTGCATGGCCGTCAACCTAGCTATGAAATAGACAATAGCAACTTTAGGATCCGTCGTCATGTATCAGGGGGTCAAGCTGATTTGCCTCAGGTCTGTGATAGAGTCACGGCAAAACATCGAAAGAGTAAAGAATATTTTGATAGAAGGAAAGGTGCGCGAAGACACCGCATAAAGGTAGGAGTATTGGTAAAATGAGGTTCCATAGGAAATGAAATTATAAGTATAGCAAGCCACATAGGGTGCAGGCTCCGGTCGCTTCTTTCACTTTTCTGATAAGTGATTGCAAGAAGTGGAACGCTTCCAAACTGACAGTAATTTCTGAGGGTTCCTTTGAGAAGGCGGCGCGTTCTACGCCACCTAAACGATCAATTTACTCTTATTCTAACATAGACAGTTGTGATAGTCAGCCCCCTAGTTCACTTGCTCTACTTAGCTCCCCCCAAATCTTCAGACAGACTCTCGTCAGAGCTCTCGGTTAGTGAAAGGTTTGAATCAGTGGCTCCTGGAGGAACGTCGGATTGTCAAAAGGATGTTTGGCAACCCTCGATAACTGTTCAATATCATATCAATCCCGGGGAGGGGGAAAATGAAAGAGCGAAGGGGTTTTCGAAGCCGACCAAAAATGGTAGCAAACCACCAAGTTCTTCTGCAGCCTTAGCGCGTTCGCGCTGTGAGACAAAGTGCCCAGACGGGTTTAAAGACTTGGAGATTTAAGTGAAGACATCACGAAGACAGACTGGTGTTGTAGTGTGTGTTGTTTTGCATAATCGAGGAATGATCTTGTGTTTTGTGGTGCCACTTATGGATGTGCGGACAGGTCATCTCGCCGTTGGTGTGAATTTAGTTGGATATGTGGACACTCACGAGACTGTGATGACTGTTTTCATCGACATGGGAGGATGATGTGGTGTTGTGGTGCCATCCTTCAGTAGAATGCGCACTGTTTTTTCGTGTTGTTTTGTGTTTTATATATAGATTTCATTCCAGACTGGCACACGTGGTTGTCAGTAGCCAATTGCGTGTGTGCGCGTCGCTTCGTTGTGTGGTTTTAATAAACGGCTGCTGGTCAGCCGAGAGGTTGTTGGGCTTCCGTGGAGTTCGTTGACTCACTCGTGTCTGTGAGCCGATTGCCGGCGCGCGCCGAGTTTTGAGTCCAGTCATCGGGCCTCTTGCCATCGTTTGGACGCCGGCCGCCGAAACAACAGACACGAAGCTCAAGCCGTAAGAAAGTGTGCTTGTGCCACCTCTCCTTTAGTCCTTGGAATGGCCGCTGGATGGCGGTTCTTCTATATGCGGAATATGTGATGAAAAAAGCAAGATGGTGGTACTTGGAGTGTTGACTAGATGGACGAACGAACACACAGACAGATGCATGAATGGACGCACGGATGGCTGCACGAACGGATGGACGCATAGACGGACGCAGAGGTGGATGAATGGATAAACGCAGGGAAAGACGCACATATGGACGTGCAGACGCACAAACCGACGCACGCATGGACAGTTGGATGGACGCATGGACAGTCACACAGACGGACACGTGGACGGACGAAAGTTAGAACGAGTGAACAGACGGATGCTTCGCCCTACTCTCCATTATACAACCCGTGAATATCTTGCCTTTTTTGCACACCAGAGGGCAAAAGAAAGCGTACAAATTTTATGGCATCGCATCGCAGGCTTAGAGAACATAAGTTATATGCCTCGGCATAAATAACGTACGCAACACCAGCACTATTGCTATTATAGTTTTTGGAATATAGCGTTTCAGAACCAACATTTGATTATGGGAGACGCCGTAGTGAACTTCTCCAGCAGTTTCTACGACCTCGGGTGTTGCAACGTGCCGCTAGATCTAAGCACGTGGACCTCAAGAGCGAGATAGAGAAGCAACTTTAGTTGAATGAAAAAAAAAATCACAGAGGATTGGCAATCCGGCCGTGCCTGGCCGCCACCTCCTCAGCTTGCCGTATGGCTCGGAGTGGTATTTCTAGGCTCGTATCTCGGAGTAGTCTTTCCCATGTCTCAGACGAGGGAGTGGTCAGGAGATCAGGCGGGGGTCAGTCCTCGTTGCAGTCCCATATATATGAGCATTTTCACCTTTTTCGTAAATGCAGCCGCTCTGTCAGGGATTCGATCCCGTGATCTGTAGATCAGCAGCCGAGTTTCTGAGTCACTAGACTACCATGGCAATACAACCAGCACTGGTGTCGGTAACTTTTCCTTCGTTGTTGTTTATGCGTTGTCATTTGCATCAAATTCTTCAACACAATTAAGCTCAACATCAAACTCTTTTTGATTATGCCTGTCTTGGACGTGTTTTGGCGTGTTTCGTCCGGTAGGTATAAACTGGGAGCAGCCCGAAGAAGCTGGTTGCCGGTTATTCATTGACTGTTCAATAGGAGCTGTTCTTTCTTGAAAGCTAGGGCCTCAAATGTACTTGGAGATTTCACGCGATACTTCAAGTGTTTGCGTAATAAACTAACTAGAGTCAAGCAGTAAAATAAATATAGACTCTGTGGGTCTAAAATTGGCTCAAAACTATTCTGTGTCGTCTTGAGTGCGACATATAACTCCGCGATGCTCACAAATTAACAAATTTTTTATTTATTGAGCGCAATGATTAATACATGTAGCTAAGCTTCTGGTACAATATTTCTTGTACTCCATCAGACACCACGGATTACCGAAATTCTCTGATAACTAAAAACTATCAGTATCGCTAAAATACTTCTCACAGCTTCGGAACCAGTCGATGATATTTACGCTGACGACTCATGTGCCGAGAATTCTCTCTTCATGATTTGCCGACTTCACAGGTTGACAGTAAGAGGGGCCAGAAGTGTCGTTGGACCATTATTTCCTTAACTGGTCTGATCGTTCTGCTGTTAGGACTGCTGAGCTGCACACGTTTATTCGCATACCTCATCACCGAGCAGTCGGCAGTCACGGATGAAATCACGGTAAGAACAATGACGACATAAAGTTCAGTTCATATTGTAACAGAGATAATGTTACTTAATAGTGGCAACATTAGCTATGCTCGACAACCACATTTACATTAGGATTCGCGTACAGTTTTTTTTCTTTTATTCTGTGGCATTCCTTCTCGTCGTTACCCTCGACTTCGCACAAACTAAGGCACAAGCTTGACACACATGTAATGATCGACATCAGATTTGTCGTGGCTCGCACGAAGATAGATGCGCAAATGAGGGTTTTTAATAAAATCGTCAATAACGGCTAAAACAAGTGTAACGGGACGAACGTCCTGACAGGTGGACGATTTTTTAATCAAGACATATACACTTGTCTGAACACTGACTACACTGGCACCCCTCCTTCAAATATTCTGCGTCTTTTAAGCGAGCACTGTTTTAATTTCCTCTCTCACCAGAAAATCAAAGGCAATTGGGGGTGAGTGGAGAAAGGTTGGAAAAAAAAAGCCACAGCAAGAGCTGCTTTTTCCGCAAGGACTTGCCAACGCCGTCCAAGAAACTTAAATGAAGACGGCGACTTCAACAAAGGTAGTTCAGTTAATATAATTGTAGAAATGTAACGTCCCGAAACCAACATATTTGAGATTTGAGATTTATTTTTCTGTACGTGCAACAGAAAAAACGAAGCAAAAGCAAAAGGCTACATAGCCTGACGGAGGCTTTTGCTCCGAAATACAGTCTGGCAAAATAGAATAAAATTAAAACTAAAAATAACATGTCATACACAACTTAGCCGCAATTAGAAAACATCATTATATACAGATACAATTTGCAAATTCTGATCACACATGTAACCATCACAAATATAAAGAAAGAACAGGACAGTAAATAGTAATGAAATACCTAAAAAACATCGCAATATATACAATAGGTGAGGTAAGGAAAGCATCTGGAGACACATACATTCCTAAGCACCTTGAGCAAACAATAAGCAAAAAAAAACAACAACAAAAGGACACAAATAGTATGCTCTAAGCAATTGGGACACAGAAAGTAATAAATAATCCAAACTTCTGTATTAAGTGTATTCAATACAATTATAAAGGAGAAATTCCTTGAACGTATTTTTGGAAGTTTTCTTATTTAGGTCAAGTACGCCACCCAGTTTGTTGAGGAGAGTCGGTATTTGATAATCAATATGTTGTTGACCATAGGTTGTTCTAGTTTTCGGTGTTCTTATACTATGTGTACGGAGATAGTACTCAGCACATCGAGAAGAATCGTACATGGGGTATAGTTTATTATTTTGGATATACAAAAATAACTTATAATAATATATTTGGTTTGCTTGTAATATGAGATATTTAGGGAATAACGGACGTGCGCTAAGACCTTGTGGTATACCGTAATATCCCTCGAATAGTCTTAGTACCTTCCTTTGTAGTGTAAGTAATGTTTTATAGTTTGGAGCCGTTGTTGTTCCCCAACATAAGACACAATAACTTAGCCTGGAATATATCAGTGTATAATATAACGCTTTCTTTAGCCAAAGTGGTAATAATGGACATAGTTTGTACATACATCCAACGCTTCTACTTAGATCTGCTGCCAATTTATTTATATGTTCATTCCAGGAAAGGTCTTCCTAGAACCACACACCCAAGAATTTCTGTACCTTGACTTGTTCTAAAGTCTGACCCTCAAAGGAGACACTTAGACTTATATTCCGTGGCTTATTAATGGGTGCAAACAATATATATTTAGTTTTACTTGCGTTTAGCCGCAACTTGTTTAGTTTAATCTAGGAAGACAACTTATTTAGATATGTGTTTACAGACTTTTCAAGTTGAGAGATCGATGAACCAGCAAAAAATATATTGGTGTCGTCAGCATACATGATTAACTTAGGAGAATCCGGAATGCTACACAAGTTATTTACATAAACTATAAACAACAGAGGACCAAGTATTGATCTTTGTGGGACACCTTTGTTGACCCTGGCACGGGGAGATGTTTCTTGATTAATAGCGACATACTGATAGCGGTCTGTTAAGTAATTTTGAATTAACCTATTGGCAACGCCACGGACACCGTAGTTATTAAGTTTTTCTAAAAGAACACTGTGGTGCACGGTGTCGAATGCTTTGCGGAAGTCAACAAAAAGACCAAGAGTATATAGCTTTTTCTCAAAATTGGTTAGTATCTCGTTTTTAATTTTGAGTAATGCAAGCTCGGTGGATTTACATTTTTGAAAGCCAAATTGGGCATCACTTATTACATTGTACTTCGCGAAAAATTTTTGTAACCTAATATTAATAGCGCTTTCAAAAACTTTTGACAGAATCGGAAGTACCGATATCGGTCGGTAGTTTCCAATCTCTTGGTCATTACCACCCTTGAAAACCGGACATACGCGAGCTATTTTTAATTCATCGGGAAATACGCCGGTAAGAAGAGTTAAATTAATAATATGTGACAACGCAGGTGATATAACATCAGCGACGTATTTTATTGGTATAGCTTTAATATCATCGTAAAATGCTGCACAATTGTTTTTTATCTTTGTTATTAATTCTTCGGTTTCATGACATGAGATAGTGTGCAGAACTATAGAGTTAGATAAGCGACGGTCATTTACAGGCAGTTGTGTATCCTCGTCATACCCCGCATCATCGAAATCACAACTTTTTATGAAGTAGTTATTCAATGCCGTTGCCACCTCTCGGTTACCAAGGCCACTAGAGCTTTTCGAAACCCTAGGAATGTGGCTTTGTTTTATTTGACCAGAAAGATTTCTAACCTCGCTCCAAATTTTGCTCGGATTATCACTTATTCTACTAAATAAATTCTCATAATACCTGAATTTGGCGCGCCTTATTTCCCCATTTAGATGGTTTCTGTATTTTTTGAACTCACTGAGTAATTTGATATCTCGTGTCTTTATAAACGCATGGTACATGTTGTTCTTCTTTGTAATTTTTTTAAATAGCGCATTACTTATCCAAGGTTTTCTAATTTTCTGGCGTTTTGCGTTCTTCACAGACACCGGGAAAGCTTCATCATAACATTTTATGAGTTTATTAATGAATAGCTTGTATGCCAAGTTAGCATCCCTTTCTTGTAACACGTGGTTCCAGTCTGTTGCAATAACACGATACCGGAAGATTCCAAGCGTGTCAGCGTTGATCTGACGAGACCGTACTTTTTTATTGCTTTTGCAAGTACCATTGGAAGAAGGAATGGTGCAAAATATGATAGACGCCGTAGTGAAAGGTTCCGGAAATTTCGACCACCGGAGGTACTTTAACTTGCACCAAAATCTGAGTGCACGGGACGCTGCAGCGGAGCCGGGATTTAATCCCGCGACCTTCGGTTTAAGCAGTCAAATGTCATAACCACTACACCGACACGGCAGCTAAGGTTGTTTAGTTCTAGCAACGTACTGTTACATAGGCTTTAAGCTGTCCTAAATGGTAGCAAGCATCAACGTTTCTTGCTTACGAATTACGTAGGCTCTATTTAAGAGCAGAGCCAGTACATGCGTCGCACAATTAGGCCCATGTGGCGTGTTACTTTTCTGAGCATCGTTGCGCTGACACCCCAAAAAAGGAACGTAGCTCCCTTTGTAGGTTACGTCATCTGTCCCTGTAATTCCTAATCTTCAAAGCGTGTTTATGTCGGAGAATATTACTTGAGTAGAGGAAAATAGCTAAAACATGAACGTTTTCACCGATTGCCAATTGAGCATATCATTCGTTGCTTTAGAAACATTGATAAAAAAGAAGATTGAGGGTTGCGTCATAGAAATTCATGTACCTCGAAAATAACTTGTGCCATCGCACTTGTATAGTTGCAGGTTTAGTCAGTAAGGATACACGGGACCTGGGCAATGTATATTGGTGTTAGGTTGGTACAACGTAGAACACCATTTGGCAGTTAACGGCGGAAGAATGTTTTTGCCGCTTATCATGCCTCTGCGGCTGTCTGGTGGAGGCTGACATTGTGGATGCAAGTATCCTCTGTTATGATGAAACTGTACGTTAAAGAACACCAGATAATAAAAAACTCTGGAGCCTTCCACGACTGAGATACTTAAAATCATGTCATGCTTCTGGGATGTAATAGTCTACAGATTAGTGTTTACAGCGAAAGCTGTTATGAGATTACAACTTGGGTTACGCGCACTTGTCTGCTGCCGCCACCGCCGGGGTCCGTAACCACATCGCGCGAAATTAGAAAAAAAAAACCAGCACCAAGAGCACAATGGAGCTCGAACCTCGGCCCGCTGGGTGTCAGCCCAGTATTCTACCATTGAGCTACGCTGTTGCTTGTGACTTGTTGGCAAAATTGCCTTAGGCAGGCTTGATGTCGGGCAAGCAATCGCGTTAATACGACTTATAAAGCGTTTTGAAACAGCGAAACAAAACCATTTGTGAAATTATGTGAATAGCGTAACGGGCGGGACGTCCGATGCTCTGACCCATTCCAAAAAGTTTTTATTGTTGCCCTGATAACTGTGGCGCATATCCACTTCAGCCATATTTCCTCATCGTCGTGAGCCACTGCATGAACAATAGGCACGAAATTCCTTGCAAGTGTTAAGCGGATACCATGTTTCCCAGAATAATGACGAAACTTGTAGTAGCGAATGCCGGCCTACTACCCAAAATTTCATTAATAATGCCCTATTGCAGTAGTTACCCAATGAGTGTTTTGAGCATGCCCTGAAAGCCACTTTTCTAGCTTTCGCCGTGACTGTGCTGCGCCTTCTTCGCACGTCTGGCGTTTTTTATTGACCACACTAAGCAATTAAAAGCTGCAAGTTGCTTTTTATGCTAAAATGGGACCTTATAAAGAGGTGTAAAGCTGTAGTTGGCCGGCAAGTTGCCATAAGTGTAGTTTTGAGTATCCTCCGTTGTATGAATGAACGTATATTCCAAAAGTGCTCTACTGGGCTAAATATTTTTATTGCCATTTAGAGCAATGCTACACCAATCGATTCAATTGCTGTGAATAACGGCGTGCACGGCGATTTTGATGTTTTTAAGTTATTTCTCAAATTTCTTTATGCTTCGTGATCTGATGTTCTTGCCTGTTTCACCGATGTAACCTTGTAACAGTGTAAGAATGGTATGTCATAAAGAAAGCTAGAGTATATGTTGCCCTTAATAATCTTTTGCGTTAACTACGTGTTTACTCAGCTTGTTCGAGGCCATCTGCGCAACGCTAAGGTCACGCCTTGAAGTGATGACAGCTCCGTCACCCAAAAAACATGTAGGCCACCAGTGCGCATTCGAAATGACTTGAGCTGGGATGGCCAGGAATTCAGAGAACAATCTTCCACACGCCAACATGCTTGATGAAGTTCTTGGCTACTCGTTCGGCAATTGTCAGTGACATTTTGTCTGAAATTTTTTTTCCTCGCCTTGTCGTCAATCGAGCAAATCTGTGTTACCCACGTCACAACAAAATGAACCCGCAGATCGTTTTGGGGCAACCTAGGCGGTACAATTCAAAATTGAGGCAATATGTTGTGTATGCGTCACTTTTCTTATGCACAGCAAACAAACGACAAGCAAACGACCACCAACGGTTTGTCTCAATTCGGCGTGTAGAGAAATTGGTACACAAAAACTCTGCGGTAACTTTGAACTCTTCCTATTCAGTTGAGAGGGCACACTAGCCGTGAGCAAATATTCTTATTTATGTTGCAGAAGCAGTCATGCATGTAGCAAACGAATATGTTGGGTGCTGGAGAAGCATACAAGGGGCACTTCTGTTAAATCACTTCCATGACCGAATTGGCTTTAGTAACGAAGATCCAACATTACATGGCAGTTCTGTGAATTTGCTTATAAGGCTGCTCACGATAGGTGAACGACATGTTGCTTGAGGAAACTTCCAACAATTTAGATATGTCCTGTGAATGTAAAATCGGGCGCGAAACAAGTATTTTGTCCGCCAGCATGTAACCCTTGTAGGAAGCTGTGGTCAAGTCGACAGGAACAGAAGTAAACAGCTGTTGCGACGAAGGCCACATTTGCTTCATCTCTAGCTAGGCAAACGTCAAGCACAATATAGGCGTAAACAGTTGAACTGGCAACGTCTGTGGCAGTTTTCCTGGTGATCGGGTCCGACAATTTGCTTAGTTTACCCAAACGTCGGTGCACTGACGTTCTTGTAAAGTCGACCATAGACCCTAGTAGAACACCGGGCCGGTGTACTTTTGGTGAATCATAAATGGCAGGCTCAGAACAATTCGTTAATAGCAGGAGACAATAAAAGTGCTTTAGCTTCAGGCTGCCAAACCTAAATGCCTTCGAGAGCAACTCACCCAGCTTCACTTGAAGGCACTTCTTGGCATTATTCTGTAAATTGTTATATAGGTTTCCCGTGGGAAAGTAAATCGACAATCTTATCACACTTTTTAACGGCGCTTTGCTTGTCTGCAGATAGTATGGCAACGAAGGCGTTGTTCCAGAGGGTCTCAAAAGCCAATTTCTCGGCCTGGTGAATACCTAGTGGGGGGGCTATGTTTTCGCCACTTCGAAAAAACGCCGATATCGAAGAGACGACTTGAGAGCAATCTGTCCAAAGGATTCGTTTTCTGTCTAGACGACTTTCCTTTGTTTATTTTACACGGTATAGAATTGAAGCCTAACCATGCATGAAAGCATAACTTCAGATACAGTAGGTAGGTGCGAAGACAAGTTAAGAACGATGGCTTGAGTGTGCGTGGGGTCATGTGATCCAAGTGCACACAGTTTGCTTTTCTGCAACTTTCTGAGGCTGTTCTCCCACAGAGTCACCATGACATTTATGCACGTAGGAAAAGCCTTCAACAATCAGGTGTTCCAGCTTCCGAATTCTTGATGATGATGTTTGATGTTTTATGGCGCAAGGGCCATTTCACGGCCAAAGAGCGCCAGTTCATCTTACTAAAAAAAATGGACAATGATTGTGATAAGCGGCTGTATAAGGGCCATAAAATTCCTCGCGGTAAGGCGGGTAAAAACATACAAGTAATAAAATCATGACCATGCCGTGAAAGGTATGTGTGGTGTGAATAGATGACAAAAGTTGGTGATAATAAATGACGATGGTGGATATGTATGGCATTAGCACAAGTGCCTCACTCGTTCATACCCTTGCGTCCAAGGGCCGTGAGGCAAGTGCTTTCTTGTGTAACCACCGCAGCAAAAACCTCTCCGGAGAGGTCATGCTACGGGATGCCTGGGTATATGATATGAAAACTATGAATTTCTTTTAAAAACGCTAACAATGATTTGTGACTAAAAAGCGGTTCCCTACCGACGAACATTGCAGGGTGTAAAGGTATATGTTGTCGGTAGGGTAATGGAAAGTGTTGTTTTCTTACAGTGTCCAATTCTTTGCACTCAATTAAAATGTGAAGGACTGTCAATGCTTCACCACATCTGTCACACAATGGTGGGTTGCCACCGGACAAAAGGTGTGTGTGTGTCGTGTATGTGTGTCCTATCCTGAGTCTCGTTAGTATTACCTCTGTATGACGCGATTTCGATACGGGCAGCCAATGACCAAGGTGTGGCTTAATAACGTGTAGTTTGTTTTGTGTGTGTGTATCCCACTTGCTCTGCCAGTAGTCCCGGAGGTTTCGTTTGAGAGACGGCTTAAGATCAAGGGCCGGGATTGATATGGATGTAATGGCGGTGCTCTCATGGACGGATGCAGCGAGCTGATCCGCCCTCACGTTGCCTTGAATCTCACGGTGCCCTGGCACCCAGCACACTACAACATGTTGTTTGAGTGTGTAGAGTGTGCATAAAATGGAGTAAAGTGAGACAAGGACTGGGTTTTTGTGTTTTTTAAGAGTGTGCAGAGACGTTACTACACTGAGGGAGTCTGTATAAATTACTGCTTTTTGTATTTGTAATTGTTTAATGTGTTTAGCTGCCACAAGTATTGCGTAAGCTTCCGCTGTGAAGATACTTGTGCGTGGATGTAGAGGGCCAGCATCCGAAAAGGATGGGCCGACAGCAGCGTAGGACACAGAGGAGTTAGTCTTGGAGGCATCTGTGAAGAACTCAGGACGTGTGTATTTGTGTTGAAGTTCCAAAAAGTATGTTCGGATATGGGCAATAGGTGCATGTTTTGTAACTTCTAGGAAAGACACATCGCAGTCTATAGTCTGCCACTGCCACGGTGGCGGGTATGCTACAGGAGCCATTAAACTGTGCTCAAGTGACACTGCAGTTTCTTGAGCTAGACACTTCAGGCGAACTGAGAAGGGCTGCCTCATCGAAGGCCTGTTTTGAAACAGAGTTGAGCTCGACAAATCAATAATTGTAGAGTATGAGGGGTGCTCCTTGTCTGCTTTCACCTTAAGGAAGTAAACAAAGGACATGTAGGTTCTTTGCAGATGAAGCGACCACTCATTTGACTCAACGTAAAGGCTTTCTACGGGGCTGGTGCGAAAAGCACCCGTAGAAAGTCGGATGCCCAAATGGTGCACGGGGTCCAGCATCTTCAAGGCACTTTGAGTAGCAGACTGATAGACAACGGCCCCATAATCTAAGCGGGTGCGAATGAGGCTTCTATAGAGGTTCATGAGGCATTGCCTATCACTACCCCAAGTAGTACGTGACAACACTTTTAAAACATTCATGGCTTTTAAACATTTTGTTTTTAGATACTTGATGTACGGCACAAAGGTCAACTTGTTGTCCAAGATTAGGCCTAAGAATTTATGCTCGGCTTTGACGGACAGACGTTGCCCGTTCAGTCGAATGTCAGGTTCCGAGTGCATGCCTCTCTTTCGAGAGAACAAAACACACGTGCTTTTTTGTGGGTTCAGTCGGAATCCGTTTTCCTCTGCCCATTTGGAGACCTTGTTTAAACCTAACTGAACCTGTCGCTCACACATTACCAGGTTGCAAGATCTAAAGCCAAGCTGGACGTCGTCGACATATGTACAATAAAACATATTGCGGGGGATGGACAAGTGCAAGGAATTCATCTTGATGAGAAAAAGTGTGCAGCTAAGTACACCACCTTGTGGCACGCCTGTTTCCTGGACGAATGTTTGGGAAAGAGCCGTGCCCACTCGGACACGGAATGTCCGGTTTGACAGGTAACTTTCGATTATGTGGAACATTCTTCCGCGCACGCCAAGGTGGGACAGGTCTCTTAGAATTCCGAAAACGCCATGTAGTATCATAAGCTTTTTCGATATCGAGGAATACAGAGAGAAAATATTGTTTATGGACGAAGGCGTCCCTGATCTGTGCCTCGATACGAACAAGGTGGTCTGTGGTGGATCTACTTTCTCGAAACCCGCACTGAAATGAGTCGAGCAAGTTGTTTGTTTCAAGGAAATGTACAAGTCTGCAGTTTATCATTTTTTCGAAGATTTTGCACAAGCAGCTTGTGAGTGCAATAGGCCTATAACTCGAAGGTAAAGAAGGGTCCTTGCCCTCTTTCCAAATGGGAATTATAATAGCCTCTTTCCAGGAGTTAGGGATAGTGCCAGAAAACCAGATAGCATTGTACAAACAAAGTAAGGTTTTTCGTGTTTCGATCGGTAGGTTTTTTAACATTTCATAAACGACACGGTCAGAACCTGGGGCAGAAGTACTGCAGGAGTTTAGAGACATTCGCAGCTCGGCTAGACTGAACGCTTGATTATATGCCTCGTATCTAGTGCATTTGTGTTCGAGTTTCTGCTTTTCTATTCTTGTTCTGTATTTTTGGAAAGTGTCAGTATAGTGGGATGATCTGGACACCTGTTCGAAGTGTGCACCGAGGAAGTTTGCCTGATCTTCCAAGGTGTCACCCTGAGTGTTTACGAGTGGAAGTGTGTGTACTTGTTTTCCTGCTATCCTACCGACCATGTTCCAGACTTTAGCTTCCTGTGTGTATGAATTGATCCCTGACAAAAACTTCTGCCAGCTTTCTCTTCTGGCCTGCCGACGCGTTCTCCTGCCTTGAGACTTTATTTTCTTGAAGGTGTCAAGATTTTCGGCTGTCGGTGAGTTCCGAAGCAGCCTCCAAGCTCTGTTTTGCTGTTTGCGCGCGTTTCGGCATTCAGAGTTCCACCATGGCACACGCCGTTTTCCAGGGTGTCCATTTGTTTGTGGGATGCATTTTGTTGCAGCATCAATCAAAAATGCTGTGAAGTAGTCGACAGCAACATCAATGCTTAAAGTACATATGTCACTCCAATCTATACGAGCGATGGTATGGAACCGTTCCCAGTCGGCTCTGTTTATGAGCCATTTGGGAACACGGGGTGTGCACTCAGTTGCTGTAGTTGTGCTCAAAACTACGGGAAAGTGGTCACTTCCGTACAGATTACTGACGACTTTCCACTGGAGTAGAGGCACAAGAGATGGAGACACTATGCTTAGGTCTATGGAGGAGTAGGTGTTATGTGCGAGATTATAATAGGTTGGTTCTTTTCTATTTAGGAGACATGCGTTCGACGAGAGAAGGAATTGTTCAATCAGTCGACCTCGCGCGTCGCAACGAGAGTCTCCCCATAGCCTGCTATGCGCATTGAAGTCTCCAAGGAGAACATAAGGCTCCGGAAGTTCATAAATTAAAGAGTGTAAATCACGTTTTTGCAGCTGATAGCTAGGAGGGATGTAAATAGTGCAGATTGTGATTAGTTTATCAAAAAGAACCGCTCGAACAGCCACTGCCTCAAGGGATGTTTGGAGTTGTAAGTGTGTGCATGCAATTCCTTGATTCACTATAATGGCAACACCTCCGGATGATGTCATGGCATCATCACGGTCCTTTCGAAAAATAACGTATTTGCGAAGAAAATTTGTGTGTTTTGAATTAAGGTGTGTTTCTTGTACACACAGCACTTTTGGTGAGTGTTCTTGTAGGAGTTCTTGGATGTCGTAAAGGTTTCTGAGGAGGCCCCTGACGTTCCATTGTATAATTTGAGTGTTCATGGTGAATGTAAAATAATGCTGTGTGTACGAAAAGCGAGTGGCTGTTTAGATGGGGAGTTTGAGTTCACTTAACAGGGCCGTCACCAGGCCCTGTTATCGGCTTCTTTGTTTTCTTGGCGCGCTCCAAGGAGCCACGCCGCTCTTTCGGCACCAAGGGTACCGACGTATCCATTGCCTCCTCGGAGGCACTGGATGCCCGCACGTGCGGGCTGCTAGTTCGAATTTCGGGCCTCGCCTGGTGAGGTGAGGCCTTGAGACCCGAGGACTCTGGAGTCTCCGGTCTCTGTTTGGGAGTAGGCGGTGTAGCCTGGGCTACAACCGCCTTGGGGGCAGGTGCCACAACCTCCGGCTCGGTATGCGCGGGCCGAAGGAGTGGCGAGGGCTGGTGCGACACTGCCCCCTGGCGCGCCGCATCAGCATATGTGGGGCCATAAAATGGCGAGACTCTTTTTCTTGCTTCTTTAAATGTAATGTTTTCTTTTATCTTTAGAGTGATGATCTCTTTTTATTTTTTCCAAAAAGAACAGGAACGCGAGTACGCGGCATGATTACCACCACAGTTCACGCAGTGTGCAGGTGCTTCGCAGTTGTCGGAGGCATGGCCCACGACTCCACATAGAGCACAAGTTTTCCGGCCACGACAGCTTTGCGAGCCGTGGCCATATCTCTGACATTGGAAGCAACGGCGGGGGTTGGGAATATATGGCCTCACGGATGTCTTTGTATACCCAGTCTGAATGGTTTCCGGCAAATCGCTCGAAGCAAAGGTCAGTACTAAGTGTTTGGTTGGTATTTCTTTTTGATCTCTTCTTATCTTAATCCGCTGTACGTTTGTCACGTTCTGGCTCTTCCATCCTTCCAGAAGTTCAGCTTCGGTCAGGTCAAGCAAATCTGCGTCCGATACGACCCCGCGAGATGAGTTCATGGACCTGTGTGGCGTAATACTGATGGGTGTGTCTCCAAACGTTGTGAGGGTGTTCAGTTTATCGAATTGGTCTTTGTCACGTATCTCAAGAAGTAGATCTCCGCTGGCCATTTTGGTAACCTTGTACCCAGCACCGAGAGTTTCGGTTAAGCATCTAGCCACTATGAAGGGGGATACAGTTCTGGCTTGCTTGTTAGTTTTTTCACAGTGTATAACGTGGAAACGAGGAAACAATTGTCTTGGCCGGTTGAAAAAATTGATGTCTTCGGTGCGTACCCGCTTTGAGGAGGCACGATCACTAAGTGAAGGAAATGCTTTCTGCATGCTAATTGTATGTTGTTCAGCAGCGTTGGCGGCCACCCACCACGGAGCCCAACGAGGGGACGCTGCAAGTTTGCGGATGCTAAAAGCTTGCAGACGTCAGCCGTACAACCCTGCTATAACCCAATGCGCATAGGCCAAGGTAGGCTATTTGCACAGGGTTAACCCTTGCCGCCGAGAAAATTGGAAGTAAGCAGAAGAGAGAAGTAGACAGGAAAGCTAAAAAAGTAAGAAAGACGAAGATGTAGGGAGAGAGAGATAGGAAAAGGCGACTGCCGATTTCCCCTGGGTGGGTCAGCCCAGGGGTGCCGTCTACGTGAAGCCGGGGCCAAAGGGGTGTGTTGCCTCTGCCGGGGGGCCTTAAAGGTCCAATCACCCAGCGTCGGCTCAACCCCCAGGATCCCCTTTTCCCCGGACACGGCAAAGCCACGCACGGCTAGGCGTGGGAAGGAGTCAAAACTCCCCCGTTAGCTCGGGTCCGTGGTGTCGCTTCCGAATTCTTGATTGTCTGTTTGTTTTGCTCGACCTGTGTTGATGCTAATTTCTTCTAAGTTTCTTGAAATAACCGCCGGCTTCACGCTGACGCTAGATGTCTCTTAGAGCTTTTCAACTTTTGGCACAATACCTTCTACTTCACATACCTTGTTGTAGGACAAGTGCCACTCTAGGGCAAGTATTTTTGATGTAAGCAACATGAACTTTCGAGTCGTCATTACAATGTCTTGCCTGTAGTTGTGTGCAATAAGAAGTCAAGCAGTTCCAAACAAATTTGTGTGGTTCGGGAACATGGTGAACATGGAAATCATTAGCTCCGTTGACCATGTCTTTTTACGCCACATTGAATCCTACAGAAGTTAGCGCCTAGCGCAGAAGTTAGCGCTTTGCCTGTTTTGAACAATCTAATTCACTAATACCACAAGAGTTTGTTCGCGTTTGTGGCTGAACTATTTTCCCACCTTTTTACTGAAGAAGAAACGAATAGTTCACACAAACTGGTCCACCTTGAGCATGACTACAATAAATGGTTTTATTGAGCACTTAGGTCAATAGTGTGTTAATTAACATTTTCTTCAGCCACTTTCAAGTTTGCTAAGTGTCTTCAAGCTTTGCATCTCAGTACCAAGTTTCTGTAATTACATTTTCGTCTCTCAAAAGTTTTTGTTCGACGTATTAGAAATACGTAACTCTGTCCCCAGGGTAACTATACCTTTTATGCGGTATACTGTTTCACTTATAAAACAATTTCAATGGGTTTTTCTCAGTGTTTCTGAGCGATTTCAGAAAATCTGAATATTAACTCCGTTCCTACTCAATTTCGCAGTATCCGAAACCAGATGCGTTTAATACAGGTAAAAAAATGCTGATAGTGCCCAAAGATTGACGTCGCTGTAATGAGACTGAGACGCTACATGCAGTGAAATGGCAGCGTGGTCTTCTTATATTTTGTTTGGATTTTTGGAAGGTAGAGCTAATATTTTTTGCCACGTAATTTACCCTTACAGCAGAAGTTCACTTGTTGTGTTAACCAACATACTGGTAGTACTGAATACGGCTAAATTTAAAAAACGGTGAGCCGACTGAAAATATTCTCTTGTAAGAGAACATGTATAGAAACTTATCATAGATCTAGAAATGAGTTTACAATCTTACGACAGCAAAAGCGAATAACAAACGGCCAACTTCGCAAAGTTTGAGTGCTTCTTCGACCACACAAATCTGGTGCATCGTTTGATTTTCGCGGAGATGCAGGAGGATAGGTGCGTTTGCTTTCGCATGGCAGTGTTTAGTTCACATGCTTTTTAATCGTGTTGTGCACTGCAGAATCTCTCAATACAGTGATCACGTTTACATTAACTACCTTTTTCTTTCTCCAACCACAGGCAGACACATTATCTGCCCTATATGTTCCCAAAACTTCGGCGCCCAGGGTGACGCAGCCAACGGCAGCGTCTTCACCGCTTCCTAAAAATATCTCAACGACTATGCCACCTGAAGAGAGACATCTCGTTCCACCATCACACCTGCAAGGAAATGAATGTGTTGGGCCCCTTTGCCGCAACTTGGCTAATAACCTACGGAGCCAGCTCGACTCTTCCGCTGACCCGTGCTATGACTTCTACAAATATGTCTGCGGGAAATACCGAGGATATAGCACCCTCAGAGATGTACGTTGGGAAAGCAGTTCTTTGCCTATTTTATATTATTAGAGAGTGCACTGAAAAACACCAGTAAAGGATACAGCGAATAAGCAAGTCCAACGTTATGAGACGTGGATACTGTGGGACAAAGCCCCGGGGGCAAACAGCTCAGCAAATTTTTTGTAGAGGGCGTTTTGTTTTGCGGTACTACTAAGCAATAAATCATTATTCATACAATAGCACTCAAGCCACCTAATCCCGGCAGAGTTCTCATACTGTTACCCGCAATCATTTCATTGCATATGCTGAATTTTTTTCTCATAATATTTCGAGACCATTCATTTGTACGGGATAATTTTATTCAATTACAGAACAGCAATCAGTTATTTGCTATCTGCACTATATAAACATTTACAGCTACACTTCCTGTCTAGGGGTTTCCTCTTTGTTTGATTACACTGAAATAATAGTTTTCGCAAAGGGCTTTAGTAGGCGGATACTGCGGTGAAACCATCCTCGAAAAGTAATAAACACGGCTGTCACCAAATCAACGAGAACGTGCATGTCAATCGAGCTAGAAACTCGGGGAAGGTGCGAGTGAATTTTGTTGGCGAAAAATGTTTATGTGGAATCACGGAGTTGGTACTGATGAATTTTTTGTCTATATGTTTATAATACGATTAGGAAGGAACGTAACATATGAGTTAACTATAATGTTTATTGTTAGCATATTTAGTAAGCAAATTTGTTCACTTTGAGCTGATTACGTGGCAGGTAGTCATTATTGATTTATTAAGAAAAAAATACACCTCAGACAAAAAGATAGATTATATTTACATTGGTGCTCATTATTACTTAGCTATCTTTACCATCACAAAATTATTTGGTGTAAACAGACAGAACATGTCTTCTGCCTGGAATCTTTGTTCCTCCAGTAGCTGATTTGATTTCGTAACAGCAAACTTCCTCGTATTAGGCTTTCTTTTTCACCTCTCCCTTTCTCGGTGGCGTTGGTGTATCCTTTGGGGGTCATTGCCATCCCCAAATAATGGTTAGGCGGGTAAAATACTGATGGACCTATTTCGAAGATCACTTTATACTACAAGAAGCAAAATCTTAGAGCAGCATTATGAGGGTTGTGAAGCTCTTCAAGTGATAAATCTCAATAAAAAATGGATCACTTATAACAAGTATGTGAGAATTTGAGGAGTTGTCCTTACTGTATAGGGGTTTTAAATCTAGCGATCTCAAAATCAGTTGAGAGGCCCACATAACGACTAAGAATTAATTGAACCGATGTGTTAATTTGACCAAGTTGAAAGTGTGCAAAGAGACATACAACATATGCAGTTATCCATTGGAAACATGGCTGCACTATAGATAGACACCCATGTATATTATAAAGTCCTCTATATCACTAAGCTATCATAAATTCCAATGAATGTTTTGTTGAACCAGAAGAAACCTCTTTATCAGGTAGTTGGGGCGCATGAAAAGAAAGTGGCAAGCACGATGAGGAACCAAGTTTTCTTGCCCACCGCGGGTTTCCGATAATCCGGCTTTAATAGGTTGCAAAGAGTTACCTTTGATAATGTGAACATCCCGGTGAGTCACAAATAACGTGAGCAGGTGCCTTCAGTAAGCGTGAATAAGCCGTGCTACGTTTTGACAATACGTCCTTAAAAACGCGCCAGATATGAGGTGATTCTTAAGGTGCGCCAATAGCAGTTTCCCGCGATCGTGATCTACTACACCAAGTGCGTACTCTACCACTAGGTGTATACATTTTATAGTATGATGTTACGAGTTTGAATTGAGTGTTCCTAATATGAATTCAATAAAGTTGCAAGTGGATTGCGTGAGCAAACCTTTTGCATACGGCTGCGTTCTGTATAATGGGTAGCATGCTTTAAACCAACCATTATCAGCACGAAATGTTTTCGAACTTCATAGGCCCGTGCTACGTGGTTCTATGGAAACACGCGCAGTAGCAAATGTCTCTTTTGAAATCGGTTTTTACTTAATCCATGAAGTCGTTGTGATAATCGCATGTTCTGACGCCTGATGGCAACGCCCGCTTCTACCACGGAGTAACAGCAACAGATGCGCGGCTCTGCGCGCCAGTGCACCCAGCGTAGTGGCGGATGGAGGAGTGGTGCGCCACAGAACAGTGAAGAGAGACCACTCAGTGATCCCCGCTTGCTTCAGCGGAGACAGCGTATTGCCTAGCTGCGCCACCTGTTGAACAAAGTTGAAGTAGCTGCAAAAATTGCAGAGCTCGGACTTGTTCGACCGTGTCCTCCATCTTTTTCTATACTTTCTTTCTCTCCCTCCTTTTTGGCGAGTGTTCACCGGTCGTTATCTTTCTACTGTTCTTGGAATTAGCCGTGTCGCCAGATTAGGCACCAGAAATTAGCTACTTGCATGAATTACGAGTGCATTCAACTCGCGATTCGTTCAGGAGAATAAATCAGCGAGCGACTGTCTCACTTAGTAAAAACGCTGGATGTGACACCGTCCCGCGCATGCGCAAATGGCGTCACCCCTCATTAGCTGGTGTCCGCTGTGAAGCTCACCTAAATCTCTCAACAAATGGAATATTACGTGTTATATTATGAAGCTTACATACAGTACGCATGTGTTTTCTGCTACATGAAAGTTATTTTCACTGCATTTCTAAGCAGAAGACGCTATTTTGTCCGTTTTCCCACATACATGAGGGGCGGTATGGTAGAATACCTGCTTGCCACAAAAACAGTTAAGAGACACGTCCAACGCCTGTAAGTAGTATTTAGGGTAATTAGAACAGCGGGCCTTTCTCCAAACCGGAGAAGGCACCATTTAAAATGCGGAGCACTGAAACTTTTTGGCCACGTTGTAAGCCATTCCAGGATCCGCCCAGTCCTGGAGAAAACCAGCGCCATTGCGGAATTCCCCATGCCCACAAATAAGCACCATCCACACAGATTTTATAGGCTGTGGGCGTACTACAGGTGCTTTGTCAAAAACTTATCGAAGATCTCTGAACCACTTAAGTAGACTACAATAGACAATGTCCCATTTGTTTGGGGTCAAGAATAGCACATGCTTTCGACACCCTAAAAAATTATCTACATGCTCCGTCTGTACTGAGTCATCCACAATCATGCCCGCAATGTCGGGCTAGACCCTGTATTGTTTAAATGGCACAATGACGCACAGTGCGTGAATACGCATGGGACCAGAACGTTATCCATATCTGATAAAAACTATTCTGCAACAAAAAATGCGTAGTTATTGCCTAAACCATAGCAAAGTTGCCCCATCGCGGTGGTCTAGTGGCTAAGGTACTCGGCTGCTGACCCGCAGGTCGCGGGATCGAATCGCGGCTGCAGTGGTTGCATTTCTTCCGGAGACAGAAATGCTGTAGGCTGTGTGCTCAGATTTGGGTGCACGTTCTAGAACCCCAGGTGGTCGAAATTACTGGAGCCCTCCCCTACGCCGTCTCTCATAATCATATGGTGGTTTTGGGACGGTAAACCCCACATATCAATCAATCCATTGCAAAGTTTCAGTCATACTTAATAAATTGATTAGCAATCATCATTATGTTTGATAGCTCATGAATCTAATAAATCCCTCAGGTGGTCTAGCACTATAAAGCCATCGGGTAGAAATATTTGAAGTCACATTGGTACATGTGATTGGGTGAAAACATACAGGCTGACTGTCTCTGAAATGTACTAGTTGAAAACGCGAACACCTCCCTTAAAGACAGGGACACTTTCAGCCGTGAGAGCAACCAGCTTGTATGAGCAACAGAGTAGTGAATCGGAGCTCATCTCACTCATAAACTACCTGGAAAGGCGCAATATTTACCCCCCTCCCGCGATGTTTCGCATGCCACCTAGCCTCTGTGTGTTTCCATGCAATGTAAAGTGCCGTATAAGAACTTCGATGATACAGAAGCTACGCATCTACTTGCCTCGCGAAACACGCTTCGTGTTGACCTTTTACGTGCTTGTCACTACGAGTCATGGTACGGACATTTTAGCTACCCGAACCCATTGCTACGAATTCGCTACTCCTACTACTGACCACGTATTGCACAGGCTGACACACTACGTTCGCACATGTCGCCAGAAACGTCGACATCTACGTTTAAGACCAGCGGGACTGCTACAACCAACAGGCTCACCGAACGCGCCTTTTCATTAGATTGGCGTAAAACTTCTGGGATGGCTGCTCGTGTCTTCTTTAGGAAATAAGTGAATTATAGTCGCCACCAAATACTGAACACGCGGGAAGAAAAAGAAAATGGTTTTGTTGCTGTAACGAGGGGCCGACGTTAACTCCTGGCTGTCGGTTTTGCTTTGCATGCACTATTACATACAACGCTATGACACGCAGTGTTGAAGTGCATAGATAGACGAGTACTTAAAACGATTGCCTTCAAATCAAGTGCACGCGAATCGGCTCATACAGCTTCAGGATGGTGATGTTTTTTTTTATCTACGACACACGCCCAATCTCAGCCACAACATCTGTGCTATTAAAATAAAAGCTCAACGTGTACTATTCATTGAAATGCAAAACCACACTCGTGGCTTCACAGAAGTGAGCCTGCAGCGCAACAAGTTTTTCTTGTCGTCAAACGTGCTTACCAGCAGCGCGTTTTTCCCAGAAACACATGAGAGCCCTTATCGATGCTTGACAAACCGAACATGGTTTCGCGTCGGCGTCCATTTTGTTCAATACATTCGAAGCATTCTGCTTGGCAGCCAACAAAAAAAGCGGTGGTCGAGATTAATGCGACAGCGCTGTTATCCAATTGTGTTGTGTGCTGTTTTACGTTAGGGAAGCGCCCGTCGTGCTTGTGTGTCTTCAGACGGATCGTACGCGAAATACCTAATGCGTCCGCGACGAATTGTTGGCTGTTCAAATGCGCGATTAAAGGCCAGCTTCAGTCATCAGGAAAGATGATACGGAAGCTATATATACAGAGAAAATGAAGACCCACTTCCTAATTAGAACAGGCTAACGAGTAGGACACCTAGCATGCAGCGAATGGTCGAAGCAAAGAGCGGGTCTGATACTGACAGCCCTCTTGAAGACAGTCTTAAAGCCCTCTGTATAAAGAGAGGTGGTTGTCAAAGTGGCGATTTCGTACTCCGTAAGCCTGGTACCTTTCACTCAGCTCTTCATAGAGGCATGTGCTTTTCGCTGTAAGTGTTGTTGTTTTTTCAGTGCAAAGAGATTGTTTAGTTCTCATTTTTAAGACACCCGAGTAGAAGCGATTGGGTGGTGTTACAGTATATGGGTAAGCAAAGGCGTGCAAACTAACGCGGTCGGTTATAGCAGTTATCCTACCGGTGCCTCGTTCATGACTGCATCTGCGATACGCATTTGGGCGAACTCTAACTCCCTAACAATTTGCGTTGGGCATTTCGACAGAATGCCTAAGTGATTCAGTGAAATAACGGCTCATCACCATTTTATTGTATCATCGTTCTAGCATGACTTCCCTTATACGCACGTACTTTCTTTCTAGATAAATCACCATGATGGGCGGCTTGTGCACTTCGACCACCCTAGGCGAAATGCTCGCATCAAACTTATTATGGATGTATTTCAGTCGCGAGAAAGCTGCATCTTCAGCAGCTCTTTTGCGAGTCCAAACTACAAGAATATTTATTTTCATACAACCGCAAGATTGTTTAGCCCACCAAACAGAAAGACACACTACGCACTTCTGAAAAGCAGTGGTTATGGTTCAAAATAGAATATTTTGCGCAGACGCGATGCCATGCCCTTCCGTGTTTTTTACAGGTTCAAGAGGCCGTAAGTGTTGGGATACCTGCAAGCTTCAAATCACTGGTAGTGGTACCATCGAATCAAACTGCCATCCAAAAAGCAGCAGCAATGTACCAAGCCTGCATGAATTTTGCCTCATCTTACCTACCAGAGGTAAGACCGAATCTCAGCTTATCCTTGAAAAAGAGCACCTCTTTAGAAGCGCACTGTGCAGAAATTGCTAGACACTACTGAGTTCTCAATAATGTTGTGTCCAATACTGTGTAATTGAAGCGGACTTGTGAAGTAAAAATTACAACCAAAGTTTACTGACACATTCTATGCCGGTGCAAAGCGATGCATGCTTGTAACTTTTAACATAAAATAAACCTAAGCAATCTGATTGCAAAATGAGGTGTCATCGAAATTGGCCCTGTATCTGCCTGTTAGACTGCAAATGTCGTCGAGGGAGAGTGAACTGCGTCCGGAGATAGCGAACAAAACGTTTATTTGATGCTCTGCGCAAGAAAATCGGTGTACGATATTCTGGAGGCGCTGCGTCAGAGTGCCTCAAGCGTGAAGCGGAGGCGAACGACCGCATCGAGTCACGTGAAGCATGAGACAAGCGCAATCTGGCAATTATCTTGGAAAACTAAGCGCGCGGCGTGTGCGCCGGTCTTGGAGGCCTCAAGGTGCAGAACACAAGGCGACGGGTAATTGACGCCACAGTGTCGTCTCAGCATAGCGTTGGAAACACTTGCCTTTTCGTGGAAATGTTCAATTATCAGCGCATCGCTATAAACGCTACAGTCCTTAAAATTTCTTATATACGAATTTTCTAGTATAAAGGCACACATACAAAATATTGACGTGCTGCTATGACGCCTCAGTTATGCGCAATAATCCCTTTTCAAATGACAATCGCACAAGTATGAACGCTAAAACTCGAGCAATATTGGTGGGTGCTGCGGACGGGGTCCGCTGTTCGGGGTATTGTTTGGTGTCGTTTGGGGTACCGTTATGGGTGAACAAATAGACAATGGTGCAGACAGACACACCAAAATTTTTGTGTCGAAGGTCTCCATGAAAGAATATTGTCCTTAACAAATAGGCTGATGTTGTATTTCACAATAGCCTTCTGAAGTGGCTTCTCGTGGTTCTTGCGCTTAACGTGAGTAAAAAAAAAACATTTCACAGTTTTGTTAGGATGATGAAGGCATAACAATATATTGGAATTTCATACGAAGAGTGGCAAGCAGCTTGAAACTTGCAGCGCACGGCCTAAGCACAAAGATTACACAAGAATCGCACACCTTCACACTTACAGTGGCTTGCTCAAACACTACAATAGAAGTACGAAAAGAATGCACAGAAATTCGCAAGAAGAGCACGATTTAAGAACTATCGGAGAGGCTGTGCGTTTGAACACGGCGCTGGAAGTTAGGATTATGCAAAACGACTGCCCGATACTTCAGCGGTGTGTCTATATAATATATTTTATGGTTTTATAATCTATTCAGAGGTGAAAGCCTCGTTTTATTTTCCTTTTTCATTCGGACCCTACCATGCGCCGCATTGTAGCGATATATATTACAATTTTATTACCATCTTATATTTCATATTATCTTGAATAATCTTATTCACAGACAATAGAGCTGGTGAGATGGATGATCGACATGAACCTGGACTTCCAGAACACGACAAGACTTGAGACTGTAGATCCGGTTGAGATGATGGTGCGAGGTTCTCTTGAGTTGGGCGTGGAAGCCATCATCTCTATTCGATTCGACGAGCGAAATTTCGCCGGCTTTAGGAGATTAGTGACGGTGAGGCAACGAATTCTCGCTGGAAAAATGCTAACATAAGGACGATGCATACGTGTGGGCGTTATATGGCATGCAAGCATGCTGTGAAGTGATGAAGTCTCATTACGGTTCCTAACTCTTAGTATCTACAACTTTGAATGTGAAGCGCGCGCCCAATTCATCACAACGCTGTGGTAGGAACGCATCGAATGAGAATAGTTGTCCTAAATCTCTTTAAAGAGCCAGTCAACAGGTTCCGAAACGCACAGGGAAGCTGGCGCATTTTTGCCGCGTGCCACAAACCTCTTTCCACGCTCAGTGACGTCAACTCGGCAATCGGTGACGGGACGCCGCACACAACTTGTCAATCAATCTAAACCAGGCCTCAAAAAAAGTAATGAAGTCAACGTCGCCGGTTGCTGAGTTGAATTCACTGCGTGTGGAAGGAGGTTAGTCAGGCGCACAAAAGATACGCGAGCTTGTTTGGAGAGTGTAAAAAAAATGTCGTAGTCTGTTGACTGGCCCTTTAATGCTGTCATGAAACAGTTCATGCGCGCTTCTGCGATGCTTCATTGCAAATGGTGGAGTGGCCTAAGCGGAGTTTCTTAGTCACTTACAGTTTTATCAATGAAATGTTTTGTCTATCTTCACTGCTTTTACAAACCGTTAATTGAAGTTGAGCTGCCAAACAAATAAACAGAAAGCAAACATTAGTGTGTCAATGTAGACGCAGTAATCAGAACCACGCATTTTGTCGCAGCATTAGAAAACGCTTTGGCATAACTTCAAACTTTTGTTCGAGATAGCTGTACCGGCATATATAACTCACAAAACCTAGGTACGTGTAGCCTCCATTGCTAGGCTTGACTTTTCCCGTTAAACGCCAATGTGACTGTGTAAGGGCCACGATGTCACGGACATCGCCATAAAAAAGGGCGAGGGCTAGGTGCCTCCGACTGCTGCATCGTTCTGGGGCAATCTTGGCCGAAGTGAAATTTCCTGCGATTAATTTGCTTGATATGTGGAATTTAACATCCCAAAACCACCATATGATTATGAGGGACGCCGTAGTGCAGGGCTCCAGAAATTTTCACAACCTGGGTTTCTTTAACGTGCACCCAATTATGAGCACACGGGCATTTAGCATTTCGACCTCCTTCGAAAATGCAGCCGCTGCAGCCGGCATTCCATCCCACGAGCTGTGGGTGAGCAGCTGAGTACATTAGCCACTTAACCAACACTGTGCGGCGTCGCGCTAGCTGTTTGTTTACTTGATATCAGGCTGAAACAGGTATATATCTACCTATATCAGGGTTAAACAGGTATATCTACCTATTGGTAAACCTAGGTGAGATAACTGTTTTAATTGTCGCGTACCTGCTTTGCTGAGGGTTTGCATGCCCGTTCTAAATTATCTCGCGTGACTATCACGAAAAATAAATTGATTTCACTCTGTTTTCGGCGTTTGCGACTGCTCAAGCGTAGGTTGCAGCGAACAGCTCATAAGCGCGAAGTAATCACTGGCTCAACAATGGCCGCGTTGTCAAGTGTGTGTTGACAATAAACGTGCTTTGCAATCATAAAGGTGGTGGCGACTAGATAGCGTTTGCAGACAGCGTAGTATAAACGAGAAGGAAACTACTTTCTCCCCTTTGAACTTGGTGTCCTTTAGAGCTCGTTTAAGACGAACGCTGAAGACCACTGGAAGCATCAAGGGTGACGGAGTTTCTCAACTCCCCACCGAAGGATGGCAAAACGATCTAGTTGATTACACACCTTACAATTTCATTCTAATATTAGGTCCATTTCATATTTTTGGCACAGTGAAAACTGACCTTGTCGCATTCTCATCATGACATATATCTTCAGACGTACCACAAATATTTGTTCAAAATGAAAGTGTTGTATGCCGGGGTCCAGAAAAATATAAAAAGCGTATTTCTATGAGAGATATGATGTTGACAAAATCTATCATGAATTTACGCTGTTACTTCATGAAACCTCGAAAACTAACAGTGGTGACTTTCTTTCTTTTCACCATCGCAATAAATTATCAATGCATGACAAATAATTGTTTTAATCACAGATAAACTACAGCAAAGAACAAGAAACCTGGCTACTACATAGGAGTTACAAAAGCACATATGCAAACGAGGAGCACTATGGAATGCTGTTTCTCATGGCTGGAGTGCGTCGAGGCGAAGATCTCGTATTCGCTAGGAAAACATTACGCTACGAAAGACAATGTGAGTATGTTTTTTTTTCTTTACCTACGTGACTGCACAGATGCGAAACTGCGCCTGCTAGTGGAAGAAAGATTTTACATCATTAACAGATTTGCTCAAAGAAGGCGCTTTGGCACAGAGAGTGCTTTGGCAACGGGCCAGTTGACGATAATATTACTGAGACTATTATTGCGATAGCTTGAAAGAGCTCGTTTTGTGGAAAATGCGGTGGCAGTGTCGGTGCCGGCGTCGTTGGTTGAGCAAAAAAACGAGCATCTTTGCGTAACTGAAACATCGAGAATGATCGAAATAAACAAAATTAAAAAAATTTCGAGTCTGAGTGGGGATCGAAGCCTGGTCGATTCCCGTGGCAAGTGGGTGTTCTCCCACACAGCAACGCACAGCATTTAGTAGAAATAGTGCCCTCTGCTTGGAAGTGCTGTGAAAGTAACTCATGCATTAAAAGACACGCATACAATATACATGCTCCACAGTACGACAGGTAATGTCACCATAGGAACGCATGGTAAAACCATACATTGCCATCTGATCATACATTGCCAACGGCTACGAGGGACGAACGGGTGCCGCTAAAGAGAGCTTCGCCCCTAAAACGCTGGAAGAAATGCTGCATATGTTTTGACCTTTACCTCATTTTTAAGCTTTGCGCCGTGGCACCTTATGGCAGAAAGCAATCGGGTGTTTTTCTTCCTCTCGAAAAATCACTTCCTTCCCGTATCTCGCCTCACAGCGTGGACGCAAGCAACGTTTTCTAGCGAGTTTCTTACTGAAGAAACAGACTTTCTCGATCTGCACAGCCATTCACTGGTTTTCAGAATGAGGTGTTGGGACATGCCACAACATCCGTGACTGTGGCAACCTTGGGTAGCGTGGTCCTAGCTGCAGCCATCCGATTCACAGGAGAAGATGAGTTTAGAAGCCGGAGTAGAAAAAAGGAAGTGCTTAGGTACAGTACTTACAAGTGTTGAGTAACGTGGAGCGACATGAAACCGATGAAGCACAACCGAGCGTCTCTGCGCTCGCGTTTTATACCCTCCGTCTTCGCAATGTTCCCTGCGAATAAAGACAATTGAGTTCAGGTCCCTCCGACAGAATCGTCCTCCTCCACTTCGTCCCCAAACATGCAGTCAGACCTTCTTCTAGGAAAGTACAAGGGCACGCACACCTTGTTGCGCAGTGAGGAGCAATACGGTGCAACCGGCTCAATTCAATGACTTCGAACTCCTCGCGTGCCTTGCCGTGGTGGTCTAGTGGCTATGGTACTCGGCTGCTGATCCGCAGGTCACAGGATCAAATCCCGGCTGTGGCGGCTGCATTTCCGATGGAGGCGGAAATGTTGTAGGCCCGCGTATTCACATTTGGGAGCACGTTAAAGAACCTCAGGTGGTCGAAATTCCCGGAGTCTCTCGTAATCATATGGTGGTTTTGGAACGTTAAACCCCACAAATCGATCATAAATCGATCAATCAGGCCATTTATGTCACGCTACAAAGTACGTGCCTAGCGTGCTATCCAGGTTCAATTCGACGATACATGATACTACGTGGCATTCGCATTTTTTCTGGATGTGTAGCCATTTGCCCCGCCGCCGTGGTCTAGTGGCTAAGGTACTCGGCTGCTGACCCGCAGGGCGCGGGTTCGAATCCCGGCTGCGGCGGCTGCATTTCCGATGGAGGCGGAAATGTTGTAGGCCCGCGTATTCACATTTGGGAGCACGTTAAAGAACCTCAGGTGGTCGAAATTCCCGGAGTCTCTCGTAATCATATGGTGGTTTTGGAACGTTAAACCCCACAAATCGATCATAAATCGATCAATCAGGCCATTTATGTCACGCTACAAAGTACGTGCCTAGCGTGCTATCCAGGTTCAATTCGACGATACATGATACTACGTGGCATTCGCATTTTTTCTGGATGTGTAGCCATTTGCCCCGCCGCCGTGGTCTAGTGGCTAAGGTACTCGGCTGCTGACCCGCAGGGCGCGGGTTCGAATCCCGGCTGCGGCGGCTGCATTTCCGATGGAGGCGGAAGTGTTGTAGGCCCGTGTGCTCAGATTTAGGTGCACGTTAAAGAACCCCAGGTGGTCTAAATTTCCGGAGCCCTCCACTACGGCGTCTCTCATAATCATTTAGTGGTTTTGGGACGTTAAACCCCACATATCAATCAATCAATCAATCATGGATGTGTTGCCATTTATGCACACTCACACTGCCCGAAATTTTGCCTATCATTCGGGCTTCTATGTGAGCATATGAGGCGCCTGTCTTAGATTAGTCACATTAATTACGTTCTGTTATGCACTAGTGGTCATGTGTTTTGCGTAAATGGCGTTGATTCAGCTGAACAAATGTTTGGCGGATGACAGAAGCCGTTGTCCTACACTAGGCATAGTCAAGATGATGATTATAATGATCACAATGAAATATTTTGCAGTGGATAGCGTGTTGCTGTTGTGAATTGGTTGCAGCGCTTGACTGGGGACACAGAAGCCACGCGTTTTATTCTGGTCGGAGAAGTTTCATATCGACAGAGGGTACTTAGAAGTCCGTGTGCTTTCATTTATGAGCCCGATAAATAACTCTTATTGTCTTGGTTATTGCTCGTAAAAACCGCAGATAGCTATTGCTGTGAAGATCACTAATTTTTTTCTTCTTACTGTAGTGCGATGGATAGAGAGAAACACAGTCGACTGGAACAAGGGGTCTGGAATGTCAATTTGGAAATTGGGACAACACACAACACCGTACGTCACAGCAGGTATGTGGAACATTTATACTAAATTCACTGTTTTCCAAATCAGAGAAAGTTTTTTTTCGGCTACCCATTCCAACGACTTGTGAGATTGCCTTCTTTTTACACGATGGTTCACTTTATATCTTGTATGCGTCACTCATCTATAACTATAGACGACGTTGAGCATCACAGTATTTTGATGTTTATCTCTAGCACAATGTTTCTGGCGTCATTTTAGCAGTTAAACACTCCCTCGTCCTGAATAAAAAAAACTTACAGGGGGCACGCGTGCGCGCAACTGCTCGGGAAGGCTGAAGTGTAATCACTATTTTGTAGACAGGGCCTTCTTCAGTCTACATATAAGTTGACATCTCTACTGAACATACCAGCCAAATACATGTAATGGCTGTTATTCAAGGACGTTTATTGAAGTGCAGAAAGTATCACGTGGCTGCGCGAGCTGCTAATGCCTTCCTTAAAATGAGCCATTCACGTGCCGAAAACAGTTTGAAAGTGGTTACCCCGTTCTATAAAGCGCCTTGTAAAAGAGGTGCACCGTGACACATTAATTTTGAGGCGCCTTGTCAATTTAAATTGAAATACTCGTACGCCTCATGCGCAGAGGCCCCAATAAAATATTCACAAAGGACTCTAGTGTTATTTAGGTGTCTCACGGTGGCACTCTCTATAGCATATATGTTCCAAGTGTCAAACAAAAACTAACATCAGCGGCATCGCGTTTACGACGCCTGTTAACATTACGCTACAGCTTAGCGCACTGCGGCACGGTCAGCAGAGTAAATGGTGGCATACGCAGGCTATTGCAATTTTTACGGACTCTTCCCGTTTGTATTAAAGAAGAGGTGTGAAATGGCTCTGGTAAAGCGAATATTACGTGTTGAATAAAACAAACATCACTCGAAAACTAAGGAATGAAAACTCATGCAAGTAACCGCAATGAATACAAAATGCTCCTGCTTGACAATAATTGATTAAAATAATATTGATATCATGTGAAAATATATAATAATAATAATATTATTATTGTAATAGTTATAATATAGTAATGTAGATTTAGGGCCGCAGAGTTCCTCAATCGCTACATGATTGTGAGGAATGCCTTATTTGAAGGCTTTAGCAATTTAAAATATTTCTGTTCTTTCAGCCTACGCTAACATCGTGCAGTACACGAGCGTTTACGACTTAGTATCATAAACTTGAGGGAAATCATGATGCATGATGAGTCACTGCACTACACCGAAACGAGGATGATCGGAAGAAAGACCCACAAAACGGTTTTCAAGGCCTCATTCATATAATTGTCGTCTTGGTGTCGCACTTTGTTTCACCGTCTAGCATCTCGTCTGCATGAAAAACCCCTAACCTGGCCACACACACACGAGGACGATGTGCACTCTTATGTCACTGCAACGAATCTCTTGATAAATATTGCGAAGTAGTTCTTAGCGTATTGCAAAAACTTTGGACGTCCGTCCGTCCGTCCGTCCATCCATTCGTCCATCCATCCATCCATCCATTCATCCATTCGTCCGTCCGTCCGTTCGTCCATCCATCCATCCATCCATCCATCCATCCATCCATCCATCCATCCATCCATCCATCCATCCATCCATCCATCCATCCATCCATCCATCCATCCATCCATCCATCCATCCATCCATCCATCCATCCAATCTAGCCGCCTCTGCCTGGGTGCTCTCTTGATCCCCCGCTTAACTTGGTGTAAACCAAAATTGGTATGGGCGGGTAAGATGGTCCGACCAATACGACACGCTGATCATGACATGAATTTTGTCAGAATCTCTTCGCGTACATCGTCAATAGTAGTTCGCGCTGGGCCTGCCATGGTTGAGGTCTAGATAGACAGGAGGGTACGGAACCCTGCGCGGTGCTCGCACTCTCCCCACGCAGGATCGCAAAATGAAGTTCGTTTCTCTCTCTCTCTCTTCCTAAAAACAGTAGCACATACCAGGGGGCGGGTATGTGCCACTGGTATGTCGGTATATTCCAAAGGTGATAGGCATTTCATGTCTACCCAGGAACTGGGACAACACACATGGGCAATTGTAACTCTTGAAAGTTGAGAAAAAGCTGACTTAGGGAGCCTTGACCAGATGAATGCAAAGAATAAGTGTCATTGTATTGGCAGGAATAGAACCCTAGCATTCCGTGTGGCAATCGAGTATTCTATCACAGAGCCACGCCAGGTCTCGGAAATAATGTGCAAATAGACTCTAACATTTGTGAAACGTTCATTGGGGTTGCAATACTGGCTATCAAATTTTATAAACATTACATGTGCACTCCTATAAAACAGCCAATGCGTCGGGTAACGTAAAGTGTAGTTAGGTACCATGCACTGAAGTTGAGTTATGTAGCAGTGTCCAGGACTGCTATCTTCACGAGCATAAGCCCTTCAAATCAGCTTATCCCTTTTGTTGTTGCTAGTACTCATGTTCCTGCTGGCACCGTTTCGCAGTTGCAAACATCTCTTAATATACAAGTAAAACATATGAAACAGTTTAACGTATGAGTGCGCGTGTATTTGCCCATATATATTGCCACTTTATAACATCTCCTTAAATATAAAAATAAAACACATTCCCCTTGCATGTGCTTCCTTCGCAAAAAATGGATCCCCAAGGTAAGTTGAATCTTGCTAAGTATCTCAATATTCAATTATAATACCACCATCATAGGTTAAGTCAAGTACCCTCTTTTCGTAGCAGGCTAGCCCCCTGCATTGACGCATTTTTTATAGAGGCAGCAGTAAGAGATCACAAGAATAATTGCATGCGTCATAATTGTCCACTGCCGGCACCACCGGTGTCTGCAACCAATACCGCGTGAAATACAAAAAACACTATGTATATGAAAACATTATGGACACTATGGGAATCGAATACGGGTTTACTTCGTGCTAGCCCTGTATTCTAACACAGAACCACGCCGGTTCATGAAACTGGCCTTAGGCAGGCTTGATGTCGTAAAAAGTACCGTGTTCTTGTTCACCAACGTGGCACACACTCACTTCAAGCATAATTTTTCATCTTCTTTAGCCCAGCACCAAAAATAGCACTGAAATTGCTTGCAAGTATTTAGCGAGTACCACGCATCTCCAAAGAAGGACGAAAGATGGCAGAGTGAATGCCTCCTAACTACACAAACTATATGGTGACATAGGATGTAGAGGGTTCCCGGTGACTGTTCTCCGTGTTCCGTGCGGGTCTGGCGTTGTTTCCTCATAGTCTAGCCCAATACATCAAAATAACTGTCTGCACTCTAGCCCGATTTATTGCCATAACTTTCGTGACAGTCTAGCCTCATTTATTGACAATATTCGTTTCAGTCTTGCCCTATACACTTAATACTTTTTGTTAGTCTGGGCACGTTCGTTGGAAAACGCAGTCTTAGAGATTCGTGTTGTTCGGGCTGTTCTATCGTGGCCGAGGAAAGACACGGACGCCGGAACTAGACAGGAACGAATGCCGCTTTATCGAAAAAAATTATCTGCTTTTAAAGCGCTTCATCGTGACGACGGTCTTACGTCATGGCTCGTTTGATAACCGATGTCACACTCTTCCCTTCTTAGTGAAACAACAGTCATTTTTTAAACTTGCTCTTTTCGTGAAGTCTTTTGCAGCGTACCGGTCAGGAGGCTATCGCGCGTGGGTGCCTCGTCGTGGTAATGCTGACGATGACTCGTTGCCTGTAGGAATAGGCTGCTCAACTGCTGGGGAGCTAGATCCGGTCTTGTTAAGCCCTGCATTCCCTCTTTCTGTACCTGATGACGCGTCTAGAGGTGGTTCTGTTGGTAGGACCTGTGGAGTCTTGTCGTCGCTGGAATCTCCTAACTCTGATGAGGTTGCCCGAGTTGGATCTCGTCTTCTTGGCCAAGGTTCGCTTGACACGTTGCCTCTCGAAAAGACTTCTCGAAAAGACGAATCCTGCAAAAGGCTTCTTGGCACTTTTGATCCTCCTCGGCGGATTCCTCTATCATTCTGCGAACCAGTTGCGGATGCCGCATTACTAGGGACTTCGGTCCATACGCTAGTTTTCTTCTGTCGCAAGTGACCCACGTGAGTGAACTGTATTCACCCTTGAACCCTAATCATGTACGTGACTGGGCTGAGAATTTGCTTAACAGTACCTTCTTGCCATGATACCGGCTCACCACAAGTGGTATTTACGTACACTGTATCCCATGGAGAAAAAGCCAGCGGGTCCTTTGTGGCGATTACGTCACTCCGTGTCTTGTTTCAGGTGTTCCGCCATGTCTCCTGCAAAGCTTGGTTTAAGAAGAGACAATGTAATTCGGGGCAGGCGCTTAAGGAAAACTTCAGCAGGCGTCCAGGAAGTCATCGAGGGGGGGGGTGTGTCTATACGAAGAAAGAAATTTGTTAAGACGTTCTTGTACTGTGTTCTTCACTCCAGCATGTTGATCGCTCAGAACCTGCTTCAAGAGAGCTTCCTTGGTCGTTCTTACCAGTTGTTCTGCGGCTCCATCAGAAGCGGCATGACAAAGAAGGGTCCTAGTATGCTTGATACCCCTGTGCCTCAAGAACTCTCAAAAGTCATCCGAAGTAAACTGTGGACCGTTGTCGGTTACAGTTTCTTCAGGGTAGCCGTATGCGGCGAATAACGTGTCCAGTTTTTCCAAGGTTCTGGTGGTTGTATTCGATGGCATAACAAACACTTCATTCAACCCACTTAGAGTACACGTCTACAAGAACGAGTAGATTTACACCGTCTTTGACAGCGTAGTCGGCGTCAGTCATCTCACAGCCTTTTGTTGGATACCGCCAGGGTTGTAGAGGACCTGTCGACTTTGCTGGACGAGTACTTTGGTAGACTTGACAATTCCGGACGGTGTCTTCTACGTCTTTCTTCGAGTGAAGGCAACCACACGTACGACCGTGCAAGCATCGTCATACGACTCATCCCTGGATGTCCCTCATGCAGCATTGAGAGAACATGAGCTTGCGGAGTTTCTGGCACGATAACTCGATTGCTCCTAGTCAAGCACCCCTGCTGTGCAGACAGGTGATCTCTGTGTATGAAAAACGGTCGCAGTTCGTCAAGGTAATGCTGTCGCCATCCTGAAGGACGTAGCTTAAAACACGTGTTAAAACAGTGTCTCGTTCAGTTTCTTGAGCAACGTCTTTCGCTGTCAGCGGGGTTGCGTCGAAAACAGCTAAACACTCCAGTTCGTCGTTCCCAAAACTTGTAGACAGTGGTAGCCGTGATAGCGCGTGAGCGACTTGCATTTTCTTGCCGTTCTTGAACATGAGATCGTACTGATACGCTGTCAACGTCAGGGCCCATATCTGCATTCGTGCAGCTGCTAATGATGGCAGAGGCTTATCGCGCCAAGAAGCCCAAGAAGCGGCAGATGGTCGGTGTACAGGCTGAATTTGCGGCCATACAAGTAGCGATGGAATCGTCGCCACCCAAATATGAGTGCGAGAGCTTCTTTTTCCCCTTGAGCATAGTTGCGTTCACTGCTGGGTAATGTGCACGAAGCGAATGCGATCGGTCGTTTGGTTCCGTCAGGCATTTCGTGGAAAATCACAGCTCCCAAGCAGTAAGCGGAAGAATCGCAACTAAGTCCGACTGGTTTTGTGACGTCGAAGAAGGCTAATACCCCGCTGTTCAGAATTATTTCCCAAGTTTCTTCGAATGCCTTCCTGCACTGTCACGTCCATTCCCACTTGTGGTCTTTTTGAAGAAGCTCATAAAGTGGTGCTACCACACTCACAGAAGCTCATAAAGTGGTGTTGCCAAATTCCGCAAGAATTTGCCCTAAAAGTTTAGAAGACCCAAGTAGGCCCTCAGATCCGTGATGTTACTGGGCTCTGGCGCATCTCGCACTGCATTTATCTTTTCAGCGGTGGGGTAGATGCCCTCCTCCGAGACCTTGTGCCCGAAGTAAACCACAGAATCACGAAAAAAATTTGCATTTTTCTTCCTTTAGCGTTATGTTGTGGTCGCTGAGTGCTTTCAGGACATTTGTGGCGGTTGTGTAGCAGTCTTTTGCACTGTGGCCAGTGATGATGACGTCGTCTATATAGCATCTTACGTTAGGAATTCCTTCTAGGACTTTGTCTATCATAGCCTGAAATAAGGCCGGTGCGCTCGCAATTCCAAATGGAAGTCTTTGGAATTCGTATAAGCCTTGATGCGTGTTTATCGTGAGCAGTCGCTTAGACTCTTCACTGAGAGGCATTTGCTGGTACGCCGAAGATAAGTCCAGCACGCAAAAGAATTTGCCCCAGCTAGCATGGATTATAAATCCTCATGAAGCGGTAGTAGATATCAATCAGCGTTGAGTATTCAATTGATTGTTATTTTGTAGCCTCCGCAAATTCAGATTCCGCCTCCACGCTTCGGAACTGGTACGATGGGAGTCGCCCACTGGCTCGTAGTTACTTTCTTTAAGATGTCTTCACTCTGTAGTTTCCGAAGTTCTTCGCTGACTGCCTCTTTAGTAGCAAAAGGCATAGACCAGGCTTTGCAGGACACAGACGTAGCATTTGGGTCATCGGCTATTTTGGCTTCGAAGTTGCCAACTATTCCCGGGGTCGTACGGAAGACTTCTGGAAATTTTTCCCACAGAGAACGGACATCCGTGCTTTGTGTGACAGCACTGACGGTATTCCATTCAAGTTGCAACTTTTCAAGCCAATCTCGCCCTAGAAGCATAGGCATAGCCTTGCCCTGGTCCTTTATCATATGTAGCGGAAGCTCTGTTTTGCAGCCGTTATGCTCGACAATTACGGTCGCCTGTCCTCTCAGCTTTACAGGCCTTCCTGTATACGTTTTCAACACTGCCTTTTTTGGTTTGCATGCAGTTTGCGAAAATCATTGCTTGAACGTACTTGCAGGCATCAATGTGACAGCTGCACCCGTATCCAAAAGCATAGAAATAGGCTTCCCTTCAATCAGCAAAGACACTTTGTAGCCTCGTTTCCCATCTCTAGCAAACATCACGACGTGATGTCGTGATGTGTGCAGTCGACAGACGAATCGTCTGTCGCTTCAGCGTAGTTCACCGGACAGTTTTTCTTTTCTCGACACATCGTTTGCAGATGCCCTGTTTTAGCACACGCGCGGCACTTCGCGTTGCGATACCAGCACCTGTCTGCATCGTGCCCTTTCCCAGAGCGATAACAAGTGGTCTTCGTTTGACCCTGTTCGTTCTTATGTGTCGACGGCCTGGTTTTTGCTTGTGTTTTCCTACTGACCGCATTAGTATCGGTCGAGCATTCTACTTTAGAATGTAGCTCCATGGTTTGCTTGGCAGCAAGTTCTTTTTTGAGTGCAATTTTGCACGCTTTTTCAACGGTTAAGTTTTCAGTTTCGAACAATATTCTTCAAGTCTCTTGGTCCCGCAGTCCTGCCACGAGTCGATCCCTTAACGCATCGTTTAGAAATGCCTTGAACTCGCAACTGCGCGCCAAATGTTTCAATTCTGTCATGAATACTTTGACGCATTCTCCTTCCTTCTGCATGCGTTTGTTGAACTTGCAACGCTCGGCGATTACAGAATACTCAGGACTGTAGTGTTGTGCTAGAACTTCCTGTATTTCTGTGAAGGTTTTGTCAGTAGGTCTGTCAGGGACTAAAATTTTCTGGAGCTTCCCGTACACTCTTCTTCCTACTACGTTCAAGAACAGTCTCAGCTTCTTTAGCTCCGGAACCTCATTAAGTGCCACAAAGTTCTCAAACCTCTAGAAATACGACTTGATGTCGTCGCTGCTTGGGTTAAACTCTGGCATGCTTCCGAAACGTTGCGAAGCTAGCGGAATCGCCATTTTGAAACGCTTGCCTTCTGTGCTGGGGCCAGTCGTCCGTTCCGCTTCAACCGCTGTGCCGGTGCCTGCTTCAGAATCGTACTATAATCCCATCTTCGTCGCCAGTTGTTCTATCGTGGCCGAGGAAAGACACGGACGCCGGGACCAGACAGGATCTAATGCCGTTTTATTGAAGGAATGGTCTGCTTTTAAAGTGCTTTATCGTGACGACGGTCTTACGCGATGGCTCGTTTGATAACCGATATCACACGGGCTTTTCACTGGCGTTCTCAGTGCACAGTGCAACACATTCTTATTAGGCGTCTAGAAGGAAGTTGAAGAAGTTAACGTTCCGGATGAAACTGTAGTGTGGCTTGGGACTTAATTAATAGTATTGCCACGTAACATCTTGGGTAGATGTTTTGGGTACTTTTCTGATGACAGAGCTCAGAAGTGGACCTCTCCTCCTGTTTACTACTAATGCCCCACGTTAAGGCACACCTTCGCGAACCACGTCGGCAACATCACCGACAACGAGCGGCTACGTCACTATAACGCAACCCTTCGATCCCGGTGCCTTTACTGGCGAGAGCAACATCAATATGTATATGATGCTCAACATGAACGCGAGTGCGCAAGCAACCAATATGGCTGGGACTTAACTGTTATTTCGGCAAGTTTTCTGTTCTATTTGACGAAGCCCTCGTGTCTATTTGAGACCCACGAGCAAGAGGTTACGATGGGGGATATCTGCTATTGCAAAAACCAGCGCTACTGGCTACTAGCGTTCAGCGCCATACCTGATTGTGGCTCAGAATTGCGCTAATACTGGGACGCTGGAGTGGCAGCGTCCCAGTACCGGCGCCAGGTACTCGGCGCAAAATGGCTTCACATGGTTAAAACGGGGGGTGCCCATTTGTCATAAATAAATAAATAAATACAGAAGTGAAAGAAGAAATATTTCCACATTAACAACAAAAATAAAGAAATCATAAAGAAATATAATACCCCACGACCGGATTTGAACTGGTGACCTTTGAATTACAACCCTACAACTCTATTCACTAAGCCATGACAGAACATGTTGGTTGGGTTGTACATTACTTTTTACCCTAAAACACGCCTTTCGTCTTTATGTTGACAAGCCGCACAGTCAAGATTAACGCCATATTCTTTTGCAAATGACAATTGCGTCTTCATTCGACAGTGGCGAACGGGTTCGGGGAACCAAAACGACGTGCGGATATTGGGAAGGGCGCAAAGTTTTTCGAAGAATCCAATCTTAACTCTCAAAAATCTCAAATGAACTGGAAGAGGAGGCGCGGATTGTTGTTGCCGATATTTTTTTCTTCTTTGACAGTCACTTCTCGCACTTGCTACTGGTCAACATGTTTAGATTATTCCAGACGACTTGTTCGGTACATATGCGCAGACACGATTGAATACTGAGTATTTTTCTCGCGCAAGGGACAATGTAGCAGAATACACCGGGCGTGCCAGTGTACAGATTTGCAGTTATATCAATACCTGCTACTAAGAAACTGCTGAAGAAAATACTAATGCAATCCACTTGGAAAGCATGCCATTGGGTTAGTTCACTAAGGCGTGCCAAAGTACCAACTCGAAATTGCTTGTTGTTAAATACGAGTCAGAAAAGTACCGGCTACGACGTTTGGCATGAAGCTTTCGGCGACAGCCTGCTTTGCTCAAAGCACGACACATTGATCGTCGTCACTCCTCGTGCGGGCACCGCACAAGCGTAGAAATAGTTGATTTAGGCTCATGGATGTATAAACTGTATTTTACAGTTGTTCTTACACTTTCTAATTGTGCCCACCTAAAGCAAAAAGCGCCAGCAGCATGTACACCGACGCGGCCGCCACAATAAGCCTAATGCTCGCTGGGACGGTGCAAAAGGCCGCTCTCGAGGCAGCTGAGTTGCGATGCTTGAAGTTTCTGCACTTGAGCTTCACAACATTTCTAACTGTTATCTTATCTGTACCTGAAGTAAGTAGAAGGTCAGTCATTTCCATACATGCTTTTCCACAGCGGCGATCCCGAGCGATAGCTGTATTTCTGGCCACCGCTGGCAGTATACAACGGGTGTGCCAGTTTGCACATTCGTAGTTATATCAATCCCAATAACTAAATAAACGCCCAAAAATACTAATTCAATCCGCTGAAAACGTATGCCGGGCAGTCAGTTCACGAAGGCGTACCAAATTACCAACAGGAAATGTCGTGTTCTTACATATCAGTCAGAGAAGTACCACTTAAGTGCGGCCGGACGCTTTCGATGACAGCCCGCGCAGCTGAAAGCACGGCACATCGATTGTCAGCGCTCCTTGTGCAGACAGCAAGACAAGGCAAACTAGTTTATTTAGGTTCATGGATTTCTAAACTATACTTTACAGTTATTCTCACACTTTAAAATTGTGTGTACACGAAGCAATAAGTGCCGGTAACACCGACGCAGCCCGCACGACAGTCCCAATGCTCGCTGGGCCGGACACTGGGTAAGACCGCTCTCGATGCGGTGAGTTGGAATGGTTGACTTTTCTGAATTTGAGCTTCGGAACTTTTCTAACTGTTACCTGGAGTAAGTTGAAGGATACGCATGGTCAGACATCTATTTACGCGGTGTGGCGGAATCGAACGACAGATGTTTCTCTCGCCTCCACTGGGAAACCTTGCGAAGCGATCGAGAGAGCTCATTTGCGTACGTCAAACGTGTGGCATGAACAATTTTCTGTTTCTTTTGGGAGTGGCGTCCAGCTCCAGGCCTACAAACACTGCAACACGGAATGGTTCCAGCAATACACAAAACGATGCGAAGATGGCCGGTATACGCCGAGGTCATGCGGAAAAGGTGCATTAATTGCTGTGATACCTACGTGCACCGCAAATATTACGTATGCTCGGGATCTGTTGGGGTAGCATTTATACATGCCGTCGAATAAAGCGTTTTATATTCAACGACACTGAATCATACCATGGCACAAGCTACATTATTCTGCATGCTGCGCTGGTAGAAACAGTGCATGCTCCAGTAAGCACCAGCGCTTGCCAGTCAAAATTCCAGCACTTCCAGTGCTTTCCAGTGTGCACTAGCATCACAGCGATTAATCCAGCGTCCCTACCAGTGCAACACAGCTATTTCCCAGTGCACCCAGCTTAGTACCAGGTAATGCCAGTGTGTACCAGTCTCTTTAGCGTGTACCATGCAGTGCCAATAAACGTACTCGAATTACGCTTGGGATGCCGTTTTTTGCAATAAGGGCAAACTGCTATGCGACCTTTTAGGCAACCACTTTGGAGAACAGATTGCTGCCTAGAAACAATTTACTGTGCGTAATCAGACGCCAACCAAGCCCTACTAGGTATACATTCAAGAAATATCAGCCTTGTGGCAGAAGACCAACCACAGCATGCCCGAGGCTTGAGTGAGGTTTGCGACGCTGTATGTCTAGGACAGGCTACCCGGATTTTACACAACGGCGATCTGTGTTGAGCCTCTCTACTCCATTGCCTAGAGTTGATGTGGTCGATTATATAGCACACTGAGTGGGTGCCGCTCATGAACTGATTACAACTGGCGATCATCCAAGGAAGAGTTCCACAATTATCATGCAGGCTTAGGTAGCTTACCAATTGGGAAAGGAATTGTGCTGGCTTGGCTGAATGATTTGGTAAGCACCTGCAATGCAACTTCTCGGAGGACTCGGTATGGAATGGCTGTGTTTGTGAGAGGTTTCAAGCTACGTTCCGCTAAGGACCCGAAACTTCGAAGACGCTGTATTCCAGCGAATTAAGAGGCCGTGATGTGAGGTTTTGATCTCGCTGCTGCTTCGCGACTGATCCAAATCTATTGGTGATTCAGAAGTGTCGGCAAGGTTTGGGTTGTTGCGTCCCCCTGTAATCTAGTCAAGTTAGAGCCGTGGCTTTTCGATTCAGAGAACACCCTATACCACCTAAAGGTGCAGGCTGTTCTTGCGCGGGTTGGCAGTGCCTTCTACTTGTGGTGCGGAGATGTGCCCCGCAGGCCTATTGGCCAGAGTCGGCTATGCAGTGCGTTGGCTTGTTTGCTGCATTTCTGCCAGTGGTGACACTGGACGGTCCTGAGCAGTCTTGCTGCATTGCTCTTCGGAGCGAGTAAAAGGGAGAGCCCACCTGTCGGCATGAGCTCCTCTGAGCCCGAACAATCGGATCGGTCGGTTTCACCCATGTCAAACTGAACCGGCCAAGTCTTACTCGAGGTGCTTACCCTTCATCTATGCCTCCTCCCCCCCCCCCCCCCCATTATGCTATCCCATCAGGCGGGCGCATAGCGTCACACAGGTGCAAAGTGAACTCGAGAAGGGGTTGATATGTGGGGTTTAACGTCCCAAAACCACCATATGATTATGAGAGACGCCGTAGTGGAGGGCTCCGGAAATTTAGACCACCTGGGGTTCTTAAACGTGCACCCAAATCTGAGCACACGGGCCTACAACATTTCCGCCTCCATCGGAAATGCAGCCGCCGCAGCCAGGATTCGAACCCGCGTCCTGCGGGTCAGCAGCCGAGTACCTTAGCCACTAGACCACCGCGGCGGGGCTCGAGAAGGGGTGAATCAAGCATCATGATGACACTGGCTCATGATAATATGACAAAGAACACAATACCCTTTTCTTTCACCATTGTATTAGGGCAAAATTGACTCACTATCCCAGCCCTTGTGCCTTGGAAAAAATATCGCCAGAAGCGACAATTTTTTCCCATAAGGCAGCAATATTCAAAAGTATCACCCAATGACGAAGTATTGTAATATCGTTTTTGCTATCTGTTTTATATGTTTTACAACGTCATATCCGTGATTTAAGTCAGCGGAGCAGTGATGAACCCCGGCGCCAAACACTTTCGTGTATAAAAAAATGGCAGCATATCCACGGAGTGTATAATGGAGAGTGGAGCGAAGCATCCGTCTATTCATTCGTTCTAACTTTCGTCCGTCCATGCGTCCGTCTGTGTGACCGTCCATACGTCCATCCGCCCATCCGCGCGTGCGTATGTTCGTGCGTCCGCACGTTAATCTGTGCGTCCGTCCCTGCTTTCGTTCATGCATCCGCTCCTGCGTCGGTCCATGCGTCCATCCGACCATGCAGCCATCCGTGCGTCCGTGCATGCATGTGTCTGTGTGTCTGTTCGCCCACCTATTCAACACTCTAAGTACCACCATCTCGCATCTTTTCTTCATATATTCCTCACATAGAAGCACCGCCATCCAGCGGACATTCCAAAAACTGAACGAGAGAAGGCACATGCACACTTTTTCACGGCTTGCACTTCGCGTCTACTTCCCACCTTTAAACACCTGGAGTTCATGATAGTTCACTGTATTCATGACACTGCGGCCCAACGCTCACTAAACCTTTCTAAAACCTAGGAGGTTATGCCCAGCGAGTATAACATAGCAACCCTTTCTTGTCTTCTGCGCGTTGTTGAACAATAAAAAAGTCGCAGCGTGCGCGTTAACTTAAAGCCGAATTCTCCTGTCTCTCATTTCCCCTAAGCAGCCATTGGTATATACATTCAGCACTATTTTTATTGTTCAACAACGCAGAGAACAAATCTCTCACCGGCACCATCTTGGAGATCAAAATTTTATACTTGTTACACACTAACACAACGGCTACGAGGGACGAACGGGTGTCGCTATACGGAGCTTCGCCCCTAAAAACTGGCAGATTCCACGAACAGTGAGAATCAATAATATGCGAAGCACGAATGAGAAACGTTTATGTGTCAGTTTAAAATTAGCACAACGCTACGAGGTGGAGGTAAATGATGCCGTACATCACTTCCGTGTCATGATTATCACGTTCGGATGTGTCGTTTACTTTCGTCATCTAATCATGTCACGCCATAGCAAATTTATTATATGTGGAGCTAGCGACTTGCCCGCGAGCATGCTATGAGCGTGGTATGTTGTCATGTTCTTACACGACACGCTTGTTATGATTATCATTTTTGCACAAGTCAAATATTTAGTCATCCATTGACGTCATGTAACCCTGACTTTGGTATACGTAGAGCTAGCAAAACGGCCGCGAGCGCATCATGAAGGGTCCAGTATACTTCAATGTAGCGTTGATGCGCACGCACGCTGAGTACAGCGACGCTAGGTTAGCAAAATGCCAGCACTCTATAGTCTGACGCCAGGCGGGACCGGCCCAACCAGCGTCCGTCGGAGCGGCCCGACGGCAACCGGCAGAAATGCGACATCCTGCATTTCGTGCCGATGCGTTACCCAGACAACACTGCGTCTCCCTCTCTTTCGTGACAGAGGGACTCCAGACGCACTTAAACGCGCATGTGTCAAAGCAACGCAGCGTGGCGCGTGCCTGCGAGTATTCGGCAGGACCGGCGCCTGGCGTGGCAACGCCGGCGTGAGGCAAAAAAATGAACACCGGCGAACACGCGCACCGCGTGATGTCAAAATGTATTGGCGCCTTGACTGTGGAATGTAGTCATTTTCTCACATGACACGCATCTCACGATCATCATATTTGCACAAGTTACATACCTTCGTCATTCATTGACATCAGGTATTACCAAATTTCGCCTATGTGAAGCAAGTGAAACGGCCGCGAGCGCATTAAGACTGTGGTATGTAGTCATTTTGTCACATGACACGCATGTCATATTATCTAGTTCGGATGTGCCATTTACCTATGTTGACCGTTCGTGTCACGTAATATCGAGTTTGATACATGTGAAGATAGCGAAACGGCTGCGAGCACATCGCGAGCCTAGCATGTAGTCATGTTGTTACATGACATGCATCTTATGTTTATAATGTTTGCACCAGTATCATACGTTCGTCATCCATTCAGGTCCCGCAATACCGAAGTTGACACAAGTTAAGCTAGTGAAATGGCTGCCAGCTCATCATGAGCTTGGCATGTAGTCATGTTGTTACATGGCACGGCATCTTGTAATTATCTTGTTTGTACCAGTCACATACCTTCGTCATCCATTCACGTACCGTGATACCAAATTTTTTGTATGTGACGCTAGCGAAACGGCGGCGAGCGCATCATGAGCGTGGCATGTAGTCATGTTGTTACATGACACGAATGTCATGATTTTCATGTTAGGGTCTCTCGCTTGCGTTCGCCATCGAATCATGTCGTACCATACCAGTTTCGCAACATGCCATGTAAACGGAACCACCACAAGAACTGCAGGACCATGAAATCTAAATCGTGAGATTCATGACACGTGTCATGCTTTTCTTGTCATGCTAGTAAAATATGTTTTTCATGCAGTCATGTTATGACATATCAAGTTTTGCATCGATACCATCATCGAAACGGCCAGGAGAGGTAAAAGTCGTCGGCAGCTAGATAGATAGATAGATAGATAGATAGATAGATAGATAGATAGATCGATAGATAGATAGATAGATAGATAGATAGATAGATAGATAGATAGATAAATAGATAGATAGATAGGCTTAAAGTTGCCGAAGTTCGCTAAGAAAAGCTTCGCATTTATTACGTTGGCTGTTGGCATAGTAGTGCTCTTGCCGAAATACCACTTAGCCCTAGATCAGAACATGTGCAGAAAAAGTCTTACAAATAAATTAGTTGGATCAGGAACCGCCGAGTGGCCACCGAATAAGCAAGACTTGCCACTGCTCGGACTCGTTTGATGGCTCACGTGGAGAGAAAGAAAGAAACAAAAACCAAGTGCGCTCGGCTGAACTTCCCTACCTGCAACTAGTCTCCCTTTTAGGGTGGAACTACTGCCACGTTTCGAGCGTTCTGCTCAGGAGCAGGAAAGGGGAGGGGTAAGATTGATATCAGATTGAACTCGTAAGATATAGGTCTTGTCTTTTCAACAAGGAGTTCCCTCCAGAGGGCCTCAGGTCGCCTTAGTTATGTTGTAGCTTATTTTCAGGAAATTTCACCACTTTATCAGCAATAGGCTATCGTATATGTAGTGGGTGGCACCGATAAATCACTGGCCTAAATCCCAGGTAGCAATTATTTAATTGATATCTGGCATTTGACGTCCTAGAAACCACCATGTGATTATGAGAGACGCCGTAGCAGAGTGCTCCAGAATTTTCGGCCACCTGGGGTTCTTTCCATTCATCTGAGCACATCTGAGCACGCGGGCCTACTGCATTTTCATCTACATTGAAAATGCGGCCACCGCAGCATAGATTCGACCTCTCGACCTGCATGTCAGTAGTCGAGTACTTTGACTACAGCCGCTGCCGAGGTAGTATGCGTGACATTTGCAAAGGTGCTTAGCAATAACGAAGCGAGTATTATAATGACGTAACTCTACTATCTTTGACAACATTTACTTTTCCAACACCAGAGCAGTGGGGCAACTACTTTTCCAAGTACACCGAGGGCTATTACGAGGGTGATGCCATAATTTATAACTACGTACACGGTACCATGATGATCAAGAAGCTGTTCGAGGACGATGTCATTGGCGCAGCTGGACTGCAATACCTGGTCGCTTGGAGCATATATAGGCAGCTGGCCGAGTTCACTGAGCCATACTTGTTCCGCGGTGACCGGACAGCAGAAGAATCTTGTTTCGTGCACGTCAAGAATGTAATGAGACTGGCAGTTCTGAGCAACTACTTCAACACGGGTGCGTATAATATCTGTGAAACATTACGACTCCGCAAGGTTTTTAAGGAGATGTGCTTCCCGCGAACAGAACATTCGCAGCATTGCGGCACACGTTTCATACTCTCAATGTAGTTGGCGTCAGGCAACACGGTGACAACATGAATGAGATGACAGTAACGCAACAGCAACAATGTGGTGGTGTGAAGTTGTCCCGAAACTCTTTGAAAGTAATCGTCAAATGGTTTTATTATATGAAAAGGGCGTTGCATCGGGCTAGTTCGTAATTCTCAGGTAAAAGCTTTAGAGGGCAGAACTTTTGAACGCAAGGCAGAGGCTTGCTAAAAACAATATCGAACTTAACATATAAACAATTATTATCGAAGCTCGGAAGTAAATAACGTAAAATAGTAAGAAGGAACACTGCACTCAATTCAGTAATCTAAAAAAGTCAAAGCTTTGCCGAAAAGGTGAAGAAATGACGCGATAGCAACCATTTGAAAGGTCACGCACTGAATAGAAAGCAGATCTAAACGTGCCCCACGTTTCTCGCGCACAAATTACGCGAAAAACGTATTCACAGGTACTGATGCACGCGAAGAAGCATCTCATTTGTTACTTCGCGGAGTCTGAAGAGCGCGCGCTTTTCGCGAATGAAGACTGATACTATTGAAGTGACCTTTGTGCGCCCGGTAACTATATACAGCATAATCGTTCCACGTAAAGCCCGAGGCCAGCCAAGGCGTACAATCCCCCTCACCCCGCCACCGTGAGATGAGGACACGCGAGGAGCGTGGCTCCCCTTCTCTAAGCCGGGCCAACTACGCGGAGGAGATTAGAGAGGGCACCGCTGCGCGATGTGGCGACGTGCGCTTATTGCGCTATCTTTCTGGTAGGGCTGAAAACACAGCAGCGGTAAGTGGTAGCTCCGTTGTCAAAAGGGCACCCAGCACTTCTACCAAAATGTTACTTTGGAAATATCAGTAGTCAGTCCGCAGCCACAACACAGCTCACCGACAACGTCCACTTCTTCACTCTCAGTCTGAGGCACCCTTTCTTGGTATGTCCCACTATGTCTTGTTACAGTCACCCGAAATCACGTAACAATATAATAGCCCCAGTAATCAGTGGCGCTTTTCGACCATGCTCGGGAAGTGTGACAGGGCCCGTTTAATTTGTCTACTGAATCACAGAAAAGTAGCTCTTGAAGGCAACATATTCGATCGCGAATGCACCTTAGTAGCCGATGACTCAATAAATGTTGAGATCACCAAAAGGCTCGAGATAAAGGAATATATTTCAGCAGGAAATGATTTTACGGTATGGCCCTTAAGGCGAACCCTAAAATTTCTCTCGATGTATTCTAGCATTGGCAAGCATGTACCTACAAGGAGTGTCACTGACGAAAGAGGATTGATGTGGAGAGAAGGATTTGTTCAATAGGTGGAGGGAATTCGCGGAGAAATGATGCGGCGGCACAGGCTGTAAAGGTCGGAGCCGAGCATTAGCAGGTGCCGTAACCTGGACGACCGTGCCACCGGGCCTCAGTAAAATATACACGAAGGTGAGCGCAGTAGTAGTGTCGGCGCGAATAAGTTTTTTGCTTTTTTGGCCATTGGAGGTGAGGGCTCTGCGGTAGTCGTAGCTCTTTCCTGCTAATCTCACCGTGTCAGAAGTAGGTACAGAGTTGCAATCATTCGAGTGATACGGTAGGGCTGTGTAGATGACGTGGGATGGGAACAGACCACACTATACGTAATAAGGGGAGAAGTTAGTGGTGCTCTCAGTAGCGGAGTTTGGTTCCGTAACAAAAGGGAGAAGGACGTTGCAATTTTTGGGCTCGGCCGTGAGGTATACTGAAGGTATTTCGCCGAGATCGTGATTGATGTACGCACTCGCCGACATTCAGTCATGTAAGAGTGAATCATGGTGGTCGTGCAGTGAACCACGCGACACAAGTGGAGGAATAGCTTCAACGACTTCGGAAAGAAGGAGATGGTGGCTCTCATTCAGGTACTCCCGGGGAAGCTCTTGACGAAGGTAAACCGACGAAGAGAGGTGGAAGTACGCTACGTTACGTGTAGTTAGTTGCCACATGCGCATCGGTTGCATTACTCAGGCAATTTTAAATACTGTTGTTGTAGAGGGCTGCACATATCGATGATGATGAACCCACAGGGTCTACTAGGGAGAGGTAAAGCTGCAGATCAGTGGGCTATGGACAGTGTGAAAACTGCCGGCGCTGTCAATCAGATCATGTCAATCGGAACAACAGTTAATGAACTTCTTGACGTATCGGTACAGCCCCGTCCACTAGTACGACTTTTAGGATTAGTACTAATCATTTAAAATACCAAGGCTGCCACACTACGTATTAGCATGGAAAGCAGCGCTCACTTCCAAATGCAGGGTGTGAGGTACTGACGAACTCTGGTTTTCATCGAAGCTCCTATCACGCCAGCGAAGGTTGTTGTCGTAACGGGGAAAATGTTGTGCTTGTCCGAGCTATGCGGGTGTAGTTGGTTTTGTCGATGAATTACGCAGCAAGCATTTCATTGAGAGAACCTAGGGGTTTTGCATTGCTCGGAGACTAGCTTGTAGTTGTTTACGTAAGCAACAAAAGCCTGAGATGTCTAGCACCGAGCCTTCTCGTCACTCAAGGAGAAGCAAGCGAAGGCATCCGTGTCCAACAGTAGTTGCCCACCGCTCTAGAACAAAGGATATCACGGTCCTACGAGGAAATTGTCCGACATGTCAGGCAGTCGCAATGATCATTTAACGGCGACAGCCAACCTAATGCATGTTGAAGCGCAATATCAATTATGTGGCTATGTAAATATGATTGAAACTTGGTAAGAGCCGAGATTTTCGCGAGAATCGTTTTATTTCATTGTGTATTCAGTCCAGCGAGTGTTAAGCACTCCAGGTCGTGGTGTGCCCTGCGCTTCACTAAAACAGGGCCAACAAGTATAATATTATGCCATACATTAACACTGTTTCTTGCAACCCTGAAAAGACAGTATGAAAGCATCGCGTTAACCTCGTGGTTATGGAACGCCGGGAGCTTGCACGTGTTTGTGCTCTTACAAGGCAACAAGCGAAGAAAACAGTGTGTGGAAAGAAATATGCACCATTTCATCCCAGTGCTAGGGAAGAAAAAAGCTTCCATCGGCCAACCAGGCCGATGTCTCAACGATAGATTAAGGGAAAACTTGGCTACAATGAAGACTCAGATTGATGAGGCACACCTTCCTATGCATTGCACGAATTTCGGTTGCACAGCATTTTTCTAGGAGGGTAATGTCGTCGGTCTAGAAGAACCCAGATGTGAAAAAGAAATTTTAGGGGCGAACAAAATTTATTTAGCAGCATAAGGTGCATAAGTGCACTTTCGGTGCACTAGACGACGAAGAAGACAGAATTCGTTTTCACATGTTATTGTTTAAACTGATTATATAGAAACCCGTTAAAGATATTTTATATTGTTGCTAGATTTTCTAGCGATTCAGAAAAAAAATTATTTAATTGCAAGCGAGTGTCCTTTCGGTCGTGTGTTCTTTCCCAAACGAAAACCACGCTCCTATAACGAAATGCCCACCGCTAGCTCATCTAATGCACATTGAAGGGACCTCTACCGTGGGCGGCATTTACGAGCAATTCAAAGTAGGGCCACAACGAGTAGATAGTGTTGAGAAGAATACTTGGCATAGGGTTCTCATTTACTACAATATAAACAGCGGTCATCTCAAGAAACATTTGGTCTCATATATTTTTCACTGTAGTAGATAAAGCAAATGAAAGGACAACTATCTTCTACACAATGGAAATATTTTCTGTGCAGTTGTGGTGTTTTTTTACTTTGTGAGTCTTATTGTTAAATATATGAACTTCCTCTACAATTGTAAGACTATTTTCAATACGACAAGCTAACGTCATGTTCCTGCAATTTTTTTTACTCAACAGTAGCTCCACCCTACACGGTAGAGAACTTGAAGCGCATGGCATTCCGAATCAAGAGTGCCTTCCGGGAGACCCTGGAAAACTCCACCTGGCTCACCGAAGAAGCTCGTAGTTATTTGATGAATAAGTTGGTGAAAATTACTATTCAAGCAGGGAGTCCAGGGGACCGATTATACCCCGAGTTTGTGGAAAAGCTTTATGGTCAGTATCGCATTGTTTAGTGGGTGACATTTCAGACGTTTCACCACAAAAGTAAAGCTATTACTGGTAAGCCTGTAAATTTGGGACGCAAGACTTTACATTTACGTAGTGTTTAAACGCAGTTGCAAGTGCAAAACTGTGCTTTGTACTGAATGATGAAGTGGAGAGGTATTCGTGGGAAATCTGGACATAAAATTTGTACCACTGTATTTGAATAATCATTGATAAAACACGAGTACGGTATTCCAGTTCATGAAGATAATGGTAGTAAATGCCGAATGTAAAAATATACGGATTCTTCAAGCATTCTTCCAATGCATGATTTCATTGCTAATTGGCAGTTTCATGGGACACTCGCTTTTTTTTCATTCATATAAGCATGACTGGTTTCGTTTACAACGCCCGTAAAGAAGGATCTATGTCCTTGGTTGCCAGAAGTTAGCATCAGCGATAGGTCTAGACGTAAACATCCGTCGTTTTTTCAGGTTTAGGAGCAAGAGTGATTGTGTATAATGTCGAATCGCTGTAGTTCGAGATTTCATTTATTCATTACTAAACACTGTTTAGGCCGTTATGACCTTATAAGGGTGGGTACAAAATCCGCACATAAAACAGAAGCAAATCAATTATATTGTAGTATAAATAAAACCAAATTGCGGAATTGTACACAACACTAGAAACACTCAAATCTACCATTGGTATTTACCGCACTCTTTAAAGCATACAATGATCTTCAAACTCACTACAAAAACTGTGAAATGGTTCCACGTGTCTATTCGTAAAGCAAGAGTGCTTGGATACATTAAGTTTGAATTTTGGAACCAGAAACACATACGGATTACTTGACTGGTTAGCCGAGGAACAAGATAATGTTGTCTTGAAGGGCCAATTGGTACATGACACTGAGGGGAACAGCGCAAAACGGGACAAACGAAGAATGAACACACAACATATCCACTGCGAACAATTGTGTGTAAATTTATTACAACATGATATTGTTACGGGATATTGTTAATATATAGCTGAAAACGAGAAAGCTTGTCTTGTGCATTTAATCTTTCTCTGTCTCGTTTTTGCACTGTTCCCCTCGGCTGCAAGATAAGATTTACTTTAAATATTAAAAGGCCTCTTACCAATATCTGATTATAACGAGAATGAGTGGCTTACTATCTATATGCATTTGCAGTTTTTGGTGTTCAGATGGTGGTGCCACCAGTTTTTTAACGTGGCGTCAGGATGAAATGAGCTCTGAATTAGTCAATATGTGGGACATGTATGCGTCTAATAGTCTCCCATCCTGCTTTGTCTTGCAGTCGCATGCCCACTCCTCCTTGTGAGGTCCGATTGTCATGTGCGATAAACTGATTTTACTTCGTTTTTGGTGTTTGTGTATGTGTAGTGCAGACGGAATGCTGAAATCATGTCTGTTTGACTGCTTATTGTGGACATTCAACGTGTTTTAAGAAAAAATAAGTGAAGAACAGAAGGGTGAGTTTGTACAAAACGGGTAGCGAAAGCGATAAGGAAGCTGCTGTATCGCCTTCGAACTTGGTGTGATTTAGGACCCTTTAAGGTGTCCTTTCGATAACCAAAAAAATGAATATTCAAACCGACCAGCTTTTCTGTCATAAGCCAGCATAGGACGTTCAAGCTACTGAAGCATGTCAGAAGCAAAGTCAGTTCGAGAGTTAAGAAGATAAAGTTTGCAAGCAATTCAGAGCTTGTTAATGCTAATATTAGCTAATCAAAAAAAGCACCATGGCTTTTATTTCTGCAGCTGCAGATATAGTGTTTGCGTATGCTTTCCAAGGGTGCTGACTGGTAAACCCAGGTATTTAACCGAGTAACCATCCAATAAGAGGGGTAGACTTCATTTCATAATTACATTTTTAACGTGCTTGTTTCAATTGGCAACTCCTAACATGACAGATATGATTCCATCAGTTTTCATTTTTTATTGAGCAGCCGATAGCTTTTGTGTAGCAATAAAATAGCTTCGTTTACTAATGCATTGTCGATCGCACGGCGCAGCACCTCTTCCGGACGTTCCACTGAACCGCCTGTTTCCCTCATGGATAAAAGGCCGTCGTATTCACACTCGCTACTGCTGGCAAAACAAGAGAACTAGGCTGTTCGACGAGGAGGAAGTCGAAGCATATTACTCCTCGCCGACTACCGTAATAATACCAATAGGCATAGTGCATCCTCCATTAATGTATGAATACGGGCCAGCCGCAATGGACTATGGTACTCTTGGAATGGTAAGCCCACATTTGAGTATAAGGTATTGAGCATCCTGTTCTTCATGTGAGTGCATCTTACTGTACTCGAGCCCATCTGCAGCTTTCGCTAGCTTTCCCTCGCACATAGAACATACCATCCACAAGGTCATGTCATCTGTGAAACTTCATATAGAATGTGAGGGCGAAGGTATAGTTCGCAATAAGTGTTCCCCTATTTGCAGTCACAATGAAAAACAAAACAAACTATAATGCATGACACCTCTGAGCCTGCAATGCATATGTATTCATATTCTGAGTGGGTGATTAATTTTGCGTGAATCTGTCTTTGTGTTTAGAAAATAGTGTCATTAGTCTCACGCCAGAGATCGCGGTTTTAGAGCACAAATACTTCCGGCACAACAGCCTTCAGACCAACCACATCACTATAGAGAATATCTATTCCAGTGAGACCTTTAGGGAAAGTTGTACGAACTTCGGAGCGTATTAACTCGCTTGCACTGTCTTTGTGTTTCTATCTTCTGTTTTGTTCATGCGGTTAAGTAACATATTAAATTGTTTCCTGCTCTGCTTATGAAAGTTTCTGAGTTCTAAGAAATTTATAGCGTACCAACTGCCACTTTAGTGCTCCTTCAAGAAAGTGACAAAATACCAATAAAGAAGGATGCCAGACAAAAAGATTCTCAATCGTGAGTGTTGCTGCCCCAGTGCTATTCACTGCCTGCTTACAGGAGGGTTGCAGATGCCTTGATCTCAAAAAGATATAGGAGTAGAGTTATTTGGGAGCATCTTATTACCCACCACCTAATCGATGTCATTGCATTGCTGAGTAGCTCAGCGCACGTATTACAATTCATGAATACTGAATTAAGAAAGAAGAAAGGCTCTAACGATTCTTTGACATTACGAAAGAGTGGCAAGTGCAAAAGGCACCAAGGCTGCATGGAGGCTCTTGCTGCGTTCACACAATTGGCGGCAGTAAAGACAATATTGACGCGGGTTATAAAATACAGAGAGTTTCTTTAGTAACACGGACAGTAGAACTCATAGAGATGCTCTCAAAAGAAGGCCGCTAAGAGATTGTCGCTTCTTCACTTGCCGGCGCTGCGCCTCTCGAGCGAATCCGCAATCTTCGTTGTCGTCGCAATCTCGCAGCTAGACGCAGCTAAGTACGCGTTATTACCGTACCACCAGAGCGAGTGTCGTCCCGATGCTTGCCAGGTAGAGATGCGGCCAGTGGGTGTTTACATCACACAGAGTGGTAATGTTTCATGCGGACCACGTGCACTGTCTCAGGCAGATGCTGGTGATGTTTTGAGCAGGAGGAGGCGTCGGGCAAGACTTTGTACGTCACGTCGCTAAGACGGCGCAAAACCTTCCAGGGTCCTAAGTATCGGCGTAGGAGTTTCTCCGAGAGGCGTCGCTGTCGTACAGGAAACCAAATTCATTTTCTGGCTCCTGGTTGATAACCGATCAATCGATGGCGATGATTGTACCCGTGGGCGTACAGTTGCTGCTGGTTGATTATTCTGACGCGGGCAAGCTGCCTTGCTTCCTCGGCACGCTCAGTGAAGCCTGCGTCGTCTGTCTTTGAATTATTGCAATCGTAAAGCAGCAAGGCGTCAAGCATTGTAGTAACTTCTCTGCCTTGAAGTATTGCAAACGGCATCAATTTCGTCGTTTTCTGTCGCGCATTATTATAAGCGAATGTGATGTACGGCAATATTCGGTCCCGATTCTTGTGTTCCACGTCAACGTGCATGCAAAGCATGTGAGCGGTTGTCTTGTTAGGTCATTCTGTAAGCCCATTCGTTTGTGGGTGGTAAGGTGTCGTCTTCCCTTGTGTTGTGCCACTGAGCGTAAGCACAGTGCGTGAACAGCTCGGCTGTATCGCGCTACCTGTGTCTGTTATGACGACAGCTGGAGCACTATGTCTCAGAACATCGTTCTGAGTGAAGAAGTGGGCTACTTCAGCCGCAGTGTCACTCGCAATTGCCTTGGTCTCCACGTATCGGGTGAGGTAGTACCGTCGCCACTATAACCCATTTGTTACCGCTGCTGTCCGCTTTGGAAATGGGCCCTGCAGATCCATTCCCATTAGAGAAAACGGAGTTTGTGGCTCAGGCACAGGATGTAATAGCCCAGTGAGTTTGACAGGTAGTACCTTGGGCCGCTGACAGTCAATGCATGTTCGGACGTAATGTTTCACATCTGCTGCGATTCTTGGCCAGTAATATTTTTCTTTAACGCATGTCAGTGTTCTTGTGAAACCGAAGTGGCCCGCAGTGGCTTCATTATGACAGGCTTGTAAAATTTTGCTAAGGAGAGGTTCAGGAACTACCAGCAGATAACATCTACCTGTTGATGAGCCATTCTTTTTGTACAGAATTCTGTCTCATGGATAGAATGACGAGAAGTTGACGAGAAGTTCTTCAAAAACACTCTTGGTGCGTTTGCGGCTCGTCCGTTGAAGAACTCTATAAGCGAGTGAGCTACCGATCATCTTGCTGTTGCCGAGAATTGATAGCCGCATCAACAACTACTAAAAAAACCTGTGAATTCATCATACTCTGTAGCCGGTGATTCAATCGGTGACCTTGACAAACAGCCGGCGTCTAAGTGTTGCCTTCCGGAGTTGTAAACTACGACCATGTCGTACTCTTGGAGCCGTAAACTCCATCGTGCTAAACGTCCAGATGCGTTTTTTATGTTGGTCAACATACAAAGAGAGTAATGGTCGCTTACGACTTGGAAAGCGCGGCCATATAAGTACGTGCGGAACTTCGCAATTGCTCAAACGACCACCAGACAGTCCTTCTTTGTTGTTGAGTAGTTGGACTCGTTGCGTGCCAATGTTCTGCTAGCGTAGGCAACCACTCTCTCCACACCACCGTGTCATTGGACAAGAACGGCACCCAGTCTCACATTGCTGGCGTTGTATGGATGGCTGTTGGTGTATTCTCATCGAAAAGAGCGAGAACGAGTGGAGTTTGTAGACGCTATCGTAACTCGTTGGACGAAGCTTCTTGCTCTTCACCCCACACAAACTCAACGCCTTCCCTTGTAAGGCGGGTCAGTGGAGAGGTGGTGTGTGGAAAGTCTGCTATAAATTGCCGTTAGCAGGCACAGAGACCCAGAAAACGCCTGACCGCTTTCTTATCAACAGGCCTCGCGAACTTTGCAACGGCTGCAGTTTTATCTAGCTCAGGCCTCACACCTTCACGACTGGCCACGTGTTCGAGGAACTGAAGTTCTTCAAAGCCGAAGTTGCATTTTCCCAGTTTTAGTGCGACTCCAGCGGACCGCATGCCTTGAAGGACTGACAGTAGACGCTTTGGATGTTTTTGAAGCGTGGCCGAAAACACAATCACGTCGTCGAGGTACACAAGGCATGTTTTCCATTTCAGGCCAGACAGGATGGTATCCACTAGACACTGAAACGTGGCTGGGGCTTAGCATAGACTGAAAGGGAGGGCTTTCAATTCATAGAGCCCGTCTGGCGTCACGAAGGCGGTCTTTTCTTGGTCAAGTTCGTCTACTTCTGTTTGCCAGTATTCACTATTAAGGTCTATTCACGAGAAGTAGCGCGCATGCCGTAGCCTGTCCAAAGAGTAATCAATCCGTGGTAACGGCTAAACGTCTTTTTTCGTAACGTGGTTCAGCTTACGATAGTCGATGCAGAAACACAAGCTGGAATATTTATTTTTCAAGACTACCACTGGCGATGCCCAAGGACTCTTTGATGGTTGGATTACATCATCCTCTATCACCTTCTTGACTTACGGCTGGATTACCTCACGTTCGTTCTGAGCGAAGCGATATGAGTTCTGTCGAATCGGTCTTGCTGTGTCTTCGTGATGATGTGAGGGGCGTTCGACCCACTCGTGATATCGATGAGAAGCAGTCCTTGAGCTGGTTAAGCAGCTCTATAACACGGCATCTTTCTGTTGGTGTTAGACTCGGGCCGATATACTGGTGCATGCGGAGGTGATTGGGCTGTGGCTTCCCTTTGCATAAGAAGAAAGTCCTCAGAATAGACTAGTTCCTCGAGGTGCGCCACAGCCATGCCTTTAACGATGTGCCGGCGCTCTATAGTGAAGTTGGTCAGAAGAACTTCTGCGCGCCTATCCACGAAGCTGACGATGCCGCTAGGGGCAGTAATGCGTCCGGCTATGGCGTCTTCGTTACAGTACACACCACAACACACGAAAACAAGCGTCCATGACAGTGGTGGAACGCAGACGTCGTCGTCGATCACACGTAACACCCTGCGTTCTTAGTCTGGATCATGGGGCACAGGCTTGTCAGCGGCGAATTTAATCACACCATCACGTATGTTAACCACAGCACCGTACTCTCTTAAGTAGTCCATTCTCAGTATCACATGTTTGCATCACTCTGGTAGGATCAGAAATGTGGCTAGAAAAGCCACATTCTCAATTGTGAGTGTTGCTGTATATTTTTTGTGGGTGTCATTATCTGGCTTCAACCGTTTAGGATATAAGGGCCCATCCATTTCGTCCTGGCTTTCTTAAGTTCGTCTGCCAATCGTTCACTCATTCTGGAAAAGTCTGCACCCTTGTCGACTACGGCCGTCACTTCAATGCCATCTATCGTCACAGCGAGGTCGGCAGTCACAGTTTTCTCGGCGGAGTCTTTATCGCCGTCTCTCACGTGTTTCGGCAGCAGTGGGGTATTTTCAGCCATTCGACAGCTTGCAACCTTCCCCCAGAGGTCGCTGCTTTCAGTTTCCCTGACGTGGGCTGGGAGACCAACTTTTGACGGCGTAGGCGCAACTACGGTGGTTTGGGAAACCAAAACAAGCTGGGGATGGTGACCGCATCCAGAAGGTAGCAGAGCTTTCCCGCCGGCCAGCCTGGTCGTCGTCGATGGGGGCACGGCTTTCGTCGAACTGTCCGTGCGTAGCGGTAGGTGCATTCTCACGGTATTCAGCTCAGCGATGTGGGCAAAAATGGAAACAGTGCCCTGGCTGTCTACAGTTGTAGCAGAGTGGTCGGCGATCCGCATTGCGCCATATGTCGGTTTTCCGCAAATAGGGTCACCTGACAGAATCCTGCTCAGCCCTGGCTGCCACAACTTACGATTCGATGTACTGTGGCGCTGGCATGGGCGTGGGTCGACGAACAGCGTCTGCATAGCTGTATCCGTGCGGCTGGTAGGACATTTCTGGAGCCAATGGCTGACGCACAGCGTTTGCGCAGGTATACGAGTTTGGATGGTACGGCGGAGCGGAATATCCACGAGGAGAGGCAAACGCTTGTCGAAGTTCATAGCAAACGACTTCTGTGACGGAGGCTGCCGTGGACTCCTGCTGCGGGGTCGCCGGTGATTGCAATGTGTACTTTGCATTCTCCTTCACGATCTCCTCACGCACGATCTGTCGAATCAGGAGGCGTAGAGAAAACTCGTCGTTTGCGGTAAGTGCGGTGGCACCTGCAGCTGCGCCGATGGCTGGGTGGTCAGACAGTCGGTGCCGTTACTGCAGCGCACGCTCTATTGTGGTGGCCTCCTTGGTGAACTCGTCCACTGTTGTTGGCGGATTGCGCAAAAGACCAACAAATAGCTGCTCCTTGACACCCCTCATAAGATGGTTTAGCTTTTGAGCCTCGGGCATGTTGGGGTCTGCGCGGTGGCACAGACGCACCATATCCTCAACTAACATGGCGACGCTTTCATGCAGCTGTTGGGTGTGTCCTTCAAGAAGGCATTGTGTGTTTTCGCGTCGATACGCAATACCAAAGGTGTCAAGATACCTAAGACGAAACTTCTCCCATGCCGTCAACGCTGCCTAGCAGTTTATAAACCATGTCTTCGCGGTATCTTCACAGGCGAAGCATACGTGGAAAAGCTTTTCATTGAGACTCCAATAGTTCGTATCAGCTAACCGTTTAAACTGCTCAAGCCATTCTTGCGCATCTTCATTCGGCTGGCCATAAAATGGTTCAGCAATGCGCATATTTTGGAACGTCACCTGTGCAGAACTCCTTGAAAATTGCCATTTCTTGAGTGTTGGTGGCTGTCGGAAGTGTTGCTGTCGGAAGGCCAAATTCTGGTTCAAGATTTTGAAGGCGACGGCTTGAGCGGTGCACAGGCGTCTCCACGCGTGGCTGTCTCGTAGGGCTGGACTCAAGCCTTCTCACAGGTGTACCGATCATGAGGTGGTAGTACCCAGCACCTCCACCAGTGTCGTGGGTTATAAATACAGAAGGTATATTTCAAAATTTGGACAATGGAACTCGTAAAGACGCTCTTAAAAGAAGCCACTAAGATTGTCGTCTTCTTCACTTGCCAGCGCTGCGCCTCTCGAGCAAATCCGTGCTATTTGTTTTTGTCGCTATCTCGCAGCTAGACGCAGTTATTCACGCGGCAATATTGCATTTGGGATGAATGCCAGGTGGGCACGTTGGTATACCAATTTGGTGATGAAAAGGGGCAAAAAGTTTCAACACTCAGAAAGGGCTAGTCGTGTCCTTTCGTAGTGTTCGTAATGCTTGGCACTTGTTTCATGATAAAGAATTTATTTGCATGATAAAGGCATGTGATTCATTACCACATTACGATATATTACAATAGAATGGCATATAAAACGAAACAATAGCACATAGCGAAAATTGAACACATCGTGCGATTCAAGTTATTTGTGTTTAGCATCAGTTGCACTCTAGCAAAACACACTTTCAGAAGACAAGGGGAATTGAAATTAAGTTAGATAAATTCAATTTTGTTTAGAAATAACAATGATTCAAATAAACTCTTACTCAATGTTTTGAATTTGGCAAATGCTAGACGATTTGGCAAATGCCGGGATTTGATAACTAATGTGCTGTCTGCCCCGCAGGGGCGTCTGCGTGAGCTGGCGTTTCGTATATAGCGACACCGCGGAGCTAAAAAGGGGGGGGGTGCACGTCATCTTTTGTTAGTTTTGTTAGAGTTTCCACACTCTTTGAGAAGTTTTCCACAAATCGCCTATAGCAGGCACATAAACCCAGAAATCGACGCACTGACTTTTTGTCTCTGGGTGTAGGGAACCTCTGAACAGCGGCTGTCTTTTCGGGATCTGGACGAACGCCGTCACAACTAATGACATGTCCAAGAAATCGCCGCTATTCGAAGCTGAAGTGGCCTTTTTCGGGTTTGATTGTCAAGTTTCCTGACCGGATGGCTTCCAATACTGTGCGATGTCACTCTAGATGTTAGTCAAACGTTGAAAAGAATACCACCACGTCATTCAAATACACTAGTCATGACTGCCATTTTAATCCCGCGAGGACAGTGTCCATCATTTGCTGGAACGTGGCTGGTGCGAAACAGAGGCCGAATGAAGGCGCTTTGAATTCGTATAGGCGTACTGATGTTACGAATGCCGTTTTTTCCCGGTCCCGCTCGTCTACTTCTATATGCTAATATCCCCTTTTCAGATCCAAGGAGGAGAAAAACTTGGCGGATCACAGCCGATATAGTGTATCGTCGATACGTGGCAAGGGGTAGACATCCCGTTTAGTTACACTGTTCAGTTTTCGCTAGTTGACACAGAATATAAGTGTGCTGTCTTTCTTCTTAATGAGCACTACGGGGGACTTCCATGAACTATTCGAAGGGTTGATGACATCATCCGAAAGTATCTCCTCCACTTGCTTCTTGATAATTTCCTGTTCTTTTTGCGACAATCGATATGAATGCTGGCATATAGGCCTCGAGTCGCCTTGCGTTAAAATTTTGCGTTTCGTAATTGACGTGCGCTGGACCTTCGAGGAAGCCGAGAAACAATCAGTTAATGCTTTTACGAAGGCATAAATCAGTTTCTTTTCACTGGCCGGAAGGCTCTGGTTGACGGTCACGGATGTGTGATGTTGCAGGCCACTGGTCGAGTGGTTGACGTCATTAGGCTGCATAGTTCGGTCACCGTACAGAAGTCGCGTAAACAGGCAATAGCCGTGCCTTGAGCGATGTGTTGAAGCTGATTTTAGAAATTGGTCGTTTAAAAAACATTTATTTTCACAAACGCCAATAACACTCAACAGAACATTTTCTTCTTAGATATAGTCTTACGATGATGACAAAACAGACGTCATATACATGAACATGGATATGAGATGACGTTGAAAAACATGTACATTCGATGGTTCACACAAACGCAACCGTAAAAAATATTTCATGGTGAACAAAAGACACAAATAAAACTTGAGTATGTAAATTTTGCATATTTACATGTTGACATGGCATTTCTGCCGGCGTATCGACAAATCAGCCTATACCAGGCTGGCCGAAAGGCTGCCAATACCAGGCTGGCCGAAAGAGAAGTTTCACTCGTCCGTCACAGACCGACACAACAGGGCATGACTAGTGCCGAAAAAATTCCTCTTCACCGAGAATGAAGAGCTCCTTCGACAAAACAGACAGCAGCTTCGAGTACAATTGCTCTAGGATCGGGTATAGCGCGCGGCGGCTGTGGCCCGCTGCAACCGCCTCCCAGCAGTTGCGCCAGAAGCAGAAAGAGCCGGCAACAATGAGAAGAAAAGCGAAGCGGCCTCACGAACAACGCCCAGAAGAAATGAAGTGGTTTACTTTGAGGCAGCGAAATCCGGCATGTACGGCTCTCCAAAAAAATGCGAGCAATGACACGATGCCTCAGAAAATGCTGATTTGTTTCCCGAGGGGAGCAGTTCAGACATGTTGCTGACTGGACTATTCTCCATCTTTCGAGGCGGTCGAGAGTGGGAGCACACTCCATTCCAGGCGCCACATGAAGTCCAGGAGATGTCCAGGCAGAAAAGAAGCCGTAACGTGCTGCAAGACACCCGTCTAGAGCAAGCACGGTGGGCTGGCGGGACCAACAGAAGCAACAAAGCAGCAGTTGTCTTAACTCAGTTGTTGTTCAAAACATCTATGCCAAAACAGCTCGACTGGACATGCCTAAAAACGCAACAGTTGTTGCATTAAGCGCAGGAAATGTTATTGACTGCGGCCCCCTGTTAAGGTGCACATTAGGCATCGAATGCCGAAGGTGAGTACCCAGAAAGTGATATACAAGCGTTCGTGCTGGAGACTCCTCCCTTTGCACTATGCGCAAAAGGAAGCGCCGTGCTAGCAGCCGACAGCGTATGGACACTGAAGGGAAAGCAAAGCTTCCCAGAGAACGCTGCTGGCCCAGTGCCACACGAGAGACTAACTCAGTGCCGCTTGACCACAAGCGGAACACAAAGCAGACGTAAAGATGGTTGCAGGACGTGAGAAAGGTACCAAATGCGACCTCAAAATACTGTCTGCGCAAGGTACCTAAGCTCAAGAAGCGGGGAGTCGAAATCCCAGCCATCCTGAATTTTCATCCTTACTTCTTCGAGAGCGTTTAAGCAAACGGATTCGCAAATGCCGTAGTGGTTGTATAAAATACCTAAAATACAAAGGCACGCGGCCGGCTGAAAAGGAACACCGGCGCTAATCCTGGAGTTTGGAGATCCAATGAAGAAATACCGGGATTTGGAGATATTCAACGCTGAACCTGAAATGTCGCCATACTGGAAAAATACACGCAGGCTGCGTGAACGGCTATCTTCATACAAAAAATACAAGGTTATATCATCAGCGAAAGTTGTGACTTCACGACACTGCTACCAGGAAGCGAAAGACCACGGACACGTGAATCCACATCAAGAGCACGCAAATGTGGCTCAAGGCTGAGGACAAATAGCACAGGGGACAATGAACATCCCTGACGGACCCCACGTGTTGAGGAAAAGGCAGCATTTTCCCAGCCATCCTGAACTAGGGTGCTTTTCAGAATAATGTAGGTATTTCTAATTATTTGCACAAACGAATGAGAAAAGCCGAAGGCTGTGAGTACAATAAAGATATACGCGTGCTCTACTCGGTCAAATGCTTTTTCTGGTCCAAGAACACAAGGATACCCCGCGCAGATCGCAACAAAGTATAGGCTATGATATCACGTGTGGTAAATGACAAGCTCTGTATTTCTCGTCCAAGCATTGACGATGTCTTGTGATGACCTACCAGGGCGTTCAACAGACCCCTCAAACGTTGAATGGCTACCGCCACGAATATCTTATAGTCAACGTTGAGGAGCGTGATAGGTCTCTAATCTTCAGGATTAACAGAGGAAGCATCACCCTTTGGAATAAGCACAATGCGTCTATGTTTAAAACTTGATGGAAAGTCACCGTCCTCGTAGCATCGCCGGATAACCGCGGTAAAGGTAGCACCAATCTCATTCCATAAAGTCAAGTTAAACTCAGCAGGAAAACAGTCTGGCCCAGGGGTCGTTCCACGTTCCATAGATTTCAGTGCCGCTTTTACCTCTTCAGCCGATGGAGGGATGTGCAGACAATCCGCAGCTTCTTGAGGAATTCGGGTCAAACTTCTAAGCATTGGTGGTGTTTCATCACAGTTAGTTCGCATGGCCGAACATGAAATTGCTGCAAAATGCGCCAAGAAAACAGATCTATGATGCGTAGGAAGCGGCTGCGCAGGGGGTATCTGTGCTGTCATAGAGGCAGATGGCTGCGATTACCGAAAAAAATGGCAGCGTATCCACGGAGTGAATGATGGGGAGGGAGGCGAAGCATTAGTCCGTCCATTTGGTCTTGATTCCGTGCGTCCATGCGTCCGTCTGTGTGACCGTCCATGTGTCCATCCGCCCGTCCGTGCGTGCGTCTGTTCATGCGTCCGTTCCTGCGTTCGTCCATGCATCCGCCCCTGCGTCCGTTCATGCGTCAATCCATGCATCTGTCTATGTGTCCGTTCATCCATCTATTCAAAACTCCAAGTACCACTATCTCGCATCTTTTCATCATATATTCCCCATATTGAAGCACCGCCATCCAGCGGACATTCCAAGGACTACACGAGAGGTGGCACACTCACACTTTCTTACGGCTTGCACTTCGGGTCTACTTCCTACCTTTAACCACCTCGAATTCAGGGTATTGTGAAGAAGATGTGCCTGCGGTGAGCAGCATCGCCAACGCCCGGCTCTCTCGGCTCGTGCTTCGGCTCGCTGCTGTGCTGATCTCTGCTGGACGGTTCTTCACGCTGTCTTGTCGTTGTTGTTATCGACTAATAAACCTCGTCACATTTGGTGGAGAGTGCTGTTTATCCCCGTCGCTACACCCATGAACTGCGAAGCCGCATGCTACCGCCCGTCATGACTGACAACGCCAACCCATCGGCATTGTCGCCCCAGTTCAACTGACCTGGCCATGTTAGGCTACGGGACCCGAAGGTCTCCAGCGGTGCGGATGAGACCCACGTGGAAGATTGGCTTGAGCTCTACGAGCTGGTGAGCACCAATAATAAGTGCGATGAAGCCGACAAGCTCCGGCATGTCATATTTTATTTCACCGGCGTCGCGGAATTGTGGTTTAACAACCACAGACACAACATCCCCACCTGGAGCGTCTTCAAGACGTCATGTGCTGAAGCGTTTGGTCGGCGGGCTGTCCGCAAGCAGCGGGCAGAACAGCGCTTGCACGCCCGCTCTCAGCAGACTGTCGAAAATTTCACCAGCTATATTGAGGATGTCGTCGACCTTGGTCGACGCGCGAATGACACCATGCCCGTGTCGGACAAGGTCAAACACAACCTGAAGGGCATCGACGATGGCGCATTTCAAATGCTCTTGGCTAGAAATCCGAGCACAGTTTCTGAAGTCGTCAGCTTGTGTCATAGCTACGACGAGTTGAAGAAGCAACGCTCTGTGACTTGACAACCTCAGCGTGGTAGTGAGTCGCTGTCCAGTTTCGACACCATGCCTGACAATTCACCATTGCTTCAGCAAGTCCGAGCCTTCGTCCGTGAGGAAGTCGCCCGCCAACTTTCTCTAGTGCCTTTTGCTCACGAGACCACCACCCTTCTACCCGCCCCGCTTAGCACTGCTATATCGGAAGAGTTTGCACAAGCTGTTTCCCTTGCGCACTACGAGCCGCCTCTTTCTAGCCGTGTGCACTGCCCGCGTGTCGCACAGCCGGTAGGTGCCCCTGTCGCCTATCCAACAGCGATTCAGCCTGTGGCTGTGCCCCTAACATATGCAGCACAGCCTGTGGCTCCTCCTGTCGCCTGTTCGCAAGAGATGCAGCCCGTAGCCTCCCCGCTCACATATGCAGACGCTGTGCGTAGGCTTCCGCAACCGCCCTACACCACGCGCTCACAGCGCGCGCACAAGGCTGCTTATACTACACCATGGGCGGCACCACCAGTCGCCAATCCATGGAGGACGCCCGACAACCGAACGATTTGCTACGCCTGCTTCACTTACGGACACGTTGTTCGCTACTGCCACCATCGACCTCAGACGTTCGGCAACTATGCCCGGTCGTCAAAACTCGGCAGCCAACCCTTCGACCAATACGGGCCGGTGTCGTCACCACCTCGCTGTGCCCCTACTGACCACCTTGACTTCCAGCCGCAGCGCGCACCGTCTCCTCGTCAGCGATTGCCCTCCCCCATGCGTCGCCAGCCCGGACCCGCCTAACGGGAAAACTAAGCACCGCAGTTCAAGAGGCAAGAACTTCGCCGTTTTCGAACTGTCTAAGCCCTCGCTCCTCTCCTGATAACGTGGTCACAGTAACTGTTGAAGGTTATTGTACTTTCGCCATTGTAGGCACCGGCGCAGCTGTTTCTGTTATTGCCGCTAATCTCTGCCGTTTATTGCGCAAAGTCACGACGCCGCTTTCGGGACTGTCGCTCTACACCGCAAGCGCACAGGAAGTAACGCCTCTCGCAGCCTGCACTGCAAGAGTGTCCATCGAAGGCAATCTTTACATTGTGGAATTTATTGTTTTAGTTGTCTGTTCGCATGACGTCATCATCGGGTGGTACTTCCTATCCCGCCATAATGCCGTCATCGACTGCGCTCGCGCCGAAGTTGACTTTTCACCCTTGTGTGATATCCCATTACTTGACGCTCTTCATCAGCCGGCAAAGTTGCTCGTTCATGAAGATACCGATATTCCACCGGGAAATTTCGCCCTTGTTCCCGTTTCATGCAACGCCTACACTGAGGCTACATGCCTTTGTATGCCTTCCGATATCTTCAAGAGTCGTCGAGCTCTGCTGCTGCCTTTCGCAACAATTGATCTTGCCGTCGGAAGAAGCAATATGTTCGTAAGCAATCCGCTTTCCACACCTGTCACTTTGCTTGCGTGGGAATGTCTCGGCCACGTGCTGGATCTCGACCCTTCGGCTTTGGTTGATGTCCCGGATGACTACTGAAACCACCCAAAAGCACTGTCAGAACTCGGGGAGTCGTCCAATGATACGTCTTTCAGCGCCATCGCCGACACTCTCACTCCCACCGAACATGCCGACCTGCTGGGTCTTCTGCAAGAGTTCAGGAGTTCTTTCGATGTGTCGCAGCCTCAAACTGGGTCGCACGTCACAAGTCAAACGTCATGTTGACACCGGCGTACACCTGCCACTGCGTCAAAGACCATACCGTGTGTCCGCTGAAGAGCGCCGCGTCATCAACGATCAAGTCGAAGATGTACTTCATAGAGACGTCATTCGACCATCTCACAGTCTCTAGGCGTCTCCTGTCGTCTTCTTGAGTAAGAAAGACGGATCTATCTGATTTAGCGTGGACTATCGTTGTTTGACTAAGATAATCCGCAAGGACGTCTATGCTTTGCCGCGCATTGATGACGCCATCGACACCCTTCACGGAGCGGAATTTTTCTCGTCGCTAGATTTGCGGTCTGGCTACTGGCAAGTCCCAATGGCTCAAGCCGATCGCCAAATAACGGTATTTAATACAACGGACATACTATATGAGTTTAACGTCATGTTCTTTGGGCTTTGTAACGCGCCTGCCACGTTTGAATGTCTTAGGGATAATACGCTACGTGGCCTCAAGTGGAATATGTGCCTCTGTTACCTCGCTGATGTTATGGTTTTATCCCATGATTTTCCTACGCACCCCTTTCGCCTCAGCCACGTTTTGACTTGTCTGACCAACGCTGGCCTGCAGCTTAACCTGAAAAAATGCCGCTTCGCTGCACGCGAGATCGTCATACTAGGCCACATTGTGTCCAAAAACGGCGTATTACCTGACCAAGCAAAACTTCGAGCAGTCGCAGAATTTCCGAAGCCGACGATCATGAAAGAACTTCGCAGTTTTGTAGGCCTATGCTCGTATTGCCGGCGCTTTGTTCGCATTTTGCATCTATCATGTCACCATTACCCAGCTTCTTCGCGGTGACGTGAACCTCTCCTCCTGGTCACCTGCATGTGAAGTTGCCTTCACTACTTTACGCCGTCTGCTCACCTCCCCACCTATTCTTCGCCACTTGGACCCGACGGCTCCTACCGAAGTGCACACCGACGGCACCGGCGTCGGGCTAGGCGCTGTCTTCGCTCAACGAAAGCCCGGCTATTCAGAATACGTTGTAGTCTACGTCAGCCGCACTCTGACGAAAGCCGCAACTAACTACAGCATGACAGAAAAAGAGTGTTTGGCTCTGGTGTGGGCGCTTGGAAAAGTCCGGCCATACTTATACGGCCGCCCGTTCGATCTAGTAACTGATCACCACGCGCTTTGCTGGCTCTCCACTTTTAAAGGCCCTTCTGGTCGCCTGGTGCGATGGGCACTCCGCATCCAGGAGTACGACATTCGCAAACACTCTGACGCTGATGCCCTGTCCCGCTCACCTTTATCACCAGATCCGACGTGCGGAAACACTCGCCTCGAGACCTTGTAATTGCTAAATCTCGACTCGATTGCCACCGAACAACGTCGTAACCCGTGGATCGCATCTCTTATCGAATATCTATCTGGCACGTCCAACCTTCCAGTATCTCGATCCCTCCGACGTCAAGCTTTCCATTTAGCCATTCGCGATCAATTTCTTCATCGACGCAACTACGCTCCCGATAGCCGCCGGTGGCTACTGGTCATTCCACGCACTTTGCGGTCACAAGTATGTGCCTCTCTTCACAAAAATACGCAATGTGGCCACACCGGGGTGTTCAAAACGTATGAACGCATTCGCCATCGCTATTACTGGCGCGGCATGTACAATTTGTACGCAAATTCGTGCAGTGCTGTCCTGACTGCCAGCGACCCAAATCAAAAGCGCCACAAGCGACTGGCGCATTGCAGCCATTTAATCGCGTCGGCATTGACCTCTACGGCCCCCTTCCTTTGACATCAAATGGTGATCGGTGGATTATAGTGGCAGTTGACCACCTGACACGATACGCCAAAACAGCCGCTTTGCCGAGCGCTACAGCTCAGAATGTCGCCTCTTTCATTTTACGTCGCTTTATCCTTCGACATGGTTAAGTGACAGAGGCCGCGCTTTCCTCTCTGAGATCTTCGAAACTCTTCTTTCGGAATGCCACGTCATTCATCGGAAAACGACAGCATACCACCCGCAGACTAACGGGCTAACGGAACAGTTCAACCGTATGATGGGTGATATGCTCTCATTGTACGTGAAATCTGATCATAGCAACTGGGACCGTGTTCTCCCATACGTCACATTCGCATATAGCACCGCAGTTCAAACCACCACGGGATTCTCACCTTTCTTTCTTTTTTATGGACGCAAGCCTTCCCATACAATCGACACCCTACTACCCTACCGTCCTGATACTTCCGAGTGTCCACCTGTCTCCGATGCTTCTCGACAAGCCGAAGAGTGCCGCCAGCTCGCCCGTGCATTCACCTCAAAAGAGCAGCAACGCCAAAAAGAACACCGTAGCACCACCCTTTGAGATCCCAGCTATGCCCCAGGGTCTCTTGTGTGGCTCGCCATTCCACACCAAACACCGGGACTCTCCTCTAAACTTGTCCCCCGGTACGAGGGGCCTTACACCATTGCGGAGAAAACCTCTCCGGTTAATTTCCTAATTGAGCCAGTTTCCCGATCGGACGACATGCGCCGACGCGCGCGTGACATCGTCAATGTTTCCCGACTGAAACCATACCAGGAGCCTCTGCCTGAAATTTCTTAAGTCGCCAGTATGGCTCCTAAAAAGGGCGAAAAAGGGCGATTGTGAAGAAGACAATGTGCCTGCGGCGAGCAGCATCGCCAACGCCCGGCTCTCCCGGCTAGTGCTTCGGCTCGCTGTTGTGCTGATCTCTGCTGGACGGTTCTTTACGTCGTCTTGCCGTTGTCGTTTTTTTCAATTTTAAAAATTTGTTTTATTGATTTCTTGTACAAGGCACAAGAAGCAAAAGGATGTTGGGGCTGAAGGCATATAGCCTGACAGAGGACCCAACACACTTGTACACAGTTCGTACATCAAAAAAATAAACTTAAAAAACAGCTTTCGTGGCATCCAGAGCTTCATGAACAAAAAGCAACAGCAAACAATAGCTGACAAAAATATCATGTTACATTGAATCTGACTGATTATACAAGTCTTGTAACATACTTACTACATAACATACTTAAATAACAATCACTTAGGAAGGAATCAGACCAGAACATTAGAGACATGTGATACATACCATTATATTTTATAGTTAATAAAATACATGCAGTACAAGATTTCCATCGCCCGACTACTACCATTGCTAACATCAGTATTTTTTAGAATCCATCAAAAAGTATGTTTTCCTGCATTAGCACTTTTTTAACTTGTACCTTAAATGCTTTTACTGTACAGTAAAAATTAATTTTATGTTCTATTTTGTTTATTATGCAAGTTGTTTGATGGGTAAAAGTTTGTTTACCATATTTTGTTCTTGTTCGTTGTGGACGGCGTAAGATTTGGCGGATCGAATAAGTGTGTTGTCTAGCTCCTTCGTTGGACTCATACAGTTTTCTGCTGTATATGATTTGCAATATTTCCATATAATAGACTTGATCGGCACGAAGCACATAATATCTTTAAAATAAAGGTGCTGTCCTCAAGTTTGCGTAATTTTCTTGGTGTTTGCAGCATATGCGGAGAACACTTTTTTGTAGAAGTACAAGTTTCTTGTAGTTAGTTTTGGTAGTTGATCCCCGCACCAGAGCTCCATAGCACAGCTTTGAATAGAAAGACAATTGTATAGCTGTTGTTTCAGCTATAGGGGAATCAGTTTAGAAATTCTGTACATAATACCAATGCTTTTTGATAAGTCTACACATAGTTGGCTAATATGCGCGTTTCAGCTTAACTCATCATTAAATGTCACTCCATGAAACTTCTGGTATGTCACTTGCTGCAGTTTCATTCCTGCATAAGTAATAGTTATTTCCTTATCGATGGGTGTATTGAGCGACCTGAATATAATGTATTTTGATTTTCAGCGTTTATTTGCAATTTATTTGGATTCATCCAGCAAGCTAGTGATAGAAGGTAGTGATTCACACTGTATTCTAATTCATTCAGGTCCCGTGATTTAAAAAATAGATTGGTGTCGTCGGCGTACATTATTAATTCTGGGTAATCAGGTATAATACCTGTACCATTTACGAAAATTATGAATAATAACAGACCTAGCTTAAAGCCCTGAGGGATGCCTCATTGAAGCGTTAGATAACTAGACGAAACATCCTGCATACGTACGAACTGTTGACGTTTATTTAAATAGCTTTTCAGCAACCGACTTACAACACCCCTAATTCCGTACTTCTATAATTTCTGTAACAGAATTTTGTGATCTATAGAATCAAATGCCTTCTTTAGATCTAAAAATAGACCAAGCGTATAGTTTTGAGCCAGCGACTAATAAACCTCGTCACAGTATATACTAGTTCACTGTATTCATGGAACTGCGGCCCAATTCTCGCTAAACCAACAGATGCATGGATGGACTCCCGGATGGCTGCACCGACGGATGAATGCATGGACGGAGGCAAGGGCGGATGCATGGACGAATGCAGGCACAGACGCACAGATGGACGTGCGGACGCACGAACAGACGCAAGCACGGACGGGTGACTGGACGCGCGGACATTAACACAGACAGACGCATGGTCGGATGGAAGCAAGAACAAATAACCGGACGGATGCTTCGCCCCTCTCTCCATCATTCACTCCGTGGATATGCTGCCACTTTTTATTGTTCAACAAAGCACAGGAGAAATTTCCCAGGGGCACCACCTTGCAGGTCAAAATGTAACACTTCTTACACACTACCCCTACGAATACGAGGGATGAACAGGTGCCGCTTTAAGGAGCTTCGCCCCTAAAACGAATGTCTCGCGTAGCGCAGCACCTCGGGATGCGCACATGCGTTGTGTATACAGCGCCATGCTGCTGCCGCCAGGGACAAAGCAGCTGTCAAGCGCTGAAAGCGTTCACGCAGTTCACGCTGCCAAGGTCGCATCAGAAGAGAAGGTGCTTCGGCGCGCAAAGCAATCCGTAACTTCATCGCAGTACCAGCAAGCTCTTCAGAAACGCTGTTGACGAAGCGAATGCCCCTCTACTGCGCAGTGCAGGCGCCACTGCGTTTTAAGCGCATCCCAATCTTCAGGACCAGACGCCGTGAGTGACACACGTATTGCGCGTTACAAATCTGATCTTCAGCGTGCTTCCTGCCGGACGCGAACATCAAGACGCCATGGCTTTTCCGAAGAAGAAAATAGAACTTCGAGCTTCAGGACAATAGGCTGATGATTAGAAACGTACACAAAAGAAGGTGAAAAGAACGGAACGCATAAAGTGGAGACAAACGCCTCTAACGGACGTGGGATATAAGCACGGTCGAGCCTGCTGTAGGATCGTCCACGTCGCCATATCCAAACAACGGTATTTCTGTGCAGTACATTGCGCGCGTCCAGTAATGAAAACTGGTGGACAAGGCGTCACAGCTCGCGTGAATTCCAAGCAGACTGGCCCCAGCCGGGACCTTGTACATCGGTTTACGTATTTAGAACGCAGTTGAAGTCGCCAATCAGGATTACGTCACGACCGTCAAGAAAAAACACATCCAGGTCTCTGAAAAGTCATTATACCGTCCAGCTTGTGATGGCCCATACAAACACACATCACTACCCAAAAAAGTAGCTACAGTGCAAAGCCAAAACCCTGCCCACGCCGTCATAAAAAGCATGATGATCGCGTAATAGAGCCCGGTTAAAAATGAAAATACTTACTCCCGTAGAACGAGATGTAGCGAAAGAAAAATAACAATCTAGGCTGAACATTCGTTTAAAAGCAAGCACGTCGGATAGCGAGAGGAAATTTCTTGTCTGGAGGCACAAAACATCGCAGTTCGCAGCCCGGGGGACACTAATTCCTTCAACCTGCTTTGCCGAGCTGCGAAAACCTTGAACGTTCAATGAAATAATATGTAGTGTTGTAGCCATAATGAAAAGTGAAAACCAACCTGGACGCATAGTTCTAGACGATGTCCTAAAAAGTGTCCAGGGGACACTTCCTCAACCAAATCAAAACGCATTGTTCGACCCTCCAGAAGAGGGTCAAGGTTTTTCAGACCGTAGGGATTTACCACGGTCATCACCTGCATTCATCAGAGCAAGAGCTGGAAGTGTGCCTATTTTTTTCTTCTTTCGAGGGGCGGCCCCAAATGTTGCCTAAGAAAGGTTTACTATGAATAGTATGCGCCCTACAAAGCTAGGTGTGTTTTTTTTTCTGTCTTCGTTATTTTCTCACCTGCTAAGCCAATGCAGCATAACTTACCCCAACATATAGCAATCACCTCAGCATTTATAAAGGTTCAGAGGTCTGACGACTGCCCGGACTTTTTCATTGGTAGTGGATGCATTGCCCGAGCTAACATTCACTGATGAAGTAGGCAAAATGGCACACTTTAATTGCTTCTGCCTTGTTCTCATTGCAGATAATTGGTCACGAGATAATGCATGCATTCGACGTAAAACACTTGGAGTACGACTTCTTGAGAGACGAAGAAATGGCAAAGGAATACACCAAGAGGGCACTCTGTTTAAGGAGGTCGCATAGAGCGGTTGTAAGTATTATAGCTTTTTCTACACACAAACGCATAGAGGTATGCTTAGGCAAGGTGTCCCAATTGTGATGTGGCACGATTCTGAAACAGAGGAATGAAGGCTGGCGAAATAAGCCTAATGCATATAATTTCCATACACTAGGCTAGCTACCGCCATTTTAAATCAGGTTAGCTCACATAATTACCAAAATGTCAATGAGGCATACGCATGCATGTTAAAGAGAACCTAATTGTGCTATTTTCATTATGGTATACACAGATACACTCTTAAAGGGAACATTGCTGCACACGGGGATCACTCGGTGCCACCGCCGGCCTCCGGCTGTGGCAAGTTTAGCGCAGGCGCAACGCCTGCTGTGAGGGTAGCTGTTTCGTCGTCAGAAACCGTGAGCCCCTGTTTGACGAATCCAGGCGTAGCAACTGCTGCCGGTACAAAAGAGGACCACGCGTGGTCCTCACTGCGCCTGCACAGAGCTCGTTTCATTCCCGTGTAGGGGCGGTTTTGCCAAGAGGCAGCCAAGTGCTGTAATGTTTAGCAAAGGACCCCTGTCTACATTTTGCGTGCCGATTCTTCCAGATTGAGTAAAAAAAGTCTCGAATTGTGAGAAATGCAGTATTATTTCAGTGAACCGAACTCAAAAAGGACTATAAAGGGTTCTAATTTGGTCGGAGCTTTAGTTACTGTGTGGCCACTAGAATGATCTTATATCACGCCACTCTGCGCAAGCAGAAACCAAAGCTCTAGATTCATTATCAGAAACTAGGTACTAATACGCGTTTCTGGCAGTTTATTTCGAAAAGTGAGCACAGGAGCCGTAAGGGCGATTTCATTATATTATTAGGTTACACATGAGACACAAACACCGATATACGTTATTGTGAGATGTCAGCACGATTTGATGTAATTGATGATAATTATACCCCTAAACGCATTCATTCATATAAGAAAGTTAGTGCAATCAAACCCTAAAATAACTAGGACTTTGAATATGCCTGCTTTCTCCAATCTTGACATAATGACGAGCGTTTGCGACTAGCATAAAAGCTCGAGCGCATCGCCCCGATTCAAATTCCCCCCCAAATTTTGATCCTTCATTGTCTTGCGTAGCAAATAAGTTTAGTTTTTTTTTGGTTTCAGGACACAGTAAGATTAGTTTGGCCCGAGTTCTCAAAAAAGCAATGAAAAGAAGGGGTTTTTGAGTCGAATTAGTGTGTTTGGATCCCGACGCTTTCGAATCATTCGAAGTTCTTGTTCATTGAGTGTATACACGCGGAGGCACTGGAACCAGAGCGTCAGTTCGAATCAACAAGAAGTTCAAAATAACTGAGTGCACATTAACGAGCTTTTACTGCACCAATTGACCACGCCTTCTTGAGGGAGAGAGCAGCGCACTCATATGACCTCACCACAAAATCCAACGCTTTTCATGAGGCCAATTGCTGAAGGCAGCGTTGCACACTATGATAAAAGTACACGAGGAGCACCACCAGAACGAGCCACAATTTTCATTGGAGTCGTCCATATGATTTCTGGGCCATGATCATTTGGAAATTTCACAGCACCCTGCATTGACAATCCCCTTCTTTGTTTCCGGCGGCATTGATAATGCAGTAGAATCCATGTTCTTGTTATTGCAACTGTGCAGCACCACGCCAAAGAGTTTTTTCGGCTGTGCGGTGTCAGTCAGATACGTGAATTAAAACTTTCTGCCTTTTTTGGATACTGATAGCATGTTCGAGAGCGCTGCTTATTGACGCGTGCTTTAGTTTAGTAGTGTGTCATTTATTTGAGAACTAGCTCCTTTTACTCGCGGTCTGCCGTAAGACTCCTGCCGCTGTGTACAAAACTGTTGCCACATTGTGTACAGCTTTGTGGTTACAGCTCAAAAAAGGCTTTTGGGTGATTCTAGCAATGGTCACTAAATGACGCGCTGCCACCCAGGGCATCGGTTTCCGACTGCCTGCGCCCTCGCCCCTGCAAGTGGCTTTGAAGCAAATAAATTTGAAGATAAAATTGTGGCGTAGTAACTGTCTCTCTTCCAGCAGGTCACCTCAACTACGCTACACAGATTATGAGTAGTGAGAGGGAGAATTAAAGGAATGTCACCAAGAGGGTGTCATTCATGGTGTTAGTGGTGTTTGGTCCGGCCGCGTGTCAACGCGAGCCATGAGCGAGACAGGAAAGAAAAGTGTCAGGCAGGCCGGCAGGGCGAGGGGGATCATCGCGACTACGTCCTTTTTTTTCTCAGTGCTTCGCAAGCAGTGCAGCACATGGCAAGTGCTGAGTGTCCCGCCACTGCCGATATTCTCCCAAACCCCTTTACCTGCCTGCTGTCAACACCATAGAAGCACGCTTGATAGCTTTACGTCTGCGACCAGTATGGCATAAAGATACAGGTGGTGAACGGTCCAAGCGACGTGGCCAACACAGCAGTGCCGGCTGCGGTACGTCCCCAGAAATGCTTCCCTCGACGTACACATCGTGCGCCGGCTCATTAACGAACATTCTTACAGAAATAGTCAGGCAAAAAAAAGCACCATGCATCTCTAAGCAAGCTTCTCTAACAACACTCACTTTGTCGATGAGGCGGTGATTTTTTTTATTTCATGGGCTTCCTCTATCATCCAAAAAATTGATAATTCACTTAGTAACTTGTTCACAGTATTATGGTTAGCTGTTAATCTCGTTAACATTTTGATGAATAGGTGAGTACTCGTCGTGTTGCATGTATATTCATAAATACTTAATCTTAGTGAACAAAATGTTAGCAGTCGCTACTCCAGCGACCTGGTGTGTTGCTTCACTTTTTCTCCAGTTATATATTGCGAGCACTATTTATGTACTTCATCTATTTATTTTAAACTACCTTAGGTAGTCTAAATTTCTGGAGTCTTCTACTACGGCGCCTCTCATAATCATATGACAGTTTTGGGACGTCAAACGCAACATATCAATCAATCAGTCCATCTACTCATTTGTACATATATATATACTCATCACCATCACGCTGGCGTGGGTTATAGGGTTCAGTCTCGGCGAAAAAAAAGAATTGTCTTGCGGCCTCAATGTTGCCTTACAAGAGATAATGAGTGCTTTCAAGTCCTCTAGTCCTCTCCGTGCTGCGAATACTTATCAGCTGCCACTACAAAACACCCCTGAATCTGCGTTCAGGTCGACGTTTTTACAACCAGCCATCTGCCATGTCATGCGACGAGCACAACACCTCGACTCTATCCGCCTAACTTGTGTGAGGGGGAGGGGAAGGCTTGTTATACCGTCAGCTACCCTCAAAACGATCGACCTGGCCTTCGCGGTGAAGATGTTGAGGAATAGTTGGAGCAGTACTACGACGTAAGTTTGCTCGGCCACTGGGATGAGCCTACAAAACTCCCCCGCGTCCCGTTCTTTCTAACCGGGGTTGTCAAGACTTGGTTTTTGAACCATGAGCTCGATCTCACCTGCTGGGCCACCTTTTGGCAGCTCCTCCATTAGATCTTCGCAAACCTTTCTGTCCGCTCCGACATCGTCAAACGGAAGCTTGCCGAGTGGGTCCAGCACTCAGGCGAGTCCTATATGTCGTATATAGAAGACGTCCTCGCTCTTTGCCGCCGCGTTGACAGCTCGATGGTGAAAAATGACCGCATTCGACATCTGCTCAAAGGTACGGAATCAGTGGCCTTTAACGCTTTGGGAGCAAATAATGCTATCACGGTAACAAATATCATCAGTACATGTCACCGCCTCAATTATCTCCATCTTATCTGCTCGCAACCTGACTTATCTACCCCCAGGGCGACGAACGACAAGGAGCTACGTAAGTTTATCCGTTTTATAAATCGTCAAGAACTACAACTACAAGCTGTGTCGTGCTCACTTCTGTGCACACGACGATTCCTGGTGGTAGCCGTCGCACCACCATGAGGAAAGAGTTGGCATCCATGGCATGCCCGCAAGTCCCAAGCCCGCATCTCGCACCACCTTCCACCAATGCTCAAGGTGCTGCTCTCGCACCACCTTCCCAGCAATCACCGCAGCCTGGGTCGGCAGTGCTCGCTTCGCTTAATGCTCTTTCCACAAGAGCGCCACCGGAGTTTTCCAATACTTGATGTTCAACTCGACCAGCCTGCTGCTACTTTAGAATTCATGTCCACATCTCAAGGTTGTCGACGGCGTCAACAAGACAAGAGGCATGGCTATGATGATTTTGAAAGGAATGAGTTTGCTCCTGTTTCCTAAAATCACCACTCATACCCGTTTTGTCCTCGTCATTCACCATCTCTGCCGACCATTGATGCAGCGGGTTCGTACCAGTCCACGCGTCGTTACTCTCCATCGCCTACGCGGCGCTCTGCTTCTCTCCTTCGCCCCGCTACCACGGCATCTGTTCATCGTCAGAAAAACTAAACAATGCAGATTCAGGTGTGAAAGCTGCACCTTATGAACTGCATAAAACTCCTGAGGAATTCGCCTCAAAATATGTTGAGTGTGTGTCGAAGGTGTGTGGACTGACCCCTTCGTGGACACGGGTGTGTCGCTTTTTGTTAATGGTGTCGAACTGTGTTCTCTCTTACAAAAACTCAGGACTCCATATGACAGGCCTCTTTGCTGCGCTAATGAAGTTTTCGTTAATGCTTCCGGTGTTTGCACAGTACGAGTTTTTATTTAGGACATTCTACATCACATTAAATTCCTCGTTTGGTCCTCTTGTACTAACGCGTTATATTTTGGTTGGGACATTCTCTCCTTAGCTTCAGCGGTGACATCTTGTCGACAGAGTCATTCACACCACATACGCTCCACTTTTTTTTTGGTATCGATGGCCATCGCTTGTGCTTTGCCACTATGGCTGATTGCTCCATTCCTACAGGTCTTGGGCATATTCTGAGCTGTTGAACAAAACAGGTCACTGACCAATGTCAAACAAAACAAGACGTTTCGGGACCCGTACGGGTTCCTTGTTCACAGTGGAATGACGGCTGAGCACCAGGTTCTTATGTAACGTTGAGCGCATGACGCAAAGTCCGGGAGTACACGTCATTTAGTGTGCCAGATGATCTATTGATTGTGTTACTTGTCGTCTGAATGATTAGTGATTCGAGGTTCAGTCTGGTTGTAAAATTCTTCTCCTTGGCCAAGATGCGTGCGTTGTCCCAGCTTATCTCGTGGCCCGTCTTCTCGGCATGCTCTGCGAGTGCACTTGTTACTGTGTGGCCCTTGGCGACGTCATTCTTGTGTTGAATCAGACGTCTGCAGTAATTTCCACTCGTGCCAATGTACACTGATTCGCAATCGGCGCATGGTATCTTGTAGATCACACCAGGAAAGTGTTGCAGAGAGAGAGGATCCTTCACCTTTAGCAACTCAGCCTTAAGCTTGCTTGCTGGAACATGCGCGATCTGTACACCACGTTTTCTGAATAGACGGGCTAGGGCTTCGCTTACATTTTGAATATAAGGAATCGATGCACGCTTTTGCGTAGACGATGTGTTATGCATGGCTTGCCTAGTTGACTGCAGTTTATGCATGACGGATTTAGTTGTTTTCCTAATAAAAATCTTGGGGTATCCATTCCTGATCAGGTCATCTTCAACGGTCCGGAGCTCCTCCTGCAGGCTTCCTTCATCGGAACAAGTGCGAATCGCTCGTTGAACTAAAGACCGAATCACTGAGCGTTTGTGGGCTACCGAGTGGACTGACTCATAGTCGAGGTATCTACCGGAGTGTGTTGGCTTCCGGTACAAAGCGAAGGCGAGGCCTGTGGGAGTACGTTTTACAACTGTATCCAAGAAAGGGAGGCAACCGTCTTTTTCTTCTTCCACAGTAAACTTCATGGAAGTCTCGACGCCATTTAGGCAGTCAAGGAAAGCTTGGACGTCTTTCTTCTTTATCACGCAGAAGCAGTCGTCGACGTATCTCAGAAAAACCTAGGGTCTCGGCTGAAATGTTCCCAATGCTTTCTGCTCAATTGCTTTCATTGTAATATTCGCAGTTGTGACCGAAATCGACGCTCCCATTGCGGTACCGAAAACTTGCCTGTAGAATTCACCCTTGTACGAGAAGTAAGTGTTGGATAGGCAAAACCGTAACAAGGTGCACAGCTCGGTGACGTCAAACGGTGTGCGATCGGCCAATGTCGTGTCCTTGTGAAGCAATTGTCTGGAAGTGTTTACAGCAAGGTCGATGGGAACACTTGTGAAGAGGGAGCAGACATCAAATGAAACCAGTATTTCGTCGACATCCACAGTGATACTCTTCATTTTGCTTATGAAGTCATTGTTGTTCCGGAGGTTAGTTTCAGTCTTGCCTGCAAGGGGAGCGAGGATGCCGTGAAGATACTTTGAGAGGCTGTACAGGGGTGACCTAGTGAAATCTACTATGGGTCTTAGAGGCGTTCCGCTTTTGTGAATTTTCGGTAAACCGTATATCGCTGGAGCAGAACCATTGGTGCACAGCAGCTGGAAGTATAACCTTTTTGCTGATGCAGGAAGCGTCTGAAAAATACTAGAGAGCGTCTTTTGCAGGCCAGTTTGGACTTTCGAGGTAGGATCCTTGTTAATCTTGGCGTACGTTGTACAGTCCCCCGCTATCTCCGTTATCTTCGCCTCATACGTCGACCGGTCGAGCACAACCGTCACGTTGCCTTTGTCCGCAAGAAGTACGGCAATCTTCTTGTTTTTGTGCAATGCCTTAATCGCTTTTTCCTCGTCTTCCGAGAGGACTTGCTGGCAGCCAGACTTGCGAATTCTCGATAGGATACCTACTGCTCTCGTACGGACTTCGTCTCGTTCACTTTCTCCAAGTAGACCAATGGCGTTTTCGACAGCACACACGACCTTGCGTGTGTCCGGCTGCTTTGCTTGATTGAAGTTGAGACCACGGCTCAAAACTTGGCATTCCGCAGGAGTTAGCTCGTATGACGACAAGTTCCTGACCCCGAACATGGGTGCTCTGGTTTTCGTGCCTTTTTTTATCAAAGCGCTCAGTTTGCGTTCTTGTGACGTTTCCTGCTTTTCTGTTCGTCGTCGCGATGCTTGTTTCGCAACAAGATGTATTTGAGAGAGTAATTCAGGCGTGATGAATTCCAGCTGGCGTGTTGTGAAGAAAATGTCAGTCTCAAGGCGCTTCACAGTCTGCTTGCAGTCTTCTATCCGTGCTTGAAGAAGCTGCCTTTCAGCTTTCGAAATGACTTGATGACCGAATGCCGATTTCACGGGGTGCTTTAACTGCAAAGATTTTGGGATGAGTTGCTTGGACTTACAGGTTACGTTTAAGTGCAGGTGATTGATTGTGTTACTTGTCGTCTGAATGATTAGTGATTCGAGGTTCAGTCTGGTTGTAAAATTCTTCTCCGTGGCCAAGATGCGTGCGTTGTCCCAGTTTATCTCGTGGCCCGTCTTCTCGGCATGCTCTGCGAGTGCATTTGTTACTGTGTGGCCCTTGGCGACGTCATTCTTGTGTTGCATCAGATGTCTGCAGTAATTTCCACTTGTGCCGATGTGAACTGATTCGCAATCGGCGCATGGTATCTTGAATATCACACCAGGAAAGTGTTGCCGAGGAAGAGGATCCTTCACATTTAGCAACTCAGCCTTAAGCTTGCTTGCTGGAACATGCGCGATCTGTACACCATGTTTTCTGAATAGACGGGCTAGGGTTCGCTTACATTTCGAATATAAGGAATCGATGCACGCTTTTGCGTAGACGATGTGTTATGCATGGCTTGACTAGTTGACTGCAGTTTATGCATGCCGGATTTAGTTGTTTTCCTAAAAAAAATCTTGGGGTATCCATTTCTGATCAGGTCATCTTCAATGACGCTCTCTAGACGCTCTCTAGTATTTTTCAGACGCTTCCTGCATCAGCAAAAAGGTTGTACTTCCAGCTGCTGTGCACCAATGGTTCGGCTCCAGCGATATACGGTTTACTGAAGATTCACAAAAGCGGAACGCCTCTAAGACCCATAGTGGATTTCACTAGGTCACCCCTGTACAGCCTCTCAAAGTATCTTCACGGCATCCTGGCTCCCCTTGCAGGCAAGACTGAAACTAACCTCCGCAACACCAATGACTTCATAAGCAAAATGAAGAGTATCACTGTGGATGTCGACGAAATACTGGTTTCATTTGATGTCTGCTCCCTCTTCACAAGTGTTCCCGTCGACCTTGCTGTGAACACTTCCAGACAATTGCTTCACAAGGACACGACATTGGCCGATCACACACCGTTCGACGTCACCGAGCTGTGCACCTTGTTACGGTTTTGCCTATCCAACACTTACTTCTCGTACAAGGGTGAATTCTACAGGCAAGTTTTCGGTACCGCAATGGGAGCGTCGATTTCGGTCACAACTGCGAATATTACAATGAAAGCAATTGAGCAGAAAGCATTGGGAACATTTCAGCCGAGACCCTAGGTTTTTCTGAGATACGTCGACGACTGCTTCTGCGTGATAAAGAAGAAAGACGTCCAAGCTTTCCTTGACTGCCTAAATGGCGTCGAGACTTCCATGAAGTTTACTGTGGAAGAAGAAAAAGACGGTTGCCTCCCTTTCTTGGATACAGTTGTAAAACGTACTCCCACAGGCCTCGCCTTCGCTTTGTACCGGAAGCCAACACACTCCGGTAGATACCTCGACTATGAGTCAGTCCACTCGGTAGCCCACAAACGCTCAGTGATTCGGTCTTTAGTTCAACGAGCGATTCGCACTTGTTCCGATGAAGGAAGCCTGCAGGAGGAGCTCCGGACCGTTGAAGATGACCTGATCAGGAATGGATACCCCAAGATTTTTATTAGGAAAACAACTAAATCCGTCATGCATAAACTGCAGTCAACTAGGCAAGCCATGCATAACACATCGTCTACGCAAAAGCGTGCATCGATTCCCTATATTCGAAATGTAAGCGAAGCCCTAGCCCGCCTATTCAGAAAACGTGGTGTACAGATCGCGCATGTTCCAGCAAGCAAGCTTAAGGCTGAGTTGCTAAATGTGAAGGATCGTCTTCCTCGGCAACACTTTCCTGGTGTAATCTACAAAATACCATGCGCCGATATCGAATCAGTGTACATTTGCACGAGTGGAAATTAGTGCAGACGTCTGATGTAACACAAGAATGACGTCGCCAAGGGCCACACAATAACAAATGCACTCGCAGAGCATGCCGAGAAGACGGGCCACGAGATAAGCTGGGACAACGCACGCATCTTGGCTACGCAGAAGAATTTTACAACCAGACTGAACCTCGAATCACTAATCATTCAGACGACAAGTAACACAATCAATAGATCATCTGGCACACTAAACCACGTGTACTCCCGGACTTTGCGTCATGCGCTCAACGTTACATAAGAACCTGGTGCTCAGTCGTCATTCCATTGTGAACAAGGGACCCGTACGGGTCCCGAAACGTCTTGTTTTGTTTGACATTGGTCAGTGACCTGTTTTATTCAACAATGCCTTTACCTGACCAGACGGCATTCCGTCGAACTCTGGACTATATTCTGAGCTGACATCATGTACCATCATTATTGAGAATGTGCTCCTGGCACCGTTTGGACGTTATGTCTGCGGAGACCTTACCATTGCTTAATGCCAGTTGTAGTTTCACTAGGTTAGATCATTTGCCACAGCTGTCAATTCTACTGCTCCTGTTGTGCTTCAGCAGGGCATCACTGTGACTTGCTTTACGGACACCGAACTCCTTTATTTAGGGCCTCTCCATGCTCCACCACCGTTTTTAGCTATCAGTGCCGGTAACCATGCTACAATAATTTATTTAACGTCCACCATAAATCCCAACCTCACGATAGCACAAAAACAAGAGCTTTTAGCTCTACTGCAAAAGCACACCTCTTCATTTACTGACAATTCCAAGATCCTTGGCCGCATTGCCGTCACTGTGCATTGTATTGAACCTAAAAGCAATTCAATTGTGCAGCGCCGCCCCTCCTATGCGTATTTCGCTAAGCGGAAAATCACCACACACAAAATCACCGACATGCTCAAACGAAACGTCATCCGGCCATCGTCCACTTCTTGGTCGTCATCTGTAGTTTTGGTCGACAATAAAGACAGTTTCCTGCGATTCTGCGTCGATTATCGAGCGCCTAACAAGATTGCGCGCGAAGACGTTTACCCGACGCCCCGCATAGACGACGCACTTCACTCTTTGCAGGGGGTGAATTTTTTTCCAGCCGGGACCTCCAATGCGGGTATTGGCAAATACCTATGCATGAAGCGGAAAAGAATAAAAAGGAATTTTGCAGCACCAGACGGGCAGTATGCTCTTGCCACATTCCAACGCATGATAGACACAATTCTTCATGGCCTCAAGTGGAAGACGTCTTTGCTATCTAGAGGACATTGTAATAGTTTCCTCTACTCTAGTCAACATCTTGAGCGACTGGACGCAGTTTTAACGTGCCTTTCCAACAGCGGAGTTCACCTTAACACAAAAAATTGTCATTGCACCAAGAAAAATGTTAAGGTTTTAGGCCCCCTTCTCAGCGAAAGATGGCTTTCGCCAAATCCTGACAATATCTGTCATGATGGGCTTCCTTCGCCCGCTAACTCGGAAACACCTATGCAGCTTCTCGGGTCTGGCGTCCTATTTCCGTCCCTTCATCAGCCATTTTGCTACAATCGCCTCGCCACTGGACAATCTCATCACGTCAGGTCCTGCCTTCACGTGGAGCGACCACTGAGAGCGTGCTCTTCAAGCCCCCAAACGTGCCATAACATCCGACCCCATCTTATGTCATTTCGACGAAACTCACCTACTTTTTTAAACACCGACAATAGCGGCCATGGAATTGGAGCAGTTCTTTTACAGTGGGACACCACTCCTCTAGCAAGAGTTGTTGCGTATGCCAGGCGTGCTTCAATGGTCACTGATCAGAACTACTGTATCACTGAGCAGAAATGCTTTACTGTAGTTTAGGCCGTACAAAAATTTAGACCGCATCTTTTGTTGCCTACAGATCATCACGCCTCAAGTTGGCAAGAGTTTGCTCTCCTTTATCACTGAAGACCTACTAAGGACAGCCAGCACAGTGCACAAGACGACGTCCGCCTACTTGTCTGATCGACTGGGTCGTTGGGTACTCCAGCTGCAACAGTACAATTTCCACGTTCCTGGAAAAACTACCAAGGTGCAGACGCTTTCATTTGTTGCCTTCTGCCACTATCGCCGTCAAGACCATTTGGTCCATTCTCGTCACATGAACCCGACGCTGCGTCACCCCAAACATTATCCCAACTGTCGGTTGTTGACACGTAGGTTTCAAATCACTATGCCCAGTTCGCTTCGAGCCAGCGTCATGATGCATACTGTAAGTGCATTACCGAACTCTTAAGTGGCAGATCACCTCATTTAATGCCAGATCACGACGACAACTACGACAGTTTAAGATTGACTGCAATGTGCTACACTGTTACGTCTACACTACTGAAAGAGACCGATGGGTTTCTGTTCTCCCTTCCTTACGTCAACAAGTACTCGAAGTCTTTCACGACGACTCATGTGCAGACCACTTGGTATTCAAGAACAGTCACAGCTCGGCCAAGGAACGTTTCTTCTGGCCTCATCTATCCAAATTCGTGGACAAGTACGTTGCATCTTGTCCTTCACGTCACATTGACGGAAGTGACAAACTTCGTCTCCGGCTGGCCTGATGCAACCCATTCCGTGTCTCGAGGCACCCTTCACCACCGTTGGAATAGACCTAGTTAGACCTCTTCTCATTGCACCAGTAAGTCATCGCTGGATTGTGACAGCCGTTGATCACCTGACACGATACGAAGAGATGGCTCCCCCAACTACAAGCTCTGCATCAGTCGTCACCGATTTCTTTCTCAAAGCCATTGCGCTGCGTCATGGTGCACCTCGCGTTCAGTTGAGTGATTGCGGCAAGCGTTTGCTCTCCTCTATCACTGAAGACCTACTGAGGACTTCCAGCACAGTGCACAAGACGACGTCAGTCTACCACCCTCAAACAAACGAGAGATTTTTCACATGTTAACAGACATATCATTGATGTATATCGTACCGCACCACGACAAGAGGGATACGATTTTGCTTTTGTAACATTTGCACACAACACCGCTGTCCAAAAACTACTGGTTATTCTCCTTTATATCTCGTGAGCGGCCGTTTGCTGACGTTCACCATCGACGTCTCTTTCCTGAATACTCTCGCAGATGCCTCAGTCATCTTATCCGAGCACTTCCTTTCCAGACTTGACCAATGCCGGCCGTGCTCGCCTCAACCAAGAAGCTAGTCAGAAAGATGGAAGGCAACGCCACGACAGCTCTCATCACGATGTTTTCTTGAGTCCTGGGGATGAAATGCTGCTTTGGACACGCGCTAGCATTGCGGGACTGTGCGAGAAATACAATCACGCTTTATAGGGCCATACATTGCCCGTAGGTAGGCGAACCACGAGTTCAACTAAGACAAGCTTTCAGGTTTATAGAACTCTAGAAGGCGAGAGTTCCTCGCGTTGATCGCATCAGTTCATGCGTTGACGTTGAGCAAACGTTGCCTTGCGTCAAGGTGTCGCTGATTCACTGTTTCTGAATTATCAGCACAGTGACTCCTCGGCACAGTGAGCTCAGATTTCTAAGGAATTGAAGTTCTCCCACGCACAAGAGAAATTACAGTCACGCTTGTCGTTTTTTTTGGGGGGGGGAAAGGGGGGGGACGTTCTAATGATAGAGCTGTGCGCCACCACCCGTTTTTGCTCACGCCGTTCACTCCACCACCCAAGTTCTCAGAGAGAACCCGCCGCCGCCACGCAACAACTGCAGCGCGCTGCCGTTTGTATTATTTCAACCCGAGCGAAAAATCTGGGCATAAAATGCATCACATCCTGGTTTTCTTTTCAGCTTTATGATTTTCTAGTGTCGCGTTTGTGGTGTCTTGACTGCTCTGTTGTGTCCGTGTTTGTATACCCCATCTATATGAGGGCTGCAAAGCAGTTTTTGGTGGTAAACAATTAACATTTATTTTCTTGATCGTTTCTTGTTCTTTTGGTACTCTTCGTGGAATCAGATTAGAGATTAACATGACATGATTAGAGCACATACTGTTGAGTTGTTCGTTTATTTTCTACCCTGCTTTGCCTTGCGTTCGCCCCCCCCCCCCCTCATTCTTCCTCGAAATTCACGAGATCATCACGTGCGAAAAACTTGTGATTTTACTGTACTTTGGGAGTTACCGACGGCACAATGAGAAATAAAAAATGTAGCCCACAAGCTCAAGATCCTGATAAAATCTAGGCTTAGAGCTCACACTGCACTCGTGCTTTATGAAGAGATAAATGTCGCAGAGACATAGCCTGCAAGAATTGTAGGGAAGGGAGTGTAGTGCAGTTTACTAGAGAACAAAACCAAAGGAAGGGGCCCCGAATGATTTCAGTTTCCTAACTGATGAGTTATTTACAATGAATAGGACGAAACACTCCATAGAAAAGCTGACCTGCTTCGAAGATTTTTGTATACTTTTTGATTGAGAGAAAAATTATTTAGACACATTCTACAGGCTTTCATCATCGCTGTCATATTCTGCATAAAGTCCAAATCGATAATGTTTATACGCATACTGTATGCTCTTTCCACAAATAACATATCACGAGCACTAGCGAGGAACAGTGCTGAAGCAAATGTGAAGAAGCTCCATATATTCATCACCTGGAAGGTGCATGTGATAACATCACTCCGCGTGCGATTCCTACTATGAATTGCTCCTCAAACGGAATGATCTATTTATCGTCCCAGGCAAGGCGCTCGTCCAATTGCCTGGCTGCTTTTGATCTTTTGTATTTATGTTGTCAAAGGAAATGTAATCTTCAAGGATTGCTGTTTTGCGCTGCTGCCAGGCACCACCGCTCAAGCCCAATGTGGCTTTGACAGGCCTAATATCTGTACCTCTTTCTAGTGCAAGGAGCAATAAAGATTCTTATATTACTAGTATCAATTAAACGTTAATAGTAATATAATAATATTGTTACGAGAAGGAGACCAACTCGGAGGGGTATTCAGAGATGTATTTACAGCCGGTAAAGCGAGCAGCGCCAGCCACTAAGATTAGCTCGCGCCTGTCTTCTTCGTCTCCATGCACTGGCACGCAGCATGACCCCCAGTGGCGGAGGCACCGTCCCGGTGCTTTAAAGGTCGTTATCTGACACATTCTTATAGCGCTTGATCCGCGATACGTGTACAGTGTTAATATTTCCAATACAATGACACCAAGAAATTATGCTCACACGATCATAAAAATCAGCCTAAGAATTCAATGTTGTAGACGTCACTTCTTTGCGCCAATGTAAATTGCCATTAGCTACCATATCCGTGCCTACACGAAATATTTTTGGAAGGACCATCTGCGGAGCAGTGCATTACTTTCCAGTTTGTGCGATCGCCGGTGGGACGCACCCCTATGCTACTGGCGCAATGTGCGAAGGGAGGAGTGGGCTTGCGCCAATAACTGCAAGAGTGTACCTGCACTCATGTCTCAACAAAAAATGTGGGCTTGCATTTGTGTAGTACATACATAGGGTAGTATGTATCTAGAGTATTCACAGCTGACATTGTGGTAGAGTAGACGGATATATGTAGAGTGGATCTTCTTAGCGTGCGCCTGAAAATCATGCTATTGAGAAGGTACTCGGCTTGCACTCGCGTTTCATCTTATCAATAACTGTCTGAAAGCATCTACCCTATCGTGTTGAGGAGCTTTCTTGTGACGTCATGTTGAGGCGTTCTCACTGGCTAACAAGACAGGTGTTCTAAACTCCAATAAAAAGCAACGAACTCTTCTGTTTTATCACATTAGGCTGTTGTAACGCAGCTTTTGGGTGCCTGTTAGGAGTATGTTTATTCTCTGTCATCGCTTTACGCGTGGTATGAAATGGTGGCACGAAAATAATGCGGCGAGCAACAACGACGTGCAATATTGTGATCGTTTCGTCTTCGATGTGTTTCTTCTTGCTTGGCGTGATTTGGGCTATCAAAGCTGCGATGCTCATGACTATGAGGTTGACGTTTTCGGTCACTCATTTGATGACATAATTCTCATGGATATGCATGCCCTGAATACGTGCTTTCGAAAATTTTTATTAGTGAACCTGTGATTTCAAGCTAATTCGAAAGCGCGCAATCTATATGAATTTGCATGTACCCAAAGTCGGGTACATATAATGCCGGCTGATGTGCTTTGCATGATGCGTTCTGTGACAGGCGGCTACGCCAGTGTATTCATTGTATTTAATTACCAGACAGATTTTTCAACTTCGCGTTAAGGCACGGCTAAAGTAAGAAACGAATATAGGGAAGTATTTACATTTAACACTAGAATCAAGCTTACGAAGCCAAGTTGCGATTCTTAGTTTGTGTATTCCCATTAATACTCTATTAAGTAACCTTATCTATAATGCGACTCTTTTTGCAGCGGTATTGGTTGCGTTTTTTGAAGAGCGATGTTTTGAATGATGACTTGGACTCGGAGAACCTGGGTGACTTGGTCGGCACCAGACTTGCTTATGAGGCCTTTGCCTCGTTGCCCGAAGACATCAGGAAGGTAAAACTAGCCGGCTTTGACAAGTCACCGGAGCAACTCTTCTTCATCAGCCAGTGTAACATTTGGTGTGCCTGGTATGACGCAGACAAACAACATGCGCGCTATGCCCCACACCGCTCACGGTGTCTTGTTCCTTTGAGGAACATGGCTGAATTCTCTCGAGCATTTGGCTGTGCGCCAGAGAGGGTGATGAATCCAAGTAAAAAGTGCTCATTATGGTAATGCACTATGCCCTCGTATTTATGTTTTTAGCCATAATAAAGTTATTCGTTTTCCGCATTTTTTGATGAAATAAAAAAACAATTCCTGAGCACACAGCGAAAGGTCTTAACCTTGACGCATTCTACTTTACATAGAGTGACGAGGTGTACAACGCACTCTATCTGGTAAGAGCTTTATAGTCGAGCATAACCTAAATAGTATGCGCTCCGGCTATAGAACCGCAAGACGAGTTCTATAAACAATTTTGCTGATGGTTTCTTGTGCTGGTATTCATACGGGGAAGTAAAATATTCGTAAGTATAGGATGGAACATTTTCGCAAATATGCCATTGAACGATTAGGACCTACTCTGAGGGAAGCTGATTTTTTTTTCAATGCTGTGACCAACTGTATCTTCCTATTTTGTAGTTTATAAGATACAAGAGGTCAGTGAACAGCTCTATACTACCTAACACGAGCGAAAGCAGTTTGCCGTGCGAACTACCGCATTATAAAGAGGTAGTACACAAAGACATAACACACATTATTACTCTTTTTTTAACAGTACTAGGAAATGTCTTTGAAAGCGGAACGCCACGACGTGACGCAAAATGTCCCAGGTTTTGAGAAAGTTGTGATCCCAACAAGCGTTGACAGAGCGTAAAAAGGATAAAAATACTGCTATCAAGACACACTATATGTCCAAATAAATGCTTGTAGTTCCATCGGAATAACGAAATTAATTGCTGATACATGGAAGGGGCACAGGATAAGCTCTTGCTTTGAATATTTGGTGTCATCTTTTGTTGGCATATCATTCTATCGAGTGATTTATCTAGGCAAAGGCAGTACGTGTTTGTTGCTACCGTCAAATTTCTGCATCAAAATTTCATAACCCACTCTAGAATAGTTTATGAGCTTTTCAGAGCGTTTGAGATAAGTACCAATTGAGTTTTAAGAGTGTTTGTAAGTATTTATTTTCATAAAACATTGTGGTAATCTAGCAGCCCTGTCATCACCTGGCTGAATTTGTGGTTAGATTAGCAAAAAAAAATCAACGGTGGCTACAAAGCAACATCGAAGTCAACATATCTTGTTTTAGCCTGGATGGTACCATCGTTTCATCGTTAACGCCAATCTCAAGCATTGCAACAACTGCGGGCGTTTCTGGGAATCAATTTTCGAGTATTTATATTTCAGATGTAACGTCATGATATGAAAATATTTTATTGAAAGTTTGAGGCTCCTTGCAGCTACTTCCGAGAATGCGAGTTTGTTGGGGACTGCAAACTCTATTGGTTTTTGCAAATGTTGTGAGCATTCAAAAGGAATGTTGCTTAGGCAGGTGTGATGTGAGTCTAGTGCTCATAAGCAACTATGTGTTTGTTCTTTCGAGCGCAAGTGCAGTAGTCCATGCTGCCTTTGTTCATCTTCATAAATTATCGTTTGAGTTGAACGGCACACCTTATGGTAGTTGGCTTTTTTAATTTACTACGCTTGTTGAAAGCGAATACAGATGTTTAGCAGTACAAATAAATAAGCGTGTTCTTCATTATTTTTTGTATCTATGTCATCTTCCTGACAATAATATTGACCACATTAGTTCGCTACAGTATAACACGTTATTCTTGGCTTCTAACTCACGAAACAGGCCTAAGTGCTCAAACAGGACTTTACAGATTTTCCGAAAAGAAAAGCGCCCCGAGCGCATTGAAATACAAATGGTGTTATAAGATGTACTGATTTCTTTAGCTACTGTTGTGAACATGGGATCTAGCGACGCGTCCCCACTGATAGGGTTCCCGGAATGTCAGGCATACGTCGGACCCGGGCTCTATTTGGTAGAACTGAGACTCTACAGTCAAGGGAACGATGCTGGAAAGTTGAGAAAACAAATATGAACACAACTACTGGCACGGTAAAACTATTTACAACATGTAAAGAATAGAGTTCAGGGATCCAAGAGCATGGAGGATAGACCTTAACCTACTTTTCAGAACAATATTTTGCACTTTGCATCATCGTTTTAAGCTCTCAGTCAGACTTCTTCTTCTCGATTGAAAAGCCACCACACAAGTCACCAGACAATAACACACGGTCATGGATGAGTCGTTGCACTCGCTGAAACGAATGTTCCTTAGGTCATTTTCACTCAAGAAAGAAGGCATCTACCGTGAGTCAAGCTGGCGGACGTGTACTTAACTGCCATCTCTTTCTAAAATGTTAGCGAAAGATTGGTGGCTTAATTTCTTTCTCATGACCCACAAGGTCAGGCGGCCAGGCGGCCTCATCAAACAAGACCTTGTGAAGGAAACGACTGTTTGGGCGCTGGCTCGCTGTCGGTACAAATCTCCCAAATACTTATCCCTTTGTGGCGTATCCTGCTGCTGGACGCTCGTTTCAGAGAAAGGCGCAGAGATTTCAAGTGTTGAGAACCCACCCGGCTATGCTTCTCATAGGCAGCATATCGTGAACGACCGAGTGTCACAACAGCCTCCCCTACGCCACATGAGTCACGTAGGGAAACAGTCACGGTTGCTGCCTGAAAGTACGACGAAACGCTCCGCATTTGAATGCCAGAAACTCGACTTCGCTTGTCGCATTGTCTGAACAACTGCTGAAAACTTTGCAGTGTCTCTGTAACTCCACCACATGTACAATCAAGCATTCGGCGCCCGGCAAGCAAACACACCTAAAAAAGCGATGGTAAACAAACTTTCATGATTCAGTTTATACGAAAACTCTGGTATTCAATGCCATAACGACTAACTTATGCTGACAAACAAAACATACTGCATTACACATTCCCACCATGTGGTGCACAAAAACACTCAAAAAACGTATTCGAGACACTGCGAAGGGCCCGCATGAATTGCTTAGAAGGCGTGGCTGTGCGCCCAAGCTTTTCTAGTGAAGCTTATTTTCTAATACTTAATGTCGAAATGACATTATAGAATCAAGCTTCACTACGAAAGGTGACTGTTCTGCCATGTTGTCGTTTCCAGCCATGTAAACGGACAATGGTATGCCTCTACTGTAAAATTGGCACCTCCAAGATAACACTGCTTCTTTGAATAGCCGACACAATGAATGACACTCTTTTTGAATTGCAGACTGCTATCGCGCGAAAGATCAACTTCCGGCTCAAGTATAACATGGGATGTTCATTACCATCATTTTCCTTCATACGGAATGGCACCTAGGTCTCGATTACTCACGTCGCCCTGGTTTCTGAATTCTAGGTCGTAATCATGAGTTTTATTCAAGACTAAAAGGCTGATCACTACGGCCTTCAAGCTTCAGAAGGCAGCTTTATTCTTTAGATCCTAGATCGATTTCGTCATTTATGTAACGCGGATATCATCGGTAAAGCCGCTTGCGATCAATGAACAAGCTTGCATTCAGTGAGTGCCAAATTCTCCTACAGTTTGTTTTTGTCTTAGGCTGCCAATAATCCTCCATTGCTAAGATATTACGCTCACTAGATTTCCCGAAACCTTGGCTTATGCTGTAACCTAAATAGATATTGACTATGGTGGCTCCTACCCCAATGTCAGGGAAACCCTAATGATCCGTTCATATGATCACTCACTCAATATTTCTTCAAAGAAAGACAACACAACATAGGAAACAAACACCAGCCTATCACATGTTCGTTTGGTTAAAAATACCTGCCTACGCTAACGCCTCTGAAAAAACCGCTGGGTTCTCCTGAGCACTTCAATTACTCTTATTCCAACTGCGTAGCAAAAGAAACGAAACACTAGCCATCAAGCGCATAATCACTCACAGTTCGTCTAAACGCTCATCCTTACTTCGCGTTATCACAAACAGTGTACAACCAATCTTAACCCGAGGTACAATACACATCAAAAGCACCTCGACACATTTGCATCAATTTTACAAAAAAAAAAAAACACAAGTGCTAATATCATCCTTCAAATGTTCATTCAAGCAACATCGATGTGACAAAGATTGTTAGCGATATTTCACTGAAACCTCGAAAATACTAAAAATAAATCTTTCTCGTTTTTATCTTCGAGGCCATGTGTCTCACGCAAAAGACGGCTCCTCGCACTTCTGTTCAAACAAAATCCAAGCTGATGTCGCTGATTCTGTAAATGGTTGCATGTATCTAGGCATCCAGAGCTACACTTTTATGTTGAAATGAGGTACCACTTGCTGTGTACAACTGTCCGACATTTTTTTTTTTCAACTCATCTTCTCGTTTGCACGTCTCTTGCTTCAGTCTTAAGCTCATCTTCTACAAGCGGCATTTCTTTTGTTCATATTTCTTCCACTTTGTAACAGCAAAAGCGGACGTGGAAGGGGGTGAAAAAAAGGATAAATAGGAAGAAAGAGAAAGGAATAGCTTGAGGCAAAGCAGAAGCTTGTATACTGATTGAAGTGGAGAGGAATAAACTTCAAAATTTCTGGTATATTGAACTCTTTCCGTGGGATTCGCCGGGTAGCGCAGGGTCTGCCTTGTGTAATTTCTGGAACTGATATTGTTACGGAAAAGAAGAGACGCCGTATCGACGAGGCTGTGGATTAGATGCCTTTGAAACCAGCGGCGATGGCGTGACCAGTTGACTAGCGATCGAGCATAGACAACCTTGTCTGGACCACACGCGCGTCACTCCCTAGAATATCAATATGTCGTCTCGGAAGGTCATGAAGTTTATGCAGAACTTCCAAGCAGAGGTGTTACGTAATGACAAGCAGCAGGGCCGGTACATCCGGCGATATAATACATCATCGTGGAGCACGAATGAGCGATGGGACTGATTGGAAGATGTTGATTCGAGGCGCTCAACGATTGCACGCAAGGACGATTCACGGCGCTGCTCGTCAGCCAAGTTCTCGTCGTCCAACGTTGTGTTCAGCACTTCTTGCTCGGCAGTTAAAGAGAGCTGCAAACAAAGGCAGTGCTATCAAAGACAATTATTGCACAAATACATGTCCTAAGGCTTTAAAATTGGTGGGAATGCAATCGGCTTGTCAGCCACACATTAACACGTACCGAGACTCAACTAAATTGCACTTTAATCAGTTTTGTCTGGAGAATAGGTCGAGATGCTCCATCTGCAAACCTATACAGCAGCTAGCAGCCTAAAAAGCACAGCGTCTGTTTAATTTACAAGGACACATCGGGCTTCACCTGCACATCAAAGAAGCTAATGTACTGTATTTAGTAATCCTCATGCATCAAACAATATATAGACGAAATTGGGCGGCCAATTCATGTAATACTGCGTGCTCTTCAGAACACCCGCATTGTCACTTGCCGTCGAAATCTTGGCATTCAAAACTACGCCACCTGCTTCTCCCCACTTTAACGTGACAGCGTTAAACAGCGCGTGTCGCGGAAAACCCGCCGCCAGCGTCGGCCCCATTGGTTGTACGCAAAATATCGTCTATGCGTCTGTGACCGAACAATGAAATCACCGATTTAGCCGCGGGAGGCTGCTACTTGTTCACGCATGCACGCGCGATCACACTGAAAGCCGCGCATTCGAAGAAAAAAAATGCTCAAAGACACGAGGCGTGGTAGTTTCTTTGCCCTGCCACCCATCCCTGCTTAGCTTCTAGTGCTTTCGCCGGGACGAGGGAAGATATAATGCAATTGCAGCATGCGACAAACCTTTGTAACTCCACTCGCACTGGACGGATTCCTAAAGTTTTGCTGTGTTGAATTTGGGAGGCAATAAGCTCTTCTAGTGAAGACATTCTATGGTTACTTGAATAAATGCTTCAGGGCCCTTTTAACGCATTTTTTTTCGACAGGTGTCATGACCAAAACGAGCCAATTTGTCGATGATAGCGCGCACTGCTCCCATCTACTGCGTGTGCGTGTGTGTGTGTGTGTGTGTGTGTGTGTGTGTGTGTGTGTGTGAGAGAAAGAGAGAGAGAGAGAGACAGAATATATATGAATAAGTATTTCCTTCAAACGCACATAGTGCACCTAGTGCACCGACCCTAGTGGCACCAAACGCCCCTAGTGCACCATTCAAACGCAGCGTTTGAAGGGTGCGCTAGGGGCCGGATTTCGCTGTCGCGTTCAACTTTTAAAGGCGAAGCCTAAGGGTCCCCCAATTTTTCGTAACTGCTTTCTAGTTGTGCTTCTGCTTCACAAGCGTATGTCGCTCTCATAGGCAACTCTTTGCGGTGGCTGGAGCAGCATCCGACAGCCGGTTTCTAAGTTTCATGCCCTTTCTTTGGTTTGTGACTGCGGCAACTACCACTTTGTAGCACGACGCTCCTACTTTGCGCTTTGTTGCCTTCCCCCCACCTCCGAGAAGAGGGCACTTGGTATCTTTCAACCTAACTATAAAGGGAAAAAGGACTGCACTCCTCCGCTTTATAAAGTTGTTTTCTTTTGAAGACGACGATTACCAACAGAGACATGTGCCACCACCAGGAGATGACGTCACTACTAACCCCCTTAAAACTAACACACCAAAGATGACAAAGCGCCTTGGACAAAGACAGTTTCCCCCAACGAAACGCCAACCAACTTGTCTGAGTCAACTCCACAGTTCACCCAGATTATCCCACAACGTCTTTTTATCTGTCGCGTTCCACCTTGATTTCGTTGTCGGATGTAGTAAGCTTAAAAATGCTATGTAGATATTTAGGAGAACAGTATAAAACAACATATATGAACTAGCTTATTTTATGGCAATTTACCAAAACAACTTTCAGGCTGTCCTTGATCGCACTGAAAATGGGGGCACAGTTATTTTTCAAAATGCCTGTGCCATGTCAGTCGACTACGTTTTACTTTTTGTCTGTCATCCAACACCAACAGTTTTACATTGGGCACTTCATCTCTTTCGGCGTGATTTTTCATTGAGGCCCAATGTATGGTTGGAAGCGAGTTGCATACACGTTCTCGTCACCGTCTGTGCTCTATATGTGTCTCCTATATCTGGGTCTTTATATTTTTACCCTTCCGAAACGATGCCCACCCATACAAAAAATAAGCCTGCTTGTTAGGTAAGCTCACTCATGAGGCCTTTACCGTAACAACACTGCCTCATGCCATTCTGCTCTCTGATTTCTTCGGGAGCCTCCTAAACACACTTAATGTGGAAGGAGAATATCCAATGTGCAGACGTCCGCGAATTCAAAGACGCCATTATAATGAGACCCATCCAAAAATAACACAGTTGCCCTCTCACACTCAGTGACTTGGCATAATCAATGCAGCAAATGTCCACAATCTTAAGAGTCAAGTGAGTTAGAGTGCTGTGTGTCAAAGCTTTTCTGCTCACTCTTGTGCTATTCTGGCAGGCTCAACCACAGTTGCTTCATCTGGTGCTCGCAGCAACATTTCATTCCTTTCATCCTGGCTTCACAGTGCTGCCCTCTTGATCAGAGATGTTGCATTGAATTGTGAGACATGCATTGCACAACACATATAAGTAAAGATAAATATGTGGGGTTTAACGTCCCAAAACCACCATATGATTATGAGAGATGCCGTAGTGGAGGGCTCCGGAAATTTCGACCACCTGGGGTTCTTTAACGTACACCCAAATCTGAGCACACGTGCCTACAACATTTCGCCTACATCGGAAATGCAGCCGCCGCAGCCGGGATTCGAACCCGTGACCTGCGGGTCAGCAGCCCAGTACGTACCTTAGCCACTGGACCACCGTGGCGGGGCACATATAAGTAAAGCTAAGGCCACACATGTGCCTGATGACCACTTCATTTTTATAAATAAAGCATTGCACGTTAACGCTTCCAACTGCCAATTGAAAAGCATTACGCCGTATTTGATCAAGTACTCCGTTATGACAATTGTATTCACATCACCTGAAAAACATACCCGGAACTATGGCACTTGCATGCATAAAAAACATATGGTATGTAGATATACGGAAACTCCCCTTTTTATGATGAAAAAAAAACTCAAGTACTTCACGTTCAAGAAGCCTTTTCTTCCTTTCAAAATTTCTCAGCCGCCTGAGTTGTGCTCCACTCTTACATCGAAGCACGCACATTTATTGCAACTCATTTTCCTTATTGTTAATACTGAGCGTTTATTTTGTTGCACCTACCAGAGCCAAGAACCTTGCGAACCTCTGAAAATACGAAGGTCTTCAAATAGTTCGGTAAGACATGGAACATCATGGAATAACAATGGTGCAAGTCAACAACAGCTTCGTGCAAAGAATGCGGATTTTGTTCCTCTGCGCACGTTATTTTATGTAATTGTGAATCACCACTCAGCCAGTTGCAAATATCAGATGGTAGAGAAGGTACTGCCACAGGAAGCATTTTTTATACAACGGATGTTTTTCAACAAATGGGCCTTGAGAGACATTGCACATCGTTGTGTTGCTATGCAACTGACGCCACATTCTAGAAATGTTATCGTGTGGCGTGTGATTAAATTCACTGGGGCATATTTTAATTAGGCAGATGGCATGGCTAGTTGGTTGAGCTTACTTAAGGTTATTAGCGTGAAATTTACAGCCCGAAAGCAACTCAAACAAGAAAAATATGAATTGCGTTGTGAGAGAGCTCTGCTCCTTGGGATGCGAGGTCGGCGCAGCAGGCAAAAAGGAATGATGAAACTTTTATTATTTTTTGTTCATAGTTTTCTACTCTTAACCCGATTATATAAAAAATTGTTAATAAAATTTCAGTTGGAAATGATCGCTTGTGCCGTCTGTTCCCTGTCCATGGTCGTGCGTTATTCACGCGCTCTTAACCTTCATTTTGGCATAGTGCGCCTGTGTGGTCAAAATAACGGTCATACTTCTTATGCGTGTTTTTCGTAACAAAACACACAAAATGGCAGATCCCAAAAACAGTGGGAATTGATGATATGAGAAGCACGAATGAATGTGACTTTGAAATCAGAGAACGTTACGAGGTGAAGGTAAATAATGCTGTACATGACTTCCTTGTCATGATTATCATGTTTGGATGTGTCGTTGATCTTTGTCATTTATTCTCGTCACGCGATACCAGATTTAGTATATGCGGAGCTAACGTAACGGCTGCGAGCACGCTATAACCATGGTACGTTGTCATGTTCTTCTATGACACGCGTGTCACAATTGTCGTGTTTGCATCAGTCATATATTTTTGTCATCCATTGAATTCACGTAACATCAAATTTTGTAGAAATGGAGCTAGCAAAACGGCAGCGAGTGCATCATGAAGGGCCCAATATTCTCCAATGTAGCGTGGACGCGCGCGCACGCTAGGCACAGCGACGCTACGCTAGCAAAACGCGAGCACTCTTTAGCCTGACGCCCGGCGCGAGGGGCGCGACCAGCGTCCGTCCACGCGGCCCGACGGCAACCAGCGCGAAATGCGACATGCTGCATTCAGCGCCGATGCGTTACTCATACAACACTGCATCTGCCTTTTTTCGTGGCGGAGGTGCGCCAGACGCACTGAAACGCGCATGTGCCAAAGCAACGCAGAGCGGTGCGCGCCTGCGAGTATATATGACACGACCGGTGCTAGGCGTGGCAACGCCAGCGTGACGCGACGAAATGAACGCCGGCAAGCACGCGCACCGCATCACGTCGAATTGTATTGGTGCCTTCACTGTGGCATGCAGTCATTTTTCTCACATGACACGCATCTTATGATTATCATGTTTACACCAGTCTCATACCTTCGTCATTTCCTGACGTCACGTAATGCCATTATTGGGATATGTGAAGCAAGCGAAATGGCTGCGAGCTCATCATGAGCGTGGCATGTAGTCATGTTGTTACATGACACACATGTCATATTTTCATGTCAGGATCTGTCACTTGTGTTCGCCTTGCAATCATTTCATACCACACCAGTTTTGCGACACGTCATGTGAACGGAACTACCGCAAGACCTGCAGAATCATGAAATGTAAATCATGCAATAGCCATCATAATTTTCATGTTATTACTAGGCAAATATGTTCTTAATACAGTCATGTTTTTGATACCAAGTTTGGTATCGATACTATTAGAGAAATGGGTAGGATAGCTAAATGTCATAGGTGGATAGATAGATAGATCGAAAGATAGATAGATAGATAGATAGATAGATAGATAGATAGATAGATAGATAGATAGATAGATAGATAGATAGATAGATAGATAGATAGATAGATAGATAGATAGATAGATAGATAGATAGATACATACGCTCAAGGTTTCCGAAGTTCACTAAACTATGCGAAGTTCGCTAAGAAAGTTCGCTAAGGAGTGCTAAGAAATTAAAATTAGTCTTTAAAGAACACTCGTCTGTTACTTTTACTTCTGTGTGCCGGCAAGCTCGGATAGTGCCTCTTCCGCTAAAAAGAATGAATTTTACGAAAAAATAATTGTCACTTGTTAGTAATGCTTATAAATTATGTCATGCTTTGCTTACTTAGGATTTAGATGTTCTGACACTAAACGATTGTAGCCCCGCCGCGGTGGTCTCGTGGGTAAGGTACTCGGGTGATGACCCGCAGGTCGCGCGATAAAATCCCGGCTGCGGCAGCTGCATTTCCGATGGAGGCAGAGATGTTGTAGGCCTTTGTGCTCAGATTTGAATGCACGTTAAAGAACCCCAGGTGGGTGAAAGTTCCGAAGCCCTCCACTACGGCGTCTTTCATAATCTTATGATGGTTTTGGGACATTAAACCCTACATATCAATAAACGATTGTAAACGCGTGCGGGTGTTATGTGTGTAATAACGCGAAACTGTTCCGGAGTGTCGCAGTACGCCTTCCTTGCAAGACAACACATGTGACTCACTCATGGCGCTAGAAGGCTTGTTAGGGAGAACAGTAGAATGCACTACGGCAGTGCACATTTTTTTATGTTTAGGTAATTTCCATTACACAGAATTTTTTGGTATGCAGTGAAGTTGTGCGATTGTTAGTCGACGTCAAAAAGGTTTGCAGGCTTGCTGTCCTAAAATGGCATGAATACGCAAACAACCTAACATTCACTTTCACGGAAGGGCTGGGTAGTGGCCGCTTTCGAACAGATTGGCAGATAACTGCGTGCTGAAGAGTTGGGAGGGATTTGTTAGTTATTGGCGAAAATAGATTTATTGAGGTAAGCTTTGTAAACTTCACCGTTTGTACATAACCGCTCAGTAGCTATTGCTTGCTCTTCTTGGGGAATATTCTTTGTTCAGCTCCTTGCTCTAAGTGTCCGCGATTATTTCAATCACCGCGTGGTACGCTGTAAGACTAGCAATCAGCCCTACAAAAATGAAGCTGAATTTTTATTTGGTTCTTTGAGACTCAGTACGCAGGCCCCTTGAGGATATGTCACCTTGTCTGCTCAAGTAAGCCCGTATATAATACATCATTTCGACAAAGTCATTATTATCAGTCAAAAAAGTGAATTCCTAAATGCGGAAGGCAACAAAAAACAGTGAATTTGATGGGAAAGCAACAAGCGTATGTGCGTAACCACTTGGGCCCATTGCGCTTTTTCTGTCATTTATTGCACCCTTGCTATGCCATGTACATCAACCTCACTAATTACTTACAATTATCTTCCTATTTTATAATACCAATGTGCTCAAAACTGCTGCAGGGATAGTGCTGAACAACTAAATAAGAAAAAACATCCTGACGGAAATTTTTCGAGTAAAATTATCTAAATAGAGCTATTGACGACACTTGAAGTCTGATACTTTTTTGTTTAACCTTGAACTATTGTCAAATATTATGGAGCCAACCCTTCGAAGTGACTGTATGCTGAGACTTCGTTTTGTGGCACAGGCGTAGATGGTATACACTGAAGAGCCCCTTGATTGAACCCGCCGCACTGCAAAAAGTAAAAAGTCTACCCAGAGGCATCAATACGTTATAATGAAGGAAGAATATGAGACCAACTCACAACAGATTTGTGAGATTTCCGTAGGCACAGCGCTCTGTTCGTGTATTCTTTTATCACATAGTCGTTATTCTGAGCTTCATATCCTTCGAGCTCTTGTATGCCTTTCACACCAAATCCGTGCATAATCTCGGGGCCAATCATCTGCAACAAAAAAGCTGCTTTGACAGCCACATGAAATACTAGAGAATAATGCCAGGGAAAGTAAATAGCGAATGTTATTATAATTTTATAGCGAAAATCACTTTCCCGGTTCGCTACCAATGACTCCCTGCGATTTGTTTCCTACATAATTTGTCTTCACAAGTGAATCATTTTTGAAGTTGTGTAGGAATATCGCTGTGATAATTAAGCACTAAATTTTCAGTTTACTATATGGTTCGAATCTATAAACGCATAAATGTGGGAATGCCACCCTGTAATATGCTCACGTGATGCAGAAAACAGTGTGAATTATCTTCTCGTAACGCGTGTTCTTTAGCTGTCTGCATCTATTTATTGTAAGTAGGTTCCACTACTTTAAACCCACAGAACTGAGCAGATAGAATGACCGAGTAGAATGAGTACGCCATGCCCGATCCGTAATGAAGAAATCTTGACGTACCGTTCCGAGGCCACCAAAGTTCAGTGCGATTGGCCCGTCCGGATACATGAATGGACGCAGCATGTTGGCTGTCGCTACTGTAAATCATTAAAGTAGTGCGTATAATACGGGCTATAACGAGCCTCAACGTACAGCGGTGTCGTCTGATCGGTCCAAATATAGTGAGTAGAGAGTGACAAAGCCTTGATCCATGTCGGGAATAATAGGTCTAGGGGTGCATCCGGGTAAGGTTCTGCATCAAAAGATGAATAAAAACGCACAGCTACTTCAGTCAACGCTAAGAGAGATATTTTTGTAATGAGCGAACTACTTAGACGCTCTCCTTCTATTGCATGTCTTTTTCAGAAGTTATCTGGATATTTAAAGGAAAACAGTGCGACAGAAGATGAAGACTAGGAAGGGCGATGAACATGCAGCGATGCTTTGTTTCACTTCACTCATACCTCACATTTCCACAGACCACTTAGGGCAGTGATTCATGCACATTTGTAATTGGGCAGGGCAAAATATGATGTCAAGGCGTGATGAAGTAACATCACTTCAATACATCACTCTAGACGTGCTATTCGCGGCGCTAGTTCTCGTTTTTCAGTATATTTGTGCTGGTGGCGACAACATCAATATTTAGACCGGTGCGTCCTAAAACGAATTCCCAATGACGTATGTTAAGCCATTATCGCTACCGGCCATGGTGGTGTAGTAAGCATGGAGCTCGACCACTGCGCCGAAAGTTCCTGAATGTGAAAGGTAGGCACTGTAAGATCCATCTATTAAATTCAGTTCAAATTAGGTAAGAAACACACGGCAAAAGTTATCCATTTGTAGTTCAAATTGAGTAAGTAATATATTTCGAGTTACATGAACTTTCAAAACGTCTATCTGAAGTTTTGTGCCACGCGATCTTACGCGTATTCGCTATAGAATTGGAACATAACAAAAAACGTGCAACTGTGGATGCCACATCGAATATCAAATCATTATTTCAAATATTATTTTCAAAACTGCGTTCATGGCAGCCAGAGATCTTCATAATTTCTTTCAATCTTCTGGGAATAATTGCTTCTACACCGCAAATAAATAATGGTGTCAAGCCTCTATTTCATTAGAAAATGGTAAATAAACTTGATTAAACCACAGGGTAGCTTTCGTAGCATGAATACTAAAAAGCCTTCTCACACTGTTACATTCGTACTATGAGTGGTAAGTACGTATTGTGTAATACTGACTGTAAATCCATTCGACGAACTCAGGGTCTAATCGGCGCCCGGGGCTTCCGACGTACGACTTCATACTCTCCAACTTGCGTATGGCAGCTACTCGAAAGTTGATGCTGGGCCAGCTTGAATATTGGAGAGTTTTCAAGAAGGTGCTGCGTATTTCAGACACCATGCGCTTCGCCTTTTCAACCATGTGCACCTGAACCTCTGTTAAGTAAGGAACAACAAGAGCGCACTGTTTTATAGCTAGCTATATTCAGTAGACTATGATACATATCGTGCATTATTATTTACGTATTTTGTCTGAGTAAGAGAATGACGGCAGTTATGAGAAACCTATCGAAGGTGTATATTGAAGTAAGCTTACCCGACTGTAGGTAGGGACTGAGGACAGCCAGATTCATGACTTTCTTGACGTGCTCATAACACGCATCACTCGCACTCCTACCCTGAAGAAACATGTAAGGTTCAGTGAACTTAACCAGCTGCCTATAGATGTTCCAGGCAACCAGGTATCTTAAGCCTTTTTCACCCACAAGGAGGTTTTGGAAGAGTTTCACTAGGATATTGGTTGCATGTGGCCGGTAGATGATATAGTCTGACGCCGTATAGGTACCGTTCGTGTATTTCGAAATGATGTTTCCCCATTTACCTGGAAACAATGCAGAACCAGATGTAACATTGACAAAATAAATTTTTCAGATCAAAGTATGCCTGTGATACACAGCGCGTATGAACAGACGGCTTCCTTGGTGCCAAATAATAATCTGGGGCCGAATTCACAAAGCTTTCTCTTTGGCTACGCATTTTCTTACCCAAAAGTTCTCTTATCTGGAGGGATTACTATAGCGCGGGTATGAATTTAACTTATTCGGCACTTAAGAGGGCAAGGAGGACACACGATAGCCGATGAAACGACAAGAAAAGAAAAAAGTGTGTGCCGATAACATCAAGGTAGCACGCAAAGCGTCTAGCATCGAGAGTATACGATGATAGCCAATGATTTGCTGCATCTAAGTTTCAGTTCCGCGAGCGTCTGCAACAGCGCTTACGGGATGCCGCGTACGTTGTAATAGACGTTTTGGTGGGCTGTGCAAAGCCAAGCACTCGCCTTTAATTAACGACTGTAGCTAAAGAAAATAACTACTCGATGGCCTTAAGCCATCGAGCAATCCATGCACTATCTCGCCAAGTACAAGTAAACAACACTACAGATGTACCACATAAATGAAACCACACATAAATCGATGCATGCAATGTTTGAAAATGTGCCTCGAATGTCTTCTCCTATTTAACGCGACCAGTTACCTTACATTTCATTGAAGCTGCGCTGCTACTTAACTGATTCGGTGCAATCTAGCACGGTATAGTGGTGAACGTAAGGGTGTTTTGTACCTATAGTCAAAGGTAGCCTTTGTTACAATATTCTTATTACAAGACACATGAGCGACTTTGGTGCCTGCAGACTAATTGTGCGGAAATAGATAACAGCAGTAATCAAATGAAATTCTGAGCGCAATTTCGCTGGTTCCATGCACCGCAGCATTTTTATAAAGCCGGAATGCGAGAACGTGCATACGCTTACGCTTAGGTATATGTCTACGTAAAATGAGGGAGACTCGTCGGGAGGTGTCTCAGTGCTAATGCTTTTCACAAAACACGGTGCAAATATTTCGCCCAGCGTTGTTTGAGTGCGCAAACGAAGCAACGGACGTGTATACGAGTTTTGAGGTCGAGAGACGTTATCACACGTGCGAGAAGGATGAAAAGAGAGAGAGAGAGACTCTCGTTTCGGCTTCGCGAAACCTTGAAATTGATAGATAATAAAGACAATTTTCTGGCCCAGCAGACGTCAGGGAAAGTCTCCGCAAAGTAGGATCAGATGCTCGGAGAGCATAAAAAAAGTGGAGTACGCGTTATATGGGAGTGACAGCAACTCAGAAAGCGAGATGAAGTGCGACTGTCCTTAGGAGTGAGAATCAATACTAATTAAGAGAGTTGAGTTAATGAGCCAAATCTTTCCTAAATAACGATAATGAAAGGAAACTGAGCACTCATCTAGTGAAAGTGACAGTAGTGACAGTGAACTCATAATAGTTGATTAACGTTGTCACAGGCCGATATATATTTTTATTTTCTTATCTATATTTGGCAAACTATGAGAAGGTAGCGTACGTTAGAGCCGGCTATCCCAACGTCATGACAGTAATGTACAAGAGAAAATAGCGCACGGTTATACAGTCACACGTGGCGGTTTCTATCTTCTAGTAACCTTGGGAAAACGCATTCTAACTATTTATTCTATTTTTGACAAAGTTTCACGGGACGTTTTTTCATTTGGCTTCATTCGAAGGAATGACGATATATCAGCAATAGAGCGAATACAAGCACTGCTGCAGTGGAGGAGCGATTACAGCGCTCCAGTACAATCTAGGAGGTACTTGGTTCGATTCACAGAATCACTGAGCACTTTTTTTCAAGAGGTTGCCCGGCCTGACATTATGCGTGGTGGCGGGTACTAGTTTTTTTAAGAAGTAGGCTTTCGCACTTGCTTCTTTCACTCCCCTTTTGACCCAAAAGCGCTGTACTGTGCTCCTTCAAAAATTAAACAATTCAGGGTTCCTAATTTTCTCCTCCATCCTCTCTTATCGCAAAAGTCTGAAATACCAATATCATACCTGCTATATTACTTTTAACGTGTTTGGATATTCGACCAGCAATCAGTCTTCACGGTGTTTTGAAGAAAATCTACACATGCAGTGAGCTAACTGCTTGCAGCCAGTTGACTGCCTTTGTAGGGACACGCTTTCGTGCTAATTTGGTGGGCATCATCACATGCAGCAAGACCAAAGAGCACGGACAGTTAGAGCTGACACAAACAAAGTGATTAGTTTGTGTCTTCTCTCCCGCTATTTGTCATGCTGCACGCTTCAGTGTAATATCGCTGTCAATGGTTAAAATGAACTATAGCAGTTAATCGAGTTCTGCTGAGAGGGTCCCCTATTGTCCAGAATGGAAGAGAACAATGGCAATTTGATTTGTGTGAAAAAGAGATACCCTGTTTTTGGTTACTAGAATAAATTTCTAAACAGAAGTTTATTTTTTATTAACAACAGTTCCAGTGCAGATGAAAGGTGCATGGACAAAATTCGTGTATTCAGCTTGACTAGGTTTGTGACCTTAATTGTAATTGCGAACCGGTATCACAGTATGCATAAATATCACACACATATACAACCACGGGTGATAGCTTGCTTATTCTGATTAAAATTGAAAGGTTGAAATCGACATATTCAACCAACGCAATGGGTACGAGATATGCCATGTAGAGTAGCTATGCTCGAAACTAATCTTCGCAGGTTCATTCCATTTTACCCAATTTCTTGCCCATAACTGTAGGTTGGTAAATGAAACTTCTTCAAACACACATATCCTGTGTAAGGTTACATTTGTTTTTATGCAGTACAAAACAAATTGAAATGTATAATGGCTCAAAAGAGAAATAACTAGAAACAAATTCAGCCAAATCATTACCAAACTTACTCACCAATGATAAACGGATTCTCATTTAAAAGATACATACATACATACATACATACATACATACATACATACATACATACATACATACATACATACATACATACATACATACATACATACATGCATACATACATACATACATACATACATACATACATACATACATACATACATATACGCACACACACATATACATATGTACACCCATACATACATACATACACACACTCAGGTGTAAATATTAAAATGAATGGCTATAAAACAACATTTCTAATACACTCATTTTGAATATACTACAGAAAGTAAATTACGAGAGAAATCCGCCGGCACTGTTATGTCTGAACACGGTGTTTCTCGAACCATCTCGCAAAAGCTTGATGCATAGTTTTCCACTGCTGCCCAGTGACAAGCAGTTTTTTTAAAAACACAAGAATAAAGCCCTTGACAATGTCTTGCTAAAGAAAAGGGCTGTGCATCAATATTTTGTACATGTCTGCATTATCACTCTGTTTATTTACATAGCTTGGCTCATTCACAACCCTCTAACAAAGCATGTTAGGACACTTGGGCTGAAAGTTGGCACAGCGCGAGTAAATTCTAGACAATACATGAATAATACAATTATAAGCTACTAAGCTCCTTGGTGCAAACAGTGTTTATATTGACAGCTATAAGTGCCATTTTGTTTCCCCAAAACACTTCTCAAAAGTAGAATCAACTTTATTTAGCTAAAAGTTTCTATTCTTGCGTGTCGTGGTGGCTCAACGGTGGAAGTGACTTTTTCGGCCAAGAAAACAAAGACCATATATTTTTCCAGTTCGTGAATTCACCCCATAATAACATTGAGGCAGCTGGTAGGAGTGCTTTTGGAGACAGAAAACCACCACATTCCCACCAGTTGTGGCCTTGGGTAGCTACTTCACTTGGACAAAAATGATGAAAACACTCCTCAAGAAGACTTCAAAGTTTGGGCATCAACACAGTTCCCATACAGCTGTCTATTAGTCTGCTTGAAAAATATTGAGTTTACTGGTGGGCAAAGACTGTACACTATGTGAGGTGATGCTTCCAGTGCACTGCATGTAAGTCTTGCTGCTGGCCTCAACTGCGATGTTGCTCAGCACATATGTGTAAAATAACAACTAATACTATGCCACTGCAAAGTAATTATGTGTCCTTTGCATGAAACAGGGACCACAATAAAAGAACATAACAACATTTGCCTTCACAAAGTTCAATAAATGTAAATAAATTTCCACAGAGCTTTCACAGTTCTTCTGTGGATAGTAATATTGGTTGTAAACACATTCTTACTTCCACTAACAAACCATTTTAAGATGCCAGATTCAATATTAGAGTATACCAGCACTTTCGTAGGGCTAAACAATTGTACAGGCACCTAGAAAAACACAAGTGAATGCATGCTATAGCTACATATAAAAATGAATACTTTTATTTCTAGTCTGAGTAGAGCTGCATAGATGATAAGTCACTTGCATTACATTATGAACAAACCTATCCGAGCAAAGTATACATTTAAGAAGTTACAGTTACACAGTAGATAAGTAGACTGTTGAAGGACGGATAGGCAGTGGGATAATACCCAAGCACTGAAATCTACTTTTAAGATATACTAGGAGTAGTGATGATCCTCTTCCTTCCAAATAAAATAATTCACATAGATTCACTTCCCAGAGCCTATACACTCATGGCATCATTGGTGCTATACAAATGAGCGTACACTGAAGGTTTACATCGCCGAAATACATGATTACTGCATCCATGGCTTTACTTCTTGTACTACAAAGAATGCAAACACAGTTACCATTGGCGACCAAAGATGCCGTGATTTCTGGCATGTAAATGCAGAGGCACCCAGGCACTTAACACACGTGTTAAAAACTTCAGCTCAAAAATATTTGCCCACTAACACTACAGCAGCCTTTACATTAGTGTCATAGTTTGGTATATTCCATGCAAAATTTAAGTAATTTCGAATGCAAGCGAATGAACTTCTGAATAATGCACTGCTAAGAAGTTAGGCAGCAGCTGCTCCTGACATCACAATGTGCTCTTTCTGCTGTTGTAAACTTTGAGCAGGAGGACAGTCACTGGCAGTCCCTTTACACTTGTTGGTCTTCTGTGCTCTGTTCTTGATACACTGTTCATTACCGTGGAGCACCGAACCCCTTGTTACTGCTGGAACTTATAAAAATACAGATCATTGTTATAACCATGCTACATGCAAGAGTGTATAGTTGTCAATTATGTGCTTATATTTACGGATATTGTATTTTGAGAAGCCACTGACAAGCCTCAACACACACACACACAAACAGTGAAGACTGAAAATATATTTAATATGATACAAGAGAAAAACTACAATGTTATAGATGAAGACATGAAACTTCTGACAGGCATAAAAAGCCATTAGAGTTTCTTCTATTTCGACTTTACACTAGGTGCGAGAAGTAGACCACAAATAAGTTCACTAAGAAACACAAGTTAGACTGCATTACAACACAACAGCCAATGTTCATTATTTTAAGGCTGTCTAACCTAACCAGCTCACCATACCGCATATAGGAGCAAATGGGCAGTCTAGAAGACACAAAGAACTTGGGATGGATTATGAGCGTGCTTGTTGCTGACATCTATTATTCTAAATGAAGAAAACCTTTCAAAATTGCACTTCATCAGGGGAAATAATCATACGCAACAAACACAATGGGCTCCTACAGGTGCCACCAACACTCACCATTATTGTTGATACCAGTGTCTTGCTGGATGGATATGCTGCGTCCTGCACAGAACACCAAAGGAGCGCTCCATGACTTGGATTGCGTGTGTGCTAGCTGCATCGCTCTGCTGCTGAAATAGGCTAGCCACAGACAAAGAAATGAGAAGCCATCGCTTTGAAACACACTGAACCTCACCTTTGGAGATCAACAATGCATACTTAGGTCAGGTACAATTTGTAGAAAAATATATATCACTATGCAATCGTGGTGAACATGTTCGGCTGAAACACAAGCAACAGCACTGAGAGAGAAAAAGCTACATTAGGTAAAAGATGCAGTTACTGGCCTTATGCCATCTGAGGCTTCTTCAATAGGTCTTTCTCCTTGCAAGTTGTGAACAGCCAGACAATTTTCACCCACTTGCTATTTCCTTCCGGAGCACTTGATCCACAGAGGGAGTCACAAGCTCGAGAGCTCAATAAGGAAGCAAAGTATTTGTGCTCGTTTCAAAGCACAAGCTTTTGAGTCTCAGATTATTGGAGTTTCATTCATAAGCTGCAGGCTTTCAGCTTTCAACATTCTCAATTATCTTGCAATTTAGTTCTATAAATGTTGAATAAGAATTATGTGTAAGACTATTACAGGTATCCACTGCAAGCAACCATGCTTGGGTTTTTAATTTCTGCACAGTAAGTGGTGTTCACGTAATCGTATGTATTAAAGAAAAGCTAACCTTGCAGCCAGCCGTTAGGCAGTTTTGTGCCCTCGAAGCTCCCAAGCAGATTGCAGTCCTTCCAGAGGAGGCTGCCATGCATGCTTCCACGCCACATCCGCAGAATGATAACAGTCCCAGCAGTGACATAGGCTTGCACAGTTAGGGAGAACGTGTCCTTCCTATTTTTGTACAGGTGCTTCAAGTACTGATGAGGATTGATGTGCCAGAATGGGCAACCGATGCATCACAGGACCTTAACAAACCAATCTCTGCGATCTGTGAAGAGCCGAAAACGAGATATTTAATTAAAAACAATCATTAAAAGCACTCACTTCTAATACTTATTTGAGGAAGCTATCACTTCGTTAAGGTGACCAAAATCTGCTATATTCACTTTGAAATAAACTGAAGCCTCATGTAAAAGTTACGTACCACAATATATGTGTCCTACAAAAGTATAGTACTACCACAGCGGTAATCGTCTATAGAACTATTTTTCCAAAATAACATAAATTTTTTAAGTGCGACCTGGCTCCTGAAAAATAAACCCACATTAACTTTCCAACCATCAAACGTGGTCAATCGACAGGCCTAACCTCATAATCAAACAAGAGCTCACTTGTATCAAATCACAAAAAACTTTTTATGTATTTGCTCCATAATATATGTATGTATATAACAGTAGTAGTAAATTTTGCATGCTTCAACTTACCATAGAGAAACATTACATCTGATGGGCTTAAAACCTTGCACACGTTATAGAACTGCGTGAAATATAGTACCGGGGAAATTTAGTTCTGCAAGGTGAACTCACCGATGGCAGCATTTAGTAGCCGTCGGTGTCATAAGGAACCAAGTACGGCCAACAGGCAAAGGGCACCTGCAGACTGGAAGCTGCCGATGACAGCAATGAAGGGCTGGCCAGGCGTGCACGTCCATTGATAAAGTGTAAGAACTGGCCATGACCGGCTTTTGTCAAGGCTCTAGTGCCAAGCAAAACGATGGCCACACGAACTCGGAAACCTGTAGTTAGGCGATATTGGCCTACAACTTCATCCAAAGCAAGGCACCGGTGAAATCTTTGCTTTTTTGGGGGAGCTGGAGGGAAGCTTGACGTTCACGAGCTCTCGCTGCCACATAGAACTCTCAATTTGTTACCGAAGAACAGTCTAGGCGCGCTTCTAAAGTAACACGATCCACAACAGAATGTAGCATCTCGCAGTTTCGGTTGATCACATCACACCGCTAGGACTATGGTTATCACAAAAAGGAGAAGTGACGACTTAACAAACAAAAGCGCCAAGCTGCCCCACCACGACTTCGCAGGGCAAAACAGTTATCAACGCTGTCTTTCAATTTTCGGTCACACGAGCACAGCTTGTTCACAAGTCTTGGAACGTCAACACAACACCACTGTTCACAACGAACATCGTTTCACTCCCGAACAGTACATTGCTCTCAAGTAAATAGAAGCGTACGGGCTAACTAGTGGTGAAGCAAGAACCGAGCGCGTAGTTCATACGTTTCCGTACGAACTTGGGGTCACTCAAGTAACGTGTCAAAACGCTGTCAATCCGAAATGTCGCACAGCACCAAACTGAGAGACTAGAAAGTCAAGCGAACGAACTGTTACCGGCACACAAACACCCATTGCAGGCTTCTCGAGTGCTAGTTGCCGTCGATACATCGACGCCGATCCCCGCTTGATAACCACACCAACGCACAGGCTTCGCTGCGCTTCACCGTACACCATTGCACTGCCACAGCTTTCCGCACTGCTTACACGCACCAAAAGAGCTGCTGTAATCACAACACATCCGGTCAAACGCTTAAGTAACTCGTGCGAGAAGCGTTTGCTGAAAGTCGCACCGACCGATAAGCTGTTTACGACGCCATGTTGTTTTCGACAACTGCGCGGCACATAAGATGATAAGAGAGCTCCTAGAAAGTACTTGCACTATTTTCACGGCGTGACAAAATTTTCTCTTATGTGCGAGGGGGGTGATATGATGAACAGGACAGGCGTGCCAGGTGAAAGAAGTGTTTTGGCAACGTCACGGAGTGAGCTGATGTAGAGGGTATTGCTTCACAACCAACCACAAGCTGTGCCTGTCGGCCAAGCCGTCGTCTGCTCGCGTTTGTCGTCTGCTTCGATCAGAGCATGCGACAGGGGATTCACCTTTGCAAGGCTATTATTCTCAGGTCAAGTGGTCGCTACGTCGCACAAAATACATGTCAGTGGCTCGCTCTACCTTTTAATGATGTTCGTGCGCCAAGTTAAATGGCTGGTAATTGACGCAGGGATGAATTCAGACAAGGTTTTCTCCAGAATCGTGAGGGTTTGCATATTTTCGGTGTCATAAAAAGTTACTAGGGTCATTTCATTCCGATTGCTTGCCATAATATCACGGTCCATATCGGTGTCTGAACAGTGAAGGTGAAGATGCATGATTTGTTTGTAGTTCCATGCGTAATCACGCGCACCCCTAATACGCTTTGGTTTACAAAGTACGCTTTGTTCCAGATCGTCCCAAAGTGTATCGACAGCTGTATTTCAGAAATCGCTACCATTGGACAGTTAGAGCCAATGAAAGTACACTAGAGTACAAACTTTAGGAACCACTCACTGAAAACTTCCTCTCATTTTGATTTCCAATAGCGTGCAAAGAATGTGCTCCCATTAACCTCTTTGGTGGTAATTTCCACCAATGAGGCAAGGATCTCGTGTCGCACGTTTAATTGGATGAGATTGGGCGCAACACATTAACATAACAAATAAGGTTGATTCTATGTCATGTCGCGTTCGAATGCACCGACCATTCACGTATCACATTGGTTTTCATCCAACCACAAATCTTTACATGAGTAGTTTTATGCCATTGACGCCCAATAGAATTCTTCAATTACTGCGACTTCGAACTTATTGGACGGTGGTGGTTGTCAACACCATCCACTGCGTGCAAGAGAAACAACACGCGAAGCTCAAAGCGCCGAAAGAAATAAAAACGCACCAGCAGTCATCAGGCAGCCCTTAATGGGCGTGAAATTACTCAAAACCAGCCAGGGCACCAAAGTATACCGCTGCGGCAGTAGGTTCTAAGTAGCCACATTGTTCCTATGAGTAGTCCGGACCACTCTTAGGAAAAATTATTATTAGGAATTATTATTATTATTATTATTATTATTATTATTATTAATCGTAACACAAACATTTAAACCGCCACACTGCCGCTAGTTTTCCGCTGGTTTACGGGACATCTGCCAGACATTACCACATAATATTTACTGCCTTTAAACGATAACAGCAACCATAAATATTTCGCGTTGGTAAACAAGGTTGGAAGCAATCTGTCGCGTGATAGCTGCGTTTTGCTTGCTTCGATAAAGTTCAAGACTGTTGGCTATAAAAAAAAAACTCCGTTTCATACATCAGGTGCAACGCTGTGAAGGCTAGGCAAGTAGTCCGTAAAGAAAACACGAGGTGTTGCTCCGCGCGGTTTCGTAGCCGAGTGGTATGACGCGTCGCTCCGGAGAGTTCACCGTAGTTTTGAAGTGCATGGGTTCGAATACACGTGGTGCCATTTTTTTAATAATTTTTGCGAGTTCAACTCGAAATCTTGTTTTTTTTTTCAGTAACTTCAACTTACTTGCACGCGGAAGTGAACTGCACGTATCTATTCATTTGTAGCATACCGTGTTCCCTTGTGAGGGCCGGAACCTGCTGAGCTGGCACCGAGGTTTGACCAGCATAGCGATTTTGTCGCGATTATACCGCATTGTCGGTTTACCTCGTTGATGTGAGCGAGTACTGCGCGTAAGATGACGTTAATTAATTGATTAGGTAGCACAGCAGCTCCAATGAGGCTGGGTTAACGACAGGTGCTCACCTTCAACTTTTGTTTTCGTCATTGCCCCGATGATCCACTTTTCTGTGCCGCTCTTTAAACACTCAGCAGGTTATTGATTATAGCGGGCCGCCGGCAGAGAAACCTGTTCAGTTTTAGCAAAACAGTGCGGAATCGACCTTCCACTGCACTGTGCGGTATCCCGACGCACTTCGTGCGAGTAACGAATGATATGTTATTCAGGGAAAAGGGAAGAAGGCAAATTGTTATGCGCGATTTATTTCTTCAGTATAATTCCAACCTATCCTCCTTCCCGCAAGTAAGAGTTCCTTTTTTATTGTTCAAAAGAGAGTTTCAGCTAAGGCTGTTATTCGGCAGAAACTCTAAATTTTAATTTATGCGTCAATCGTTTTTTTTTATAAAAACCTGGATATGGCCTGTTTTTCTCGGTTGAGAGAATCTTTATGGTGTAGGGTAATTCAGTGCCCAAAAATTGTACTGGTTCAAAAAGTTGGAGATTTGTTTCATACATACATACATCCAGGGGCAATACTCATTGCGTGCGATGGACCAATATTCCAAACGGATGACGACTTTTGTGGTTTAAAAAACGCAAACTTTATTTACAGAAGAGCACCTCTGGCCGATGTCGAAGTGGGTTCCGACATCTTCTTTTTTTTGCTTTTTTATAATAAGTTTTTACAGAGGTCATGTGGCCATTCCGAACGTTTGCCTTTCACAACAAAACATAAATAGGGTAAGTTATTAGGGAGCAGTACAGTGCAGTGTCCTTCCTAGCCCGGGTCACTTGGCGACGTTAAACCCAACACACAAAATCACACGATGAGGAAGCGCTCTTTGCTTTGTCATAATAACACAGCCTTCTTGGGGAATGAGCTCAGCATGAAGCAGCACGAGCAGGTTCGCTAGAAAGGTGTCCACAATCCAGCTCAACCAGTCGACCCTCGTGAATAAAGCCACCACTGACAGGCCGCACATTCCTCGAAAGTCAGCAAAGTTCTTCAATGCCACTCAACTCGTCATCACTGAACTGAGCACCCGACTCATCGGAGGAGGAGTTGCACGAATCACAAATGCAGAAGACAAGTGGTTCGATTTCACTATCCACAATCATGTCCCGTTCCCATGCTTCAGCTTCAACTTGCTCTACATGAGCGCAGCAGTTTTGCCACTTTTCCTGTTTTACAGATGCCAGTGCTTCTGGCAGAAGCTTCTCTACTTCAGCCAAAGTGAAACCCGTATTCCGTGCTGCGATGTACCCCTTTACCTGGCTCCAAACAAGCTCGATTGGGTTGAACTCGCAGTGGTATGGTGGTACACGAAGCACTTCATGGCCTGGGTAGCCGCCGGAGTGTCGATGCGGTACACAATACTGGGTGTGTTGACCTTTTGAGAAAGTTCCAGCAGTTCAGCTCTCATCATGTCCTCTGACCACGGAACACCTATCTTTGTGAGCCAAAGCTGAATATCAGCTTTGCGCGTCGACTTGGTAGGTGCTTTCTCAAGAGCTACGCTATGGTATGGCGCATTGTCCATGACAATAACGCTATTAGGCGGAATGTTTGGCAAAAGCTTGTCGGTGAACCACTCCTCAAAGTATCTGCCATCCATCTCAGAGTGGTAGTCAGCGCTGCCCCCCTTTTTTGCTCGGAAGTAGTCAGCAGCTCCTTCGATGAAACCAGTTGCACTGCTGCCAGCATGTACGATGATCAAACGGGCCCCTTTGCCCGAGGGTGCAGCCAATCCTGTCGTCAGACCTTTGAGGAAGGCATCTTGCGATGACTTCACAGTCGTGTCCGGCCAAACGTACTCCTTCGTGTGCCCTGCGTTGACCCATGTTTCATCCAAGTAGATGATGCACCTGTACAAAGCAAAACGAACGAGCGCACGAGTTAGCGCACACAAGTAAACATACCCACAGCAGCAGCTTGAGTCTTGGCATGACCATAGTCGAAAATACTGCAATGGACAACTTGAGCAAAAAGTACAAAAAGCATTCATATGCATATTCTATTTTCTTTGTTACCCACTCATATGCTGACTGCTCTTTCGTAAACAGCTGCTTAGCGTCAATCGAGGAAAAAAACGGTCGGCGTCAGTGGTTTCATTAGTCGGGCTTTCATTCGGCACGTAGGTGGCATTTGGCTGTCAGTTCTGATTCATGGCAAGTTCACATGTCACACATGCGGTATTCGGTAAGAATTCATTGGTCGTCGCTATTATTTTGCACGAATGGAAACAAAAATAGACACCAAAATTCCCAACAATGCTGCCAGTAACTCGAATCTTTCATGGGAATGACCGCTTACCGCACCAAACGGCGGAGATTTAGCGAATAACTCTCACCGATTGAGGCAAATACCCCCACCCAACAAAACAAAAGTCGTGAAATGCGACCTGTAAGCAATTACCTTGCTTAACCGTTTTCTTTTTTCCAGGTTGTAATTCAGATGTAATACTCTCCATTACGATTATAAAGTTGCAATGCTAATATCAAGTGTTATATCAAGGCAATCTACATGTGCTGCGTAAGGAAATATGAAAATAACGGTTCGCACCTGCCCTGTCCTCGGAATTTCTTGATCGCCTGCAAGTACCAACGACGCCAGGCAATGATGTCACTGCGCTCGATTAGCGCAAGATACCGTTTTCTCTTAGCAAAGGTGAAGCCGATGTCCTTCATTAGCCTCCACAAGGTGGTTTTCGTGAAGTTCGGCAAGTCGTCGTCTTCGTTGACAGCCCTTATCACACTGTCCAGTGTTGGGATCTCCCTCTTGGCGTACATGCTGTGCACTTTCAGACGGATGGCATGGATTGTCAAGCTGTCATGTTTGACAGTTCGCGAGCTCGAAATCTTCACCTCGCGAGCTCGTTTTTTCGGTGACACCAAATGCCTACGCAGACGCTCCGCCTTCAATTTCGCCACGGTACGGGGAGATATTCCAATGTCCTCGCTCACAAGACTCAGCACTTCCCGCACAGATTTCTCCGGGAAACGCATCCTGGTACGGGCGTACAAATTTGTAATTACTTGCTTGGCGTGCTTTGACAGCTTTGATGTGTGAAGCTTCGAAAAAATTCGCGCAGGATAGGTGGTCGAGGACGCAGAGCTGGACGCCATTTTTTCGAAGCTGCCACAACAAGTAAAAAAAAACGGCGGCGCGGGTCGCGCGGAGAGCGAAAACCTGATACGAAAGCGACAAACATAAATTACCAACTCGCATATTTGGATTGTTTATCCGACAACACCGGCGTTCGTTTTTCAACCTGATGACAAATATGTATGCTTAGAAGTTTCCCGAGAAGCATTTATTGATTCTCGTACACCCCAAGCGACGCACTACTTTTTGGTCGCGGCAGTACACAGCGCAAACAAGAGCGCTAGCTTTGACAGCGTTGCACATGATGTATGAAACGGAGTATAGGATATAAATGTTTAGCTTTATTACTTATCTTTTGATCTAGGTAGGACGAGGAGTATGCGATGGGCACCTCGACTACAGGCTACAACAAGGCAGCCGCGTGCTGCATCACAACTCACAGAGAAAGCTCGGCGCTGACGGCGTGAACGCGCAGTGAAAGAACGTGCAGCTGGCGCTCCCAGCGTGGCTGCACGAAATATTTATTGACCATGAGCTGGTGTTCGCTTTCGCGCATACACTGCTTTGGCATTTCACTGAAGAACTTTCGCAGGTCACTCGCATGAAATGCACGACGCCGCCAAGGCGTTTTAAGCTGCATGCAGCGTACCAACGCAGCGTGTTCACGCGGACGTTTCGGCAGAAACATGGATGGACGTCCGCGTGCATGCGTCCGTTCGTCCATCTGTTCATGCAGGCGTCTGTCCCTCCATCTGTCCGTCCATCCATGCATTTGCCCGTGCATCTGTCTGTTCGTTCACCCGTCGATCCGTGCGTACGTCCGTCCGTCTGTACCTGTTGATATGCTCTGGTGTCCACACTAGAGGGACGTGGGACTGCCCTAGATCATAGGGAGTTTTGCCCCTAAAAATAGTTCTGCATGGCGTAGAGCCACGCGCTTGTTTAGCCTGTATGTACTAACTCTGCTTTAGCGGCTTACTCTCATCCCTCGTAAAATCTTGGCTGGCCAACAGACACAACACAACGATCATTTCGTTTCCCTCTGGTAAGGATTTGGCATAATAGGCACTGCACACTGACCCGAGGGAGCTGCGTTGCTCTCACTGCCCCGGCTCAAAGTTTCTGACATTTGCCTTTAGGAGCACGCAGAAAGGGGATACGTGCCCGCGCCCCCCATGTATCGCGGCAACAATTCGCTGACAGACGCAGGGTGCGACAACTGCGTGTCTTGTTCCAGTTTCACCGATGCCGTGTCTAGTTTCTTTTCTTAACCACCAGGCTATGTATTGTCGCGCTCGCATGGTATGGCAAAAGTGGCATGGTATGGCATGATCGCATGGCGAACACTATTGACAAAGCCTAACATGAAAATCATGACATGCGTGTCATGTAACAACATGACTACATACCACGCTCATGATGTGCTCACGGCCATTACGCTAGCGTCACATATACGAAATTTCAGATTACAGTACGTGAATAAATGACGAAGGTATGTGATTGGTTCAAACGTGATAAAAATGAGTTGCTTGTCATGGAAAGTTGCCATGCGTCACCCGGCTACTCCCACGTGGGGTCTGTCAGGCTAGACCTGCCGGTCCCCACGTGGGAGTAGCCGGGTGACGCGTGGCAACCTCAGCGTCTGCACTGGACCATAATGTTGTTCTCACTCACTCACTCAACCACATTGCTACATGCAACGCTCGTGATGCGATGGCGGCCGTTTCCCTAGCTTCTCTTATACTAAATTTAGAACTAATGGATGATGAAGGTATGATACTGGTGGAAACATGATATAAATGAGATGCGTGTCATGTAACAATATGACTACATGCTACGCTCAAGATAAGCTCGCGGCCGTTTGACTAGCGTCACATATACCAAATTTGAGATTACAGTACGTGAATAAATGACAAAGGTATGTGATTGATTCAAACATGACAACAGTAAGATGCGTGTCACGTAACCACATGACTACATGCATCGCTCATGATGCGCTGGCGGCCGTTTCCCTACCTTCCCTTATACCAAATTTAGTTTTACAGGACGTGAATGGATGACGAAGATATGATAATGGTGCAAACATGATAATCATGAGATGCATGTCATGTGAGAAGATGACTACATGCCACAGTCAAGGCACCCATACAATTCGACGCGACGCGGTGCACGTTCTCGCAGGGGTTGCCACGCCAGGCGCCGGTTTTGCCATATACTCGCAGGTACACGCTACGCGGCGTTTCTTTGACGCAAGCGCATTTCAGCGCGTCCAGCATTCCTCTGTCACGAAAAGAGGGAGATGCAGTGTTGTCTGGGTAAAGCATCGGTGCGAAACGCCGCATGTCGCATTTCACGCCGGTTGCCACCCGATTGCGTCTGGCGTCAGACTCAGAGTTCTCGCGTTTTTCTAACGTAGCGTTGCTGTGCCCAGCGTGTACGAGCGTCAACGCTACATAGGAGTATATGGGGCTCTTCATGATGCGCTCGCGGCGGTTTTGCTAGCCCCACACATACCAAATTTGGTGTTACGTGACGCAAATGGGTGACAAAATATATGACTGGAGCAAACATGATAACCGTGACCCGCGTGTCATGAAAGAACGTGACAACATACCACGCTCACAGCGTGCTGGCGCCCGTTTCGCTAGCTCCACATATACTAAATTGGGTATCACGTGACGTGAATAGATGACAAAAGTACACGTGATAATCAGGACACGAAAGTCATGCACGGAAATATTTACCTTCACCTCGTAATGTGCTGATTTCAAAGTGACATATCAACATTTCTCATTCGTGCTTTGCGTATCATTGATTCCCACTATACGGGGGGATCTGCCAATTTTATTATTGATGGATGTTAGTCCTCGGGCTGAAGATGTATGACTAACTGTTAAGAATATAGAATTGTTCGGGTTTAACATCCCAAAACCACCATGGCTATGTGTCACGAACAGCCATTTTTGGCGGCCCCGCGTCACGGCAATTAACGGGCGCCGTACTTCCCCACTGACCGTGGGAACGGCGGGCGCATGAAAGGGTGCCGAGAAGTGCAGAATGGGGTGCTCTTCTTGGAAAGTCGCCGCCGACGATTGATCCTTTTGTAACTGTGGCGGCGTCTGCAAGGTCGTGGAAGGCCGCGATGTACCCCGAACAAGGATTAGACTATGGGACGCACCGGCTGAGAGCCAAACAGTCTGACCGTTCCCAATAGGAAAAGCATGAGAAACCCTCTGGTGGCCAAGCCGTATGACAACAACCCAACAGGTTGTCGCTCTCGCTAGTTGAGGGCCCTCTCCCAATTAGAAAGGGGTGCGGTCAAAATATTTTTGGCGCGGAGTTTCCATCAATGAAACTCGCATGATTGAACCCATGTAGAGGTCTCTTGTCCCCAAGGAAGAGAGCGAGGACACATGAGGGGGATTTATGCGGAGGATTTTGCCCTGCTAGGCCGACTAGTCGCTGACCAACATGGTGTAGAAACAGATCAACAAGCATCTCTTCTAGAAGTTTTTAGTGTGGCTCTGTATCGGCTGGCCCCCTAAACTAAGCCGTTCGTCTAGTTGTGACGCGATATTAACGTCTGCAACGTAGACATCGGGACTTCGCCTCGAGTTAGCTCAACCTGCTCGAAGTAACCTGCAAGCACTAGCCTCCCGGAGCCACCAGCGTTGCAACACCGCCGACATCGCAGTCGTGCCAGAACTCTCTTCGACTTCTCGCATCCGATCGTCGAGGACGCAACGCGGCTGGTCATCACACGTATGCCTTCACCTGTTTAAATCTTCGAACTTTCTCCCCCGTAGTCTATTGTTGTTAGTTTGCGTAGTTTGCAATAGTTCTCTCGCGTAAGCTGATTTATTGTTTTTATATGTATTTTTCAGTTGTATCAAGTGTTGATGTATTTTCTTAGTTGTATTGAAGTGTTTTATTAGATCCCGTGTGCTGCAATATCACTAGAGTAAAGCTTGTTTTGTTTTCTCACGTTTTTCTCACGTAAAGTTTGTTTTGTTTTCGAGAAGTATTTCTCCAAGCTCAACTTCGTGAAGGACTATTGGCAGATCCCGCTGGCCGAAAAGTCCAAAGCCAAGACGGCCTTCTCGACGACATCGGAACTATATCAGTTCCACTTCATGCCATTCGGCATCAAGACAGCGCCTGCTGTACTTGCTAAGTTGATGCGGAATGTTGCAGAAGGTATACCCGGTGTGGACCACTACTACGATGATGTACTGGTAGCCACCGAGACAAAGGAAATGCACCTGAGGTCTCTGGGACTGCTTTTTGAGCGCATACAGAGGACCGGGCATGCAGTGCGCCCCAGTAAATGCGAACTTGGTGTGGAAGAAATCGACTTCTTGGGACACCGAGTTGGCAGGGGCAGATTGCGACCACTGGGGAAAACACTCGACAAGATCGAAGCTGCACCACGTCCTTCAACCAAGCGACAAGTGCGCGCCTTCCTCGGTTTGACCGGGTACTATCGGGAATTTATTCCGAATTACGCAGAAGTCAGCGCTCCCCTTACAGATTTAACCCGGAAGGGCGAAGCTAGCTCGGTGAAATGGACAGCAGCCCACGAGGAGGCTTTTCGAAGTCTCAAACAACATGCTTCTTCGGAGCCAATACTACGGCTACCAAATTTGCACCAACCATTCCTACTTCGAACGGACGCATCGGACACAAGTCTCGGAGCCGTGCTCATAAAGTCCCACGAAGGCAAGCTCCACCCCACAGCTTATGCCAGCCGAAAGCTGCTTCCACGGGAGGCTTCCTATAGTACCATCGAACGCGAATGTCTAGCGTTGGTATGGGGAATTCAGAAATTCTTCATGTACTTATATGGAGTACATTTTTGTGCCCAGACAGACCACCAGCCTCTGAGTTAGATCCAACAGGCAAAACAGCTGAACGCTCGAGTAAGCTTCGATGAAGTTTACTACTCCAAGAGTACCAGTTCACCATTACGCATATTAAGGATAGCGATAACGTGGGAGCCAATTACTTGAGCCGGATATAGTTCTTGAGGTCTATGAGCATGTTATTTTTTTCCTTTCGTCGTTTTTTTCTGTTTGTATGTGCATATTTCTATGTACAAGAAGTGTATTTTGAGTTATTTTCTTTTTGCATGGTGCATTGGTTGTTTTCACATGTTGTAATGCACATTGAAGGATTTCGCAACAGTAGAGGAGCGCACCTGTTCCGTTTTGTTCGTAGTGTACATTCGTGCATTGTATTCTGTTTTGATGGCTGCCGTACACGGCTATTTCTTTTTCTTGTTTGCATGGCGCATTGATATTTTTGCGTGTAACTGAAGCTGGTACTCTAACAATTGTTTTTTTTTCCTTTTGTTGTTTTTTGATGCACTCTGCCTATTCTCGTTGTGTATGAGAATGACAGTCCTCATGTGTCCCTTGTTGGTGGTGTTTTGTTCCTTGTTGCCGAAATATTCCCCTTCATGTGAGACAATGTTTTAAATAACATTCTGAAAGTGGGGGGCAATGTCACGGACGGCCATTTTTGGTGGCCCCGCATCACGGCAATTAACGGGCGCCGTACTTCCCCACCGACCGTGGGAACGGCGGGCGCATGAAAGGGAGCCGAGAAGTCCAGAATGGGGTACTCTTCTTGGAACGTTGCCGCCGACGATTGATCCTTTTGTAACTGCGGCGGCGTCTGCAAGGTCGTGGAAAGCCGCGATGTACCCTGAACAAGGATTAGACTACGGGACGCACCGGCTGAGAGCCAAACAGTCTGACCGTTCCCACGGGGAAAAGCGTGGGAAACCCTCTGGTGGCCAAGCCGTATGACAACAACCCAACAGGTTGTCGCTCTCGCTAGTTGAGGGCCCTCTCCCAATTAAAAAGGGGTGGAGTCAAAATATTTTTGGGGCGGAGTTTCCATCAATGAAACGCGCATGATTGGACCCATATAGAGGTCGCTTGTCCCCAAGGAAGAGAGCAAGGAGACACGAGGGGGATTTAAGCGCAGGAGTTTGCCCTGCTAGGCAGACTAGTCGCTGACCAACATGGTGCGGAAACAGACCAACAAGCATCTCTTCTAGAAGTTTCAATGTGGCTCTGTATCGGCTGGCCACATAAACTTAGCCGTTCGTCTAGTTGTGACGCGATATTAATGTCTGCAACGTAGACATCGGGACTTCGCCTCGAGTTAGCTTAACCTGCTCGAAGTCACCTGCAAGCACTAGCCTTCCGGAGCCACCAGCGTTGCAACACCGCCGACATCGCAGTCGTGCCAGAACTCTCTTCGACTTCTCGCATCTGATCGTCGGGGACGCAACGCGGCTGGTCATCACACGTATGCCTTCACCGGTTTATATCTTTGAACTTTCTCCCCCGTAGTCTATTGTTGTTAGTTTGTGTAGTTTGTAATAGTTCTCTCGCGTAAGCTGATTTATTGTTTTATATGTATTTTTAGTTGTATCAAGTGTTGATGTATTTTGTTAGTTGTATTGAAGTGTTGTATGAGATCCCGTGTGCTGCAATGTCACTAGAGTAAAGTTTGTTTTGTTTTCTCACGTCTCTGATCTCTTCACTGTCTCTGCTTGCGTACGGAACGAACCAACCTGCTGTCATTCCCGTCGCCGACTTCGTGCTGGCGACGCTAGAGTGGCAGCTTGTAACGAAACTGTCGTCCGCAAAACAGGACGTTCCGTACAAGAGTAAGACAGTGAGGGGTGAACGAGAACCGTGCGGACGGCGTGGTGATAGGGCCGCACAGTTGAAGCAGTTGCATTCTGCATATGATTGCGCTGTTTGTATAGTGGCATTATAGTGACAGTTGCAGTATGGAGTGTATGGATTTTGATAAGTAGCACGCGCACGGTAAACAGTTAGGTCTCGAGGGCGCCGAACTGAGACAATGGGTTAAGGAGCAGCAGGAACAGGCGCAGGCGTTAGCTGGAGAAGAGCGGGCACTGGCCCAGGAGGAAAAGAAAAAGAAAGGGAGAGAGAACGCGAAGAAAAGGAGAGAGCACGCGAAGAAAAGGAGAGAGAGAGCGCAAGAAAAAGGAGAGAGAACGCGAAGAAAGGGAGAAAGAACGAGAAGCGGCAAGGGAAGCGGCTAGAGAAGCCGGAGAACGGGAAGTGCAGTTACTGCAATTAAAGATTCGCCTCAGTGAGAGTAGCAGGGTGAGCCGATCCAGCAGTGAGCACGGCGATGCCGGGGAGGAGCCGAGTTTGAGAATACACGCAGGTAGACTGCTCGTCATCTTTGGCGAAGGAAGGGACGACTTAGGTGCGTTTATACGCCGCTTTGAGAGAATCGCCCGAGGGCAAAAGTGGCCTGAAAGCCAATGGGCGACGGCGCTTTCGACATGTCTTACAGGAGAGGCGCTAAGTGTTTATGGCAGGCTACCACCTACAGATGCAGCGGACTACACCAAGGTTAAAATCGCCCTCCTGAAGCGCTTTCGCTTCACGGCGGATGGGTTCCGAGACAAGTTTAATAAGGAGAGGCCAGTAGGGGGTGAAACAGCAATTTAGTACGCGGCTCGCTTAAGACATTACTTCGATAGATGGGTTGAGCGGTCCAAAACGGAGACAGAATTCGAGTCCCTCCGCGCATTGTTGATTAGAGAGAGGTTTTTGCATGGATATGGTTCGAACCTGGCATTATATTTGAAAAAAAAAGGAGGGCGAATCCCTGGGAGACATGCTTGAGCTGGCAGACCAGTTTTTGGAAGCTCAGGGTGGAGCAAGCCTAGCGAAAACAAAGAAAGATGGTCCCATAACGGACGAGAAGTGCCAATACGAAAAAGGAGGCAACAGCCACGCACCACTACCACGGTGCTATATTTGCAATCGTGGGAATCACCCGCCGCTCTTGTGTCGCAACAGACCTGCCACTAATGTAGCTATCGTCTGCTTCAAGTGTGGGAAAAAAGGACATAGGGCAAGCGACTGCCGGTCAGGAGCAAATAACTCACTCCAGGCGTCCTGCCTCTACGCACCAAGGGAAACGCGTGAGGATTCCTTATGCGACGGGTGTATCGACCTTAGGAATGGTGAAAAAGTCCCAGTCGTCAACGCCGTAAGGGTGACACCGCTGAAAAATCTGGCCGAGAACTTACCAGTGGCCACAGAGACCCTCCGAGGCACAGACATATCAGTGTTGCGGGATACGAGGTGCAACACAGTAATCGTGCGGAGGAAGTTGGTGAAGGAAGACGAGCTGACAGGTACAAGCAGACTCGTCTACTTGGTGGACGGAACAGCGAGGATGCTGCCCGAAGCGCGGATTAAGGTTGAAACCCCCTTTTTTACTGGCAGTCTGACAGCACTGTGCCTGCAAGATCCGCTGTATGACCTCATTCTGGGCAATATTGATGGCGTAAGACCTCCTAGTGATCCCAGAAAAGAGACTGAAAGACCTGTCTCGACAAAGGAGTTAAGGGAAGAGCCTGTAGCGGCAGCTATCACCCGTTCCCAGGCACATGCACAGCCGGAAACATTTGCCAAGCTTCGTACGCCTGGAACCACGGCGGGATTGCCGGGATATAACTGGCTGCGAGCAGATGGGAGATGCGACACTCAAACAGTGTTTTGAGAAGATCGGCAGGAAGCAAACATGCCGAAATGAGAAGGGAAGCGTCGAGTACAAACAAGAACAGGGACTGCTGTACCGAAAGTACACAGAGGCCAACGGACGGCTTGTACGCCAATTAGTCGTTCTGCACTGCCACCGAGAAGCTGTGCTTAAAACAGCACATGATGGTATAATGGCAGGACACTTGGACACGTAGAAAACCACGGACTGGATCTCGGAGGAGTTCTTTTGGCCAGGCATCACAGCTGACGTAAAAAGGCTCGTCGCCTCATGTGACATTTGTCAGCGCACCGTACCAAAGGGCCGTGTACCACAAGTTCCACTGGGGAGGGCACCCATAATCGACACCCCGTTCAAGCGAGTGGCGATCGATATAGTGAGACCAATTCACCCGACCTCAACGCATGGGAACCGATACATTTTGATTTTGATGGATTATGCCACCCGGTATCCAGACGCAGTGGCGCTCCCGAGTATCGAAACTCAGCGAGTCGCCGAAGCCCTGGTCGAGATGTTCTCCCGATTTGGCGTCCCCCGCGAGGTACTGAGCGACCGTGGCACGAACTTCACATCGGACCTGATGAAGGAAGTAGCGCCGCTCCTTTCCGTGCGCCAGCTCCACACCACCCCATATCACCCCATGGCAAATGGCTTGGTGGAAAAATTCAACGGCACCTTAAAATAAATGTTGAAGCGCATGTGCGCCGAAAAACCGAGAGATTGGGACCGCTACCTGGCACCTCTCCTCTTTGCCTATAGGGAGGTTCCGCAGGCCAGTATGGGGTTTTCACCCTTCGAGCTTCTCTACGGCCACCATGTGAGGGACCCTTGGCGATACTGAAGGAGCTGTGGACGAACGCCGACTTGACTAAAGAAGCCAAGACGACGTACCAGCATGTCTTCGACCTTCGGAACCGTTTGGAGGAAACGTGCCGCCTGGCACACGAGGAGTTGGAAAAAGCTGGAGCACGGTACACGAAGCTGTACAATTGAAGGGCGAAGGAGCGGAGTTTCAACCCCGGAGACAAGGTACTGATTTTCCTTCCCACCGACACGAACAAGCTGCTGCTGCAATGGAAGGGCCCTTTTGAAGTCCTGGAAAAGAAAGGTGAAGCTGACTACGTCGTAGTCACGGCTCGCGGCAGAAAAATCTTTCACGCCAACTTACTGAAAAGATACGAGCAGAGGGACAGCCCCTCCAACAAGGTGTGCAACGTGACATTTGGTCTTGTGGAATCGAGCGAGGACGAGAATATTCCAACCCCTGACTGGCTGAAAGTAGAAGGGGAAGAAGACGTGAAGCTCTCCGACAAACTGGACGCTCAGCAGATCGGACAGCTGCAAAGAATTGTCAGGGAACACGCTCGTATTTTCTCGGATGTCCCGGGCAAAACTGACTGGGTCCACTGCAACCTCGAACTCACCACGAGTAACCTCGTCCACGTGAAACAATACCCTTTTTCCTTTGCAACGCGGGAAGGTGTAGAGAAAGAGGTGCGGGAGATGGAGAATCTCGGCATCATTGAGAAATCAGAGTCACCTTATATTTCGCCAGTCATTTTGGTAAAGAAACCCGACGGGACAAATCGACTGTGTATCGATTTTCGACGTTGAACAACGTTCTGGTGGCCGACTCCGAACCTATGACAAGAACTGACGCGGTGTTTGCTACAGTGGGAAAAAAGAAATATTTCTCGAAGCTCAACTTTGTGAAGGACTATTGGCAGATCCCGCTGGCCGAAAAGTCCAAAGCCAAGACGGCCTTCTCGACGACATCGGGACTATATCAGTTCCGCTTCATGCCATTCGGCATCAAGACAGCGCCTGCTGCATTTGCTAAGTTGATGCGGAATGTTGCAGAAGGTATACCCGGTGTGGACCACTACTACGATGATGTACTGGTAGCCACCGAGACAAAGGAAATGCACCTGAGGTCTCTGGGACTGCTTTTTGAGCGCATACAGAGGACCGGGCATGCAGTGCGCCCCAGTAAATGCGAACTTGGTGTGGAAGAAATCGACTTCTTGGGACACCGAGTTGGCAGGGGCAGATTGCGACCACTGGGGAAAACACTCGACAAGATCGAAGCTGCACCACGTCCTTCAACCAAGCGACAAGTGCGCGCCTTCCTCGGTTTGACCGGGTACTATCGGGAATTTATTCCGAATTACGCAGAAGTCAGCGCTCCCCTTACAGATTTAACCCGGAAGGGCGAAGCTAGCTCGGTGAAATGGACAGCAGCCCACGAGGAGGCTTTTCGAAGTCTCAAACAACATGCTTCTTCGGAGCCAATACTACGGCTACCAAATTTGCACCAACCATTCCTACTTCGAACGGACGCATCGGACACAAGTCTCGGAGCCGTGCTCATAAAGTCCCACGAAGGCAAGCTCCACCCCACAGCTTATGCCAGCCGAAAGCTGCTTCCACGGGAGGCTTCCTATAGTACCATCGAACGCGAATGTCTAGCGTTGGTATGGGGAATTCAGAAATTCTTCATGTACTTATATGGAGTACATTTTTGTGCCCAGACAGACCACCAGCCTCTGAGTTAGATCCAACAGGCAAAACAGCTGAACGCTCGAGTAAGCTTCGATGAAGTTTACTACTCCAAGAGTACCAGTTCACCATTACGCATATTAAGGATAGCGATAACGTGGGAGCCAATAACTTGAGCCGGATATAGTTCTTGAGGTCTATGAGCATGTTATTTTTTTCCTTTCGTCGTTTTTTTCTGTTTGTATGTGCATATTTCTATGTACAAGAAGTGTATTTTGAGTTATTTTCTTTTTGCATGGTGCATTGGTTGTTTTCACATGTTGTAATGCACATTGAAGGATTTCACAACAGTAGAGGAGCGCACCTGTTCCGTTTTGTTCGTAGTGTACATTCGTGCATTGTATTCTGTTTTGATGGCTGCCGTACACGGCTATTTCTTTTTCTTGTTTGCATGGCGCATTGATATTTTTGCGTGTAACTGAAGCTGGTACTCTAACAATTGTTTTTTTTTTCCTTTTGTTGTTTTTTGATGCACTCTGCCTATTCTCGTTGTGTATGAGAATGACAGTCCTCATGTGTCCCTTGTTGTTGGTGTTTTGTTCCTTGTTGCCGAAATATTCCCCTTCGTGTGAGACAATGTTTTAAATAACATTCTGAAAGTGGGGGGCAATGTCACGGACGGCCATTTTTGGTGGCCCCGCATCACGGCAATTAACGGGCGCCGTACTTCCCCACCGACCGTGGGAACGGCGGGCGCATGAAAGGGAGCCGAGAAGTCCAGAATGGGGTACTCTTCTTGGAACGTCGCCGCCGACGATTGATCCTTTTGTAACTGCGGCGGCGTCTGCAAGGTCGTGGAAAGCCGCGATGTACCCTGAACAAGGATTAGACTACGGGACGCACCGGCTGAGAGCCAAACAGTCTGACCGTTCCCACGGGGAAAAGCGTGGGAAACCCTCTGGTGGCCAAGCCGTATGACAACAACCCAACAGGTTGTCGCTCTCGCTAGTTGAGGGCCCTCTCCCAATTAAAAAGGGGTGGAGTCAAAATATTTTTGGGGCGGAGTTTCCATCAATGAAACGCGCATGATTGGACCCATGTAGAGGTCGCTTGTCCCCAAGGAAGAGAGCAAGGAGACACGAGGGGGATTTAAGCGCAGGAGTTTGCCCTGCTAGGCAGACTAGTCGCTGACCAACATGGTGCGGAAACAGACCAACAAGCATCTCTTCTAGAAGTTTCAATGTGGCTCTGTATCGGCTGGCCACATAAACTTAGCCGTTCGTCTAGTTGTGACGCGATATTAATGTCTGCAACGTAGACATCGGGACTTCGCCTCGAGTTAGCTTAACCTGCTCGAAGTCACCTGCAAGCACTAGCCTTCCGGAGCCACCAGCGTTGCAACACCGCCGACATCGCAGTCGTGCCAGAACTCTCTTCGACTTCTCGCATCTGATCGTCGGGGACGCAACGCGGCTGGTCATCACACGTATGCCTTCACCGGTTTATATCTTTGAACTTTCTCCCCCGTAGTCTATTGTTGTTAGTTTGTGTAGTTTGTAATAGTTCTCTCGCGTAAGCTGATTTATTGTTTTATATGTATTTTTAGTTGTATCAAGTGTTGATGTATTTTGTTAGTTGTATTGAAGTGTTGTATGAGATCCCGTGTGCTGCAATGTCACTAGAGTAAAGTTTGTTTTGTTTTCTCACGTCTCTGATCTCTTCACTGTCTCTGCTTGCGTACGGAACGAACCAACCTGCTGTCATTCCCGTCGCCGACTTCGTGCTGGCGACGCTAGAGTGGCAGCTTGTAACAAAACTGTCGTCCGCAAAACAGGACGTTCCGTACAAGAGTAAGACAGTGAGGGGTGAACGAGAACCGTGCGGACGGCGTGGTGATAGGGCCGCACAGTTGAAGCAGTTGCATTCTGCATATGATTGCGCTGTTTGTATAGTGGCATTATAGTGACAGTTGCAGTATGGAGTGTATGGATTTTGATAAGTAGCACGCGCACGGTAAACAGTTAGGTCTCGAGGGCGCCGAACTGAGACAATGGGTTAAGGAGCAGCAGGAACAGGCGCAGGCGTTAGCTGGAGAAGAGCGGGCACTGGCCCGGGAGGAAAAGAAAAAGAAAGGGAGAGAGAACGCGAAGAAAAGGAGAGAGCACGCGAAGAAAAGGAGAGAGAGAGCGCAAGAAAAAGGAGAGAGAACGCGAAGAAAGGGAGAAAGAACGAGAAGCGGCAAGGGAAGCGGCTAGAGAAGCCGGAGAACGGGAAGTGCAGTTACTGCAATTAAAGATTCGCCTCAGTGAGAGTAGCAGGGTGAGCCGATCCAGCAGTGAGCACGGCGATGCCGGGGAGGAGCCGAGTTTGAGAATACACGCAGGTAGACTGCTCGTCATCTTTGGCGAAGGAAGGGACGACTTAGGTGCGTTTATACGCCGCTTTGAGAGAATCGCCCGAGGGCAAAAGTGGCCTGAAAGCCAATGGGCGACGGCGCTTTCGACATGTCTTACAGGAGAGGCGCTAAGTGTTTATGGCAGGCTACCACCTACAGATGCAGCGGACTACACCAAGGTTAAAATCGCCCTCCTGAAGCGCTTTCGCTTCACGGCGGATGGGTTCCGAGACAAGTTTAATAAGGAGAGGCCAGTAGGGGGTGAAACAGCAATTTAGTACGCGGCTCGCTTAAGACATTACTTCGATAGATGGGTTGAGCGGTCCAAAACGGAGACAGAATTCGAGTCCCTCCGCGCATTGTTGATTAGAGAGAGGTTTTTGCATGGATATGGTTCGAACCTGGCATTATATTTGAAAAAAAAAGGAGGGCGAATCCCTGGGAGACATGCTTGAGCTGGCAGACCAGTTTTTGGAAGCTCAGGGTGGAGCAAGCCTAGCGAAAACAAAGAAAGATGGTCCCATAACGGACGAGAAGTGCCAATACGAAAAAGGAGGCAACAGCCACGCACCACTACCACGGTGCTATATTTGCAATCGTGGGAATCACCCGCCGCTCTTGTGTCGCAACAGACCTGCCACTAATGTAGCTATCGTCTGCTTCAAGTGTGGGAAAAAAGGACATAGGGCAAGCGACTGCCGGTCAGGAGCAAATAACTCACTCCAGGCGTCCTGCCTCTACGCACCAAGGGAAACGCGTGAGGATTCCTTATGCGACGGGTGTATCGACCTTAGGAATGGTGAAAAAGTCCCAGTCGTCAACGCCGTAAGGGTGACACCGCTGAAAAATCTGGCCGAGAACTTACCAGTGGCCACAGAGACCCTCCGAGGCACAGACATATCAGTGTTGCGGGATACGAGGTGCAACACAGTAATCGTGCGGAGGAAGTTGGTGAAGGAAGACGAGCTGACAGGTACAAGCAGACTCGTCTACTTGGTGGACGGAACAGCGAGGATGCTGCCCGAAGCGCGGATTAAGGTTGAAACCCCCTTTTTTACTGGCAGTCTGACAGCACTGTGCCTGCAAGATCCGCTGTATGACCTCATTCTGGGCAATATTGATGGCGTAAGACCTCCTAGTGATCCCAGAAAAGAGACTGAAAGACCTGTCTCGACAAAGGAGTTAAGGGAAGAGCCTGTAGCGGCAGCTATCACCCGTTCCCAGGCACATGCACAGCCGGAAACATTTGCCAAGCTTCGTACGCCTGGAACCACGGCGGGATTGCCGGGATATAACTGGCTGCGAGCAGATGGGAGATGCGACACTCAAACAGTGTTTTGAGAAGATCGGCAGGAAGCAAACATGCCGAAATGAGAAGGGAAGCGTCGAGTACAAACAAGAACAGGGACTGCTGTACCGAAAGTACACAGAGGCCAACGGACGGCTTGTACGCCAATTAGTCGTTCTGCACTGCCACCGAGAAGCTGTGCTTAAAACAGCACATGATGGTATAATGGCAGGACACTTGGACACGTAGAAAACCACGGACTGGATCTCGGAGGAGTTCTTTTGGCCAGGCATCACAGCTGACGTAAAAAGGCTCGTCGCCTCATGTGACATTTGTCAGCGCACCGTACCAAAGGGCCGTGTACCACAAGTTCCACTGGGGAGGGCACCCATAATCGACACCCCGTTCAAGCGAGTGGCGATCGATATAGTGAGACCAATTCACCCGACCTCAACGCATGGGAACCGATACATTTTGATTTTGATGGATTATGCCACCCGGTATCCAGACGCAGTGGCGCTCCCGAGTATCGAAACTCAGCGAGTCGCCGAAGCCCTGGTCGAGATGTTCTCCCGATTTGGCGTCCCCCGCGAGGTACTGAGCGACCGTGGCACGAACTTCACATCGGACCTGATGAAGGAAGTAGCGCCGCTCCTTTCCGTGCGCCAGCTCCACACCACCCCATATCACCCCATGGCAAATGGCTTGGTGGAAAAATTCAACGGCACCTTAAAATAAATGTTGAAGCGCATGTGCGCCGAAAAACCGAGAGATTGGGACCGCTACCTGGCACCTCTCCTCTTTGCCTATAGGGAGGTTCCGCAGGCCAGTATGGGGTTTTCACCCTTCGAGCTTCTCTACGGCCGCCATGTGAGGGACCCTTGGCGATACTGAAGGAGCTGTGGACGAACGCCGACTTGACTAAAGAAGCCAAGACGACGTACCAGCATGTCTTCGACCTTCGGAACCGTTTGGAGGAAACGTGCCGCCTGGCACACGAGGAGTTGGAAAAAGCTGGAGCACGGTACACGAAGCTGTACAATTGAAGGGCGAAGGAGCGGAGTTTCAACCCCGGAGACAAGGTACTGATTTTCCTTCCCACCGACACGAACAAGCTGCTGCTGCAATGGAAGGGCCCTTTTGAAGTCCTGGAAAAGAAAGGTGAAGCTGACTACGTCGTAGTCACGGCTCGCGGCAGAAAAATCTTTCACGCCAACTTACTGAAAAGATACGAGCAGAGGGACAGCCCCTCCAACAAGGTGTGCAACGTGACATTTGGTCTTGTGGAATCGAGCGAGGACGAGAATATTCCAACCCCTGACTGGCTGAAAGTAGAAGGGGAAGAAGACGTGAAGCTCTCCGACAAACTGGACGCTCAGCAGATCGGACAGCTGCAAAGAATTGTCAGGGAACACGCTCGTATTTTCTCGGATGTCCCGGGCAAAACTGACTGGGTCCACTGCAACCTCGAACTCACCACGAGTAACCCCGTCCACGTGAAACAATACCCTTTTTCCTTTGCAACGCGGGAAGGTGTAGAGAAAGAGGTGCGGGAGATGGAGAATCTCGGCATCATTGAGAAATCAGAGTGACCTTATATTTCGCCAGTCATTTTGGTAAAGAAACCCGACGGGACAAATCGACTGTGTATCGATTTTCGACGTTGAACAACGTTCTGGTGGCGGACTCCGAACCTATGACAAGAACTGACGCGGTGTTTGCTACAGTGGGAAAAAAGAAATATTTCTCGAAGCTCAACTTTGTGAAGGACTATTGGCAGATCCCGCTGGCCGAAAAGTCCAAAGCCAAGACGGCCTTCTCGACGACATCGGGACTATATCAGTTCCGCTTCATGCCATTCGGCATCAAGACAGCGCCTGCTGCATTTGCTAAGTTGATGCGGAATGTTGCAGAAGGTATACCCGGTGTGGACCACTACTACGATGATGTACTGGTAGCCACCGAGACAAAGGAAACGCACCTGAGGTCTCTGGGACTGCTTTTTGAGCGCATACAGAGGACCGGGCATGCAGTGCGCCCCAGTAAATGCGAACTTGGTGTGGAAGAAATCGACTTCTTGGGACACCGAATTGGCAGGGGCAGATTGCGACCACTGGGGAAAACACTCGACAAGATCGAAGCTGCACCACGTCCTTCAACCAAGCGACAAGTGCGCGCCTTCCTCGGTTTGACCGTGTACTGTCGAGAATTTATCCCGAATTACGCAGAAGACAGCGCTCCCCTTACAGATTTAACCCGGAAGGGTGAAGTTAACTCGGAGAAATGGACAGCAGCCCACTCGGAGGCTTTTCGAAGTCTCAAACAACGTGCTTCTACGAGCGGATACTACGGCTACCAAATTTGCACCAACCATTCGTACTTCGAACGGACGCATCGGACACATGTCTCGGAGCCGTGCTCATGCAGGCCCACGAAGGCAAGCTCCACCCCACAGCTTATGCCAGCCGAAAGCTGCTTCCACGGGAGGCTTCCTATAGTACCATCTAACGCGAATGTCTAGCGTTGGTATGGGGAATTCAGAAATTCTCCATGTACTTATATGGAGTACATTTTTGTGTCCAGACAGACCACCAGCCTCTGAGTTATATCCAACAGGCAAAACAGCTGAACGCTCGAGTAAGCTTCGATGAAGTTTACTACTCCAAGAGTACCAGTTCACCATTACGCATATTAAGGGTAGCGAAAACGTGGGAACCGATTACTTGAGCCGGATATAGTTCTTGAGGTCTATGGGCATGTTAATTTTTTCCTTTCGTCGTTTGTTTTCTGTTTGTATGTGCATATTTCATTGTACAAGAAGTGTATTTTGAGTTATTTTCTTTTTGCATGGTGCATTGGTTGTTTTTACATGTTGTAATGCACATTGAAGGATTTCACTACAGTAGAGGAGCGCACCTGTTTCGTTTCGTTCGTAGTTTACATTCGTGCATTGTATTCTGTATGGATGACTGCCGTAGACGGCTATTTCTTTTTCTTGTTTGCATGGTGCATTGATATTGTTGCGTGTAACTGAGCTGGTACTTTAACAATTGTTTTTTTTTCCTTTTGTTGTCATTTGATGCACTCTGCCTATTTACGTTGTGTATGAGAGGGACAGTCCTCATGTCTCCCTTGTTGGTGGTGTTTTGTTCCTTGTTGCCGAAAAATTCCCCTCCATGTGAGCCAATGTTATAAATAACATTCTGAAAGTGGGGGCAATGTCACGGACGGCCACTTTCGGCGGCCCCGCATCACGGCAATTAATGGCGCCGTAGTTCCCCACTGACCGTGGGAACGGCAGGCGCATGAAAGGGAGCCGAGAAGTGCAGAATGGGGTGCTCTTCTTGGAACGTCGCCACCGACGATTGATCCTTTTTAACTGCGGCAGCGTCTGCAAGGTCGTGGAAAGCCGCGATGCACCCCGAACAAGGATTAGACTACGAGACGCACCGGCTGAGAGCCAAACAGTCTGACCGTTCCCACGGGGAAAAGCGTGGGAAACCCTCTGGTGGCCATGCCGTATGACAACAACCCAACAGGTTGTCGCTCTCGCTAGTTGAGGGCCCTCTCTTAATTAAAAAGGGGTGGGGTCAAAATATTTTTGGGGTGGAGTTTCCATCAATGAAACGCGCATGATTGGACCTATGTAGAGGTCTCTTGTCCCCAAGGAAGACAGGGAGGAGACACGAGGGGGATTTAAGCGCAGGATTTTGCCCTGCTAGGCAGACTAGTCGCTGACCAACATGGTGTAGAAACAGACCAACAAGCATCTCTACTAGAAGTTTTTAGTGTGGCTCTGTATCGGCTGGCCACCTAAACTTAGCCGTTCGTCTAGTTGTGACGCGGTATTAACGTCTGCAACGTAAACATCGGGACTTCGCCTCGAGTTATCTCAACCTGCTCGAAGTCACCTGCTAGCCTCCCGGAGCTACCAGCGTTACAACACCACCGACATCGCAGTCGTGCCAGAACTCTCTTCGACTTCTCGCATCTGATCGTCGGGGACGCAACGCGGCCGGTCATCACACGTATGCCTTCACCTGTTTATATCTTCGAACTTTCTCCCCCGTAGTCTATTGTTGTTAGTTTGTGTAGTTTGTAATAGTTCTCTCGCGTAGGCTGATTTATTGTTTTTATGTGTATTTTTTTGTTGTATAAAGAGTTGATGTATTTTCTTAGTTGTATTGAAGTGTTGTATTAGATCCCGTGTGCTGCAATAATACTAGAGTAAAGTTTGTTTTGTTTTCTCACGTCTCTGATCTCTTCACTGTCTCTGCTTGCGTATGGAACGAACCAACCTGTTGTCATTCCCGTCGCCGACTTCGCGCTGGCGATGCTAGAGTGGCAGCTTGTAACAGTATGCAAGAAAAGCTGTAGTGAAGGGCTCCCGTAATTGGGACCATTAGGAGTTCTTTAACGTTCACTCATATAAACAAGAGCACACTGCTCTTTAGCATTTTAGCCTCCTTCGAGAATGCCGAAGCCGTGGCCAGAATTCAATCCCGTGACCTGCGGGTGAGCAGCAGAGTACCTGGCCACTAGACTATCATGACAAGTGACCGTTAAAAATAGAATAGAATAGAATAAAATAGTTTTTTATTTCCAAAAATAGAAGGGTTCATGGCTGATACTAATGGCTAAGAACTGTTGTCAAACAGCTTGACTGGGTCGATAGACTGTAACATTGCATAATTTAGAGATATGTGAAAAAAATTGATATTTGGTGGAAACTTAAAAATAAATAACGTTTGCGCAAGTGTGCGAAACAATATCTAAATATAAATATACAGAGCCCAAATTTCGCTGCAAAAGAAGACATGATTCATACGTAATTGGCTCTGACAAGTGAAACGTTCAAAACAATAATTGCAAAAATTGATTATTGATTTGATTGATTTTTGCGGTTTAACGTCACAAAACCGCAATATGATTATGAGAGAAGCCGTAGTGGCGGGCTCCGGCAATTTCGACCAACAGGGGTTCTTTAACATGCACCCAAGTCTGAGCACATGGGCCTAGAAAATTAGGAACTACGTTCAATCACCACTGGTTTACAAAGTGCCTCCGGACTCTCTTCGCTGAGAGGCACTTAACATCTCCTGATTGATTGGAAATATGGGCCAAGTTGTTCTCTAGTGATTGTAGGCCGTATTTATTATGAAACCTGGGAACACAACACATGTCAATATTTATGGTATTGGCGAAAGTAACTCGAGGTGTCTATGATGCAGCAGACTGAAAATTTTTGAAGGCCCTTTCAGAGAAATCTTCTTTTAATATCCGCCTGGCGTGTGCGCACCAGGTACTTACCAAACTTTCTTTAGATACCTGCAGCCCTTGCAAATATTTGGTATTGTCTTATTCGAGATGGAACCTTTCACACCGATCAGTTTTCGCGACAGTAAGAATTGTAAGTGCATTTTACTCGGATCCTACAAGATCACAACTTATAGGTTTGGAAGAGCTACACTTTTGTAATGCATCTAAAGATTTATTGTAACTGTGAGTATGTCGCATCAGATAACGGTGCTTAAAATTTAATAATTCATTTAGAATATTTAACCTCAGCAACTGCAGTTGCCGCTAATCTTTTAACACAAACTAAGATAGACTTCTCAATACCTCTACACAGGTCTATAGTATCTATGCAATGCAGTATCAGATGATACAGCCACTAAATATACTCAGCATGTGTGCCAACTTATAACATTGGTTTCGAGCCTCTGAAGTTTCAGTGACTGTAGTTTAAATGCTGGCAATTGAGCGATCAGTTATGAAGTGCAAAGTATGAATTCTGTGAGATGAAAAGAGCGATGAAATGCTGCAACATGTGAACTCTATTGCTTACGTTCCTGTGCTTTTGAGTGTTTCCGTCTCGACGTTCTTATGATAATGCAACTAATTCAACAGTGAACACATAATCGGAACAATATGTGTGAAAATATTTTATTTATTCTCAATTTATGGCTGATTCTGGCATTTTTTTTACTTCTTTACACATTTGCGAAATAAAACAACCAGACAACTGCTCCAGCTTGTGCGCCCAACTTTTGGCTTCTGTGTGTATCGACAATAAAACCATCCGTTCGGTCTTTTCAAGTAGGCCTCTGCACGGGCACTGGCAAATCCCTATAGCACTTCAAGGCGCTTGTCTTCTGGCAGTCTCCATCATGTGGTTCTGTCATCTGTCATCAATTACTGTTTAATTTTTCTGCTATGTATCGTCGACAGATCGGCACCTGTGCTCGCCCAAATGAAGGCACGTCACGTGCACTCTGCTGCGCTACAGCAGCAGTGGTTTTGCGATGCGCAAACATATGATTTGATTTGATTTGTGGGGTTTAACGTCCCAAAACCACCATATTATTATGAGAGACGCCGTAGTAGAGGGCTCCGGAAATTTCGACCACCTGGGGTTCTTTAACGTGCGCCCAAATCTGAGCACACGGTCCTACAACATTTCCGCCTCCATCGGAAATGCAGCCGCCGCGCAGCCGGGAATCGAACCCGCGACCTGCGGGTCAGCAGCCGAGTACCTTAGCCACTAGACCACCGCGGCGGGGCGATGCGCAAACATATTAAACACAATATATATATATATATATATATATATATTGTAGCGATGCTGACGCCGACAGGTTAAAAAACAAGCGTCTTTATTAGGGCGAACTTGTGCCCACGATTCTAAAAACTATGGTCGTCAAGTTCGAGTAGCCGTGTGGCACAGATCTGACTAACTTCCTCTTCCTCGTTGTTGAACGTCCGAACGCGTGGCGCATGCCAGCCGAGCCGGGTCTTGCTGGTGCTGGTGACGATGATTGTGGCGGGCTACTTGAATGTGGCGAACCTGTCGCAGCATTGCCCCCTCCTCAGACGCATCGTCCCGATGCTTAAGACAGTGAAAAGATACACGCGCACTCTCACTCGTTTTTCGACGATCTGTCATGATAGGGCTTCATGCGGACTACGTGGACCACTTCCGTGGGATTGCGGCGTCTTGAAGTCACGTGTCCAGCGGACCTAACTTCATAAGTGACGTTGCTGATACGGTTGAGTACTTCATAAGGGCCGAAGTATCGGCAAAGAAGCTTTTCAGAGAGTCCGCGGCGGCGCACTGGTATCCATATCCACACTTTGTCACCGGGATGATAAAGTGTGTCACTGCGTCGCTTGTTGTAGCGACTAGAATCGACGTGCTGTTGGTGGCGTATTCGGTATCTTGCCATTTGCCGTGCTTCTTCGGCTCTTTGCAAGAAGTCATCTAAGTCAGGTGGATAGCTGCTTTCGTCCTGTAGTGGTAACATGGCATCCAGCGGGGTGGTCACTCTTCGGCCGAATACTAGTTCGAAAGGGGCAACGTGGGTTGTTTCTTGAACGGCTGTATTATATGCGAATGTTACGTAGGGTAATATTTCGTCCCACTGTTTATGTTCAACATCAACATACATTGATAGCATGTCGGTCAGAGTTCTGTTGAGGCGTTCGGTTAAGCCATTTGACTGAGGGTGATACGCCGTTGTTCTTCTGTGATCGGTATTTGTCATGCGCATCAGGCATTGCATTAGGTCTGCAGTAAATGCGGTGCCCCGATCCGTAATAACGACGATTGGCGCACCATGTCTGAGCACTATGTTGTTCACAAAGAACTTGGCGACTTCGGCAGCTGTCGCACTGTATAGAGAGCCAGTTTCAGCATAACGGGTGAGATAGTCTGTGGCTACGACTATCCATTTCTTGCCTGCACGCGATGTCGGCAAAGGTCCTAGGAAGTCCATGCCGACTTGTTGGAATGGGGCATCTGGAGGGTCTATTGGCTGGAGAAGGCCGGCTGGTTTTACGGGTGGAGTTTTGCGCCGTTGACATTGACGACAAGTTTTCACGTAGCGCTGCACTGATGCGAGCAACTTAGGCCAATAGTATTTCAGGCGAATCCTGGCGAATGTTCGGCTCACACCCATGTGTCCAGATGTTGGCTCGTCGTGGCATGCGTGCAGAATTTCCTCTCGCATGGCTGTGGGCACGACTAGTAAAAACGTTTCACCATTAGGTTCGAAGTTCCTCCTGTAAAGGACACTTCCTCGAAGGCAGAACGCGGAGAGCCCTCTGGAGAATATGCGAGGGACTTGAACGTCGAGACCCTGCAGGTGTTGTATAAGTGCCAGCAAATCCGGGTCATCTCGTTGTAGTTGAGCGATTTTGGATGTGTCGACAACGCCTAGAAACGGAAAGTCTTCCTCTTCAGGTACACTTGGATCGACGGGAGAGCGTGACAGGCAGTCGGCATCGCTGTGTTTCCTTCCAGATTTGTACACGACCGTAATATCATACTCCTGCAGCCTAAGGCTCCATCTTGCTAGTCGACCTGACGGGTCCTTGAGATTTGCCAGCCAGCATAGAGCATGGTGGTCACTGACAGCTCTGAACGGTCTACCATAAAGGTAGGGTCGAAACTTGTTTATGGCCCAGATGACTGCGAGGCACTCTTTTTCAGTTGCAGAGTAGTTTGCCTCAGCTTTTGATAGTTTGCGGCTGGCATAGGCTAACACTTTCTCTTGACCATTTTGCCACTGGACAAGGATGGCGCCGAGGCCGACATTGCTGGCATCGGTATGGACTTCTGTGTCGGCTGTCTCATCAAAATGGGCAAGTATTGGTGAACCCTGTAGTCGTTTCCTTAATTCGTCAAAAGCTTTCTGTTGTTCGCTTTCCCACGTGAAGGGCACGTCGTCTTTTGTCAGTTTTGTAAGAGGTTCCGCAATCTTTGAGAAGTTTTCCACAAATCGTCTATAATAGGCACATAAACCCAAAAATCGACGCACTGACTTTTTGTCTCTGGGTGTAGGGAACCTCTGAACAGCGGCTGTCTTTTCGGGATCGGGACGAACACCCTCGGAACTAATGACATGTCCAAGGAATCGCAGCTCTTCGAAGCCGAAGTGGCATTTTTCGGGTTTGATCGTCAATTTCGCTGACCGGATGGCTTCCAATACTGTGCGTAGTCGCTCTAGATGTTTGTCGAACGTTGCAGAGAATACCACCACGTCATCCAAATACACTAGGCATGACTGCCATTTCAATCCGGCGAGGACAGTGTCCATCATTCGCTGGAACGTCGCTGGTGCGGAACAGAGGCCGAATGGAAGCGCTTTGAATTCGTAGAGGCCATCTGGTGTTACGAATGCCGTTTTTTCACGGTCCCGCTCGTCGACCTCTATTTGCCAATATCCGCTTTTCAGATCTAAGGAGGAGAAAAACTTTGCGGATCGCAACCGATCTAGTGTATCGTCGATACGTGGCAAGGGGTAGACATCTCGTTTAGTTACACTGTTCAGTTTTCTGTAGTCGACGCAGAATCTAAGTGTGTTGTCTTTCTTCTTAACGAGCACTACGGGAGACGCCCATGGACTATTCGAAGGCTGGATGACATCATCAGAAAGCATCTCCTCCACTTGCTTCTTGATAATTTCCCGTTCTTTCTGTGACACCCGATATGGATGCTGGCATATAGGCCTCGTGTCGTCTTGCGTTATAATTCTGTGTTTCGTGATGGACGTGCGCTGGACCTTCGAGGTACTTGAAAAGCAATCAGAGAATTCTTTTACCAAGGCGTAAATCTGTTTCTTCTGACTGTCCGGAAGGCTCTGATTGACGGTCACGGATGTGTCGATGTTGCAGGCCACTGGTCGAGTGGTTGATGTCGTTAAGCTGCATAGTTCGGTCGCCATACAGAAGTCGTGTAAATAGGCGATAGCCGTGCCTTGAGCGATGTGTTGAAGCTCATTGGAGAAATTTGTGAGTAGGACATCTGCACGGCCATTCGTCAAGTGAACAAGACCCCTAGCTACGCAGACACCTTTGTTCAAAAACAGTCCTACATTTGTATCCGCTATGCCTTCGCGGTTGTACAATGCATCATTTTCTACGAGTACCATTATACTGCAGCGTGGCGGCACAGTTACGTCATCATGAACAACGCGTAGAGCAGTTAGGCGTCGTTCCTGAGATTCCTCCACAGGTATAGCTCGTTCAGTCGAAAACGACACGCTGGACCTACGCAGGTTAATTACGGCGCCATTAGCTCGCAAAAAATCCATTCCTATAATGAGTTCTCTTGAACATTCTGGCAGCACAATGAAATCGGCCACGTAAATAAAGCCCCGTATTTCAAGTCTTGCAGTGCATCTGCCAAGGGGCGTAATAATGTGACCACCTGCCGTGCGTATCTGCGATCCACTCCACTGTGTCACAACTTTGTTTAGCTTTTTCACCATCTTGTGACTTATCACTGAATAATCAGCACCGGTGTCGACTAAGGCATTCAGCTCCCATCCTTCCATTCTCAACCGCAAATCTTAAGTAACGTTTTCGTTGCTGCACCCATCTACCGGAAATACACCGTCATCACCCTCAAACCAAATTGGAGGATCTTTGTAACTGACGTTATCAGCGGCCTCACCTCCACAGGTCGCTTGCTTCAGTTTTCCGGGTGTGGACTTGGAGAGCGATGACCAGGCAGCCTTGAAGGTGTACGTGGGCTGGATGACCGGTAGCGCATAGGCGATGGTGACCGTGACCGGTGTTGGCGTAGAGTTGGCGAGTTCTGGCGCGTCGACAAGTACTCCTCAATCTCCGCTGGTCGTTCGCCGTTTCGGGGGCACGGTGCATATGACGGGAAGCCTCTTAATCCAGCCTGTCGGTAAGGACAGAATCTGTACAGATGACCCACTTCCCCACAATGAAAACACAGAGGCCTGCGCTCGTGATCACGCCAGACGTCACTTTTCCTGGGCCTACGCTCCACATAGTGATGTGTGTTACGTGCTCCTGGGGGCAGATAGGTAGCTGTCGGTTCCCGTGGACGAGGTGCGCTGCGTGCCGCAGGTGGGAGAGGAGTCGTTGCCATCGCAACTGCTGCATTGCTGTGTACCGTGGGTTGTCTGACAACCTCAGAGTATGTTCGGATAGGTCGAACCGACTGCAGCTCACGCTCTGGCTCTCGTATCACCTGCCTCAGTTCGTCACGAACAACGTCCGTAACAGATAGTGCAGTTGAAGTCTGGGGCATATGCAGTCTGCTCAGTTCTTCTCTGATAACTGATCTAATTAGCTCTCGCAGGGCTTCAACGTCGTTTCGCACGCCTCCGGGAAATACCTGTGCAGATGCGCAGTTAAGATTCCGGTTGTACTGCCGAGCCCGCTGTTCCAGTGTTCTTTCGATGGCCGTCGCTTCCGAGTAAAACTCAGCAACCGTGCTCGGAGGGTTGCGGACGAGAACGGCGAACAGCTCTTGCTTCACTCCGCGCATTAGATGGCGCACCTTCTTATCCTCAGCCATGTTGTAATCCGCACGCTTGAACAGGCGGACCATGTCCTCAATGTACATAGCAGCACTCTCGTTTGTTAGCTGGTTTCTCGATTGAAGAGCTGCCTCCGCCTTTTCTTTCCTGTCTATGTTCACGAACGTAGCCACCGCTTGTCGTCGAAATACCTCCCAGGTAGACAACGAGGTTTCATGGTTCTCAAACCATGTCTTCGCGAAGTCTTCCAGGGCGAAGTATACGCGACGGAGCTTCTCTCTTTCGTCCCATCCATTCAAGCTCGCTACTCTCTCGAACAGGTCCAACCAATCTTCAACATCCTCGTACGAGTCGCCGTGGAAAACTGGCGGCTGGTGCGGTTGGCTAATGAACACTTGTGCCGGTGTTACCTGGCTAGTCATAGTGGTGGCATCCATCGTTTGAATTCCCCTTGGTATGAAGTGAAGAGGACCGAACTCAGGTGAGTCACCTCGAAGACGGCGACTTGCCCTCTGGTGTACAGGAGTCACTTCCACGGGGTTGATACGCTGGTCGTCGGGGCTACGCTGTCTTGAGCTCGTGGGGCTTCGATTCATAACCCAGCAACTCCACCAGAAATGTAGCGATGCTGACGCCGACAGGTTAAAAAACAAGCGTCTTTATTAGGGCGAACTTGTGCCCACGATTCTAAAAACTATGGTCGTCAAGTTCGAGTAGCCGAGTGGCACAGATCTGACTAACTTCCTCTTCCTCGTTGTTGAACGTCCGAACGCGTGGCGCATGCCAGCCGAGCCGGGTCTTGCTGGTGCTGGTGACGATGATTGTGGCGGGCTACTTGAATGTGGCGAACCTGTCGCAGCAATATATATATATATATATATATATATATATATATATATATATATATATATATATATATATATATAGTCCAGTAGATCCTCCGTGAGCGGTCACAACGTGGTTTATTTCGACGTTTCGGCCGCCTAGAGTCTGGCCTTCATCAGGATATATATATATATATATATATATATATATATATATATACTACCTAGTACCAGATAACATGACAAATATTCAAATTATGTTACTTTGATATGCTTTCAGAATATAAAAAAATGATCGTCTATCGTAAAGTGTCCAGAAAGTATTAGTCAAGCATTCCGGCTGATGAGAAAACGCGAAAGTGGTGTATAAACGTCACAATTATCAAAGTATGTTAGTTTAAAGCATCGTCATCAATTGAACAATGAATTTGCTATTCATTGATTGCCATATCATTCAGCTACACTAATTGTGAATTTTTCTGCCAGTCTCAGAGCAAGAAGCTGGTTCTGAAAGAAAAAAAGTCAGGTGCTGGGCACGCACAGGAAAGATCAATTGGCTTTTAAACTAAATAGTGCCTCGTAGTTTACTAATTATGCGATATGTCATCACTGTGATAAATGAGATTAAAAATTTGCCCCATATCTGCATGTTAATCTGCAAATGTCATCGAAAGACGATATTCTTGCATGTGGAGAGAGTGAACAACACATTTATTCGGTGTTCTGCGCGAGCAAATCGGTGAATGGTATTCTGGAGGCACTGTGTTGGAGTGCCTCGAGCGCGCCGCGGAGGCGAACGAGCGCATCAAGTCACGTCACACGTTGCTATCTGGCAGTTTTTTTAGAAAACGTTGCGCGTTCGAGACGGGCGCGCAGAACGCAAGGCGACGGGTAGGTGCCACCACCATGTCATCTTAGCAAAGCGTTCGAAACACTCGCCTTTTCGTGCTAGCGTTGCATGGTCATCGCAGCGTGATAAATGCTACGGTCCTTAGAATTACTTATGTATGCATTTTGTAGTAAAAGACGCACATGCAGATCATATACGTGTTCTTATGGTGCCTCAGATATGCGCAATAATTGCTTTTAAGTCGACAATCGCACAACTATGAACGCTCAATTTTGGGCAACATTGGTGGGCGCTGTAGATGGGATCGGCCGTTTGGGGTATCGGCTGGTGCCGTTTGAAGTTCCTGGTACTGTTAGGGGGGACAAACAGACAAACGCACAGACAGACAAACCAAAATTTTTGCGTCGAAGGTCCCCAAGAAAGACTATCGACTTTATTAAAGTGAAAACGCAATCGTTGCGGTCAAAGTCGAGGGCGCGCCATTCTCTCCACCAAAGGTAAACTCGCGCGCACAAGCATCTGAACCCCTCTCCCCCCCTCCGCATTCGCGGGGCAAAGTACACGTGGGAGATAAGCACCCATCGGCACATCGTGACCAGCTGAGCTCCAAGCGCAAGTGGCTAGAGTATTTGGTACCGCTAAAAGGGGACAAACAGACCAACATACAGACAAACAGACCAAACTCTTTGCGTCGAAGGTCCCCAAGAAAGACTATCGTCTTTAAAAAACACTGATTAGAACAACTGGGTGGGTCACTGTTTTGACAGACACCAGCTAATTTGCTGCGGCTGCTGCCCCTAGGGAGCCGCCGCCACTCTTTTCCCGTTATCTGTCCCCGCCCCGTTGCGCTGCAGCGGCCGCAACTGACCCTACGGCTGACTCGCGCTCTCCCGTAGAAAGCCGCTCCACGCGGCAGGCCGTACCGTGCGCTTTTTCATCGAGCGGCCGTGCATGTGCGGGCGCGCGAGGCAGAAGCGTGCCGTGAAGCTGCGCGGCAGCGCCGACAAGATTTTGGCGGGCGGCTGAAGCGGCGCGGAAGCGGCGTGCGGACCCAGTTCGCTCGTCTCTCCATCATTCACCTTTGGATATGCTGTCATTTTTTTTTGCCAAACTTTAACGTGCAGCGCCTCTTCTTCTGTACCTGGCAGTCTAGGCTTGAGAATCATTTGGGCATTGGCTTCTTAGCCGAAGGCATTGAACTTGCCGGTCCATCTGAAATATTTAAAAGTGGAGCGAAGCGCGACAGCATGTGGCCTCATGCGCGCCACCTGGCTGGCGATACCTCCGATTTCTCATCAACTCACTATTACAGTGCAAATAACATCAACCGAAAGATGAAGTATTTTCGTTCACACTATACATCACGCTATTTAAATATATTGCAGCTCTCGTTAAAAAAGCGAGTGGCAACATCTTTATGCCTATCTTTTACGACAAAGTAATTTCTCATTTACGCTAGGAGAAAATGAGCTCGATGTACACATTCACGTTGCGAAAGATCAACCCTAATGTTTTTAACCTTGATGAAGACACAACGACTATTAATTATTACAGGCATTCTAGACAACGCAGACGCGTCGAACTAAAGCATTTCGCGTTTTAACTGTTCCATCAATTTGGTTTTCCGGTTGGAACCGTTTTATTGAATAAAGAAATCGTTCTGATGCCGTAATTGTGTCATATATTTTGGAGTTTCTGGTGATGTGAAAATCGCGGAAATAGTCGCGCAAGAACTTTTCGGGAAGCGATGCACGTGTTCTGGCTACAAAAAAGTGTATGTGTTTTGTTCCATCGAACAAATAGCCTAATAAGGCTCTGAACGCAATATGGAAATTTTCTATGTGGACTAACTACTTGCGATTATTGCACGTTTGAATAGCAAACACTATGTTGTTCACCTATACCAGCGTGCTTTATGAGGATAGATTTCAATTTTGAAAGCGTGAGATTCTTTCCACTAGTTATTTGTATGAACGGGCGCTTTTAGCCCAGTTAAGTGAAGACATCGACCCAGTCGATGTCGTCACCGCACAACGCACGGAAGAAGCTAGGCAACTTGCACGTTTACGGAGCCGCCAGCAGCAAGAGTACGATGCAGGCCACTACAGTGCTCACCACAGAACAGTCGTCAATCAAACTGGCGGCAAAGTATAGGTTTGGACACCCTTACAAAAACGAGGACTTTCCGAAAAGCTTTTAAGAAGATATTTTGGGTCATACCGAGTGCTGCGACAACTGAGTGAGGTCACTTAAGTTGTTCCCGACAGTTCGTGCAGTACCAAGCGTCGCCAGCACCATCCTGAACTCGTTCACGTAGTGCGCATGAAGCCTTACGTCACTAGTGAATGCGTGAGACTTTTCTATAAAAAACTGCATTATTCACTTCGCATCGGGTCCATGCTCTTTGAGAGGGAGGCAAATGACCCGTGTCTGCGTGTGAACGACAACGATGATGTGGGGATTTAGCGGACACCAGGTAGTGGGCCTCTGGCTTCACTCGAGAGCAAAGACGACAATCTTGCGGCTCAGCTGTTGAGAACACGCTGCTTTCGCTGCCCCAAGGCATACTTTTGCTTTGTTTGCGTTGTACTGCGACACCATACTTTTCTCTCCCACACACATTCTCTCTAAAGGTAAGCTGGTAGGCAGCGCAATAATCGTGGTGCAGTACAAAGTGTGCGCTCATTGTGATAACGTCATTCTCACTCTGTGCAATGGTGTGTGCAATGTCATGAGCAGCGTAAATGTCAGCGCTAGTTGCAGCGCCAGCGCCACCACTGCGGAGCACAGGTAGGCTGGGGAAGCCGAACGTAAACGTAACCGTTGGCAAGCTGACCCCGATCTTTGGGCCAGTGAAGCCGATTGCAAACATCCATGTCGGCTGGAAACTTCTACAGAAGCAACATCAGATCGGTCCACTAAATTCTGTCAGCAACAACCACCACGGCGGGGCGTACGATTGCTCCACAAGGTAACGCTAGTCTTCAATTTTAAGGCCTTCAAACCTAAAGAAAACGATCAAGTTAAAATTCAGCTGTTTGCAGACAAATGCATACTTTACTCAGAAATTCGCAGCGAGATAGATCAGGCTGTCCTGAATTGATCTTTATTCGTTATCGCTACGTGGTTCTTAGAATGTAATATGAACTTCACCCTAAATAAGCAGCTTCAATGATTATAATTCGCAAAAAGTGTTCCTTACACTTTGTATACGGTATGAGCTGTCTTAACCTATCATCTGTTACTGAATATAGGCACCATGGCCTAGTGACCACTTCGAACATTAGGTGGAATAGTCATATAGCTCGCATTTAAATAAAGCCATGAAAACGCTTGTATATCTGAGCAGAACCTTGTATTAATGTACTAGTAATATAATATTGTTGGCGCGCAAGACAATAATTATACCAATGTTAGAACATTTTACTTCGGTCTGGAGCCCTTGCACCCAGTCAACAGTAAGTAAAATCGAGAACGTATTGTGAAAATTAGAGTCATTTTCAATTCTTAACGCCGTCACACTTCTGTTCGTGCTTTACTAAAGGACGCGAGCCCTGATACTATAAATATACGACGCCTTCGAGACAGACTTGAAATATTACGCCAAATTCACCGTGAGCACGTCTAAGTAGACAGGGCCTCGTAGATCAAACCGTGTAGCTGGTGCTCTACCCATTCGTACGATTATGTGAAACTAACTGAATATTCCTGCCAAACCATTTTCAAACAGTCGCTTTTATTTTCGTGCTATCCACGAATTTAACGCAATGCCTGAATATGTACGGGAGAGAAAAATCATATCAATGTTTGTGCACGCTCTCACTAATCTATGATTGACGGCATGTAGCGTACTCGCCCTACGGAGGCGCAAAAAGAAGGCACCAACACTCCTTGAAGTTTGGGACAAGACTAGTTTATTTTCCAAGAACAGGCTTCGAAAGCGAAAACCAAAAGGGGTGTGACTGCGTATCTTCCACGGCCCTCCGGAGATAACGTTAGGCATGTTGGCCGCGTCTGTGCCGTGCGCCTCGGCGTACGAATTGGTATGCGCACACAAATAAAATTATCGCAATCACCGGCGTCATCGCCCGCTACAAGGGGTCCCCCCGTATACCGCGGAGCCTGGGAAAAAAACGAGCAAATGTGCGAGTTAGTCCATGAGGTGAGCCGGTTTCACGCGATTGAGAGAAACGACGTCCTCTCTGTCGCGAACACGAATGGTCACAGTCTTGTGCGACCGCGAAAGCTCACGGAAGGGCCCGTCGTATGCCGGAGTCAACGGCGCTTTCACTGTCACGTCGCATGAACACATGGGTTGCCTCATTCATGTCTGGGAAAAAAAACACTCTTTGGTTACGGCTGACGCGTGGCGCGCTGGGTTGCAGGTGCTCCAACCAGGAATGTAGCCTTTCCATATGTTCTGAAGGCGTCGGCGTAGCGCTTGGTTTGTCACCGAAGAATTTTCCCGGTAGTCAAATTGTAGAGCCGTACATCATTTCTGCTGCACAGAATCCGAGGTCTTCTTTTATCGCCGTACGCAGGCCCAGACGAACGAGAGGGAGCTTCTCCGCCCAATGCTCTCTATCCTTTTAAAGATGCCTTCAGTTGACGGTGTAGCCGCTTCACTATTCCATTGCTCACTGGATGAAAAGCCGTGGTGTACTGGTGCTGTGTTCCCAGAAGCATTGTCAGCGCAGAGAATAGGTTGCTCTGGAATTGCCGTCCACGATCTGTCGTTATGCGCAGTGGGCAGCCATAGCATGAAACCCGTGTGGCCACAAATGCCTGCGCGACGGTCCCGGCTGCGATGTCCAGAATCAGCGTCACCTGGGGCCACCGTGAGTAGCGGTCGACACAAGTGAGCAGGTATCTGTAACCTTGGGAAGGAGGAAGAGGTCCCACCAAGTCCAAGTGCACGTGGTCGAAACGACACTCTGGTGGCCGAAATGCTTGGAGTGCTGTGCGCGTGTGACGACTCACCTTGACTGCTTGACATGTTCGGCACGTCTTCGCCCAGCGTCGAACGTCGGCTTTAATTCCGGGCCACACAAAGCGTTCAGTGACGAGCCTCTGCGTCGCGCGGATTCCTGGGTGGCTGAGGTCGTGAAGGCTGTCAAACACTACACGCCGAAACTGGACGGGGACGAAGGGTCTTGGGGATTTTTGCGATGTGTCGCGTGTGACCATAGTCCTTGTGTATGGTAGCGGCATCTCTTCGAACACCAGTGAAAGTAGATTCTGCCTCATCTCGGTTAGCTCTGGGTCTTCTCGCTGGGCGACGGCTAATGTCTCAAAGTCGACGGATGCTAAAACGGTGTCGATACGGGAGAGTGCGTCAGCTGCTTGGTTTTCACTCCCCGCTATGTGGCGGATGTCCGTGGAAAATTCGGAAATGAAAGAAAGTTGGCGCAGTTCTCCTCCCGAATATGAGGAACTGTTGTTCTTGAACGCATACGTCAGCGGCTTGTGGTCCGTTAAAATGTGGAAAAACGGGCCTTCTAGGAAGAAACGGAAGTGCTTTACGGAGGAATAAATGGTCAGCATCTCTCTTCCAAAGGTGCTGTAGCACCCTTCCACCTGTTTCAGACGTTTAGAAAAGAAACCTATCGGTTTCCAGTCCTCGCCGTCGTGTTGTTGCAACACTGCTCCCACTGCCGTCGTTCAAGCGTCAACCATGAGACGCGTTGGCGCGTCGAAAAGCGGGTGCAACAGAAGTGTTGCGTAGGCAAGTTGAGTTTTCGCGTCCTGGAACACTTTTTCGTGCTCCGCTGATCAGTGAAACTCGGGCGTTTCCTTGCCGTCCCAGCGCAGCAAGTCAGTTAGCGGCTGTAGAATGTGTGCACAGGATGAAGCTCCTATGGAAGTTGATTAGCCCGAGAAACTCGCCCAACTTGCGGAAAGAGGTACGCGTAGTGAATTCCCCGACTGCTTGCACCCGTGATTTGAGCGGCAAGATGCCTTGCGGGCTGATTCGATGACCTAGGAGATCTAGTGCTTCAAAACCAAAGATGCACTTTTGGGGCTTCAAAACCAGACCATGCTCGCAAAGACGCTTGAAGAGGAGGCGCAGGTGATTTTCATTCTCCTCCGGTGTTTTGCTAGCGACCAAAATGTCCTCTAAGTAGACAAAAACAAATAGCAGTGCGCGAGTGACCTCATTCATGAAACGCTGCAAAGTTTTACCGCGTTCTTCAGTCCGTACGGCATACGAACAAATTCAAAGAGACCGAAAGGCGTTGTCAAGGCCGTCTTTGTGATGTCGCTTGGTTCTACTGGAATCTTGTGATAAGCGGCCATTAGATCCAGCTTAGTGAAGATGGTCGTTACCACGAGGCGAGTGCTGAAATCATGCATGTGGGTGAGATGATATTGGTCTGCTCTTGTCACAGCATTGAGTGCCCGATAATCACCACAAGGACGCCAGTCACGAGACTTTTTTTGGCACCATGTGCAGCACGGAAGACCAGTTGCCAAATAATGCCGAGTTGGAGCATGTGGTCGAACTCACGGCAGGCGACTTCGTGTCTTTGTCCAGCGAGTCTCCTAGGTCTAGCGGTGACCGGCGGTCCGGTGGTGACAATGTGATGCGTCACCTTGTGTTTGATTGGCAGCTCGGTGTTCCGAGGTCTGCTTATTTCAGGGAATTCAGCCAGAATCTTTTGAATGTTACTCTGGGTCGAAAGTGCAAATGCCGCATGAGGACAGGTCAGACTTCAGTCCGATAACAGCGAGCGAAGTGACGTTATCCTTGAGACGACGATCGCGAACGCTGACGTCAAGATTGAAGTGGCTCAGAAAGTCCGCTCTCAGGATGGCAATTCTAACGTCGGGCACAACGAAGAGCCATCGATAGGTAGGCCTAAGTCCGATGTCTATCGTCATTGACTGGACTCCATATGATGCAGTAGCAGTATTATTGGCTGCAATTAGGCTTGAAATGGACTTGCCACGCCGGCGATGTTGGGCTGCTGATGGTAGGATAGATAGCTCCGCTCCGGTATCGACAAGGAGGCGTGTGCTGATGATGCGGTCGACAACGAAGAGGCCGCTTGAACGATGGCCCGTGTCGCTTTTCGCCGTTAGCGACTGGCCGGTAAGTTTTCCGTCCACGAGCATGGATGGGTGCAGCGAATGGCTTGCTCTCTAAAATGACGGTGGTACCAAGAGGTTCTTCTCTGCCTCGCTTAAGTGTCCGCGGTGCTGCGGGTTTCGAGCACGGGACGGTGAACGATGCCGTGCATCCGGTGTTGGTTGAACAGGGCGAGGTTTTCAACTGCTGCAGCTAGTCGGTCAACTCTGTCCTCTAGGTGAGCTAACTGGTATGCATGTTCGGGCCTTCCCGTTGCAGCAATAGACATTTTTGATGGCTCAGTGCAGTCGGTGACGCGGTCGGCAAGTTGAGCCAGACGTTCGAGAGTTACGCCATCCGAGCCAGCGAGTATCATCCATGTTGACTGTGGCAGTCTCTGCAAAAACAAGTCACGAAGCAATGAATGTTGACGCTCCTCTGACGCTTGTTGGCCCAGCAGCTGACGCATTCGGTGGAGTAGTTGTGAGGGACGCTGGTCACCGAGCTCTTCATGAGACAGGAGTTGTTGCAGCCTGCTGTGTTCGGACACCTGAATACATTTCAGGACGGTGCTTTTTAGTTCGTCGTAGGGCTTCTCCGATGGAGTGGAGGCGAGCACATCGTCTACGGCGTCAGCGATGTCAGGTGGCAGTGCTGAAACGACGTGCAGGTATTTCGACTGCTGCGATGTGATGCGTAGAAGCTCGAAGCGGGCCTCGATTTGGCTGAACCACACCCTGGGTTTTCGGGCCAGAAATGAGGAAGCTTTAACTCCGAGGCGTTGGTTGTGGGTGAGCTTGAAGTGCCTTCCTCGTCTGACATAGCTGCTGTTTTCCCAAACGTCCGGTCACCACTTTGTAGCGTACTCGCCCCACGAAGGCGCGAAAAGAAGGCACCAACACTCCTTGAAGTTTGGGAGAAGACTAGTTTATTTTACGAGAAAAAGAGGCTTCGAAATTGACAACCAAAAGGGGCGTGGCTGCGTATCTTCCGCGGCCCTCTGGAGATAACGTACGGCATGTTGGCTGCGTCTGCGCCGTGCGCCTCGGCATACGAATTGGTATGCGCACACAAATAAAATCGCGATCACCGGCGTCATCGCCCGCTACAATATCAATGTTTGTGCACGCTCTCACTAATCTATGATTGAAGGCGTTTCCCAAAATATCGGATGATTTTCAGGTAGATTGTGATAAAATAAAAACCAATAAAGAACATATAGTTTTCGTTACTGTGCAGATTTCTGTGTTAGCCTACGCTCTATTACGCACTCTAGTCACTTTTTTGTTATCTATCAGTCGTTACTACTATATACTTGTTCTAAAGCAACGTCTCTTTACAATTTCTTATTTTTTGTTATCCGTGTATTTGGTAGCCGGTATCGACGCGTGCAGGATTTTTTGTGCTTTCAATATTTCATTACGTCCGTTATTTCACATGCTGTAAATACTTGTCAAGACAAATCCCACATTCGTTCTTCAGGGGCCGGATTCACAAAACTCACTTACGGAAACATTTTTGCGCAAGAGAAATTTTGTTGCGTAAGTCGATTCAAGAAACGAAAAAACGTCGTAAGAAGCCATCGTTGTCACATCGGCCGCTGCAAATAAAGCGCGCTGTGACTGCCCGGGAACATGTCAGCGATGGTGATGCAGTTGCTATATTTGCTTACGTCACCTAAAAGTGCTCGTAAGTGGATTCACGAAGCGAAATTGTACGTGAAAACAGCATGGATGAGAGAAAATACTAGGAGTGGTTGGACCACTCTTATGAACAACGGGGCTACTTAGAACCTGCTGCCGTGGTGGTATACTTTGGTGCCCTGGCTGGTTTTGAGTTGATTCACGCCAATTAAGGGCTGCCTAATGACTGCTGGTGCGTTTTTATTTCTTTCGGCGCTTTGAGCTTCGCGTGTTGTTTCCCTTGTACGCAGTGGATGGTGTTGACAACCACCATCGTCCAATAAGTTCGAAGTCGCAGTAATTGAAGAATTCTATTGGGCGTCAATGGCATAAAACTACGCATGTAAAGATTTGTGGTTGGATGAAAACCAATGTTATAAGTGAATGGTCGGTGCATTCGAACGCGGCATGGCATAGGATCAACCTTATTTGTTATGTTGTTGTGTTGCGCCCCATCTCATCCAATTAAAAGTGCGACTCGAGATCCTTGCCTCATTGGTGGAAATTACCACCAAAGAGGTTAATGGGAGCACATTCTTTGCACGCTATTGGAAATAAAAATGAGAGGAAGTTTTCAGTGAGTGGCTCATAAAGTTTGTGCTCTAGTGTACTTTCATTGGCTCTAACTGTCCAATGGTTGCGATCTCTGAAATACAGCTGTTCGATACACTTTGGGACGATCTGGAGCAAAGCGTACTTTGTAAACCAAAGCGTATTAGGGGTGCGCGTGATTACGCATGGAACTACAAACAAATCATGCATCTTCACCTTCACTTTTCAGACACCGATATGGACCGTGATAATATGGCAAGCAATCGGAACGAAATGACCCTAGTAACTTTGTATGACACCGAAAATATGCAAACCCTCACGATTCTGGAGCAAACGTTGGCTGAATTCATCCCTGCGTCAATTACCAGCCATTTAACTTGGCGCACGAACATCAATCAAAGGTAGAGCAAGCCACTGACATGTATTTTGTGTGACGCAGCGACCACTTGACCTGAGAATAATAGCGTTGCGAAGGCGAATCCCCTGTCGCATGCTCTGATCGAAGCAGACGACAAACGCGAGCAGACGACGGCTTGGCCGACAGGCACATCTTGTGATTGGTTGTGAAGCAATACCCTCTACATCAGCTCACTCTGTGACGTTTCCAAAACACTTCTTTCATCTAGCACGCCTGTCCTGTTCGTCATATCACCCCCCTCGCACATAAGAGAAAATTTTTTCACGCCGTGAAAATAGTGCAAGTACTTTCTAAGAGCTCTCTTATGTGCTGCGCAGTTGTCGAAAACAACATGGCGTCGTAAAGAGCACATCGGTCGGTGCGACTTTCAGCAAACGCTTCTCGCACGAGTTACTTCAGCGTTTGACCAGATGTGTTGTGATTACAGCAGCTCTTTCGGTGCGTGTAAGCAGTGCGGAAAGCTGTGGCAGTGCAATGGTGTACGGTGAAGCGCAGCGAAGCCTGTGCGTCGGTGTGGTTATCAGCGGGGATCGGCGTCGATGTATCGACGGCAACTAGCACTCTAGAAGCCTGCTATGTGTGTTTGTGTGCCGGTAACAGTTCGTTCGCTTAACTTTCCAGTCTCTCAGTTGGGTGCTGTGCGACATTTCGGATTGACAGCGTTTTGACACGTTACTTGAGTGACCCCAAGTACGTAAGGAAACGTATGAACTACGCGCTCGGTTCTTGCTTCGCCACTAGTTAGTCCGTACGCTTCTATTTACTTGAGAGCAATGTACTGTTCGGGAGTGAAACGATGTTCGTTGTGAACAGTGGTGCTGTGTTGACGTTCCAAGACTTGTGAACAAGCTGTGCTCGTGTGACCGAAAATTTAAAGACAGCGTTGATAACTGTTTTGCCCTGCGAAGTTGTGGTGGGTAGCTTGGCGCTTTTGTTTGTTAAGTCGTCACTTCTCCTTTTTGTGATAACCATAGTCCTAGCGCTGTGATGTGATCAACCAAAACTGCGAGATGCTACATTCTGTTGTGGATCGTGTTACTTTGCAAGCGCGCCTAGACTGTTCTTCGGTAACAACTTGAGAGTTCTATGAGGCAGCGAGAGCCCGTGAACGTCAAGCTTCCCTCCGGCCCCCAGAAAAAGCAAAGATTTCACCGGTGCCTTGCTTTGAATGAAGTTGTAGGCCAATATCGCCTAACTACAGGTTTCCGAGTTCGTCTGGCCATCGTTTTGCACGGCACTAGAGCCTTGACAACAGCCGGTCATGGCCAGTTTTTACACTTTATCAATGGACGTGCATGCCTGGCCAGCCCTTCATTGCTGTCATTGGCAGCTTCCAGTCTGCAGATGCCCTTTGCCTGTTGGCCGTACTTGGTTCCTCATGACACCGACGGCTACTAAGTGCTGCCATCGGTGAGTTCACCTCGCAGAACTAAATTTCACCGGTACTATATTTCACGCAGTTCTATAACGTGTGCAATTTTTTAAGCTTATCAGATGTAATGTTTCTCTATGGCAAGTTGAAGCGTTAAAAATGTACTACTACTGTTTGTTATATACATATATTATGGAGCAAACACATAAAAAGTTTTTTGTGATTTGATACAAGTGAGTTCTTGTTTGATTATGAGGTTGGGGCTGTCGATTGACCACGTTTGATAGTTGGAAAGTTAATGTGAATTTATTTTTCAGGAGCCAGGTTGCACTTAAAAAATTTATGTTATTTTGAAAAATTACTTCTATAGACGATTACCACTGTGGTAGTACTATACTTCAGTAGGACATATATATTGCGGTACGTGAATTTTACATGAGGCTTCAGTTTACTCAGGAAGTGATTATAGCAGATTTTGGTCAGTTTAACGAAGTGATAGCTTCCTCAAATAAGTATTAGAAGTGAATGCTTTTAATGATTGTTTTTAAATATCTCGTTTTTGGCTCTTCACAGATCGCAGAGATTGGTTTAATAAGGTCCTGTGATGCATCGGTTGCACATTCTGGCACATCAATCCTCATCATTACTTGGAGCCCCTGTACAAAAATAGGAAGGACACGTTCTCCCTAACTATGCAAGCCTATATCAATGCTGGGACTGTTATCATTTAGCGGATGTGGCGTGGAAGCATGCATGGCAGCCTCATCTGGAAGGACTGCGATCTGCTTGGGAGCTTCGAGGGCACAAAACTACCTAACGGCTGGCTGCAAGGTTAGTTTTTCTTGAATACTTATGATTAAGTGAACACCACTTACTCTGCACAAATTGAAAACCCAAGCATGGTTCCTTGCTGTGGATACCTGTATTATTCTTACACATAATTCTTATTCAACATTTATAGAACTAAATAGCAAGATAATTGAGAATGTTGAAAGCTGAATGCCTGCAGCTTATGAATGAAACTCCAATAATCTGAGACTCAAAAGCTTGTGCTTTGAAACGAGCACAAATACTTTGATTCCTTATTGAGCTCTCGAGCTTGTGACTCCCTCTGTAGATCAAGTGCTCTGGAAGGAAATAGCAAGTGGGTGAAAATTGCCTGGCTGTTCACAACTTGCAAGGAGAAAGACCTATTGAAGGAGCCTCAGATGACATAGGCCCAGTAATTGCATCTTTTACTTAATGTAGCTTTTTCTCTCTCAGTGCTGTTGCTTGTGTTTTAGCCGAACATGTTCACCATGATTGCATAGTGATATATATTTTTCTACAAATTGTACCTGACCTAAGTATGCATTGTTGATCTCTAAAGGTGACGTTCAGTGTGTTTCAAAGCCATGCCTTCTCGTTTCTCATTCTGTGGCTAGCCTATTTCAGCAGCAGAGCGATGCAGCTAGCACACATGCAATCCAAGTCATGGAGCGCTTCTTTGGTGTTCTGTGCAAGATGCAGCATATCCATCCGGCAAGGCACTGGTATCATCAATAATGGTGAGTGTTGGTGGCACCTGTAGGAGCCCGTTGTGTTTGTTGCGTATGATTATTTCCCCTGATGAAGTGCATTTTTGAAAGGTTTTCTTCCTTTAGAACAATAGTTGTCAGCAACAAGCACACTCATAATCCACAAATTCTTTGTGTCTTCTAGACTGACCATTTACTCCTATACGCACTACGGTGAGCTGGCTATGTTAGACAGCCTTAAAGTTATGAACATTAGCTGTTGTGTTGTAATGCAGTCTAACTTGTGTTTCTTAGTGAACTTATTTGTGGTCTGCTTCTCGCACCTAGTGTAAAGTCAAAATAGAACAAACTTTACTGGCTTTTTTATGTCTGGCAGAAGTTTCATGCCTTTATCTATAACATTGTAGTTTTGCTCTTGTATCATATTAAATATACTTTCAGTCTTCACTGTTTGTGTGTGTGTGTTTTGAGGCTTGTCATTGGCTTCTGAAAATACATTATCTGTAAATATGAGCACATAATTGACAACTACACACTCTTGCATGTAGCATGGTTGTAACAACGATCTGTATTTTTCTAAGTTCCAGCAGTAACAAGGGGTTCGGTGCTCCATGGTCATGTACAGTGTATCAAGAACAGAGCACAGAAGACCAACAAGTATAAAGGGACTGCAAGTGACTGTTCTCCTGCTCAAAGTTTACAACAGCAGAAAGAGCACATTGTGATGTCAGGAGCAGCTGCTGCTTAACTTCTTAGCAGTGCATTATTCAGCAGTTCATTTGCTTGCATTCGAAATTATTTATTTTTGCATGGAAGATACCAAACTATGACACTAATTTAAAGGCTGCTGTAGTGTTAGTGGGCAAATATTTTTGAGCTGAACTTTATAACATGTGTGTTAAGTGCCTGCGTGCTTCTACATTTACATGCCAGAAATCACAGCATCCATGGTTGCCAATGGTAACGGTGTTTGCATTCTTTGTAGTACAAGAAGTAAAGCCATGGATGCAGTAATCATGTACTTAGTCGATGTAATCTTTCAGTGTACACTCATTTGTATCGCACCAATGATGCCATGAGTGTAAAAGCTCTGGGAAGTGAATCTATGTGGATTATTTTATTTGGAAGGAAGAGGATCATCACTACTTCTAGTATATCTTAACAGTAGATTTTAGTGCTTCGGTATTATCCCACTGCCTGTCCGTCCTTCAACAGTCTACTTATCTACTGGATAAGTGTAACTTTTTAAATGTATACTTTGCTCGGATAGGTTTGTTTTTTATGTAATGCAAGTGACGTATCATATATGCAGCTCTACTCAGACTAGAAATAAAAGTATTTATTTTTATATGTAGCTATAGCATTCAGTAACTTGTGTTTTCTAGGTGCCTGTACAATTGTTTAGCCCTACAAAAGTGCTGGTATACTCTAATATTGAATCTGGCATCTTAAAATAGTTTGTTAGTGGAAGTAAGAATGTGTTTACAACCAATATTACTATCCTCAGATGAACTGTGAAAACTGTGGAAATTTATTTACATTTTTTGAACTTTGTGAAGGCAAATGTTGTTATGTACTTTTATTGTGGTCCCTGTTTCATGCAAATGACACATAATTACTTTGCAGTGGCATAGTATTAGTCGTTATTTTACACATATGTGCTGAGCAACATCGCAGTTAAGAACAGCAGCAAGACATACATGCAGTGCACTGGAGCATCACCTCACATAGTGTACAGTCCTTGCCCATCAGTAAACTCAATATTTTTCAAGCAGACTAATAGACAGCTGTATGGGAACTGTGTTGATGTGCAAACTTTGAAGTCTTCTTGAGGAGTGTTTTTCATCATTTTTATCCAAGTGAAGTAGCTACCCAAGGCTACAACTGGTGGGAATGTGGTGGTTTTCTCTCTCCAAAAGCACTCTTACCAGCTGCCTCAATGTTAGCATGGGGTGAATTCACGAACTGGAAAAATAATTGGTCTTTGTTTTCTTGGCCGAAAGAGTCACTTCCACCGTTGAGCCACCACGACGCGCCAGAATAGAAACTTTTAGCTAAATAAAGTTGATTCTACTTTTCAGAAGTGTTTTGGGGAAACGAAATGGCACCTATAGCTGTCAATATAAACACTGTTTGCACCAAGGAGCTTAATAGCTTATAATTGTATTATTCATGTATTGTCTAGAATTTACTCGCGCTGTGCCAACTTTCAGCCCAAGTGTCCTAACATGCTTTATTAGTGGGTTGTGAATGAGCCAAGCTATGTAAATAAACAGAGTGATATTGCAGACATGTACAAAATATTGATGCACAGCCCTTTTCTTTAGCATGACATTGTCGAGGGCTTTATTCTTGTGTTTTTTATAAAAACTGCTTGTCACTGGGCAGCAGCGGAAAACTAGGCATCAAGGTTTTGCGAAATGGTTCGAGAAACACCGTGTTCCGACATAACAGTGCCGGTGGATTTCTCTCTTAGGTTACTTTCTGTAGTATATTCAAAATGAGTGTATTAGAATTGTTGTTTTATAGCCATTCATTTTAATATTTACACCTGATTGTATGTATGTATGTATAGGTGTACATATGTATATGTGTGTGTGCGTATATGTATGTATGTATGTATGTATGTATGTATGTATGTATGTATGTATGTATGTATGTATGTATGTATGTATGTATGTATGTATGTATGTATGTATGTATCTTTTAAATGAGAATCTGTTTATAATTTGTGAGTAAGTTTGGTAATGATTTGGCTGAATTTATTTCTAGTAATTTTTCTTTTGAGCCATTATACATTTCAGTTTGTTTTGTACTGCATGAAAATAAATGTAACCTTACGCAGAATATGTGTGTTCGAAGAAGTTGTTTCATTTACCAACCTACAGTCATGGGCAAGAAATTGTGTAAAATGGAACGATCCTGCGAAGATTAGTTTAGAGCATAGCTACTCTACATGGCATATCTCATACACATTGCGTTTGTTGAATATGTCGATTTCAACCTGTTATTTTAATCAGAATAAGCAAGCTATCACCCGTGGTTGTATATGTGTGTGATATTTATGCATGCTGGGATACCGGTTCGCAAATACAATTAAGGTCACAAACCTAGTCAAGCTGAATACACGAAATTTGTTCATGCACCTTTCATCTACAATGGAACTATTGTTAATAAAAAAAAATAAACTTCAGTTTAGAAATTTATTCTAGTAACCAAAAGCAGGGTATCTCTTTATCACACAAATCAAATTGCCATTGTTCTGTTCCATTCCTGCATCTCTTTATCACACAAATCAAATTGCCATTGTTCTGTTCCATTCTGGACAATAGGGGACCCTCTCAGCAGAACTCGAATAACAGCTATAGTTCATTTTAACCATTGACAGCGACATTACACTGAAGTGTTCAGCATGACAAATAGCGGGAGAGAAGACACAAACTAATCACTCTGTTTGCGTCAGCTCTAACTGTCGTGCTCTTTGGTCTTGCTGCATGTGATGATGTCCACCAAATTAGCACGAAAGCGTGTCCCTACAAAGGCAGTCAACTTTACTGCAAGCAGTTAGCTCACTGCATGTGTTGATTTTCTTCAAAACAGCGTGAAGACTGATTTCTGGTCGAATATCCAAACACGTGAAAAGTAATATACTGGGTATGATATTGGTATTTCTGCACTGGACACTTTTGCGAAAAGAGAGGATGGAGGAGAAAATTATGAACCCTGAATTGTTTATTTTTGAAGGAGCACAGTACAGCGCTTTTGGGTCAAAAGGGGAGTGAAAGAAGCAAGTGTGAAAGCCTACTTCTAAAAAAATTAGTACCCGCCACAACGCATAATGTCAGGCCGGTCAACCTCTTGAAAAAAAAGAGTGCTCAGTGATTCTGCGAATCGAACCACGTACCTCCTAGATTGTAGTTGAGCGCTGTAACCGCTCGTCCACTGCAGCAGTGCTTGCAATCACCCTATTGCTGATATATCGTCATTCCTTCGAATGAATCCAAATGCAAAAACGTCCGGTGAAACTTTGTCAAAAATAGAAAAAATAGTTAGAATGCGTTTGCCCAAGGTTACTAGAAGATAGAAACCGCCACGTGTGACTGTATAACCGTGCGCTATTTATTCTTGTACATTACTGTCATGACGTTGAGATAGCCGGCTCTAACGTAGGCTACCTTCTCATAGTTTGCCAAATATAAATAAGAAAATAAAAATATATATCGGCCTGTGACAACGCTAATCAACTATTATGAGTCCACTGTCACTAGTGTCACTTTCACTAGATGAATGCTCAGTTTGCTTCCATTATCGTTATTTAGGAAAGTTTTGGCTCATTAACTCAACCCTCCTAATTAGCATTAATTCTCACATCTAAGGACAGTCACACTTCATCTCGCTTTCTGAGTGGCTGTCACTCCCATATAACGCGTACTACACTTTTTTATGCTCTCCGAGCATCTGACGCTGCTTTGCGGAGACTTTCCCTGACGTCTGCTGGGCCAGAAAATTGTCTTTGTTATCTATCAATTTCAAGCTTTCGCGAAGCCGAAACGAGAGTCTCTCTCTATCTCTCTTCATTCTTTTCGCACGTGTGATAACGTCTCTCGACCTCAAGACTCGTATACACGTCCCTTTCTTTGTTTGCGCACTCAAACAACGCTGGACGAAATATTTGCACCTGGTTTTGTGAAAAGCATTAGCGCTGAGACACCTCCCGACGAGTCTTCCTCATTTTACGTAGACATATACCTAAGCGTAAGCGCATGCACGTTCTCGCATTCCGGCTTTATCAAAATGCTGCGGTGCATGGAACCAGCGAAATTGCGCTCACAATTTCATTTGATTACTGCTGTTATCTATTTCCGCACAATTCGTCTGCAGGCACCTAAGTCGCTCATGTGTCTTGTAATAAGAATATTGTAACAAAGGCTACCTTTGACTATAGGTACAAAACACCCTTACGTTCACCACTATACCGTGCTAGATTGCACCGAATTAGTCAAGTAGCAGCGCAGCTTCAATGAAATGTAAGGTAACTGGTCGCGTTAAATAGGGGAAGACATTCGAGGCACATTTTCAAACACTGCATGCATCGCTTTATGTGTGGTTTCTTTTATGTTGTGCACCTGGAGTGTTGTTTACTTGTACTTGGCGAGATAGTGCATGGATTGCTCAGTGGCTTAAGGCCATCGAGCAATTATTTTGTTTAGCTACAGTCGTTGAATACAGGTGAGTGCTTGGCTTTGCACAGCCTACCAAAACGTCTATTACAACGTACGCGGCATCCCGTAAGCGCTGTAGCAGACGCTCGCGGAACTGAAACTTAGATGCAGCAAATCATTGGCTATCATCGTATACTCTCGATGCTAGACGCTCTGCGTGCTACCTTGATATTATCGGCACACACGTCTTTCTTTCCGTGTCGTTTCATCGGCTATCGTGTGTCCTCCTTGCCCTCTTAAGTGCCGAATAAGTTAAATTCATACCCGCGCTATAGTAATCCCTCCAGATAAGAGAATTTTTGACTAGGAAAATGCGTAGCCAAAGAGAAAGCTTTGTGAATTCGGCCCCAGACTTTTTTCTTCTTTTTCAAAGTGTCTTCACAGTTCGTTTCTTTTTCTCTTTTGTGAAACTTGTACCTTTTGTGCCTACCATTCCTGCTCAAGCCTCGCAAATCAAGCTGGCAAAAAGAAATGAATAAATTACGACATATTGTGATTTCGACCTGAAAAACCATTCCCAACGGGAGCTAAGTAATATATACGTTTGCTCTGCTACAACTGGAGGTTATGAAAGGACTATTCATATGTACCTGAATCACCCTCTTCTTGTTCAGTAAGTGCCTCTTGCTGAAAATAATTGAAATCAAAACCTTTACTCCAAGGGAATGGAACCGCGCACCATCATGTCAACCGGGTTGACTGTGGCCAGTTTTATCTGATTCAGAAAGTCCAAGTTTAGTGATCTCATCCAATTCGCTAGGTATTGCGTTTGCGAAGAAATTTGGGAAAAACCACATGTGAACAATTCTGGTACAGCGAATTCCCTGTTTTCTCACAAGAGATGTTGCTTCAACATATTAGTAGAGTGAGAGTAACGAACAGTGTGTGATCATTTCACTCTCGCAACTACGATGATTTTCAAGAATGCTGCTCGTCTGGAGCTAAAACGTGCATACGTCAGGGAAGCTGCAGAACATTGGCGACCATCAGGCTTCACTTTCAAGTGTTCAACCCAATAGCGATATTCTATTACTAGTGCGTACTTCACACACTTAGAGTGCGAAATTTTCTCGAACTTTCTATGCACCCGCTACGTGGCCTTGAGGGTGTAGTGGCGTGTATGCCAATTGTAGTCCGCGACTTCCTTTAAGCTATGAAGTCATGATAATTCGATGTTCCGACGCCTGATGGCTATATACGCCTGTCTCAAGCATTATTACGGCAGTGCATGATGTTGTATTGTGACACATGTACACAGCACGCATGTGCTTGCAAAGTATGGAAGCTACGTTCACTGCACTTTCAAGCAGAGAAAGGTATTCACAAGCACTGTATTCACAAGCAGAGACGTGGCTGTGCGGTACAACACCCGATTGCCGTGCTAACGAACTGTGTGAAGCTCAAACTTAAACCTTGAAATATTTATTTTTAGCATCTTTCTCATACTTTCGGTCCCGCAAAAATGGCTGATTTGTAAGTCACGCAGAGATGATGATTTTTCGCTCACAACTAATGACGCCGACGCAAATATTTCTGCGAAACGAGCTCTTTAACGCTATCGCGTTGAAAGTAGCAATGAACATTGGTACCTATGCAAAGAAGTTACGTGAAAAGCTCTAAACATAAGTTGGAGCATGAAAAGTGTGCCGAACCACAGTGCCGTAAAATTAGTAATCCAGAAAACTGTTAAGCACCGAAACTCAATGTTGCGTTCTGAGAGCTGTAACAATTTTCCCAATACGTTATATGAAAATAAATGTAGTTAGCAAGGCACTTCCTTCATCTGTGCTAAATATAACTACAATCATCATAGTGTTACATATCTAACAGTGTATGAGGCGAATTGATAGCACTGCATCAAATGACTTGCCATTGACATTTTCGAAGAATGTCGAGCTCGAGATGAGACATCGAGTCATAAACCAAACTCTATGTTTACTTCAACAGTTACTTCCATATTAACGACGTATGGTGTGCTTCATGCCAGTCGTCTACGTTGTTTGCACTCCTGAAGAAAGTATTCACACATTCCAGATGCTAAACCCGGCATTTCGAAAATTTTTCATTTGATTGACTTACGCCCGCTTTACGAAAACGACAAGCTCATAGAGAGAGTTGTTATCCCCCCCCCCATTAACGCGGAAGCCACTGCGACCGCACAGATGCTTGCTATCCCAGCAGTTGGCACCGTCTGTCCAAGCATTGCGTACAGATGATTGATTGATTGATTGATTGATTGATTGATTGATTGATTGATATGTGGGGTTTAACGTCCCAAAACGACCATATGATGAGAGACGTCATAGTGGAGGGCTCCGAAAATTTGGACCACCTGGGGTTCTTTAACGTGCACCCAAATCTGAGCACACGGGCCTACAACATTTCCGCCTCCATCGGAAATGCAGCTGCCGCAGCCGGGATTCGATCCTGCGACCTGCGGGTTAGCAGCCGAGTATTTTGGCCACTAGACCACCGCGGCAGGGCGTTGCGTACAGATGGTCTAAAAAAGTTGCCTATCAACAACACCATTCACGAATGTTAACCTTCGAAGAGCATTAGTACTTAATATTATTACAGTATTCGTGTTCACCTCAAGTTCGTACGACGATACAAAGTTTAAACAAGCTTGGTACATCCCAGCTGCTTTCTGCCACGAATTTTGATTGGATTCTGGTATCAGCGGGACGATGAGACGCATTAGAGTGAAGAGGCGAACGGAATCTTGAGCCTACAAAAATGAACCAAAGTACGAGTTATAGACCCTCTACATGAACTGTTATCCCGCCAACTTTGCGAGTTATATATCGAGAGAGCACAGTAGTATCTCCACGGAAGTGTCTGAATCTGGGGCCAATTTTATGCCAGTCGATAAGCTTCTTCACAATGAAGGCAGTACTGATCGATGAACTTTAATCTCGCGCACAGCGAGAGACCGAAATCAGCTTTGTCTTCCTCTTCCTGAGTACTATACGCAACCTGTGGGCTGCCGTGAGCAGAGCTTATTAGAAACTCGGTAACCACAGAAGGTGTGTTTGACCAACAAGTACACTATCCTTGCAGGAAACCTCACCCTATTAGTGGGCAGCAAGACCATCGCTTTGTTGAGTCGTATACGAAAACGTGATAGGCATGTGAACATATTACGTAAGATAAACGTGCGGCACTAGAAAATTGAACGAAAAAGTGATTATGCATTTATTATAGCAGATACATGTTTGACACTTGTAGAAACGATGAATATAGCCGTCATTCACGTGAGTTTAGGTAAAATTTTATTCAGTCTAAAAACAGACACACAGAATTCGTTGAACCCAACTGGCGTGATGACAGAGTGCTTCTTGGAATTGTCTTCATCATCATCAGTTGTCTTGAGTGGGTTTTATGGTCACCTTTAAAGTCCCTGCAAAGTCAAACTTTTATTGGGATGTTGGTGTGAGGGCAACCGCTAAGTTCAAATATGATAGAATACTTAGTTTACAGAAGTTCGTGCTTCGTATCATAGGAAACTTTAAAAGTCATCATAAGGACCTAGAAACTGAACCGCCTTTCCGCAAGCGCGAAATTCTGCCTGATAGAAAATACATAATTTTAAACTGATAGAACATGATAATAAATATAAACTACAGCATCCCTACCCACGAACGATATCAACGAAATATGGCTTCACGAATTTTAGCCGGGAAACCAAGAGAACACGCACAAATTACGTGAAGCAAGACATTCATCACAAAGTTATACAATCGCTAAACCTTCACGCATTGAACATATAATATACAGTGAAAGCTAGATCACATAAATCATAAAAATTGCTTATTTTCTCGACGAACGTAATTGAAGACCCGTAGTCAAATACACGTGAAAGTACTTGTAGGCTATGTGTTTATTTTTCCTATAGGTATTCGTCATTAAGAAACGGGACTGATTTCAACAGTGCTTTTGTTCTCAGTAATAAGTCTATTCCTAACGTATATTATACTGAACGAGGTGTGTTTCAAATTGTGTACTTATGTTTTTGTTTGTAGAGGCTGAGAACGCATGTTCTGAATACTTGATAATTTTGAATATATAAGATATATATATTATAGAATGGCAATATCATGTACCAACGAAATTAGTAAAGTACGTGTGAAATATGTAACCGATGTGTAAGGTGTGTGCTACTCGTGTGTAGTTGTATATGTGACTGGTTCATAGTTATTTAGATAATAGGGGATGAGACCTCGTTAGAATTTTAGCCTGTAGTTTTTCCTTACCGCAGGCAACGTCTGTCTTTTTTCCAGCACATAAACAATGTTTAATGTTGAAAGATGTTGGCTTCCTTTGCCTAAAAAATGTCTATGACCGTTATTAATTGAATGGACTGCATATACCTAGTTAAAAGTACTCCGATGAAGCCGATGTCACCCCACATAAGAAAGTATTTACCCGTTTTTCTTGGGTAAAACACTGCAGCTTGTGCTGCTATAGTTGCACTAGAAAAAAAATTTGACAATATAGTGTAGATGAACGAATTTCAGGCTAAACAGTCCTCTTAATCTCTTTTTCCCGTGCTCGGAGAGTTCTGCAAGCCAGATGTAAGGCAGGCCTTCTGGCGGCCTCTTTCAGTTTTAAATAGAGCGTCCACAACCGGCTTCGTTCAGTGTTCATTGACCGACCAACCGACCGACTGGACAAGGACAAACTTAACTATATATATATATATATATATAGAGAGAGAGAGAGAGAGAGAGAGAGAGAGATCTAACAGACAAGGAATCTATAGGGGAATTTAATAGAACCAATGTAATGTAAATAAGAAAAAAGGAAACTGGGTGAAAAAATAACTTGCCGTGAGCTAGTTATTTGAGCTAGTCTAACAAGTCTGTTAGATCTCATTACAATGTGTCAAAACACGGGAAAACGAGCGCTTAGGTATACATTTCTTTTCCTCACATATATATATATATATATATATATATATATATATAAGCAACTCATGTAACAAGTAATACAATGGGGGCTGTGGCAATGTCCACGTACTTGGGAAAACTCGTTGTGGCCTCTGAATGTATTGCAGACAAACTTGTAAAAGTCTTCGCACGGGTCAACGCTGTAGTCGAGCTTTTCCCGTATCCGCTGTGAAAGTGAACGGCAACCACACGTTGAACCTTCATTTTTGACCGGAAGAGAGGTCGGGGCATTATGCGCATCCTGCGTTGATGTAGTCACTGACGTATTCCTTGCATGCGATGGAGGCCCTTGCGCTGGCCGCATGAATCAAATCATAGGCGTTCTCAGATCATATTGCGAAAACATTGTGCTCGCCTGCTTGCGAGGGCAGAAAGCAAATAAATACAGTCAGATGTCAAGGATTCATTTCCTTATTTGATGAAAGTCTACTTGCACTCAATTTGCGGGTGAGGTGGAAGTATATCTGAACAACATTAAACGCTACCATCATCAGATGTTCTCCCAGCAACTTGAATACCAATACTTTGCTAGAAAACTGTCGAAGAAGCGAAATAATAAAGTGTGAGGCTGTGACAAGATGCGACTTGCGAAAATCAGCATTGATGGCTTCTTTCGTAGGCGAACTGCTGCATATGCTTGCAAAATCACAATATGCGTCCTCGCATATTGTGTGACGCGGCTTTCTACTGCCTTCCCGACTGAATATAATTACTGAAATACACTTTCCCACAACAATGTGAAATTTCTGATGGGTCGCATCCCACCCTTTTTCAAATAAGAACGTCCTTTCGTGTTCAAAAAAGCTAGAAAGTACTTTTTTTGAGCGCTTACAGATTTCTTCGAATATACAGTTATGTATGAGTATCGCTTTTCAGGCTTTTTGATGATGACAAAGGCTTGTCTTCATGGAGTTTTTATCGCACGTCATTCACAAAGCATGTAGTTGCGCTCATTTTTGTCAGACAGAACGGAAATGCTATATAGTTGGTACTGTTTCATACTTATGAAATGCAAATGATTAGACGACGTGTAAACGAAAGGGCACAGCACGTGTGCTAACTGCCACATCAACAATTTATTGCTTCTAAATAAAACATATGCCGGGACTTCATCCAGACTCATGCAAAGAATGCATCACTGACAGAGTACGGTCATACGTAGTTTAGAAACGAAAGGCAATGTATAAATCACCATTAATTATTGATGGGGTATAACAGCTCACATCCATGATTTGGTTATGAGGGTTTTCTTCGTTCAGCGAACTAGGAGCGCAGAGAAAACACAAAGGACGAAGCGAGGAACCACACAACACGAGCGCTCAACTAACAACTGATTTAATTTCCACATCGGAAGGACATATATATACACAAACTGCGCATGTCAAAAAAAGATTATGACGAAATCAAGGGCAGCATGCGAAGCGTGTAATCAAGGCACATGTCTAAGGGTTATGTTATGTGCCTTGATTACACGCTTCGCATGCTGCCCTTGATTTCGTCATAATCTTTTTTTGACATGCGCAGTTTGTGTATATATATGTCCTTCCGATGTGGAAAATAAATCAGTTGTTAGTTGAGCGCTCGTGTTGTGTGGTTCCTCGCTTCGTCCTTTGTGTTTTCTCTGCGCTCCTAGTTCGCTGAACGAAGAAAATGAATTACCAACTGGCCCACATTTTGATCCTTTTGGTTATGAGGGACGCCGTAGGGGGTGTGGGGGCGACAGAAGCTTACACCGCTTGGTATTTTTTTTATATCCACATAAACATCTGTGCAGATGTATTTTGCCTACATCAAAGTGCGGCAGTGGCAACCGCATTTTGATCGCGCGATTTAAGGGTTAGTAGTTTAGGCTTACCGCCTTAATAAGTGCATTACCGGGCCAGTGAAAAATTATTGTACCGCTAGCAGAAGTTGAAATAATGTCAGCAATGATAAAGCGTTTGGAATGTCATTGTTAGCTCCAGCCTGGCTATGAATACTTACCAAAGGAAATCATATAACAATATTTATAAAGACAAAGCCAGGCGGCGTTAGACTATGTACCACAATTATACTACTTCATTCAACCGCCTTTTATTTTTCTCGCACCGTATAATGGACTATTTTTTGCGTGTCCATCAAGAAGCTAAAATTTTATGCTCAAAGGTGCGAATCCGACAAATGTTCGTGCTTCCAAGTCGCTTACCATGGTGATGTCGTCTTTTAGGAGGTTGGACGACGTAGATACAAATACGAATAAGCAGAGACTCAGTCCTAGACCGACAACGAGCGATGAGACAAGGTATACGCCGCTTCAGTGGTATTCAGGTCCCTTGCATTCTCCATCATCAAAAAATTGATTCTTGTCGGGCAAGTATCCCAACGGATACTGGATTGACTGCATCAATGAGAGAAAGTGATTACAAGGCCAATATCTATACAGCTGTAACTCTGAGACATATGCACATCTGACAATCTTTATAATTCGTGCCGAAGGAAAATTTAAGAAAAAATGACTTCTCTTCTCGTATGCCCAGTTGGTGAAAACACGGATAGATCAATGAATAAGGCCTTGTAGGTGTTTGTTTTGCATGGCTTATTTTGATCACGTCGGAAAAACTGCGTTCCTGAGACGTTACGAAACGTCGCCAAGGCAACATGAAATGTCGCATGGTAAGTGCACGACAATCGTTGGAGTCTTATCGCTTATGCACTAAAACCCAGGCCGAATTCTTTCTGGTGAGTGAATTGTCTCAGTTAGGCTGTCAAAGTGCGAACTTTCCCACTTAGAGTGTGCGTTTGCTGGCGATTTATTATACAATAACGTACAAGTTGAAATGAGCACTCATCTTTCAACATAATCAGATTTTCCCGTCTAGTTCTGTCAGAATAACTGCGCAGCAATGTGGGCTCTAACTGCTCTGCAAACTGGATCTAAAATTCTAATGCGTAGCATTCCTGTGAAAAAGGTGTAGTGGCAAAAAAAAAAAACTTCTACTATTGAAAGTGTGAAACACTTGTTGCGCTTCCGTGTTGGAACGTTATGAAATGCTAATCCCCGTTCTCCAAAGAGATAAGCTTCGTTTTAATCAAACGTCCTGTACCATAACATGTGCGTACACCAGTGCAGGCGCCTAATTGTTGCATGGTGCCAAAATAGTAGCCATGGTCACCATGGGTACTGAAGGTGACATTTTTTACAGGAGTTCCTAGTAGTTTCGACATTGACGGACAATGCGTGAGCGCAGAAACGTGTTTTATTTTGTCAATAAAGCTTATTTCACATTTATTTCTTGAAAACTTAGTCTTGTCATTCATAATGGTGGCGCTAAACTCAGGGGCCAAAGCGAATATGACAAGTGAAATGCTTGTTATATAAGACTTCAAAAGCTGTATGTTTCCAGTGAAAGATCTAATATTGTGACAGTTGTTTGAAACACTCTCAGCTTTAATGCCAGCGCTTGGGCATATGTGAGCCATGAATTGGGTAAAAATATCATTGTGACATGCCCACGAGTGTGGATATGTATTTTTTTCGTTTACGACGAGCTACTGCAATCTCAATAAAACAATACCTGATAGAACTTTGCAACTTCGTTCCAAGTGCATTAACATTTTATGGTACGCCAACAAAAATGCACCCGAGCCAGAGGCACCTTTTCTAAAACGTGATAGCACGCAGTGGCTATCGAATCCTTCGCGCACGGGTATTTTAGTCACGTTTCTATCGGAGGTGCAGCTAGGTATTACACTTTAGGTGGAAAATATTACCTACAATGCGAAGTTGCGCACGTAAATAAATATATGTATTCCTGGTCGCCTGTAGCACTTTATCACATCTGAACCTTTACGAACCTCTTCAGTTTCGCTAGACGAAAATCCGAAAACAGGTGTTGTGTCGAACCAAACTTTTGACAAGCGGACTTGTCTTGCTTAAAGTTAGAAATATTTTCTCTAATGCTATCTTTTCTACATTTCATATGAACTCATTCATCTTAGCAAAGTAAGAAAGGGCAACTGTGAATGTGGGGGCATGGTAAAGGGTTGGGCGACATGAGATCTCATGAAATACGCAATTAAAAGGAAGTGGACAGGAATGAACAAAGACAAGGTTGCGGGCCGAATATTACCAACAGGGTTTTTCAACAGGAAAGTGTTTTATACCGAAGTGCAATAAGAGCAATTAGGTGTTGATTGATCATTTGTTCTGTGGCGTTGCACGTCCCAAACCTCCATATGATTATGAGAGACGCCGTACTGGAGGGCTCAGGAAGTTTAGACCACCTGGGTTTCTTTAACGTGCACCCAAATCTGAGCAAACAGACCTACTGCATTTTTGCCACCATCGAAAATGTAGCCGCCACTCGTGGGTTTCGATCCCAAGACCTCCGGGCAAGCGGCCGACTACCTTAGCCACCAGACCACCAGGCGGGGAAGGAATAGGTGTGCCGTGAATGGAAAGAAAAGAAGGAAGTTGTGAGAGGTGGGGGTGTTGTTTACGTGATAAAAAGAATTGTTTCCAGCTTTCTCGGTCGTAACTGTGCACCGAGACTTAGACGAATGAATGAACCTCATTGCGCTGCTAAACAACCAACTGGTTTCATTCGTACTTCATATATAAAAACCTGAGATAACATAATTATAAGAAATCCATTAGAAGCATCTCTGCTGTGATGTCCTTTGCGTATGCTTTGCTGCTCACGTGTGTTAACTAAAAAAATCTGTCAAAATATAGACCACATCCCAATGCTTGAGCGGAGTCGGAGTCGACTTTGCAGGAACAGAGGCGATGAGCATTACACGGCACCCTTCCTTGGCGCTAACTAAAGCAGCGCATTAAGCTGCAATGATTGGAACACCACTGACGGAGCTAGGAAAGCGACATGAATAGTTTTTGATGATGATATCATTCAAAGAAAATGAATCGTACCCGCTGGTGAAGGAGGCTTCTAATGACCGTGCTCCACTTGTGGGCACTAGACCTTGCTAATGTGCCCGTGAATTTTTCGGCAGCCTCACTGATGTTTCGACAGAGCAATTCTATTGAATTTTGTCACGTCCTTTGGTTTTCGCGTGAACAACTAGCAACTGTGCAGAAATAACAATACCTCGCTTATATGCTGCATCAATATTCATTGATTTGTGCTAGCTCTATTAAGGTACTAGTGTGCTTCTTGTTTGCATTTTACACAAATGTAACAATAGGTCAGTTATTTTCGCCATTCGTTGCTACAGGGTAGTCAGAAACTTGCTTGCTTGATTGCTTGATTCTATATACCTTGGATCGTACCCACTATGGGGGATTGGTCATTAAGCCGGAACTCATTGTAATGGGAAAAACATAATTTCAAATTTCAATGAAGAAAAATTAATTATTGAGTCATCTAGAGAATATATGAGTGGGTAAGCATTAGGTGAGTTAAGAGTAAAGTAGGTAAATGAGTAATACTTGAAAGAAATAAATGGAAGGTAATTACAAAAAGCTATATTTTCAATAGTAAAAAATTTAAAAGCAAGCCCATACCGCAGAATGTATTTTGCAAAGTAGGCCTTATTTCTTCAGCGTCTCTTCTACGATTTGCGAAAGTTGAAGAAAAGTTAGCGTGGCATCATGAAAGGTTTTTAATGATTGAAGGTGATAAGGCACGTAATGTTGCCTTTAGGTACTGCCTTAGCTAGTAGCGTGAATGAATTTCTTGTGACTGGTGATTTCGACTCACATCAAGTTACGTGGGAATTTCTAACAGACTCTTTCGGTACTCTTCTGTAGGATTGTGTGATTCATAAAAACCTTACCTCCCAAATGGGAGACAGCCTATATTTATTCGCCAATGAACACGATTGGTGTTCGATCTTATGTTTCTAAGCTCGTGTGATTCAATAAAGTCTTGGCAAACAATAGATTTCCCTTTAAATAGTGACCTTCTTCTTGTATACTTTGAAATCTCATGTCTTAAATAACCTGTTGAACGGATAGAAAAAACATTGGTCAATTAAAAAACATTAAAAGTCTGCTTTCGTTCTAATATTTTGCCAGGCACTAGTGGTCAACATGAAGACCTTGGCATAAAAGTCTGCTCCACTTTGAAAATCTCCAAGGACGCTTCAAAATTTGTAATTGCTAAGTGCCCCACCTAGCAGATGGTGGAATACTGAGTGCACACGAGACTATAGAAAAAGAAAAGAGCGGCATGGAAAAGACTTATATGCAATCGGAGTCTACAAAATTGAAATGATTATCAGTTCATTGCGGCAACTTTGAAACGCAATGTATCGCGAGCGGAAGAGCAGCATGATCAAGAACATTTCGTGTACCTGTCTAAATTGAACAACAAACGTGCTTCATTATATTTATTTTGTGGTAGGAACAGAATCCTTATACCAGGAAACGTTGTCTCAGTAGCTCACAGCTCAAAAAAACTACAAGAATCATTAAATCAATCGGCAGAAGGATTACAAAACAGGTTCTCAACGTGTCATCCCAATTTTGTTTACGCACTTGCCAGCTCTGAGTATACAGAAATGTTGACTTCCGAAATAAATGAGGCAATAAAAATATTGCCAAATGCATCACCAGGCCCCGATGGAATAAAAAATGCAATGCTAAATATACTACACTAGGAATATCCGAATGATCCTTTAGGTGTCGTAAATTATTCTCTTAATAGAGCACCGATACCTTATGAATGGAAGATTGCAAAAATTATACCATTGCTTAAGAAACAAGTGACAGGCTATAACCTAGACAACATACGACTGATACCCGTATTATCTAATGTAGTAAAACTTCTTGAAAGCGCACTTCATGGCCATATAATGCTACATGCATGCATACTGAAATTTTAGGGGGCGACGCGCGTGTGTGCCGGACGAGGAAGATGAAGGGTTGTCTCCGCTCGATCACCCCGGACAAAATCAATGCACCTCTAAATTCCGATTTGCATATTTGTTATTAAAATATTATTAGGCAAATTCTAAACATCAACTTTAGACGTGTTCAAAGTTACTGCGATTTCAATTAGAGATATATATTATTCTGTCTGGTCGAAATGGCAAAAAATATTGCACTCTTTCTGTATTTACGTGTGCTTATCCTTCTTCTGTTAGGATGAGGTATCATTCGAAAGGCCTTAAATTTCATATCCTCAATTCTTGGCATATCTCTCTGAGTGGGCTAGAGCCATAGTGGAGGCATCATCAGCATCATCAGCATCATCAGCTCGATCGCTGGTGAACTGGTCACGCCATTACCGCTGCTTTCAAATACATCTAATATGGCGTCTCTCCTTTTCCGTAACATGTTTGGTAGAGGTGGAACGTTCCCCGTCCTCACCACGAAGCTTCGTAGTGGCCGCACCGCTCGATCTCCAGCCATGGCTATCAATAACAACAACCCATCAGCATCTCCATCTGTAGATCCAGCCACCGCATATCTGACGATGCCCCACCCCCGTGATCCCGGTACATTCTCCACACAACCTGGGCTTGACGTTGACTACTGACTCCGTATGTACGAGCATGTTAGCCAGACACAACGATGGGACCGTACCGTGATGCTCGCCAACATAATAGTTTAATGGGACGGCACCCCACGTGATGGTTTGAAGCCCGTGAGACTGAGCTCACCAGCTGCGATATCTTCAAGGAGCGACTACGCGACCTCTTTGGGGACCCGTCTGGTCGCCAAATGGAAGCGCGAAAAGACCTTACCTCTCGTGTGCAGTCCTCTACTGAGTCGCATGTCTCGTACATACGGGACGTGCTGGCGTTGTGCCGAAAAGTGGACGAACAAATGACAGAGAGTGACAAGTTGGACCACATACTCAAGGAAATTGCGGACGACGCCTTCAACTTGCTCGTGTACACCAACGTCACGACCGTAGATATGATTACTAAGGAATGCCGCCGCTTCGAAATGGCCAAAAGCCGCCGTGTTGTGCCTCAGTTTACGCGGCTACAAAACACGGCTGTTACATCAACCTGCACCGATCTCGGTTCCGCACCACCCATGCAGGACAGTGTGACACGTATAGTTCGCCGGGAGCTTGAGGTGAAAAGTTCAGCAACATTTCTTCCACATCCGCACGACCATGGCGCCGCACATACGCCTTCGGCTGCCTTCATTATTCAAGCCGTCGTGAGGCAGAAAATTGCAAAGCTCGGTGTACCTGTGGCCTGCTGTGCCTCCCGACCCACCTCCAAGCCTATGACAATAAATGCACCACGCCATGACTTACGTTTTATTCCGCGATCCCGCAATCAGACAGATTGGAAAACTATAGACGACAGACCGATCTGCTTCCGCTGCCACCAAGTTCGCCATATCTCCCGCTATTGCCGCAGCACTTGGACGCCCTCAAGCTGGAGCCGATTTTCCTCTACTCGACCATACGATGACTCCCGTCGGTATTCGCCCAGTCATGTGTATCCTTCTTCCGACGTCCCTAACAGCCGCTCCACCCCTCATTCGCCGTCACCTCAACACCGCCGTTCCCCATCGCCCCAACCACGCCACTATCCATCGCCGGTCAACAATGGATGCTCTCGGACGGAAAACTAGATGATGAAGCTCCGGGAGGTAGTGCTGCATCAATTGCGTCTGATCCAAATCCTCCCTTGACACTCCCCACTAATACGGACTTAATTGAGGTGTATGTTGACGGTATTTATTTGACGGCGTCAGTTGATACCGGAGCTGAAGTGTCCATAATAAGTGCTCATCTGTGTCGCCTCCTCAAAAAAATTCCTCACGCCTGCAGCAACTAAGCTCTCCGTGTCGCTGATGGTGAAACTGTGGCCAGCACTGGAATGTGCACCACTCGCGTAAGTATTGCCGGCCGCAATGTCCCCGTTTTATTTACGGCACTTGAAAATTGCCTTCACAACCTAATCTTCGGCATGGACTTCCTTTCGACGCATTCTGCCCTAATCGATTGTGCCACTGGTACTCTCTGCCTAAAACTTTCTCTTCTCCCGGATTCTCACCCTGAACTCCCGAACGGCTTGTGCACAAATGACTTCTTCCGGATACCGCCTAAAGCTCTCACATTCATCGAAGCTCTCACACCCTCGAAGCTCTCACACCCTCTCCCGTGCTCTACGGTGATTATATCATGGCGCCGATTACTGATGTTCTCCTGGCGCGTGACATTACTGTCGCACACTCCGTCGTAACCATGTCCTCTAACCGAACATATTTACCTGTTATCAATATAGGTTTTATAAAACAAGTGCTACCTCAAAAAATATTGGTCGTCACGTTAAGACCTTTAATTGACGACCACGTCACATGTTTTGCGACAGACGTATGTCCCGATCACCCACGTCGCTCGCAGTATGCCACATGCCTCGAGGCAACCTTAAGCTCCATGATCACCCCGGATTTCAAAGCTGATAAGTCAGCCGCGCTCTGCGACCTTCTGGCTTCCTACCGCGACATATTCGACATAGAGAGCCTTCCACTCGGCCAGACTTCACTTGTCAAGCACCGCAATAACACAGGGGATTCTCTTCCCATTCATCGGCGACCTTACCGGGTGTCTGCCATCGAGCGTAACGTAATTCAACAAGAAGTCACCAAGATGCTAGACAACGGAAACATTGAACCCTCACGGAGCCCTTGGACATCCCCCACTGTACTCGTTAAAAAGAAAGAAGGCACTAGGTGCTTCTGCGTGGATTACCGCAATCTGAATAGAACCATGAAAAAGGATGTTTACCCTTTAACCCGCATGATGATGCTCTAAATTATCTCCACGGCACCTGATGCTTTTCTTCAATAGACCTACGTTCCGGCTACTGGCAGATTGCTGTCGATGAAAAAGACCAAGAGAACACTGCGTTAGTAACTCCAGACGGCCTATATCAGTTCAAGGTTATGCCGTTTGGGCTATGCAACGCCCCAGCCACGTTCGAGCATGATGGACTCTGCTACAAAGGTTCAAGTAGTCAACATGTCTTTGTTATATTACCGATGTCGTATATTCTCCAACATTTGAGACCCATGTTCAGTGTTTGTTAGCTATTCTCGACATATTGCGCACTACAGGCCTTCAAATAAACTCGTCGAAATACCACTTCAGACGCCGGTAAATTCGGTGTTGGGCCACCTTGTCGACGCATCTGGTGTGCGGCCGGACCCGGAGAAAATTCGTGCAGTCACAAGTTTTTCTGTACCTCGGTCAGTCAAGGACGTCTTGAGTTTTGTAAGATGTTGTTCCCATTTTAGAAGGTTTGTGAAAGGTTTCGCAACAATCGCTCGACCTCTCACTAAGCTTCTGAAGAAAGACGTCATATTTACGTGGGGTACCAGCCAAACTGCTACTTTTTCTCATCTAATCACGCGTCTGACGGCTCCACCTATATTGGCTCACTTTGACCCATCCGACCCGACAAAAGTCCGAACCGATGCTTGTGGTCACGGGATCGGAGCCATCCTAGCCCAACGCCAATGGAGGCACGACGAAGTTGTCACCTGCGCTAGCCGCCTCCTCACAGCTGCTGAGCGCAACTATTCCATTATAGAGGATGAGTGTCTTCCTCTTGTTTGGGTAGTTTCAAAGTTCCACCCATATTTATATGGCACAAATTTCTCTTTAATACCTGACCATCATGCGCTATGTTGGCTTACGTCACTGAAGGATTCAACTGGCCGGCTTGGGCGTTGGGCTCTGCGACTGAAGAGTTTACCTACACGGTGACACACAAGTCAGGACGCCTACATCAGGACGGAGACTGCCTGTCCCGCTACCCGGTTGCTGAGTCGAGCACTATGCCTGACACCGACACCGAGCCTTGCGTCTTTTCCCTTTCGCAAATGACATTCATCTGTGACGAACAGCGTCATGATGCGTCCTTGCGTGCTATTTTTGAGCGCCTCAATTACCCTTTTCCAATCCGCCCCATCGCTCAATTGTGCTCCACTATGGTGTATTATACCGCCAATGTTTAGAGCCAGATGAACCGGCCCTGCTGTTTCTCATTCTGAAACACCTTCGCTCAGAAATTCTAAATGAACTTCATGACCTTCTGACTGCCGGTCACAATGGTAATTACAAAGACAATTACAAAGGTAATTGCTAACAGAGTAAAGAAAACATTAGAATTCAATCAACCAAAGGAACAAGCAGGATTTCAAACAGGCTACTCAACAATCGACCACATTCATACTATCAATCAGGTAATAGAGAAATACTCAGAGTATAACCAACCACTATACATAGCCTTCATAGATTTCGAGAAGGCGTTTGATTCAGTAGAAATATCAGCCGTCATGCAGACACTGCGGAATCAGGGCGTAGATGAAGTATATATAAACATTCTGGAAGAAATCTACAAGGGATCAACTGCTACCATAGTGCTTCATAAAGAAAGCAACAGAATACCAATCAAGAAGGGTGTAAGGCAGGGGGACACAATCTCCCCAATGCTATTTACCACGTGCTTACAGGAGGTTTTCAGAAGCCTAGAATGGGAACAGTTAGGGATAAGAGTTAATGGAGAATACCTTAGTAACCTGCGCTTCCCCGATGACATTGCATTGCTGAGTAACTCAGGGGACGAATTGCAACTCATGATTACGGAGTTAGACAAGGAGAGCAGAAAGATAGGTCTTAAAATTAATCTGCAGAAAACGAAAGTAATGCACAACAACCTCGGAAAGGAGCAGCGCTTCGAGATATGTAATAGTGCACTTGAAGTTGTAAAAAACTATGTTTACTTAGGGCAGGTAATAACCGCTGAGCCGAACCACGAGATGGAAGTAACTAGAAGAATAAGATTAGGTGGAGCATATTCGGCAAGCACTCTCAAATTAAGACAGGTAGATTGCCACTATCCCTTAAGAGGAAGGTATATAACAGCTGTATCTTGCCGGTACTTAGCTATGGAGCAGAAACCTGGAGACTTACAAAGAGGGTTCAGCTTAAATTGAGGACGACGCAGCGAGCAATGGAAAGAAAAATGGTAGGTGTAACCTTAAGAGACAAGAAGAGAGCAGAGTGGATTAGGGGACAAACGGGGCTTAAGGATATCATAGTTGAAATAAAAAAGAGGAAATGGACATGGGCCGGGCACGTAGCGCGTAGACAGGATAACCGCTGGTCATTAAGGGTAACTAACTGGATTCCTAGAGAAGAGAAGCGGGTTAGGGGGAGACAGAAGGTTAGGTGGGCAGATGAGATTAAGAAGTTTGCGGGTATAAATTGGCAGCAGCAAGCACAGAACTGGGTTAACTGGCGGAACATGGGAGAGACCTTTGTCCTGCAGTGTACGTAGTCAGGCTGATGATGATGATGATGATGATGACTGCCGATCACCTTGGTAAGTCATGCACTTACGACCGAATACGCCGACACTTCTTCTGGCCAGGGCTTGCACGCTCAGTCAGAAGATACGTCGTGGCTTGTGAGAAACGACGGCGCCGCTAAACGCCATCGATACTTCCTGCCGGACACCTTCAACCACTTGACGTTTCATCAGAACTGTTCTTACGCGTTGGTGTGGACCTACTTGGCCCTTTCTCTTGTCTTACTCGGGTAACAAGTGCATAGATGTGGCCACCGACTACGACACGCGTTATGCCATCACACGAGCTCTTCAAACAAGCTGCGCTACGGACATCACCGACTTCCTCCTCAATGACATGGTTTTGCAACACGGAGCCCCACGGCAGCTGCTTACAGACCAGGGCTGCATCTTTTTGCGGAAGGTTTTAGCCGGCACCGTGCAGTCCTGTCAAACAAGACACAAGCTCTCTACGTCATACCATCCGCAGACCAATAGACTCACGGAGCGTCTAAACAGAATGCTTGAAGGCATGCTCACTAGTATGTTTCTACCAACCACACCGACTGGAATCTTGCGTTGCCATACGGCACATTTGCCTATAAATCTTAGCGCCATGACCCTGCCGCTTACTCTCCATTTTTTCTGTTTGGACGAGAACCAACATTCCCTCTAGACACCGTCATACCATCCCCTGCAGAACCGAGCAGTGAATATGCCATGAATGCTACCACTCGGGCCACTTACGCACGCGAAATCCCCCGTACTCGCCTTCTCACCTCTCAAGAGAAGCAACGGCGTTTGTGAGATCAACGACACCGCAACGTACACGTCCCGCCCGGTTGTTTGGTCCTGCTCTAGTCTCCGACCCGTCAAGTTGGCTTGTCAAAACAACTGCTTGCTACAAAGGTCTATACAGACTGCTTTGCGTGGTTACTCATTTGACATGTGAAATGGCTCCTGTTGTTCCGTCACCTTCATGTGCCGAACAAGCTACCGATATGGTACATGTTGCGTGCCAGCAGTCCTACCACCCTTCTAGTGACGTTAACATTTAGATGCGCCGAGACGGCACTTCTGCCGCCGGGGACTATGCTACATGCATGCATATTGATATTCTTGGGGGTGGCGTGCGTGTGTCGCGCGATGTGTCGCACGATGAAGACGAAGGGTTGTCTGTGCTCGATCGCTGGTCAACGGGTCACGCCATTACCGCTGGTTTCAAATACTTCAAATCCACAACGTCGTCGATACAGCGTCTTTTCCTTTCCGTGACAATAGCAAGATGATGACTAGAACTTTATTTTCTTCTAGAAAATACACAAGGCAGAGCCTGCGCCACCTGGCTAATCCCACAAAGAAACTTCAATATGCCAGGATTTTATTTGTTTATTCCTCTCCACTTTGATGAGTATACAAGCTTCTGCTTTGCTTCAAGCTATTCCTTTCTCTTTCTTCCTTCTTAATCCTTTTTTCACCCCTTTCTACGTCCACGTTTGCTGTAACACAGTGGAAGAAATTTGAACGAAAGAAATGCCGCTTATAGAAGATGAGGTTGAAACAAAGACTGAAGCAAGAGACCTGCAAACAAGAACACAAGTTAAAAAGATGTCGGACAGTTGTACACAGCAAGTCGCACCTTAGTTCAACATGAAAGTATAGTTCTGAATGCCTAAGTACATGCAGCCATATAGAGAATCAGCGGCATCGGCTTGGATTTTATGTTGGTACAGAAGTGCGAGGAACCGTCTTTAGCTTTTACACATGGTCTGAAATTAACGAGGAAGATTTATTTTTTAGTATTTTTGAGGTTTAAGTGAAATATCGCATACAATCACTGTCACGTCGATGTTGCTTGAATGAGCATTTGAAGGATATTAGCATACAAACAAATCATTTTAAAAAATTATTCGAAATGATTGAGTTGTCATTACACACTAAAGGTAACGTCATCCGTTCGGCACTTGGTTTTTGTATAAAATTGATGCAAATGTGTCGAGGTGCTTTTGATGTGTATTGCACCTCGGGCTAATTTTGGTTGTACACTGTTTGTGACAACGTAAAGTAACGATGAGCGTTTAGATGAACTGTGAGGGATTATGTGCTCGGTCACTAGTGTTTTGTTTTTTGCTACGCAGTTGGAATGAGAGTAAGTGAAGTGCTCAGGAGAACCCAGTGTTTGTTTTTTCAGAGGCGTTAGCGTAGGCAGGTATCTTTTACCTAACGAACATGTTAAAGGCTGGTGTTGTTCCCTATGTAGCGTTGTCTTTCTTTGAAGAAAGATTGAGGAAGTGATCATATGAGCGGATCATTTGGGTTTGCCTGACATTGGGTAGGAGCCAACGTAGTCAATTTATATTTAGGTTACAGCGTTGACCAAAGTTTCGGGAAATCTAGTGAGCCTAATATCTTAGCACTGGAGGATTATTGGCGGCCTAATGCGCCTATTGGCGGCCTAATATATTGCAAGCATATCTAAATGAAATTGAATATTGGCTGGATGGTTTGATGTTGAACCTGAATACCAAAAAATGTGCTATTCTTGGTTTTACCGCTCAGATCCAGCGCACATAATTATCAATTATAAGCTCCAAGATAAACCACAAGTACAATATTTGAAATGCCTTGGAGCTCTGTATAATGAACATCTCAATTGGCACCCTCAAATTAAATACATAGCGACAAAAGGAGTACGTGCAATGCGCGTGTTGCGGAGGTTTAGCAGCTGTAGATCAGGTATGAGAATGAAGACACTTATGATGATACGTAAACTGAATGTGTGACCTGTGTTTGGCTACGTTTTTTTTTCTGGTGCGGCAGGATGCAAGCTTTGGCCGCTCGTTCTATTGAAAAGAGCGGGTCTACGGCTCTGCTTAGGACTTCAATGTATACTGCAAATGCAGTGTTATACCTTGAAGCACGAATACCAACCCTTTCACGCCGCTTCAACATTCTTACTGTAGTCTTTTCTACCATAATATGAAGCAACCGTGAAACCTGAATAAATTACTTTTATTCCCAATCCTGACCCATTCTTCTCCGTGCATGCATTGGCCCAGATTTCAGAAACCACAGATAGTAATAAATGCGAAGCATTTCTTAGCGAACTTCGGCGACTTTGAGCGTATCTATCTATCTATCTATCTATCTATCTATCTATCTATCTATCTATCTATCTATCTATCTATCTATCTATCTATCTATCTATCTATCTATCTATCTATCTATCTATCTATCTATCTATCTATCTATCTATCTATCTATCTATCTATCAATCTATCTATCTATCTATCTATTCATCTATTAATCTATCTATCTATCCAGATATTTATCTATCTATCGATCTATCTATCTATCTACCTATCTATCCATCTATCTATCTATCTATCTATCTATCTATCTGTTTATCTATCCATCTATCATTCTATCTATCTATCTATCTATCTATCTATCTATCTATCTGTCAAGCCGCCTACGACCTTTAGCTCTCCTGGCCGTTTCGATAATGGTATACATATCAAACAGTGTATGGCAAGACTACATTAAGAACATATCTGACTAGTTATAACATGAAAATCATGTTATAACTAGTCAGATGTATGTCTTTAATATCATGGTTTACATTTCATGATCCTGCAGCTGCACCCAGAAGAGGTTATTTGCGATAACGGTCCACAGTTTGCATCTCGGGAGTTGGAGGCATTTCTTCAAGAACCCAGCATGCAGGTCAAACATTCGTCGGTATACTATCCACAAGAAAACGGCCAACTGAAGCGCTTTAACAGAGTAATAAAAAGCTTCATGCAAGTGGTGGTTCTTGAGCAGCGACCCTTGTGGCAGGCGCTAAAAGAGTACCTTGGGTGTTTACCGATGCCCACCTCATGCTAAAAGGGCAAGGGCTCCAGCTCTTCTGCTACACGGGCGGCTGCCAAGATCTCGGTTAGATATCATCGGGCATCCGTCGGTAACCTTTTTTGATGGCCCTAACTCGGAACTTCATCGTTTACGTGAGCGGCTAAAGCAAAAGCAACAGAGCAGCAAGCGATACACGGACGCTCGGAGGGCTGCAGGAGAAACCAGAGTTGACGTTGGTGACTTCGTCAGAGTGAAGAAACCCACTACTATATTTAAAGGCGACCTGAAATTCAGCCGCCCAAGAGAAGTGATCAGCAGGAAAGGACCCTCTTCTGTTCGCCTGGCTGACGGCAATACGTGGAATGCATCCAAGTTCTCAAAGATGCTACGAGCCTCTGCCGCCCTTTATACGTGGGAAGGAAATAGTACAGCTAGCGGAGGAAGATCTCTGCCTACATGCGGGGGTCCCACCCCAGAGATAGCTACGAGCACTTCAGCTGCTGCTCCTTCGGCTGCGCAGGCACTCACGTCTCCTGCGTACGCTGCGCAGGCACCCACGTCTCCTGCATACGCTGTGCAAGCACCCTCGTCTCCCTCGGCTGCGCAGGCGCACAGGTCGCCTGCTACGACGCAGTCAGCCAAGTCTCCGGGAGCAGTCACACAGCAACGCAGGGTGCAACCACCAAGAAAGAGACTACCACCAGAGCGTTGTGGCTACAAGATGTAGCAAGAAAAGTTGTGCTGAAGCGATGAAACGGACGTATCCAGTGTGGTGGATTCCTTTTGTAAATATGTGATTTTGTAGTACTAAAATAGTTACGTTCATTGTACAGTTTGTATTTTTGTACAGTTTTTGCATATGTGCTATCATGATAACCTAATAAATCACTAATCCATATAGCTGTTTTTAAGGAAGGGAATGTGTTGTATATTTGTCCATTCGATTTCGGTTCCACGATGACTCTCGCAGGTGGCGCCAGTTTTGTTTATGTATATAAGCATGCGCAAGTTGGTATAAAGGGGCTTTTGTTCCGATGGGCACTCAAGTTGTCTACTCGTGCATTCATTGGCGGCACACGCCTACACTACAAAAGGTTTGTTGTAAAATGAAATGGTTGATTCTTTTGTGAAGGCATTGCTTACGGCACCGATCATTCCCATTTTGCTATCTAGAGTACACATTAGGGTGGTGAGATTTCACACGCACAAAATCAGGAGAAATTCATTAGACCCTGCACTGACGGCTTCTCCATATTACAACCACCTATTTCCCTGGCCCAGTGAGATGTCTAATTCAATGATGATGGAAGCTGCCATCGGAAAATTTTGTTGAGGCGTTACCTGTCCCAATTTTTACTTGCATAGATCCGATTGATTGATTTCCCCTATTTGCAAATAATTTAAGGGGACACAATTAGTCGTATTTATTATATTGCTGTCGTTTCAATTTAGACAGGAAAATCATACTAGCACCACATCTTCAAAAACTGGGCTGGAAATTATTAGAACCTGCTTTTCTTTCTATTGAAGCTGGGGTACAGCCACAGGGATGTTTTATTGATCGTTCAAGAATACATCACTGTGACTAAACAATTTTCTTCCTAAATCTTAGGCTCAATAGCTTTGTTTTTCTAATTCGCAATTGGCATTTCAAATCATAAATAAATACCTAGCTTTTCTAGGAATAAAGCAACCCAAAGTATCGGGAAAATTCATCGTATCATCGGCCAATGTCCGGCCTCCTTTGGGTTTGAGCCGTGTTCAGAAGAAAACAACAACAATCTTCTTGGGCGAAATAAAATTACCTTACTGTATTGATACTGCTGCACCACTCATACTATCCTCGTTCTCACAATTCGAAAGTAGCTACACTAAATGAAGGCCTGATCTTTTTAAGGCATGTTGCCTAAATAAAGGAGAACGCCATGTTTGATAAATCAGGAATATAAAAACGATGGTGAAAAAGGATTGAGGCCGAAGCTAATATAAATAGTTCATGAAGCTTGCATTAAAAATACCCCATGTGATAAAAACTCGCGTGAGCACAGATCTCTGTCCGATGATGACACACATCGGCTTCGCAGTAGAAGCAGCAGTTTGCCATTACAATCTTGTGCTGGCCACATGTGAAGTAGCGACACGGGCTCAGTACCATACACATCGCTCTCAAAAACCGATTGTGGGGCAAAATACGGTGTTAGTGATGCGTTGGCATATCAGCATGTAGGACTCTACGTGTACAGATCGTCATGGTATTATGAAATATACATCATGCAACGCATTTCTCCTCATTTATTCATAATTTGTGTTGCCCACAAGCTATTGCGACTGTTCGTCGCTTCAAAAGCTAGGAAAAGTTCTTTTGCCTAGAAAATACGACAGCGATTCATTACTGACACATTGTTCAAAAAGACAAGGGTGCATTATGTACTACCAAATCTCACTTCTCACTCGGATTCATCGGAGTTCCTGCAGCACACTTAGACGCAGTGGAGAACTCGGGCATGTTCATTAAAGGCACTATGCATCGAGAGCGATGTGGCGCATAATTACCGTCATTTCTGGGGAATTGAGAACACGTTTTACGCAGTGGTTGTAAAAAAACAATTGCTCCGGTGGCGTGTCCAGCCCAGCTAACGTTTCCGTTCTCTCTTTTGGGGTAAGAGAAGCAAAAGCCTGATAAACAATCTTGGTCCCAATGAGGTCAGCCAGATTCTCATTGTCTCGAAAGGCACTCTGGTTCTGCTCATTATTTAAGGACAGCTGAAAAAAATCAAGTTATTGATTAAAGTGTACACAAATTAATTTAGTATAACGAGACAACTGCTACATTATAGGACGAGAACAGAATTTCGGGCTCAAGGTTTCACTGGCTCAAACAATGTAATAACGTGCAATTCGGAGTGTGCTTGATCGAGTACTTGTTATGTGTGGCCGATATCAAGCATTTTTCAGAGATCTGCGCCTTTCCGTATTGCCGGGTTGAATGCTTCGAATTCTCAATACTCTAAAATCTTAGGTGAAATGTTAACTGAGCATTAAGACTTCACATTTCGAGAAGCTCATTTTATTTGTCTGGCAGGTTGTTTGCTCTGTGTATAATAACGTTGAGGCTCGTCACAGTCTGCATAAGTGGTATAGCAGTCACAAAGTTTGGCTGATGATTAGAAGGTTATGGGCTCCATCTCGGCCGCTTCGGTAAAACTTTAATGAAGGCAAAATGCTAGTGGTCCGTGTACTAAGCAATTTCGTGTGCAATAAATAACACCAGATATGTAAATTTTAAAACACCTTCCATGAGGCGTGCCTCGTAATCATATGGCATTTTTCACACATATAAATTGAAGCACACTGTATATTCTAAAAGGTATTTGCTTAAAAGCTGTGCTGATTGAGACGGAGTCAGTCAAATAGTGACGCGATTTTCGCGTCTCCCATTTCGAATAAGTGGTTGAATTGTGGGTGGGCTACGGCTGAGACGTGTACACTCTATAGTCTGGCGCAAGGCGTGACCGACACGACCGGAATCTGTGCTATAGGCCGCCGGGGCAGAGCTACAGTCATGTCTGGGCGCGTATGAACAGACGTCAGTATGAGACAATAAATTATTTCGCCTTAGGACCACATCTAAACAAGAAAAGAGGTCGCCGGCTTGCGTGGCCTGCGATGGCTTCCCATATAACGCTGACGTTTAGTGAGACTTTCCGGGTGATATTGCAGCCGTGGGTGAGAGCTTCAAGCAAATACCTACAAACATAGGGATTGTGACGCTGGATGAGTGACTGGCATACTCCTCTTTAGACAGGCCTGTTCCCGTCGGCTAAACCTTGCTTATTTATTAATACACCTGAACTAAGGTTGGTTTATCATTGGAAAAGTTGTCTTCTTTATATCTCGTTTTAAGACACCAGGCTATATAATAAAGTCCATTTTAAGATATGCAGGGATACTTCACAAGCTGCGTGCATTTTTTGTGATCTGGCAAACCATAGTGCCGTCAGATGACCGTATATCAAGATGTGTAGCACTCCCGGGATTCCTCCATACGTTGATGTTTATTGTTCCATCTGTACACGCTGTTTGTTAAATGAGCCATTTCTGTGGTCTGCGAGGTACTGTTGAGGTAAAATCAACTTTATATGTGGCAAAATAGATTAATATTGAATGATTTCCAAGAACATGACGCAAAATGCCGAAAGAGCCTAACAGGGTGAAACTCTCCGTTGAAATATCGCATTTTTTCGCATTCTATGAAAATATTGGGTCCTAGTAATAACATTCCTTTTAATAGATAACAATGACAAGAGAAACGGTAGAAATAAGATAATGGTGGTCTTACAATTGATATCACAAAGGCAATCACTTTGCAGGTTGATTGTTTCAGTATGGCGACCAGCACTAATTCGTATATGACGTGTTGTTATTAAGGAGTAATGCTGAGGCACCTGAAATTTTGAAAACTGCATTTACACACATCAATTTCGCCTATATATATATATATATATATATATATATATATATATATATATATATATATATATATATATATATATATATATATATATATATATAAATATATATATATATATATATATATATATATATATATATATATATATATATATAAGGAGAAAGAAGTGTATACCTAAGGGCTCGTTTTTCCGTGTTTTAACACAATATTAATGAGATCTAACAGACAGTAATGCCAAGAAATGTACAGGGCAAGTTATTAGAACCAATGGAATGTAAATAAGAAGAGAAAGAAGAAAGAAAAGTGGATGAAAAAATAACCAGCCGTGAGCAGAAATCGAACCTACGACCTTCGAATAACGCGTTCGATGCTCTAACCACTGAGCTATCACAGCGGCCTTCCCTCCATCCACTTTTTTGGGTTTATATGTGAATTTAGAAGTAGGAGTGACAGTCAGCGCCATCTATAAGCCAAAGAACGAGTGTGAAAACACTCTTATTCGCATGTTTGGCGTCACGTATCACGTGAACTTATTATGAGCGGGCAGCTGATTAATTGTCTCTCTTATACAACCTAAACACACCAAGTCTGCCAGTACGAGACCCTCGTTCAATGAAATAAGGGAAAGAAGTGTATACCTAAGGGCTCGTTTTTCTGTGTTTTAGCACAATATTAATGAGATCTAACAGACAGTAATGCCAAGGAATGTACAGGGGAAGTTATTAGAACCGATGGAATGTAAATAAGAAGAAAGAAGAAAGAAAAGTGGATGAAAAATAACCAGCCGTGAGCAGGAATCGAACCTACGACCTTCGAATAATGCGTTCGATGCTCTAACCACTGAGCTATCACAGCGGCCTTCCCTCCATCCACTTTTTTGGATTTATATGTGAATTTAGAAGTAGGAGTGACAGTCAGCGCCATCTATAAGCCAAAGAACGAGTGTGAAAACACTCTTATTCGCATGTTTGGCGTCACGTAGCACGTGAACTTATTATGAGCGGGCAGCTGATTAATTCTCCCTCTTATACAACCTAAACACACCAAATCTGCCAGTACGAGACCCTCGTTCAATGAAATAATGAAAGAAGTGATTGCTGCTTTGGAAATATTGAGAGTGCGATTTTCGATGGAGTATCACTCTGGGGTTTCGCAAAAGAGACTGTACAAGGACCTTGTCGAAACCATGTTGCCAGAGCCTCTGTATAGAACATTGTACCCTAATGGGCCCGGCGATGACGTCTTGAAAAGAGTGAAGAAGATGCCAATTAGACCACCAATGAAGACATTCTTTTTCAAACTTCACAGCGGCACACTCCCTACCAATCCATGGCTCCGAGAAAAAGGAATATTCGTCCCGTTAGTTGATTGCATTATCTTCAGAAAACTTGAGACAGTTGACCACATCTTTCTAGACTGTACTGATGTAGTCTTTCTCTGGGACATCCTTCAAAGGACCCTGAAGAAAGACCTGCCAGTTACACAGTATGGCATCCGTTTTTTGCCAGTCATAAATGTAGGCGGTGTGCCCTACGATATGTTCATGGTATTGGTTCTTCACAGTGTGTGGCGAACACGGATGGCAGTGCGAAACGTAGACGTGAATCCCCGGCCCGCTCGAGAGTACTTCATAGAAAGTGTACAGTATTTGATGACTGCATACGAGGCACATGATAAGCCAGAGTGGTTGCCATGTTTAGATAAGTTGGTGGGCATAAAGCATCTGCCTTTTTAACCCCCTTGTGCTGGAAGATGTGACAGCACTTTTACACGTGACACTGCACTGTATACTTATATTGATTTGTACTGTTTGCGAAGCAGGCAATAAGGAAAAAAAAGTGATAGCTCAGTGGTTAGAGCATCGAACGCGTTTTTCGAAGGTCGTAGGTTCGATTCCTGCTCACGGCTGGTTATTTTTTCATCCACTTTTCTTTCTTCTTTCTTCTTATTTACATTCCATTGGTTCTAATAACTTCCCCTGTACATTCCTTGGCATTACTGTCTGTTAGTTCTCATATATATATATATATATATATATATTGTTACGTTGTTGGTGGTTCGGTAGTAATGGCGTCAGTATCTGCACCTGTTCACATCTTCCTCCTCTTCTCTCTAGGCTCATACCCGTGCAATTTCCGTCTCCCAGACGATGCCCGCTGGGCGAGTTTGAATCATTATGAATGTTGAGGGTGACACCGTTTAAGGCGGGCGACAAGTACCAGCTGGGTCCGGTTTGACCGACGGCCAGCTGATGTCAGCCGTGCTACCACGTAAGTCAAATCGCTCAAACGATCAATAATGACAAATGGGCCACTGTACTGAGCTAAAAACTTTTCGAATAGGCCCCGTTTACGTTGTGGCGTCCACAACCACACAAAGTCTCCTTTGCAGTATGCTACAGACTCATGGCGACTGTCATAGCTTTCTTTTGATCGGTGTTGCGAAGCCACAGTATAAAGACGAGCAATAGGCCGGGCTTTTTCGGCTAGGCAGAGTGTCTTGGAGACAGAGTAGTCGCTACGGAAGTCAAATGGTAGAATAGTATCGATGCAGCTTAACGGTGAACGTGCGCAAATGAGGTAAAAAGGACTGTAATTAGTTTATTTATTTAGTTACTTATTTATTTATTTATTTACACTTTTTGTCTCATGTTTGGCCGTGTTATACGCATAAGTAATGAAGGGGAGAACGTCGTCCTAGTCCTTGTGTTCAGACGATACGTACATGGCCGACATGTTAGTCAGAGTTCTGTTCGTACGTTCTACCAGCCCATTCGTCTGAGGGTGATACGGGGATGAATGGCGGAACTGTGAATTGCACAGACGAACCAGTTCTTCGACGGCATCTGCAACGAACTGACGACCACAATCACTAATGATCACTCTGGGAGGGCCGTGCCGAAGAATGGTGAATCTAAGCAAAAACATGGCCACGTACGCCACTGTCGAGGATGTTATCGCTGCACTTTCTGCGTAACGAGTCAGATAGTTGATGCACATTATCACCCATCGATTGTTGTTAGCCCAGCATGGAAATGGGCCCAAAAGGTCGATACCACCTTGATCAAATGGTAGATAAGGAGGTGACAGCGGATGGAGAAGGCCTGGCGGAGGGGTCGGAGGCCACTTGTAGCATTGACATTGTTCGCAACTTGCGAACAAGTTGTTCTTGTTCTGTTACGGTATAGTTGCGTTCAGCTTTGTTGAAAGAGCGACTGGCATAAGCCACTATGTGCTCTGCTCTTTGGTGACGCTGCCCAAGTACAGCACCTATGCCGATGCCACTAGCATCAGCATGCGCGTCCGTAGGCAGGAACGCATCGAAGTGACGCAGTATAGGCCCCGACGTTGAGAGAAACTTTAGCTGGTGGAACGCAGCGTCGCAAGCTGAAGTCCAGTTCAAAGTGACGTCCTTCCGAAGAAAAAATGTTGGGGGATGCACCACGTCAGCGAACATCGGAACTAAACGACGAAAATATGAGCATAGGCCCAAGAAGCTCCTCGAATCCCGCACCGATTTTGGTGGTTCGAAAGAGCTGACAGCCTCAATTTTTTGTGGGTCTGGCCTCAATCCATTTTGTCAACGAGATGTCCAAGTACTTATGTCTCCGTTTCACCAAAACGACATTTCTTAGAGTTTAGGATCAAGCCGGCCTTTTGTATGCAATCCAAAAGAAGACTGAGATGTCTGTTATGCTCGTTCAGTTTGCAGCCAAAAATCACCACATCATCTAGGTAGAACAAACCAATTCCCACTTCTTCCTCGAAGTATTGTGTCCATAAATCGTTCGAACGTTGCCGGTGCATTACAAAGACCGAACGGCATAACATTAAATTTATAAAGGCCGTCAGGTGTTACAAAGGCCGTTTTCTCTTTGTCGTTTGGGTGCATGGGTATTTGCCAATAATCTGATCGCAAATCCAGTGACGAAAAGTACGCAGCAGAATGCAGGCAATCATTCACGTCATCAATTCTAGGAAGCGGATACACATCTTTTTTTGGTGACCGCATTTACTTTTCTATAGTCTACGCAAAAGCGCCATGATAAATCCTTCTTTCTCACTAAGATCACAGGCACTGCCCACGGACTAGATGACTCTTGGACAACACCTTTCCGCATTATATCGGTGACCTGTTGAGCTATCACTGCCCTCTCTGTCGACAACACGCGGTAAGGTTTTTGACAAACGGGGTGTGCAGATCCGGTGGCAATTCTGTGATGAGCACTAGAACGCGGTAGTGATGTCTCCGTGTCACCTTGTGTGAAATGGAACACCGAAAAATGTGTCATAGGGACACGTGCAAGAGCGTGACATTCATGCGAGGGTATCGACTTGCTGATCATTCTTAAGATCTCTTCTTTAGAACTGCTTCTCTGGGGTTCGCTTGTTTCAGACTGCTGCTCTTCGCTTAAAACGGTGATAGTGCCGTACGTGATTTCGTTGAACTCGGCAAGCTTCATATCACGTGGAAGAACAGCAGACGCCGAAGAAGAATTGAAAGCCCAGAAGCTTCAGGCGCCGTTCATAACTGTCATGAGAGAACGAGGCACAAGTACATTTTTCTTCACGCAACCCGTCGCAAGTGGTTGAATTTGCGCTTCAAACAATGAAATGTTCGCAAAAGCAAGATTAACAGGAACACATGATAAAGACCACGGTGCTAAAAGAGAATCATTCGACACGACGAAACAGTTTTTCTCCGGTAAAGATGCCTCAGCAAGCGTAGACCAAAGCACGTTATGCACCGTAATTTCGAATGTGCCACAATTAACGAAAGCACCCCAATCCCGAAGAAAGTCGATCCCAAGAATCACATCATGGGTGCACTGCGGTAATACCAAAAATTTCGTGACAAGATATTCAGCACCAAACAAAACACTTGCAACACAAATACCTAGAGGAACAAGGCACTCTCCGATGACACCATGAAACGTCACACCACCATTCCACGGGAACATAACCTCCCGACCACGTCTTTCCTTCAAAGTGACACTCATGACGGAAATCGTAGCACCAGTATCCACTAACGCAGTTGCAGGCACACTATCAATTAACACACACACTTTGTTTTGGGACATCATAATTGTAACATAATAGCCACCGCAACACGTGCTGATATGTGATGTGTGATATGTGATATGCATCGTGTTACGTCAGCACCAGGTTGCTATAAAAGATGAGTGCGTAGGAAATAAAGGCTAGTGTTTTTCTACGGTATCAAGTGTGCTGTTCTTCCGTCAGCTGCTCTCCGCGAGTTGGCTATGACAGTGGCGACGAGGATGGGACTGTGATCTGCTGGTGCCGCCTGGAACTTCCCTGTAAGGCTGTGTTCTCTACCGTGTGTAGAATGCCTGGTGTCGGCAAGCTTGAGCCGTTCGACGTGGGAACAACCAGCTGGAATGAGTATCAAGAGCGGGTAGAACAATTTTTCATAGCCAACGACGTCGAAGATGAAAAAAAGCGAGCAGTACTTCTCACCTGTTTGGGACCGGCCACGTATTCATTACTGCGGAACCTGCTGTCACCGTCGAAGCCGTCAGAAACAAGCCTGTCCACGATCCTTGACGTACTGAAGAAGCATTTTTCGCCGAGACCATCGGAAGTGGTTGCAACGTTCAAGTTCAATTCAAGAATACGTCATTCTGGTGAAACGGCTGGGGATTTCTTCTCTAGCCTGAACAAACTTGCTGATGATTGTGCTTTCGGCTCGTTTCGAGACAGAATGCTTCGTGACCGCATCGTGGCAGGCATCAACGACGAGACAATGCAGCGACGACTGTTGGAGTCACCAGATTTGACCCTTGATACCGAAAAGAAGACAGTTATCGCGATGGAAGCGGCGAACAAGGATTCTCGCGCGCTGTCAACAGCCATGTCAATGACTGTTGCGCGGACAAATGCCGTGTCACGTGATACAGGAAAGCAGAAGCATAAACCAGTTTCATGTTTCCGCTGCGGAGGCGAGCATCTGGCGACGCAGTGTCGACATGCAAGTAGCGTCTGTCACAAGTGTCGAAGCAAGGGGCACCTGGCGCGAGTATGCAAGGGTAAGGCAGTTACAGTTACGAGCGCAGGTGGTTCAGCGTTTTTGTCCCGGAAGCATCAGTCAATCCATACCGTAGACGACGAAGAAAGCCGTTCTGAGACACCGGCACCGCAAGTCTACGAAATGTGGCAAGTGCGCGCACCGGATCACGACGGTAGCCCGTACCGGGTTGAGGTGTCCGTGAATGGAACTTCACTCATTATGGAAATTGACACGGGAGCAAGTGTGTCTGTCGTGACGGAAGAGACCTTTCGCCGCATATTTCCGTCTTGTCGTCTGGAACCGTCAAGCGTCATGCTGAAAGGTTACACCGGTGAGCTGTCCGCGGTGCAAGGCAGCCTGCCTGCGACTGTACGACTGGGAAACCATGAGTGCCGGGACGTGTTGTACGTCGTCCCAGGACGCTGCCCGTCCCTTATGGGGCGTGGCTGGATAAAAGGCCTCGGAATCGAGCTGCGCAGTGTGATGGACGTTAAGGCTATCACGTCGGTTGAGGGACTCGTCGCTGAGTATGCGAGTGTTTTCGACGACGCCTTGGGAACATTCAAGGGAGTGTCCGCGAAAATAACCATCGAAGACAACGTGAAGCCGCGGTTCTTCAAGGCTCGCCCTGTTCCGTTCGCAATGATCGACCGCGTCAACGAGGAACTGATGCGCATGGAACGAGTTGGAGTGCTGTGTCCAGTTAAGACTTCAAAATGGGCTGCGCCTATCGTGCCTATCTTGCGCCTATCGTGCGCCTATCGTGCCACCGCAACACGTGCTGGTATGTGATGTGTGATATGTGATATGCATCGTGTTACGTCAGCAACAGGTTGCTATAAAAGATGAGTGCGTAGGAAATAAAGGCTAGTGTTTTTCCACGGTATCAAGTGTGCTGTTCTGCCGTCAGCTGCTCTCCGCGAGTTGGCTATGACAGTCTATGACAATAATAAGAAGAGCAGTTTGCAGAGACTCTGAGAGACCGGCCGGCGACTTTACCTCCATCGGCCACGCCGGCTAGTTTCCCGATGGAGGCGGTGGTGTAGAACGTCGCCGTGGGAATGGTGAACGGCGTGAGCGACTGGTTGGTGGCGTCAGGCTGCGGTTTGATGCTGGCGAGTCACTCCTTCTGTTAAAATGGCGGAAGGAATTCCTGGGTGGCAAGCCTATAGCGTTTGTTGCGCGATGTTCTGCCGGCCAATGATCATCGTTGACGCCTTCAAAGTTAGGCCAAGTCGGTGGTGGGCCATATCTCGTCTGGCGGCGACGGCGACAAAAACGAGAGATGTGTCCTGTCGCACCGCAGCTGTAGCAAAGAGGTGAAGGACGACCGACGTTGTAGACTTCAGGATAAGCCGCCCTCTGACGCTACGAGTAGTAGATACGATTTTCCAAGTGCCGATTCGTCGTCGTACCCCGATAAGCTCGTTGGTCATGCGTCACGTCGTCAGAAACGTATGCTGGTGCTGTTGTAGGGGATCGGTTCGACTGTCTGCAACGCCTGGCAAGGCTGACAGCGAAGATACCACCGATGCAGTTTCGTGAGGTTGATTAAAAACGCAACCGAGCTGCTCGGCTTTCACGGCGTTCATTGATTTGCTGTTTCGCTCGAGTTCCTCACGGACGATTTGCCTCACAGTGGTAGCAAGGTCTTAATGGATACTGCAGCTGTCCTCAATGCTTGCAACCGTCGCAACACTGGGCAACCTGCCGAACTTTGGCGTGATATGGTGTACCTTCAAGGTCTCAAACGTGCGGCAATGATGAATCACGTCAGCTACCGAATTGAGGCTCTCTTTGCCAATCAAGTAGGTGCCTTTCAGAAGATGTCCGACTTTGTCCTCTTCGGACATACAAGGATTCGCCGTCTTACACAGCCTCAGGATCGACTCAATGTACGTGGTACAAATCTCACCTGGCACTTGAGCACGCTGAAGTAATGTATGCTCGGCTCGCTTTCTTTTCGCAGTGGAATCCCCTAAACACTCTGTGAGTTGGATAGCGAAGTGATCCCAGGTTGTTAGCGACTCTTCGTGGTTCTCGAACCACACAAGGGCCGTGTCTGTCAGGAAGAGAGCAACATACTCTAGCTGAGCTGTAGCATCTCAGCTTTTGCACTTGCTCACGCGTTTGTAGTGTGTCAGCCAATCTTCCTCGTCCTCGCCGGGTTTCTCTGAGAAAGGGCGTGGCTCCAACTGACGCATCCAAGCTCCGGGTGTCCGCGCCGGAGGAGTTGAAGATGACTGTAGGTCACCGTTGTTTTAAATCGCGAGTTCCAGTAGTGTTGGAGGCAGTCGCGCGAGGCGTCGGCTTCGGCGAGTACCTAGCGGCAGTGGCTCCATCGTCTTGGGCGAGTACCCCGCACCTCCACCACAAAACCTTTACGGTTAAAGTCGAAGGGTGTTTATTAGCAGGGCGAAGTTGATGGTTTGGTAGTAATGGCGTCAGTATCTGCACTAGTTAACGTCTTCCTCCTCTTATCCTTCTCGGCTCATACCCGTTGCAATATATATATATATATAAGGGAAAGAAGTGTATACCTAAGGGCTCGTTTTTCCGTGTTTTAACACAATCTTAATGAGATCTAACAGACAGTAATGCCAAGGAATGTACAGGGGAAGTTATCAGAACCAATAGAATGTAAATAGGAAGGTAAAAAAGTGGATGAAAAAATAACCAGCCGTGAGCAGGAATCGAACCTACGACCTTCGAATAACACGTTCGATGCTCTAACCACTGAGCTACCACAGCGGCCTTCCCTCCATCCACTTTTTTGGGGTTTATATGTGAATTTAGAAGTAGGAGTGACAGTCAGCGCCATCTATGAGCCAAACGACGAGTCCACTTTTCTTTCTTCTTATTTACATTCCATTGGTTCTAATAACTTCCCCTGTACATCCCTTGGCTATACTGTCTGTAAGATATATATATATATATATATATATATATATATATACATAGATAGATAGATAGATAGATAGATAGATATATTACTCATGACAGACTTGTGTGACTTGCGTGCAGAGGCCCCGCTTCGTATATTCCTTAAGGAACACTTTCATATCTTGCAGTTCGTAACTTACGAAAGTGCGTATGCCCACACATCAAACGCGTGCATAAACTCGTGGGCGGTAATCTGCAATAAGAGGGCTCTGTTACAGGGCAGATAAAACAAGCTAGGTTGTTCCAAGCTGTCAAAATCTTGAAAAGCAACACCGTCGTTTCTTTCGCCAGGTACTAAATTATGCTCCCAAGATTCAGCCGTAGCAGTGTTGTCACAAATTTTTAGTTTCTGATTTTTATTTATTACCAATTTGGTGTAAGTTAAGTATATATCACCCGGCTACATTTTCATGGCTGTGCTAGAACAATATGGGGGCTTTACAGCATGCCCAAGGCCCACTCTACTCGCCCAATCACACACAGTGCATGTTACGATCATAGCTGGCTGGACTATCAGCAGCGTTGAAAGCCCCGATACTGTGCATGACAGCCACGTCAGCTCTAATATCGCTGCACCATATCCGCAGCTATTGTTCACCCTTTAGTCACACTACCTCGCCAAAGTCTATTTTATGACCTCCTTCCTCACACGTATGAAGGAGAAAAAAAAACCGTAGAGACCCTCCCACAAGAATATAAAAAGTAAGGAAATAACTACATAATATTGGAACTAGAATTGTGCTCGGGTTCCGGGTGGCCAGGAAGCTCTGGCCCGGCCCGTGGGCCATGCTCGGGTAGGGCAACGTCTTCTCATCACAAGCCCAGGCTCAGATAAGGCAACTTTATTGAGCGGGCTGCGCCACGTACAAAGCCCATATTAAGTGAATTACCAGGGTAAAAAGCACAAAAACGTGAATAATAATCTCCTGTGAAGCTGATTTGGGGTGGGCCTCAGCCCCGGCCTAGGCATCAGCCGTAAGCCCATTGACTCAGTTGGCTTCCTCAGCCGGCTGGACGGTCCACAGTTCTAATGCGTGGAAGAGCAGAGGTTGAGATAACGTGACAGATCCTCAGTGATAATATCAGTAAGTTTCGACTTTGAAAACTTGCACTAGGTGGCGAACGTTGAGGAGTTCAAATTTTAAAAAGTCACTTTATGTCCTCTATCTATCTTGCAGTACTTTCGTCTATGCTTGAACTTTGGCCTCTATCAGAGACTTGGCTCTCTCGTCCCTCATTCTCTCCGGCAAAGGTGTTGAGAAAGGGCCAACGAATTTCATTCCACGCCGTTGGCATTGCCTCATGTTGATGGAGTAGGGCTCATCCGAGGCCTAGGCATCGGCCGTAAGCCCATTGGCTCGGTCGGCTTCCTAGGCTGGCTGGACGGTCCACAGTTCTATTGCTGGGAAGAGCAGAGACTCAGATAACGTGACAGATGTTCAGTGATAATATCAGCAGCTTTCTTCCTTGAAAACTTGCACAAGGTGGCGAACCTTTTTTTCTTCAGTCATTGAGGAGTCCGCAAGCCTCCAAAGTCAATTCATGAGCTCTACCTATCTTGCAGCACTTTCTCCTGTACGTTAAACTGTGGCCTCTATCGCAGACTTGTCTCTCTCCTCCCTCAATCGCTCGGACAAAGGTGTTGAGAAAGGGCCAACGATATTCAGCCCACGACGTTGGCATTGCCTCATGTTGATGAAACCATGTGTCTGCAAATTTTTCGGAACAGCAGTAAAAATAGCTTGAATTACGTTCTCAGGTGTAGTCGTCGATAATGGCAACCCTGTTTAAATGTTCCAGCCAGTCGTTGGCATTCTCGTGAAATGCCTTTGCCGTCCTTGTGTGGTTGACGACAAGGTGTTCTGGCACTTGTGCTGTAGTTAGGCATTTGGTTCGCAGTTATCCTGCATTTAGGTAGTCGACCACGCTGTGGCTGGAAACCCTGTCAACGAAGACCTATGTACGTGCTGAGGCTCAAACTCAGTCTAACTACTTGGTGGCTTTGCGCCTTGAAGACCGTATTAGCTACCGTACATAGAACTTCCGACGGAGTATCACTTGGCTAAGGCATAGAAGCTAGATGCCAGTGCAACGAGAGTACAAATCTTGGTCTTTTGTTTGCTCTAAAAAAGTGGCTTCAATTGAGAACACGCATCCTCCGGCGATGTTTGGCTTTTTCTCTCAAGCGGCTAACCACTGCAGTTGCCAGTCTACTTCACGTCAATATTTTTGAGTATGGTAGTTACTGCATCCTATGAATATTGTGATAGGCAAGCGTACGTGAAACAAAAAACGAAAGTGTGCGTACCATTCTGAGCCGCCCATAGGTAAGTGCAAGTGGCCCGAATGAATACGCGAAAGGACGAACCAAGTCAGTAGTCAGTATTGTAAAATTGTTGTAGACATACGAACATTAAGAGTCGCGGTTAGCGTCGTCGTAAAACGGGGTTGTCCGGTCGGTCCAAATGTAGTGTGATTGTAAAGACAGGGCCTTTATCCGTGTTGGGAACAGTAGGTCGATTGGCGTATCCGGGTAGGATTCTGTGGCAGGCGATCAACAAGATTGCGTTACTCAAAGATGGGTCTGTTGCTGTTTACACACTTTAAATACCATAGTGAGCAGTGCTAGTTGTTTTGTCAAGTCTGCAGATTGCAACAATAAAATTGTGCGATAAGCTCTGCAACAGGCCAATAAGTTTTATTATATGTTACCATTTGCCACATGCAGAAGTTTACATTCAATACTTTCCCAGAACGACATGCCAACCATAGCATTTGCCCAATTGTGCTGTCTCGGCAGTGCTGCAACGATGGTGGTGGCTTTACTATGAACACGTTCCGCTATAGGCCACAAAAACGATAACCGCTGTTACTGCTTATCGCTGTCATGACTGGGGCGAAGGAAGCGTGTCGTTCGTTCGCGGAACGTTAGGGAGCACCAGAATTATCGTGAACAGTGGTATGTAGGCAGGTTTGTCACGTAGTATTTTTGCATTTCGAGGGCATTTGTAATTAGTAGAAAACACTAATATCTAACAGATATAAAGTTCAATATTGTGTATTTGGACGTTTCGCAAATCGATGTACAAGCTTGTCATTGAAATTTTTAACCATTCTCGTTTTTTGAACCGTTAGGTAATTAAACATATCTAATTAAACAATACTTTGCAGAACAAAAAATAGCAACATTAACTCAAGGCAACGCTTAGCAACATACATTTGGTCGCGTCATGATTGCTTGTGCCGGCATATTTTTAAACACTGGCTAAATATACATGCTACACACTGCACAACAGCCTACGTGTGGGTTCTGTCATGATCAGCCCCTTCACTTGGAGTACACCAAATTAGTATGGGAAGGTAAAACTATTTGACAAATACGGTGCGCTGGTCATCACATCAACATTGTCACAATCTTGTCGTGTCCGTCGTCAAACACTTTCCCAAAAGAATTTGGGCAGGTCCGTAGTACCTGGGAATTGACGTTTTCTGAAGCATGTGGAGGTATGGTGGCTGTGTTACAATTTTTCATTAGGCGACACGTCGTAAAATGGCGCTATATATGTACAAATGTTGCACGCGCAGACATATGTTTAAGAGTTCCAGATGTTTATATAACCAGTTGTTTGCACTTGCGCAACGATGCCCCCTGGAACATGCGTATTAACAACACCTGGAGCTGATATGAAGCGCTGATGCTCGCGAGGATGCTGGCCCTGGACACTGCTACATAAGTCAACTTCAGCGCATGGCAACTCACCACAATTGACGTTAACCTGGCGTAACGGCTGTATCAATGCAGTACATATGTAATATTTATGAAATTGGGTATGCAGCACTGTCACCAGTATTGGCGTTTCAGAAACATTTCTATTTGAAAAGAAGTTTCGAGACCTGGTGCCGCTCTGTGGTAAAATGCTTCACTGCCACGCAGAATACTTGGGCTTGATTCCGGCTGAGACACTGGGTCGACGCTACTGATGTCGGGTAATTGTTAAGACTCGCACGTTCAAATTGTCCGTGTGTGTTTTCGTCGTTTTTGGGTAGATACCAAGAGTCAATTATATGCGGCACATACCGCATAGCAGCTGCTTGTACCCTTGAAGAACCCCAGGCGGTCGAAATTTCTGGAGCCTTCCACTACGGCGTCTCTGATAATCATATGGTGGTTTAGGGACGTTAAACCCCACATATCAATCAAAGCTTCTTATACCCGCGTGTGGTTATGTGCCACTGTCTGGCGAGAAGTGTTTGACGATGTGCGTGACGAGATTGGAACATTATGCATATTTTGACCAGCGCGTCATATTCGTCAAACCATCTTACCCTGCCATGCTAATTTATGTTCACGCCAAATTAAGGGGGTGACTACGAGAGCACCCAAACTTAAGCGGCTAGATAAATAGATAGATAGATAGATAGATAGATAGATAGATAGATAGATAGATAGATAGATAGATAGATAGATAGATAGATAGATAGATAGATAGATAGATAGATAGATAGATATGCTCGAATTCGCCGAAGTTGGCTTAGAAATGCTTCGCATTTATAGTGGCACATAGCCGGGGCAGCTTTGTGCCACTCATAAGCGGGGTATGGGCTCAAGCTGATAGGCAATTCATATCTATCCAGAAATGGTGAGAACACACATGGGTAATTTTAACGCTTGCGTTTTTAGAAAAACCTGACAAACTCAGTGTTGACCGGACGAATACAAATAAATATTTTCAGGGTCCGAGCAGAAATTCAACCCGAGCATTCTGCGTGGAAATCACTTATTCTACCCCAGCACCATGCCAAGTCTCACAAACAGACTCTCCTGGTTGTGAAACGTCAATTCTGGTTGCAGTGCTGACTATAGATGTTAAAAATGTAACGTATTTACTTTTAAATACCGCCGTCATCTTGAGGGAACGTCAAATACAGTGACGTGCCATCCGCTGATGTTGACCTTTGTAGCAGTGTTTGGGGCTGGCCTCCTGGTGAGCCCAAGCCCATACACCAGTGCTTGACGTCAGATGACGCGTTCTGGTGTTGGTATTACCGATCTTGCTGTTGTCAGCGTTGCGCAAGTGCAAACAACTACTAATATAAAGCATATGTGGCTCTTTGTGTATGTGTGCGTCCAGTTGTGCATATCTGTAGAGCCAATTCATAGCTTCACGCTCCATAGATGATATAAACACGTTTACTTTGCATCTCGTTGCTTCAAATAACATGTATTCCCAAGATGCAGGGAACGTGCCCCTCCCCCCCCCCCTTTTTTTTAAATTTAGGCAACATTGAAAGACGATAAAGCTTTTCTGGCATTGCTCCTCAATATGGCTGGAAAACTTCCGTATGCTGTTCGACTTTTATTCTCGCGGGTTTTCTCTTCAGAACTTCACTTGAATTATTCAATAATGCCAAGTAAAAGAGACGTTATGGCCAGAGACGTTGTAATGGCGCCATCTGCACTCCCTATTCTAAGCACATCGCACATTTAAACTAATAGTGCGCCTTTAGCGGTGAGCCGAAGACAGGTTTACTGGGGAAAACACAGAGGTAAAGCCGACCAGCTGCCAAGCGGAGTGAACGCGAGAAGCAACAGCTCTCTTCCTTCTCATCTTTCTCTGGCGTTCCTGCCTGTGTCATATATCAATGCTACAAATCAATCTCTTCTCCCCCACGCACCCCAAAAAGGAGCCGTTCTAGTGACCTACGGAACGGGTAGAACGAGTAGGTCGTAGTGCGGCTTCAATCAATTGACATCAACAGCCTCGCAGCCACCGCGGCGTCGGTCTGTCGATGGTTGGACCAGCTCAACAAAATAATTAACCGGTGAGGCCTGACGTAGGTCTTGGTAGAGGCCTTCGTACTTTGGAAGTAGCTTGGTGGAAAGACCAGGAACAGTAGGGAACCCGAAGGCAATGCAACGTGCCAGGCGAATATGACTGCGAAGACAAGTTTTTGTCGATACCGTTCTTCTGGTACACCTGATCTTGTGTGGTTAGGGAACGTGCGAGTTGTCTGCATTCTTCCACATAGATGGCGATTTCGAATAGAGTTGTAGATTGCAAAGAGTCGAGACAATACAAGAAAATGGTGTCCGTGAATGAGGAAGGTTTGCGCTCATAGAGGAGGATGACGGAAAGGATCCTTTCTTAGACTGAGTGACACTGTTGTAAGCGTAAGTTACAAAGGGAAGTATGCGGTCTCAGTTGCTGTGGTCAGCGGACACGTACACGAATAACATGTTGCGCAATGAGCGGTTAAACCGTTCAGTCATTCCACTCAATTACGGTTGGTATGCGCTGGTTGTCCGATGAACAACGTTGATTTAACGAAGAAAGGCTTGTACGGCTTCGGAGAGCAACGTGTATCTGCGGTCGCTGAGTAGTTCACGAGGCGTACCATTGCAAAAACAAGATTGTGAAGAATAAATAAGCTAGCTTCACAAGATGTGGCCTCTGGCAGTGCAGCAGTTTCAGCATACCGTGTCAAGTGATCAATGGCGACAATCACACGGCGGTTTCCGTGAGACGTGTAAGGAAGGGGACCATACAAGTCGATTCCGATGCGATCGAAAAGTCGGGAGGAGCAAGGTAATGACTGCAGTTGTCCATTGGCTATTTGCGGTGGGCTTTTGGCTATGTGCGGTGGACGCCTGAATTTCAGCAAAACGAGCACCAACGATATCGCGTTAAAACTGTTTTGTCGCCAAACGTACTCGCCCCGAGACCGAGCGCAGTCGCCGTCTGGTGGCCACAGGCTAAAGCGCAACTAGTGTGGATTGCTCCCGGTGTGTTCTGCTATCCACCTAGGCTAGCACGTGCGTGTACGTCATACTCGTGCTTAAAAGGCCGTTTGATTGATTGATATGTAGGGTTTAACGTCCCAAAACCACTACATGATTATGAGAGACGCCGTAGTGGAGGGCTCCGGAAATTTAGACCACCTTTAAAAGG